>NW_027478158.1:30000000-31200000 GCF_051020975.1 Osmia lignaria lignaria | reverse complement strand
CAGAAACACCGTGGCCCCTTTCTTTGAGATAACTCTGCACTATTGCGAGCTGCAAATGCCGCTTCCAGCTTAGCTGTGCAGAAGAAGAACAACAAGAAGAAGAAATATCTCGAAATATGTCCGTCAGGCCCCTTCCCTTGAGATAAATCTGCAAATATCTCGGAAACGAAGCGAGCTATGGCAAAATGTTAAGAGACCTTTTTTGTAGAGAATTAAGTTTCCGACTTTTTATGTTCTATGATATTTTTTGATCAAATGCGTAGTTCTCGAGATATATCAAGATATTTAAAAGTTCCGAAGCCGCACCAACATAATAGAGATACAGAAACACCGTGGCCCCTTTCGTTGAGATAACTCTGCACTATTGCGAGCTGCAAATGCCACTTCCAGCTTAGCTGTGCAGAAGAAGAACAACAAGAAGAAGAAATATCTCGAAATATGTCCGTCAGGCCCCTTCCCTTGAGATGTATCTGCAAAAATCTCGGAAACGAAGCGAGCTATGGCAAAATGTTAAGAGACCTTTTTTGTAGAGAATTAAGGTTCCTACTTTTTATGTTCTATGATATTTTTTGATCAGATGCGTAGTTCTCGAGATATATCAAGATATTTAAAAGGTCCGAAGCCGCACCAACATAATAGAGATACAGAAACACCGTGGCCCCTTCCTTTGAGATAACTCTGCACTATTGCGAGCTGTAAATGCCACTTCCAGCTTAGCTGTGCAGAAGAAGAACAACACGAAGGAGAAATATCTCGAAATATGTCCGTCAGGCCCCTTCCCTTGAGATAAATCTGCAAATATCTCGGAAACGAAGCGAGCTATGGCAAAATGTTAAGAGACCTTTTTTGTAGAGAATTAAGGTTCCTACTTTTTATGTTCTATGATATTTTTTGATCAGATGCGTAGTTCTCGAGATATATCAAGATATTTAAAAGGTCCGAAGCCGCACCAACATAATAGAGATACAGAAACACCGTGGCCCCTTCCTTTGAGATAACTCTGCACTATTGCGAGCTGCAAATGCCACTTCCAGCTTAGCTGTGTAGAAGAAGAACAACAAGAAGAAGAAATATCTCGAAATATGTCCGTCAGGCCCCTTCCCTTGAGACAAATCTGCAAATATCTCGGAAACGAAGCGAGCTATGGCAAAATGTTAAGAGACCTTTTTTGTAGAGAATTAAGTTTCCTACTTTTTATGTTCTATGATATTTTTTGATCAGATGCGTAGTTCTCGAGATATATCAAGATATTTAAAAGTTCCGAAGCCGCACCAACATAATAGAGATACAGAAACACCGTGGCCCCTTTCTTTGAGATAACTCTGCACTATTGCGAGCTGTAAATGCCACTTCCAGCTTAGCTGTGCAGAAGAAGAACAACAAGAAGAAGAAATATCTCGAAATATGTCCGTCAGGCCCCTTCCCTTGAGATGTATCTGCAAAAATCTCGGAAACGAAGCGAGCTATGGCAAAATGTTAAGAGACCTTTTTTGTAGAGAATTATGTTTGCTACTTTTTATGTTCTATGATATTTTTTGATCAGATGCGTAGTTCTCGAGATATATCAAGATATTTAAAAGTTCCGAAGCCGCACCAACATAATAGAGATACAGAAACACCGTGGCCCCTTTCTTTGAGATAACTCTGCACTATTGCGAGCTGCAAATGCCACTTCCAGCTTAGCTGTGCAGAAGAAGAACAACAAGAAGAAGAAATATCTCGAAATATGTCCGTCAGGCCCCTTCCCTTGAGATAAATCTGCAAATATCTCGGAAACGAAGCGAGCTATGGCAAAATGTTAAGAGACCCTTTTTGTAGAGAATTAAGTTTCCTACTTTTTATGTTCTATGATATTTTTTGATCAGATGCGTAGTTCTCGAGATATATCGAGATATTTAAAAGTTCGGAAGCCGCACCAACATAATAGAGATACAGGAACACCGTGGCCCCTTTCTTTGAGATAACTCTGCACTATTGCGAGCTGCAAATGCCACTTCCAGCTTAGCTGTGCAGAAGAAGAACAACAAGAAGAAGAAATATCTCGAAATATGTCCGTCAGGCCCCTTCCCTTGAGATGTATCTGCAAAAATCTCGGAAACGAAGCGAGCTATGGCAAAATGTTAAGAGACCTTTTTTGTAGAGAATTATGTTTGCTACTTTTTATGTTCTATGATATTTTTTGATCAGATGCGTAGTTCTCGAGATATATCAAGATATTTAAAAGTTCCGAAGCCGCACCAACATAATAGAGATACAGAAACACCGTGGCCCCTTTCTTTGAGATAACTCTGCACTAGTGCGAGCCGCAAATGCCACTTCCAGCTTAGCTGTGCAGAAGAAGAACAACAAGAAGAAGAAATATCTCGAAATATGTCCGTCAGGCCCCTTCCCTTGAGAAAAATCTGCAAATA
The DNA here is from genome assembly GCF_051020975.1 of Osmia lignaria lignaria. Taxonomy (NCBI): domain Eukaryota; kingdom Metazoa; phylum Arthropoda; class Insecta; order Hymenoptera; family Megachilidae; genus Osmia; species Osmia lignaria. Next base: position 31,197,589 of record NW_027478158.1, on the reverse strand, counting down.
TCTCGGAAACGAAGCGAGCTATGGCAAAATGTTAAGAGACTTTATTTGTAGAGAATTAAGTTTCCTACTTTTTATGTTCTATGATATTTTTTGATCAGAAGCGTAGTTTTCGAGATATATCGAGATATTTAAAAGTTCCGAAGCCGCACCAACATAATAGAGATACAGAAACACCGTGGCCCCTTTCTTTGAGATAACTCTGCACTATTGCGAGCTGCAAATGCGACTTCCAGCTTAGCTGTGCAGAGGAAGAACAACAAGAAGCAGAAATATCTCGAAATATGTCCGTCAGGCCCGTTCCTTTGAGCTGAATCTGCAAATATCTCGGAAACGAAGCGAGCTATGGCAAAATGTTAAGAGACCTTTTTTGTAGAGAATTAAGTTTCCTACTTTTTATGTAGTATGATATTTTTTGATCAGATGCGTAGTTCTCGAGATATATCAAGATATTTAAAAGTTCCGAAGCCGGACCAACATAATAGAGATACAGAAACACCGTGGCCCCTTTCTTTGAGATAACTCTGCACTAGTGCGAGCCGCAAATGCCACTTCCAGCTTAGCTGTGCAGAAGAAGAACAACAAGAAGAAGAAATATCTCGAAATATGTCCGTCAGGCCCCTTCCCTTGAGAAAAATCTGCAAATATCTCGGAAACGAAGCGAGCTATGGCAAAATGTTAAGAGACTTTATTTGTAGAGAATTAAGTTTCCTACTTTTTATGTTCTATGATATTTTTTGATCAGATGCGTAGTTCTCGAGATATATCAAGATATTTAAAAGTTCCGAAGCCGCACCAACATAATAGAGATACAGAAACACCGTGGCCCCTTTCTTTGGGATAACTCTGCACTATTGCGAGCTGGAAATGCCACTTCCAGTTTAGCTGTGCAGAAGAAGAACAACAAGAAGAAGAAATATCTCGAAATATGTCCGTCAGGCCCCTTCCCTTGAGATAAATCTGCAAATATCTCGGAAACGAAGCGAGCTATGGCAAAATGCTAAGAGACCTTTTTTGTAGAGAATTAAGTTTCCTACTTTTTATGTTCTATGATATTTTTTGATCAGATGCGTAGTTCTCGAGATATATCAAGATATTTAAAAGTTCCGAAGCCGCACCAACATAATAGAGATACAGAAACACCGTGGCCCCTTTCTTTGAGATAACTCTGCACTATTGCGAGCTGCAAATGCCAATTCCAGCTTAGCTGTGCAGAAGAAGAACAACAAGAAGAAGAAATATCTCGAAATATGTCCGTCAGGCCCCTTCCCTTGAGATAAATCTGCAAATATATCGGAAACGAAGCGAGCTATGGCAAAATGTTAAGAGACCTTATTTGTGGAGAATTAAGTTTCCTACTTTTTATGTTCTGTGATATTTTTTGATCAGATGCGTAGTTCTCGAGATATATCAAGATAATTAAAAGTTCCGAAGCCGCACCAACATAATAGAGATACAGAAACGCCGTGGCCCCTTTCTTTGAGATAACTCTGCACTATTGCGAGCTGCAAATGCCACTTCCAGCTTAGCTGTGCAGAAGAAGAACAACAAGAAGAAGAAATATCTCGAAATATGTCCGTCAGGCCCCTTCCCTTGAGATATATCTGCAAATATCTCGGAAACGAAGCGAGCTATGGCAAAATGTTAAGAGACCTTTTTTGTAGAGAATTATGTTTCCTACAATTTATGTTCTATGATATTTTTTGATCAGAAGCGTAGTTTTCGAGATATATCGAGATATTTAAAAGTTCCGAAGCCGCACCAACATAATAGAGATACAGAAACACCGTGGCCCCTTTCTTTGAGATAACTCTGCACTATTGCGAGCTGCAAATGCGACTTCCAGCTTAGCTGTGCAGAGGAAGAACAACAAGAAGCAGAAATATCTCGAAATATGTCCGTCAGGCCCGTTCCTTTGAGCTGAATCTGCAAATATCTCGGAAACGAAGCGAGCTATGGCAAAATGTTAAGAGACCTTTTTTGTAGAGAATTAAGTTTCCTACTTTTTATGTAGTATGATATTTTTTGATCAGATGCGTAGTTCTCGAGATATATCAAGATATTTAAAAGTTCCGAAGCCGGACCAACATAATAGAGATACAGAAACACCGTGGCCCCTTTCTTTGAGATAACTCTGCACTAGTGCGAGCCGCAAATGCCACTTCCAGCTTAGCTGTGCAGAAGAAGTACAACAAGAAGAAGAAATATCTCGAAATATGTCCGTCAGGCCCCTTCCCTTGAGATAAATCTGCAAATATCTCGGAAACGAAGCGAGCTATGGCAAAATGTTAAGAGACTTTATTTGTAGAGAATTAAGTTTCCTACTTTTTATGTTCTATGATATTTTTTGATCAGATGCGTAGTTCTCGAGATATATCAAGATATTTAAAAGTTCCGAAGCCGCACCAACATAATAGAGATACAGAAACACCGTGGCCCCTTTCTTTGGGATAACTCTGCACTATTGCGAGCTGGAAATGCCACTCCCAGTTTAGCTGTGCAGAAGAAGAACAACAAGAAGAAGAAATATCTCGAAATATGTCCGTCAGGCCCCTTCCCTTAAGATAAATCTGCAAATATCTCGGAAACGAAGCGAGCTATGGCAAAATGTTAAGAGACCTTTTTTGTAGAGAATTAAGTTTTCCACTTTTTATGGTCCATGATATTTTTTGATCAGATGCGTAGTTCTCGAGATATATCAAGATATTTAAAAGTTCCGAAGCTGCACCAACATAATAGAGATACAGAAACACCGTGGCCCCTTTCTTTGAGCTAACTCTGCAATAGTGCGAGCCGCAAATGCCACTTCCAACTTAGCTGTGCAGAAGAAGAACAACAAGAAGAAGAAATATCTCGAAATATGTCCGTTAGGCCCCTTCCCTTGAGATAAATCTGCAAATATCTCGGAAACGAAGCGAGCTATGGCAAAATGTTAAGAGACGTTTTTTGTAGAGAATTATGTTTCCTACAATTTATGTTCTATGATATTTTTTGATCAGAAGCGTAGTTTTCGAGATATATCGAGATATTTAAAAGTTCCGAAGCCGCACCAACATAATAGAGATACAGAAACACCGTGGCCCCTTTCTTTGAGATAACTCTGCACTATAGCGAGCTGTAAATGCCACTGCCAGCTTAGCTGTGCAGAAGAAGAACAACAAGAAGAAGAAATATCTCGAAATATGTCGGTCAGGCCCCTTCCCTTGAGATATATCTGCAAATATCTCGGAAACGAAGCGAGCTATGGCAAAATGTTAAGAGACCTTTTTTGTAGAGAATTATGTTTCCTACAATTTATGTTCTATGATATTTTTTGATCAGAAGTGTAGTTTTCGAGATATATCGAGATATTTAAAAGTTCCGAAGCCGCACCAACATAATAGAGATACAGAAACACCGTGGCCCCTTTCTTTGAGATAACTCTGCACTAGTGCGAGCCGCAAATGCCACTTCCAGCTTAGCTGTGCAGAAGAAGAACAACAAGAAGAAATATCTCGAAATATGTCCGTCAGGCCCCTTCCCTTGAGATGTATCTGCAAATATCTCGGAAACGAAGCGAGCTATGGCAAAATGTTAAGAGACCTTATTTGTGGAGAATTAAGTTTCCTACTTTATATGTTCTGTGATATTTTTTGATCAGATGCGTAGTTCTCGAGATATATCAAGATATTTAAAAGTTCCGAAGCCGCACCACCATAATAGAGATACAGAAACACCGTGGCCCCTTTCTTTGAGATAACTCTGCACTATTGCGAGCTGCGAATGCCACTTCCAGCATAGCTGTGCAGAAGAAGAACAACAAGAAGAAGAAATATCTCGAAATATGTCCGTCAGGCCCCTTCCCTTGAGATAAATCTGCAAATATCTCGGAAACGAAGAGAGTTATGGCAAAATGTTAAGAGACCTTTCTTGTAGAGAATTAAGTTTCCTACTTTTTATGTTGTATGATATTTTTTGATCAGATGCGTAGTTCTCGAGATATATCAAGATATTTAAAAGTTCCGAAGCCGCACCAACATAATAGAGATACAGAAACTCCCTGGCCCCTTTCTTTGAGATAACTCTGCACTATTGCGAGCTGCAAATGCCACTTCCAGTTTCGCTGTGCAGAGGAAGAACAACAAGAAGAAGAAATATCTCGAAATATGTCCGTCAGGCCCGTTCCTTTGAGCTGAATCTGCAAATATCTCGGAAACGAAGCGAGCTATGGCAAAATGTTAAGAGACGTTTTTTGTAGAGAATTATGTTTCCTACAATTTATGTTCTATGATATTTTTTGATCAGAAGCGTAGTTTTCGAGATATATCGAGATATTTAAAAGTTCCGAAGCCGCACCAACATAATAGAGATACAGAAACACCGTGGACCCTTTCTTTGAGATAACTCTGCACTAGTGCGAGCCGCAAATGCCACTTCCAGCTTAGCTGTGCAGAAGAAGAACAACAAGAAGAAGAAATATCTCGAAATATGTCCGTCAGGCCCCTTCCCTTGTGATAAATCTGCAAATATCTCGGAAACGAAGCGAGCTATGGCAAAATGTCAAGAGACCTTTTTTGTAGAGAATTAAGTTTCCTACTTTTTATGTTCTATGATATTTTTTGACCAGACGCGTAGTTCTCGAGATATATCAAGATATTTAAAAGTTCCGAAGCCGCACCAACATAATAGAGATACAGAAACTCCCTGGCCCCTTTCTTTGAGATAACTCTGCACTATTGCGAGCTGCAAATGCCACTTCCAGCTTAGCTGTGCAGAGGAAGAACAACAAGAAGGAGAAATATCTCGAAATATGTCCGTCAGGCCCGTTCCTTTGAGCTGAATCTGCAAATATCTCGGAAACGAAGCGAGCTATGGCAAAATGTTAAGAGACGTTTTTTGTAGAGAATTATGTTTCCTACAATTTATTTTCTATGATATTTTTTGATCAGAAGCGTAGTTTTCGAGATATATCGAGATATTTAAAAGTTCCGAAGCCGCACCAACATAATAGAGATACAGAAACACCGTGGCCCCTTTCTTTGAGATAACTCTGCACTAGTGCGAGCCGCAAATGCCACTTCCAGCTTAGCTGTGCAGAAGAAGAACAACAAGAAGAAGAAATATCTCGAAATATGTCCGTAAGGCCCCTTCCCTTGAGATAAATCTGCAAATATCTCGGAAACGAAGCGAGCTATGGCAAAATGTTAAGAGACTTTTTTGTAAAGAATTAAGTTTCCTACTTTTTATGTTCTATGATATTTTTTGATCAGATGCGTAGTCCTCGAGATATATCAAGATATTTAAAAGTTCCGAAGCCGCACCAACATAATAGAGATACAGAAACACCGTGGCCCCTTTCTTTGAGATAACTCTGCACTAGTGCGAGCCGCAAATGCCACTTCCAGCTTAGCTGTGCAGAAGAAGAACAACAAGAAGAAGAAATATCTCGAAATATGTCCGTCAGGCCCCTTCCCTTGAGATAAATCGGCAAATATCTCGGAAACGAAGCGAGCTATGGCAAAATGTTAAGAGACCTTTTTTGTAGAGAACCAAGTTTCCTACTTTTTATGTTCTATGATATTTTTTGATCAGATGCGTAGTTCTCGAGATATATCAAGATATTTAAAAGTTCCGAAGCCGCACCACCATAATAGAGATACAGAAACACCGTGGCCCCTTTCTTTGAGATAACTCTGCACTATTGCGAGCTGCGAATGCCACTTCCAGCTTAGCTGTGCAGAAGAAGAACAACAAGAAGAAGAAATATCTCGAAATATGTCCGTCAGGCCCCTTCCCTTGAGATAAATCTGCAAATATCTCGGAAACGAAGAGAGTTATGGCAAAATGTTAAGAGACCTTTCTTGTAGAGAATTAAGTTTCCTACTTTTTATGTTGTATGATATTTTTTGATCAGATGCGTAGTTCTCGAGATATATCAAGATATTTAAAAGTTCCGAAGCCGCACCAACATAATAGAGATACAGAAACTCCCTGGCCCCTTTCTTTGAGATAACTCTGCACTATTGCGAGCTGCAAATGCCACTTCCAGTTTCGCTGTGCAGAGGAAGAACAACAAGAAGAAGAAATATCTCGAAATATGTCCGTCAGGCCCGTTCCTTTGAGCTGAATCTGCAAATATCTCGGAAACGAAGCGAGCTATGGCAAAATGTTAAGAGACGTTTTTTCTAGAGAATTATGTTTCCTACAATTTATGTTCTATGATATTTTTTGATCAGAAGCGTAGTTTTCGAGATATATCGAGATATTTAAAAGTTCCGAAGCCGCACCAACATAATAGAGATACAGAAACACCGTGGACCCTTTCTTTGAGATAACTCTGCACTAGTGCGAGCCGCAAATGCCACTTCCAGCTTAGCTGTGCAGAAGAAGAACAACAAGAAGAAGAAATATCTCGAAATATGTCCGTCAGGCCCCTTCCCTTGAGATAAATCTGCAAATATCTCGGAAACGAAGCGAGCTATGGCAAAATGTTCAGAGACGATTTTTGTAGAGAATTATGTTTCCTACAATTTATGTTGTATGATATTTTTTGATCAGAAGCGTAGTTTTCGAGATATATCGAGATATTTAAAAGTTCCGAAGCCGCACCAACATAATAGAGATACAGAAACACCGTGGCCCCTTTCTTTGAGATAACTCTGCACTAGTGCGAGCCGCAAATGCCACTTCCAGCTTAGCTGTGCAGACGAAGAACAACAAGAAAAAGAAATATCTCGAAATATGTCCGTCAGGCCCCTTCCCTTGAGATAAATCTGCAAATATCTCGGAAACGAAGCGAGCTATGGCAAAATGTCAAGAGACCTTTTTTGTAGAGAATTAAGTTTCCTACTTTTTATGTTCTATGATATTTTTTGATCAGATGCGTAGTTCTCGAGATATATCAAGATATTTAAAAGTTCCGAAGCCGCACCAACATAATAGAGATACAGAAACACCGTGGCCCCATCTTTGAGATAACTCTGCACTATTGCGAGCTGCAAATGCCACTTCCAGCTTAGCTGTGCAGAGGAAGAACAACAAGAAGAAGAAATATCTCGAAATATGTCCGTCAGGCCCGTTCCTTTGAGCTGAATCTGCAAATATCTCGGAAACGAAGCGAGCTATGGCAAAATGTTAAGAGACGTTTTTTGTAGAGAATTATGTTTCCTACAATTTATCTTCTATGATATTTTTTGATCAGAAGCGTAGTTTTCGAGATATATCGAGATATTTAAAAGTTCCGAAGCCGCACCAACATAATAGAGATACAGAAACACCGTGGCCCCTTTCTTTGAGATAACTCTGCACTAGTGCGAGCCGCAAATGCCACTTCCAGCTTAGCTGTGCAGAAGAAGAACAACAAGAAGAAGAAATATCTCGAAATATGTCCGTAAGGCCCCTTCCCTTGAGATAAATCTGCAAATATCTCGGAAACGAAGCGAGCTATGGCAAAATGTTAAGAGACCTTTTTTGTAGAGAATTAAGTTTCCTACTTTTTATGTTCTATGATATTTTTTGATCAGATGCGTAGTTCTCGAGATATATCAAGATATTTAAAAGTTCCGAAGCCGCACCAACATAATAGAGATACAGAAACACCGTGGCCCCTTTCTTTGAGATAACTCTGCACTATTGCGAGCTGCAAATGCCACTTCCAGCTTAGCTGTGCAGAGGAAGAACAACAAGAAGAAGAAATATCTCGAAATATGTCCGTCAGGCCCGTTCCTTTGAGCTGAATCTGCAAATGTCTCGGAAACGAAGCGAGATATGGCAAAATGTTAAGAGACGTTTTTTGTAGAGAATTATGTTTCCTACAATTTATCTTCTATGATATTTTTTGATGAGAAGCGTAGTTTTCGAGATATATCGAGATATTTAAAAGTTCCGAAGCCGCACCAACATAATAGAGATACAGAAACACCGTGGCCCCTTTCTTTGAGATAACTCTGCACTAGTGCGAGCCGCAAATGCCACTTCCAGCTTAGCTGTGCAGAAGAAGAACAACAAGAAGAAGAAATATCTCGAAATATGTCCGTAAGGCCCCTTCCCTTGAGATAAATCTGCAAATATCTCGGAAACGAAGCGAGCTATGGCAAAATGTTAAGAGACCTTTTTTGTAGAGAATTAAGTTTCCTACTTTTTATGTTCTATGATATTTTTTGATCAGATGCGTAGTTCTCGAGATATATCAAGATATTTAAAAGTTCCGAAGCCGCACCAACATAATAGAGATACAGAAACACCGTGGCCCCTTTCTTTGAGATAACTCTGCACTATTGCGAGCTGCAAATGCCACTTCCAGCTTAGCTGTGCAGAGGAAGAACAACAAGAAGAAGAAATATCTCGAAATATGTCCGTCAGGCCCGTTCCTTTGAGCTGAATCTGCAAATGTCTCGGAAACGAAGCGAGCTATGGCAAAATGTTAAGAGACGTTTTTTGTAGAGAATTATGTTTCCTACAATTTATCTTCTATGATATTTTTTGATCAGAAGCGTAGTTTTCGAGATATATCGAGATATTTAAAAGTTCCGAAGCCGCACCAACATAATAGAGATACAGAAACACCGTGGCCCCTTTCTTTGAGATAACTCTGCACTAGTGCGAGCCGCAAATGCCACTTCCAGCTTAGCTGTGCAGAAGAAGAACAACAAGAAGAAGAAATATCTCGAAATATGTCCGTAAGGCCCCTTCCCTTGAGATAAATCTGCAAATATCTCGGAAACGAAGCGAGCTATGGCAAAATGTTAAGAGACCTTTTTTGTAGAGAATTATGTTTCCTACAATTTATCTTCTATGATATTTTTTGATCAGAAGCGTAGTTTTCGAGATATATCGAGATATTTAAAAGTTCCGAAGCCGCACCAACATAATAGAGATACAGAAACACCGTGGCCCCTTTCTTTGAGATAACTCTGCACTGTTGCGAGCTGCAAATGCCACTTCCAGCTTAGCTGTGCAGAGGAAGAACAACAAGAAGAAGAAATATCTCGAAATATGTCCGTCAGGCCCGTTCCTTTGAGCTGAATCTGCAAATATCTCGGAAACGAAGCGAGCTATGGCAAAATGTTAAGAGACGTTTTTTGTAGAGAATTATGTTTCCTACAATTTATGTTCTATGATATTTTTTGATCAGAAGCGTAGTTTTCGAGATATATCGAGATATTTAAAAGTTCCGAAGCCGCACCAACATAATAGAGATACAGAAACACCGTGGCCCCTTTCTTTGAGATAACTCTGCACTAGTGCGAGCCGCAAATGCCACTTCCAGCTTAGCTGTGCAGAGGAAGAACAACAAGAAGAAGAAATATCTCGAAATATGTCGTCAGGCCCGTTCCTTTGAGCTGAATCTGCAAATATCTCGGAAACGAAGCGAGCAATGGCAAAATGTTAAGAGACCTTTTTTGTAGAGAATTAAGTTTCCTACTTTTTATGTAGTATGATATTTTTTGATCAGATGCGTAGTTCTCGAGATATATCAAGATATTTAAAAGTTCCGAAGCCGGACCAACATAATAGAGATACAGAAACACCGTGGCCCCTTTCTTTGAGATAACTCTGCACTAGTGCGAGCCGCAAATGCCACTTCCAGCTTAGCTGTGCAGAAGAAGAACAACAAGAAGAAGAAATATCTCGAAATATGTCCGTCAGGCCCCTTCCCTTGAGATAAATCTGCAAATATCTCGGAAACGAAGCGAGCTATGGCAAAATGTTAAGAGACTTTATTTGTAGAGAATTAAGTTTCCTACTTTTTATGCTCTATGATATTTTTTGATCAGATGCGTAGTTCTCGAGATATATCAAGATATTTAGAAGTTCCGAAGCCGCACCAACATAATAGAGATACAGAAACACCGTGGCCCCTTTCTTTGAGATAACTCTGCACTATTGCGAGCTGCAAATGCCACTTTCAGCTTAGCTGTGCAGAAGAAGAACAACAAGAAGAAGAAATATCTCGAAATATGTCCGTCAGGCCCCTTCCCTTGAGATAAATCTGCAAATATCTCGGAAACGAAGAGAGTTATGGCAAAATGTTAAGAGACCTTTTTTGTAGAGAATTAAGTTTCCTACTTTTTATGTTCTATGATATTTTTTGATCAGATGCGTAGTTCTCGAGATATATCAAGATATTTAAAAGTTCCGAAGCCGCACCAACATAATAGAGATACAGAAACTCCCTGGCCCCTTTCTTTGAGATAACTCTGCACTATTGCGAGCTGCAAATGCCACTTCCAGCTTAGCTGTGCAGAAGAAGAACAACAAGAAGAAGAAATATCTCGAAATATGTCCGTTAGGCCCCTTCCCTTCAGATAAATCTGCAAATATCTCGGAAACGAAGCGAGCTATGGCAAAATGTTAAGAGACCTTTTTTGTAGAGAATCAAGTTTCCTACTTTTTATGTTCTATGATATTTTTTGATCAGATGCGTAGTTCTCGAGATATATCAAGATATTTAAAAGTTCCGAAGCCGGACCAACATAATAGAGATACAGAAACACCGTGGCCCCTTTCTTTGAGATAACTCTGCACTAGTGCGAGCCGCAAATGCCACTTCCAGTTTAGCTGTGCAGAGGAAGAACAACAAGAAGAAGAAATATCTCGAAATATGTCCGTCAGGCCCGTTCCTTTGAGCTGAATCTGCAAATATCTCGGAAACGAAGCGAGCTATGGCAAAATGTTAAGAGACGTTTTTTGTAGAGAATTATGTTTCCTACAATTTATCTTCTATGATATTTTTGGATCAGTAGCGTAGTTTTCGAGATATATCGAGATATTTAAAAGTTCCGAAGCCGCACCAACATAATAGAGATACAGAAACACCGTGGCCCCTTCCTTTGAGATAACTCTGCACTATTGCGAGCTGCAAATGCCACTTCCAGCTTAGCTGTGCAGAAGAAGAACAACAAGAAGAAGAAATATCTCGAAATATGTCCGTCAGGCCCCTTCCCTTGAGATAAATCTGCAAATATCTCGGAAACGAAGAGAGTTATGGCAAAATGTTAAGAGACCTTTTTTGTAGAGAATTAAGTTTCCTACTTTTTATGTTCTATGATATTTTTTGATCAGATGCGTAGTTCTCGAGATATATCAAGATATTTAAAAGTTCCGAAGCCGCACCAACATAATAGAGATACAGAAAGTCCCTGGCCCCTTTCTTTGAGATAACTCTGCACTATTGCGAGCTGTAAATGCCACTTCCAGCTTAGCGGTGCAGAAGAAGAACAACAAGAGGAAGAAATATCTCGAAATATGTCCGTCAGGCCCCTTCCCTTGAGATAAATCTGCAAATATCTCGGAAACGAAGCGAGCTATGGCAAAATGTTAAGAGACCTTATTTGTGGAGAATTAAGTTTCCTACTTTTTATGTTCTGTGATATTTTTTGATCAGATGCGTAGTTCTCGAGATATATCAAGATATTTAAAAGTTCCGAAGCCGCAACAACATAATAGAGATACAGAAACACCGTGGCCCCTTTCTTTGAGATAACTCTGCACTATGGCGAGCTGCAAATGCCACTTCCAGCTTAGCTGTGCAGAAGAAGAACAACAAGAAGAAGAAATATCTCGAAATATGTCCGTCAGGCCCCTTCCCTTGAGATAAATCTGCAAACATCTCGGAAACGAAGAGAGTTATGGCAAAATGTTAAGAGACCTTTTTTGTAGAGAATTAAGTTTCCTACTTTTTATGTTCTATGATATTTTTTGATCAGATGCGTAGTTCTCGAGATATATCAAGATATTTAAAAGTTCCGAAGCCGCACCAACATAATAGAGATACAGAAACTCCCTGGCCCCTCTCTTTGAGATAACTCTGCACTATTGCGAGCTGCAAATGCCACTTCCAGCTTAGCTGTGCAGAAGAAGAACAACAAGAAGAAGAAATATCTCGAAATATGTCCGTTAGGCCCCTTCCCTTCAGATAAATCTGCAAATATCTCGGAAACGAAGCGAGCTATGGCAAAATGTTAAGAGACCTTTTTTGTAGAGAATCAAGTTTCCTACTTTTTATGTTCCATGATATTTTTTGATCAGAAGCGTAGTTTTCGAGATATATCGAGATATTTAAAAGTTCCGAAGCCGCACCAACATAATAGAGATACAGAAACACCGTGGCCCCTTTCTTTGAGATAACTCTGCACTATTGCGAGCTGCAAATGCCACTTCCAGCTTAGCTGTGCAGAAGAAGAACAACAAGAAGAAGAAATATCTCGAAATATGTCCGTCAGGCCCCTTCCCTTGAGATAAATCTGCAAATATCTCGGAAACGAAGCGAGCAATGGCAAAATGTTAAGAGACCTTTTTTGTAGAGAATTAAGTTTCCTACTTTTTATGTAGTATGATATTTTTTGATCAGATGCGTAGTTCTCGAGATATATCAAGATATTTAAAAGTTCCGAAGCCGGACCAACATAATAGAGATACAGAAACACCGTGGCCCCTTTCTTTGAGATAACCCTGCACTAGTGCGAGCCGCAAATGCCACTTCCAGCTTAGCTGTGCAGAAGAAGAACAACAAGAAGAAGAAATATCTCGAAATATGTCCGTCAGGCCCCTTCCCTTGAGATAAATCTGCAAATATCTCGGAAACGAAGCGAGCTATGGCAAAATGTTAAGAGACTTTATTTGTAGAGAATTAAGTTTCCTACTTTTTATGTTCTATGATATTTTTTGATCAGATGCGTAGTTCTCGAGATATATCAAGATATTTAGAAGTTCCGAAGCCGCACCAACATAATAGAGATACAGAAACACCGTGGCCCCTTTCTTTGAGATAACTCTGCACTATTGCGAGCTGCAAATGCCACTTCCAGCTTAGCTGTGCAGAAGAAGAACAACAAGAAGAAGAAATATCTCGAAATATGTCCGTCAGGCCCCTTCCCTTGAGATAAATCTGCAAATATCTCGGAAACGAAGAGAGTTATGGCAAAATGTTAAGAGACCTTTTTTGTAGAGAATTAAGTTTCCTACTTTTTATGTTCTATGATATTTTTTGATCAGATGCGTAGTTCTCGAGATATATCAAGATATTTAAAAGTTCCGAAGCCGCACCAACATAATAGAGATACAGAAACTCCCTGGCCCCTTTCTTTGAGATAACTCTGCACTATTGCGAGCTGCAAATGCCACTTCCAGCTTAGCTGTGCAGAGGAAGAACAACAAGAAGAAGAAATATCTCGAAATATGTCCGTCAGGCCCGTTCCTTTGAGCTGAATCTGCAAATATCTCGGAAACGAAGCGAGCTATGGCAAAATGTTAAGAGACGTTTTTTGTAGAGAATTATGTTTCCTACAATTTATCTTCTATGATATTTTTTGATCAGAAGCGTAGTTTTCGAGATATATCGAGACTTTTAAAAGTTCCGAAGCCGCACCAACATAATAGAGATACAGAAACACCGTGGCCCCTTTCTTTGAGATAACTCTGCACTATTGCGAGCTGCAAATGCCACTTCCAGCTTAGCTGTGCAGAAGAAGAACAACAAGAAGAAGAAATATCTCGAAATATGTCCGTCAGGCCCCTTCCCTTGAGATAAATCTGCAAATATCTCGGAAACGAAGAGAGTTATGGCAAAATGTTAAGAGACCTTTTTTGTAGAGAATTAAGTTTCCTACTTTTTATGTTCTATGATATTTTTTGATCAGATGCGTAGTTCTCGAGATATATCAAGATATTTAAAAGTTCCGAAGCCGCACCAACATAATAGAGATACAGAAACTCCCTGGCCCCTTTCTTTGAGATAACTCTGCACTATTGCGAGCTGTAAATGCCACTTCCAGCTTAGCTGTGCAGAAGAAGAACAACAAGAGGAAGAAATATCTCGAAATATGTCCGTCAGGCCCCTTCCCTTGAGATAAATCTGCAAATATCTCGGAAACGAAGCGAGCTATGGCAAAATGTTAAGAGACCTTATTTGTGGAGAATTAAGTTTCCTACTTTTTATGTTCTGTGATATTTTTTGATCAGATGCGTAGTTCTCGAGATATATCAAGATATTTAAAAGTTCCGAAGCCGCACCAACATAATAGAGATACAGAAACACCGTGGCCCCTTTCTTTGAGATAACTCTGCACTATTGCGAGCTGCAAATGCCACTTGCAGCTTAGCTGTGCAGAAGAAGAACAACAAGAAGAAGAAATATCTCGAAATATGTCCGTCAGGCCCCTTCCCTTGAGATAAATCTGCAAATATCTCGGAAACGAAGAGAGTTATGGCAAAATGTTAAGAGACCTTTTTTGTAGAGAATTAAGTTTCCTACTTTTTATGTTCTATGATATTTTTTGATCAGATGCGTAGTTCTCGAGATATATCAAGATATTTAAAAGTTCCGAAGCCGCACCAACATAATAGAGATACAGAAACTCCCTGGCCCCTCTCTTTGAGATAACTCTGCACTATTGCGAGCTGCAAATGCCACTTCCAGCTTAGCTGTGCAGAAGAAGAACAACAAGAAGAAGAAATATCTCGAAATATGTCCGTTAGGCCCCTTCCCTTCAGATAAATCTGCAAATATCTCGGAAACGAAGCGAGCTATGGCAAAATGTTAAGAGACCTTTTTTGCAGAGAATCAAGTTTCCTACTTTTTATGTTCTATGATATTTTTTGATCAGATGCGTAGTTCTCGAGATATATCAAGATATTTAAAAGTTCCGAAGCCGCACCAACATAATAGAGATACAGAAACACCGTGGCCCCTTTCTTTGAGATAACTCTGCACTATTGCGAGCTGCAAATGCCACTTCCAGCTTAGCTGTGCAGAAGAAGAACAACAAGAAGAAGAAATATCTCGAAATATGTCCGTCAGGCCCCTTCCCTTGAGATAAATCTGCAAACATCTCGGAAACGAAGAGAGTTATGGCAAAATGTTAAGAGACCTTTTTTGTAGAGAATTAAGTTTCCTACTTTTTATGTTCTATGATATTTTTTGATCAGATGCGTAGTTCTCGAGATATATCAAGATATTTAAAAGTTCCGAAGCCGCACCAACATAATAGAGATACAGAAACTCCCTGGCCCCTCTCTTTGAGATAACTCTGCACTATTGCGAGCTGCAAATGCCACTTCCAGCTTAGCTGTGCAGAAGAAGAACAACAAGAAGAAGAAATATCTCGAAATATGTCCGTTAGGCCCCTTCCCTTCAGATAAATCTGCAAATATCTCGGAAACGAAGCGAGCTATGGCAAAATGTTAAGAGACCTTTTTTGTAGAGAATCAAGTTTCCTACTTTTTATGTTCCATGATATTTTTTGATCAGAAGCGTAGTTTTCGAGATATATCGAGATATTTAAAAGTTCCGAAGCCGCACCAACATAATAGAGATACAGAAACACCGTGGCCCCTTTCTTTGAGATAACTCTGCACTATTGCGAGCTGCAAATGCCACTTCCAGCTTAGCTGTGCAGAAGAAGAACAACAAGAAGAAGAAATATCTCGAAATATGTCCGTCAGGCCCCTTCCCTTGAGATAAATCTGCAAATATCTCGGAAACGAAGCGAGCAATGGCAAAATGTTAAGAGACCTTTTTTGTAGAGAATTAAGTTTCCTACTTTTTATGTAGTATGATATTTTTTGATCAGATGCGTAGTTCTCGAGATATATCAAGATATTTAAAAGTTCCGAAGCCGGACCAACATAATAGAGATACAGAAACACCGTGGCCCCTTTCTTTGAGATAACTCTGCACTAGTGCGAGCCGCAAATGCCGCTTCCAGCTTAGCTGTGCAGAAGAAGAACAACAAGAAGAAGAAATATCTCGAAATATGTCCGTCAGGCCCCTTCCCTTGAGATAAATCTGCAGATATCTCGGAAACGAAGCGAGCTATGGCAAAATGTTAAGAGACTTTATTTGTAGAGAATTAAGTTTCCTACTTTTTATGTTCTATGATATTTTTTGATCAGATGCGTAGTTCTCGAGATATATCAAGATATTTAGAAGTTCCGAAGCCGCACCAACATAATAGAGATACAGAAACACCGTGGCCCCTTTCTTTGAGATAACTCTGCACTATTGCGAGCTGCAAATGCCACTTCCAGCTTAGCTGTGCAGAAGAAGAACAACAAGAAGAAGAAATATCTCGAAATATGTCCGTCAGGCCCCTTCCCTTGAGATAAATCTGCAAATATCTCGGAAACGAAGAGAGTTATGGCAAAATGTTAAGAGACCTTTTTTGTAGAGAATTAAGTTTCCTACTTTTTGTGTTCTATGATATTTTTTGATCAGATGCGTAGTTCTCGAGATATATCAAGATATTTAAAAGTTCCGAAGCCGCACCAACATAATAGAGATACAGAAACTCCCTGGCCCCTTTCTTTGAGATAACTGTGCACTATTGCGAGCTGCAAATGCCACTTCCAGCTTAGCTGTGCAGAGGAAGAACAACAAGAAGAAGAAATATCTCGAAATATGTCCGTCAGGCCCGTTCCTTTGAGCTGAATCTGCAAATATCTCGGAAACGAAGCGAGCTATGGCAAAATGTTAAGAGACGTTTTTTGTAGAGAATTATGTTTCCTACAATTTATCTTCTATGATATTTTTTGATCAGAAGCGTAGTTTTCGAGATATATCGAGATATTTAAAAGTTCCGAAGCCGCACCAACATAATAGAGATACAGAAACACCGTGGCCCCTTTCTTTGAGATAACTCTGCACTATTGCGAGCTGCAAATGCCACTTCCAGCTTAGCTGTGCAGAAGAAGAACAACAAGAAGAAGAAATATCTCGAAATATGTCCGTCAGGCCCCTTCCCTTGAGATAAATCTGCAAATATCTCGGAAACGAAGAGAGTTATGGCAAAATGTTAAGAGACCTTTTTTGTAGAGAATTAAGTTTCCTACTTTTTATGTTCTATGATATTTTTTGATCAGATGCGTAGTTCTCGAGATATATCAAGATATTTAAAAGTTCCGAAGCCGCACCAACATAATAGAGATACAGAAACTCCCTGGCCCCTTTCTTTGAGATAACTCTGCACTATTGCGAGCTGTAAATGCCACTTCCAGCTTAGCTGTGCAGAAGAAGAACAACAAGAGGAAGAAATATCTCGAAATATGTCCGTCAGGCCCCTTCCCTTGAGATAAATCTGCAAATATCTCGGAAACGAAGCGAGCTATGGCAAAATGTTAAGAGACCTTATTTGTGGAGAATTAAGTTTCCTACTTTTTATGTTCTGTGATATTTTTTGATCAGATGCGTAGTTCTCGAGATATATCAAGATATTTAAAAGTTCCGAAGCCGCACCAACATAATAGAGATACAGAAACACCGTGGCCCCTTTCTTTGAGATAACTCTGCACTATTGCGAGCTGCAAATGCCACTTGCAGCTTAGCTGTGCAGAAGAAGAACAACAAGAAGAAGAAATATCTCGAAATATGTCCGTCAGGCCCCTTCCCTTGAGATAAATCTGCAAATATCTCGGAAACGAAGAGAGTTATGGCAAAATGTTAAGAGACCTTTTTTGTAGAGAATTAAGTTTCCTACTTTTTATGTTCTATGATATTTTTTGATCAGATGCGTAGTTCTCGAGATATATCAAGATATTTAAAAGTTCCGAAGCCGCACCAACATAATAGAGATACAGAAACTCCCTGGCCCCTCTCTTTGAGATAACTCTGCACTATTGCGAGCTGCAAATGCCACTTCCAGCTTAGCTGTGCAGAAGAAGAACAACAAGAAGAAGAAATATCTCGAAATATGTCCGTTAGGCCCCTTCCCTTCAGATAAATCTGCAAATATCTCGGAAACGAAGCGAGCTATGGCAAAATGTTAAGAGACCTTTTTTGTAGAGAATCAAGTTTCCTACTTTTTATGTTCTATGATATTTTTTGATCAGATGCGTAGTTCTCGAGATATATCAAGATATTTAAAAGTTCCGAAGCCGCACCAACATAATAGAGATACAGAAACACCGTGGCCCCTTTCTTTGAGATAACTCTGCACTATTGCGAGCTGCAAATGCCACTTCCAGCTTAGCTGTGCAGAAGAAGAACAACAAGAAGAAGAAATATCTCGAAATATGTCCGTCAGGCCCCTTCCCTTGAGATAAATCTGCAAATATCTCGGAAACGAAGAGAGTTATGGCAAAATGTTAAGAGACCTTTTTTGTAGAGAATTAAGTTTCCTACTTTTTATGTTCTATGATATTTTTTGATCAGATGCGTAGTTCTCGAGATATATCAAGATATTTAAAAGTTCCGAAGCAGCACCAACATAATAGAGATACAGAAACTCCCTGGCCCCTTTCTTTGAGATAACTCTGCACTATTGCGAGCTGCAAATGCCACTTCCAGCTTAGCTGTGCAGAGGAAGAACAACAAGAAGAAGAAATACCTCGAAATATGTCCGTCAGGCCCGTTCCTTTGAGCTGAATCTGCAAATATCTCGGAAACGAAGCGAGCTATGGCAAAATGTTAAGAGACGTTTTTTGTAGAGAATTATGTTTCCTACAATTTATCTTCTATGATATTTTTTGATCAGAAGCGTAGTTTTCGAGATATATCGAGATATTTAAAAGTTCCGAAGCCGCACCAACATAATAGAGATACAGAAACACCGTGGCCCCTTTCTTTGAGATAACTCTGCACTAGTGCGAGCCGCAAATGCCACTTCCAGCTTAGCTGTGCAGAAGAAGAACAACAAGAAGAAGAAATATCTCGAAATATGTCCGTAAGGCCCCTTCCCTTGAGATAAATCTGCAAATATCTCGGAAACGAAGCGAGCTATGGCAAAATGTTAAGAGACCTTTTTTGTAGAGAATTAAGTTTCCTACTTTTTATGTAGTATGATATTTTTTGATCAGATGCGTAGTTCTCGAGATATATCAAGATATTTAAAAGTTCCGAAGCCGGACCAACATAATAAAGATACAGAAACACCGTGGCCCCTTTCTTTGAGATAACTCTGCACTAGTGCGAGCCGCAAATGCCACTTCCAGCTTAGCTGTGCAGAAGAAGAACAACAAGAAGAAGAAATATCTCGAAATATGTCCGTCAGGCCCCTTCCCTTGAGATAAATCGGCAAATATCTCGGAAACGAAGCGAGCTATGGCAAAATGTTAAGAGACCTTTTTTGTAGAGAATTAAGTTTCCTACTTTTTATGTTCTATGATATTTTTTGATCAGATGCGTAGTTCTCGAGATATATCAAGATATTTAAAAGTTCCGAAGCCGCACCAACATAATAGAGATACAGAAACACCGTGGCCCCTTTCTTTGAGATAACTCTGCACTATTGCGAGCTGGAAATGCCACTTCCAGTTTAGCTGTGCAGAAGAAGAACAACAAGAAGAAGAAATATCTCGAAATATGTCCGTTAGGCCCCTTCCCTTGAGATAAATCTGCAAATATCTCGGAAACAAAGCGAGCTATGGCAAAATGTTAAGAGACCTTTTTTGTAGAGAATCAAGTTTCCTACTTTTTATGTTCTATGATATTTTTTGATCAGATGCGTAGTTCTCGAGATATATCAAGATATTTAAAAGTTCCGAAGCCGCACCAACATAATAGAGATACAGAAACACCGTGGCCCCTTTCTTTGAGATAACTCTGCACTATTGCGAGCTGCAAATGCCACTTCCAGCTTAGCTGTGCAGAAGAAGAACAACAAGAAGAAGAAATATCTCGAAATATGTCCGTCAGGCCCCTTCCCTTGAGATAAATCTGCAAATATCTCGGAAACGAAGAGAGTTATGGCAAAATGTTAAGAGACCTTTTTTGTAGCGAATTAAGTTTCCTACTTTTTATGTTCTATGATATTTTTTGATCAGATGCGTAGTTCTCGAGATATATCAAGATATTTAAAAGTTCCGAAGCCGCACCAACATAATAGAGATATAGAAACACCGTGGCCCCTTTCTTTGAGATAACACTGCACTATTGCGAGCTGCAAATGCCACTTCCAGCTTAGCTGTGCAGAAGAAGAACAACAAGAAGAAGAAATATCTCGAAATATGTCCGTCAGGCCCCTTCCCTTGAGATATATCTGCAAATATCTCGGAAACGAAGCGAGCTATGGCAAAATGTTAAGAGACCTTTTTTGTAGAGAATTATGTTTCCTACAATTTATGTTGTATGATATTTTTTGATCAGAAGCGTAGTTTTCGAGATATATCGAGATATTTAAAAGTTCCGAAGCCGCACCAACATAATAGAGATACAGAAACACCGTGGCCCCTTTCTTTGAGATAACTCTGCACTAGTGCGAGCCGCAAATGCCACTTCCAGCTTAGCTGTGCAGAAGAAGAACAACAAGAAGAAGAAATATCTCGAAATATGTCCGTCAGGCCCCTTCCCTTGAGATAAATCTGCAAATATCTCGGAAACGAAGCGAGCTATGGCAAAATGTTAAGAGACCTTTTTGGTAGAGAATTAAGTTTCCTAATTTTTATGTTCTATGATATTTTTTGATCAGATGCGTAGTTCTCGAGATATATCAAGATATTTAAAAGTTCCGAAGCCGCACCAACATAATAGAGATATAGAAACACCGTGGCCACTTTCTTTGAGATAACACTGCACTAGTGCGAGCCGCAAATGCCACTTCCAGCTTAGCTGTGCAGAAGAAGAACAACAAGAAGAAGAAATATCTCGAAATATGTCCGTCAGGCCCCTTCCCTTGAGATAAATCTGCAAATATCTCGGAAACGAAGCGAGCTATGGCAAAATGTTAAGAGACCTTTTTGGTAGAGAATTAAGTTTCCTAATTTTTATGTTCTATGATATTTTTTGATCAGATGCGTAGTTCTCGAGATATATCAAGATATTTAAAAGTTCCGAAGCCGCACCAACATAATAGAGATATAGAAACACCGTGGCCCCTTTCTTTGAGATAACACTGCACTATTGCGAGCTGCAAATGCCACTTCCAGCTTAGCTGTGCAGAAGAAGAACAACAAGAAGAAGAAGTATCTCGAAATATGTCCGTCAGGCCCCTTCCCTTGAGATGTATCTGCAAATATCTCGGAAACGAAGCGAGCTATGGCAAAATGTTAAGAGACCTTTTTGGTAGAGAATTAAGTTTCCTAATTTTTATGTTCTATGATATTTTTTGATCAGATGCGTAGTTCTCGAGATATATCAAGATATTTAAAAGTTCCGAAGCCGCACCAACATAATAGAGATACAGAAACACCGTGGCCCCTTTCTTTGAGATAACTCTGCGCTATTGCGAGCTGGAAATGCCACTTCCAGTTTAGCTGTGCAGAAGAAGAACAACAAGAAGAAGAAATATCTCGAAATATGTCCGTCAGGCACCTTCCCTTGAGATAAATCTGCAAATATCTCGGAAGCGAAGCGAGCTAAGGCAAAATGTTAATAGACCTTTTTTGTGGAGAATTAAGTTTCCTACTTTTTATGTTGTATGATATTTTTTGATCAGATGCGTAGTTCTCGAGATATATCAAGATATTTAAAAGGTCCGAAGCCGCACCAACATAATAGAGATACAGAAACACCGTGGCCCCTTTCTTTGAGATAACTCTGCACTATTGCGAGCTGGAAATGCCACTTCCAGTTTAGCTGTGCAGAAGAAGAACAACAAGAAGAAGAAATATCTCGAAATATGTCCGTCAGGCCCCTTCCCTTGAGATAAATCTGCAAATATCTCGGAAACGAAGCGAGCTATGGCAAAATGTTAAGAGACCTTTTTTGTAGAGAATTAAGTTTCCTACTTTTTATGTTCTATGATATTTTTTGATCAGATGCGTAGTTCTCGAGATATATCAAGATATTTAAAAGTTCCGAAGCCGCACCAACATAATAGAGATACAGAAACACCGTGGCCCCTTTCTTTGAGATAACTCTGCACTATTGCGAGCTGCAAATGCCACTTCCAGCTTAGCTGTGCAGAAGAAGAACAACAAGAAGAAGAAATATCTCGAAATATGTCCGTCAAGCCCCTTCCCTTGAGATAAATCTGCAAATATCTCGGAAACGAAGCGAGCTATGGCAAAATGTTAAGAGATTTTTTTTGTAGAGAATTAAGTTCCCTACTTTTTATGTTCTATGATATTTTTTGATCAGATGCGTAGTTCTCGAGATATATCAAGATATTTAAAAGTTCCGAAGCCGCACCAACATAATAGAGATACAGAAACACCGTGGCCCCTTTCTTTGAGATAACTCTGCACTATTGCGAGCTGCAAATGCCACTTCCAGCTTAGCTGTGCAGAAGAAGAACAACAAGAAGAAGAAATATCTCGAAATATGTCCGTCAGGCCCCTTCCCTTGAGATAAATCTGCAAATATCTCGGAAACGAAGCGAGCTATGGCAAAATGTTAAGAGACCTTTTTTGTAGAGAATTAAGTTTCCTACTTTTTATGTTCTATGATATTTTTTGATCAGATGCGTAGTTCTCGAGATATATCAAGATATTTAAAAGTTCCGAAGCCGCACCAACATAATAGAGATACAGAAACACCGTCGCCCCTTTCTTTGAGATAACTCTGCGCTATTGCGAGCTGGAAATGCCACTTCCAGTTTAGCTGTGCAGAAGAAGAACAACAAGAAGAAGAAATATCTCGAAATATGTCCGTCAGGCACCTTCCCTCGAGATAAATCTGCAAATATCTCGGAAGCGAAGCGAGCTAAGGCAAAATGTTAATAGACCTTTTTTGTAGAGAATTAAGTTTCCTACTTTTTATGTTGTATGATATTTTTTGATCAGATGCGTAGTTCTCGAGATGTATCAAGATATTTAAAAGTTCCGAAGCCGCACCAACATAATAGAGATACAGAAACACCGTGGCCCCTTTCTTTGAGATAACTCTGCGCTATTGCGAGCTGGAAATGCCACTTCCAGTTTAGCTGTGCAGAAGAAGAACAACAAGAAGAAGAAATATCTCGAAATATGTCCGTCTGTACCCATCCCTTGAGATATATCTGCAAATATCTCGGAAACCAAACGAGCTATGGCAAAATCTTAAGAGACCTTTTTTGTAGAGAATTATGTTTCCTATAATTTATGTTCTATGATATTTTTTGATCAGAAGCGTAGTTTTCGAGATATATCGAGATATTTAAAAGTTCCGAAGCCGCACCAACATAATAGAGATACAGAAACACCGTGGCCCCTTTCTTTGAGATAACTCTGCACTATTGCGAGCTGCAAATGCCACTTCCAGCTTAGCTGTGCAGAAGAAGAACAACACGAAGAAGAAATATCTCGAAATATGTCCGTCAGGCACCTTCCCTTGAGATAAATCTGCAAATATCTCGGAAGCGAAGCGAGCTAAGGCAAAATGTTAATAGACCTTTTTTGTAGAGAATTAAGTTTCCTACTTTTTATGTTGTATGATATTTTTTGATCAGATGCGTAGTTCTCGAGATATATCAAGATATTTAAAAGGTCCGAAGCCGCACCAACATAATAGAGATACAGAAACACCGTGGCCCCTTTCTTTGAGATTACTCTGCACTATTGCGAGCTGGAAATGCCACTTCCAGTTTAGCTGGGCAGAAGAAGAACAACAAGAATAAGAAATATCTCGAAATATGTCCGTCAGGCCCCTTCCCTTGAGATAAATCTGCAAATATCTCGGAAACGAAGCGAGCTATGGCAAAATGTTAAGAGACCTTTTTTGTAGAGAATTAAGTTTCCTACTTTTTATGTTCTATGATATTTTTTGATCAGATGCGTAGTTCTCGAGATATATCAAGATATTTAAAAGTTCCGAAGCCGCACCAACATAATAGAGATACAGAAACACCGTGGCCCCGTTCTTTGAGATAACTCTGCACTATTGCGAGCTGCAAATGCCACTTCCAGCTTAGCTGTGCAGAAGAAGAACAACAAGAAGAAGAAATATCTCGAAATATGTCCGTCAAGCCCCTTCCCTTGAGATAAATCTGCAAATATCTCGGAAACGAAGCGAGCTATGGCAAAATGTTAAGAGACCTTTTTTGTAGAGAATTAAGTTTCCTAATTTTTATGTTCTATGATATTTTTTGATCAGATGCGTAGTTCTCGACATATATCAAGATATTTAAAAGTTCCGAAGCCGCACCTACATAATAGAGATACAGAAACACCGTGGCCCCTTTCTTTGAGATAACACTGCACTATTGCGAGCTGCAAATGCCACTTCCAGCTTAGCTGTGCAGAAGAAGAACAACAAGAAGAAGAAATATCTCGAAATATGTCCGTCAGGCCCCTTCCCTTGAGATGTATCTGCAAATATCTCGGAAACGAAGCGAGCTATGGCAAAATGTTAAGAGACCTTTTTTGTAGAGAATTATGTTTCCTACAATTTATGTTCTATGATATTTTTTGATCAGAAGCGTAGTTTTCGAGATATATCGAGATATTTAAAAGTTCCGAAGCCGCACCAACATAATAGAGATACAGAAACACCGTGGCCCCTTTCTTTGAGATAACTCTGCACTAGTGCGAGCCGCAAATGCCACTTCCAGCTGAGCTGTGCAGAAGAAGAACAACAAGAAGAAATATCTCGAAATATGTCCGTCAGGCCCCTTCCCTTGAGATAAATCTGCAAATATCTCGGAAACGAAGCGAGCTATGGCAAAATGTTAAGAGACCTTTTTTGTAGAGAATTAAGTTTCCTACTTTTTATGTTCTATGATATTTTTTGATCAGATGCGTAGTTCTCGAGATATATCAAGATATTTAAAAGTTCCGAAGCCGCACCACCATAATAGAGATACAGGAACACCGTGGCCCCTTTCTTTGAGATAACTCTGCACTATTGCGAGCTGCAAATGCCACTTCCAGCTTAGCTGTGCAGAAGAAGAACAACAAGAAGAAGAAATATCCCGAAATATGTCCGTCAGGCCCCTTCCCTTGAGATATATCTGCAAATATCTCGGAAACGAAGCGAGCTATGGCAAAATGTTAAGAGACCTTTTTTGTAGAGAATTAAGTTTCCTACTTTTTATGTTCTATGATATTTTTTGATCAGATGCGTAGTTCTCGAGATATATCAAGATATTTAAAAGTTCCGAAGCCGTACCAACATAATAGAGATACAGAAACACCGTGGCCCCTTTCTTTGAGATAACTCTGCACTATTGCGAGCTGCAAATGCCACTTCCAGCTTAGCTGTGCAGAAGAAGAACAACAAGAAGAAGAAATATCTCGAAATATGTCCGTCAAGCCCCTTCCCTTGAGATAAATCTGCAAATATCTCGGAAACGAAGCGAGCTATGGCAAAATGTTGTGAGACCTTTTTTGTAGAGAATTAAGTTTCCTACTTTTTATGTTCTATGATATTTTTTGATCAGATGCGTAGTTCTCGAGATATATCAAGATATTTAAAAGTTCCGAAGCCGCACCAACATAATAGAGATACAGAAACACCGTGGCCCCTTTCTTTGAGATAACTCTGTACTATTGCGAGCTGCAAATGCCACTTCCAGCTTAGCTGTGCAGAAGAAGAACAACAAGAAGAAATATCTCGAAATATGTCCGTCAGGCCCCTTCCCTTGAGATAAATCTGCAAATATCTCGGAAACGAAGCGAGCTATGGCAAAATGTTAAGAGACCTTTTTTGTAGAGAATTAAGTTTCCTACTTTTTATGTTGTATGATATTTTTTGATCAGATGCGTAGTTCTCGAGATATATCAAGATATTTAAAAGGTCCGAAGCCGCACCAATATAATAGAGATACAGAAACACCGTGGCCCCTTTCTTTGAGATAACTCTGCACTATTGCGAGCTGGAAATGCCACTTCCAGTTTAGCTGTGCAGAAGAAGAACAACAAGAAGAAGAAATATCTCGAAATATGTCCGTCAGGCCCCTTCCCTTGAGATAAATCTGCAAATATCTCGGAAACGAAGCGAGCTATGGCAAAATCTTAAGAGACCTTTTTTGTAGAGAATTATGTTTCCTATAATTTATGTTCTATGATATTTTTTGATCGGAAGCGTAGTTTTCGAGATATATCGAGATATTTAAAAGTTCCGAAGCCGCACCAACATAATAGAGATACAGAAACACCGTGGCCTCTTTCTCTGAGATAATTCTGCAATATTGCGAGCTGCAAATGCCACTTCCAGCTTAGCTGTGCAGAAGAAGAACAACACGGAGAAGAAATATCTCGAAATATGTCCGTCAGGCACCTTCCCTTGAGATAAATCTGCAAATATCTCGGAAGCGAAGCGAGCTAAGGCAAAATGTTAAGAGACCTTTTTTGTAGAGAATTAAGTTTCCTACTTTTTATGTTGTATGATATTTTTTGATCAGATGCGTAGTTCTCGAGATATATCAAGATATTTAAAAGGTCCGAAGCCGCACCAACATAATAGAGATACAGAAACACCGTGGCCCCTCTCTTTGAGATAACTCTGCACTATTGCGAGCTGGAAATGCCACTTCCAGTTTAGCTGTGCAGAAGAAGAACAACAAGAAGAAGAAGTATCTCGAAATATGTCCGTCAGGCCCCTTCCCTTGAGATATATCTGCAAATATCTCGGAAACGAAACGAGCTATGGCAAAATGTTAAGAGACCTTTTTTGTAGAGAATTATGTTTCCTATAATTTATATTCTATGATATTTTTTGATCAGAAGCGTAGTTTTCGAGATATATCGAGATATTTAAAAGTTCCGAAGCCGCACCAACATAATAGAGATACAGAAACACCGTGGCCCCTTTCTTTGAGATAACTCTGCACTAGTGCGAGCCGCAAATGCCACTTCCAGCTTAGCTGTGCAGAAGAAGAACAACAAGAAGAAATATCTCGAAATATGTCCGTCAGGCCCCTTCCCTTGAGATAAATCTGCAAATATCTCGGAAACGAAGCGAGCTATGGCAAAATGTTAAGAGACCTTTTTTGTAGAGAATTAAGTTTCCTACTTTTTATGTTGTATGATATTTTTTGATCAGATGCGTAGTTCTCGAGATATATCAAGATATTTAAAAGGTCCGAAGCCGCACCAACATAATAGAGATACAGAAACACCGTGGCCCCTTTCTTTGAGATAACTCTGCACTATTGCGAGCTGGAAATGCCACTTCCAGTTTAGCTGTGCAGAAGAAGAACAACAAGAAGAAGAAATATCTCGAAATATGTCCGTCAGGCCCCTTCCCTTGAGATAAATCTGCAAATATCTCGGAAACGAAGCGAGCTATGGCAAAATGTTAAGAGACCTTTTTTGTAGAGAATTATGTTTCCTATAATTTATGTTCTATGATATTTTTTGATCAGAAGCGTAGTTTTCGAGATATATCGAGATATTTAAAAGTTCCGAAGCCGCTCCAACATAATAGAGATACAGAAACACCGTGGCCTCTTTCTCTGAGATAATTCTGCACTATTGCGAGCTGCAAATGCCACTTCCAGCTTAGCTGTGCAGAAGAAGAACAACACGAAGAAGAAATATCTCGAAATATGTCCGTCAGGCACCTTCCCTTGAGATAAATCTGCAAATATCTCGGAAGCGAAGCGAGCTAAGGCAAAATGTTAAGAGACCTTTTTTGTAGAGAATTAAGTTTCCTACTTTTTATGTTGTATGATATTTTTTGATCAGATGCGTAGTTCTCGAGATATATCAAGATATTTAAAAGGTCCGAAGCCGCACCAACATAATAGAGATACAGAAACACCGTGGCCCCTTTCTTTGAGATAACTCTGCACTATTGCGAGCTGGAAATGCCACTTCCAGTTTAGCTGTGCAGAAGAAGAACAACAAGAAGAAGAAATATCTCGAAATATGTCCGTCAGGCCCCTTCCCTTGAGATATATCTGCAAATATCTCGGAAACGAAACGAGCTATGGCAAAATGTTAAGAGACCTTTTTTGTAGAGAATTATATTTCCTATAATTTATATTCTATGATATTTTTTGATCAGAAGCGTAGTTTTCGAGATATATCGAGATATTTAAAAGTTCCGAAGCCGCACCAACATAATAGAGATACAGAAACACCGTGGCCCCTTTCTTTAAGATAACTCTGCACTATTGCGAGCTGCAAATGCCACTTCCAGCTTAGCTGTGCAGAAGAAGAACAACAAGAAGAAGAAATATCTCGAAATATGTCCGTCAGGCCCCTTCCCTTGAGATAAATCTGCAAATATCTCGGAAACGAAGCGAGCTATGGCAAAATGTTTAGAGACCTTTTTTGTAGAGAATTAAGTTTCCTACTTTTTATGTTCTATGATATTTTTTGATCAGATGCGTAGTTCTCGAGATATATCAAGATATTTAAAAGTTCCGAAGCCGCACCACCATAATAGAGATACGGGAACACCGTGGCCCCTTTCTTTGAGATAACTCTGCACTATTGCGGGCTGGAAATGCCACTTCCATTTTAGCTGTGCAGACGAAGAACAACAAGAAGAAGAAATATCTCGAAATATGTCCGTCTGGACCCATCCCTTGAGATATATCTGCAAATATCTCGGAAACCAAACGAGCTATGGCAAAATCTTAAGAGACCTTTTTTGTAGAGAATTATGTTTCCTATAATTTATGTTCTATGATATTTTTTGATCAGAAGCGTAGTTTTCGAGATATATCGAGATATTTAAAAGTTCCGAAGCCGCACCAACATAATAGAGATACAGAAACACCGTTGCCCCTTTCTTTGAGATAACTCTGCACTATTGCGAGCTGCAAATGCCACTTCCAGCTTAGCTGTGCAGAAGAAGAACAACACGAAGAAGAAATATCTCGAAATATGTCCGTCAGGCACCTTCCCTTGAGATAAATCTGCAAATATCTCGGAAGCGAAGCGAGCTAAGGCAAAATGTTAATAGACCTTTTTTGTAGAGAATTAAGTTTCCTACTTTTTATGTTGTATGATATTTTTTGATCAGATGCGTAGTTCTCGAGATATATCAAGATATTTAAAAGTTCCGAAGCCGCACCAACATAATAGAGATACAGAAACACCGTGGCCCCTTTCTTTGAGATAACTCTGCACTATTGCGAGCTGCAAATGCCACTTCCAGCTTAGCTGTGCAGAAGAAGAACAACAAGAAGAAGAAATATCTCGAAATATGTCCGTCAGGCCCCTTCCCTTGAGATAAATCTGCAAATATCTCGGAAACGAAGCGAGCTATGGCAAAATGTTAAGAGACCTTTTTTGTAGAGAATTAAGTTTCCTACTTTTTATGTTCTATGATATTTTTTGATCAGATGCGTAGTTCTCGAGATATATCAAGATATTGAAAAGTTCCGAAGCCGCACCAACATAATAGAGATACAGAAACACCGTGGCCCCTTTCTTTGAGATAACTCTGCACTGTTGCGAGCTGCAAATGCCACTTCCAGCTTAGCTGTGCAGAAGAAGAACAACAAGAAGAAGAAATATCTCGAAATATGTCCGTCAAGCCCCTTCCCTTGAGATAAATCTGCAAATATCTCGGAAACGAAGCGAGCTATGGCAAAATGTTAAGAGATTTTTTTTGTAGAGAATTAAGTTCCCTACTTTTTATGTTCTATGATATTTTTTGATCAGATGCGTAGTTCTCGAGATATATCAAGATATTTAAAAGTTCCGAAGCCGCACCTACATAATAGAGATACAGAAACACCGTGGCCCCTTTCTTTGAGATAACACTGCACTATTGCGAGCTGCAAATGCCACTTCCAGCTTAGCTGTGCAGAAGAAGAACAACAAGAAGAAGAAATATCTCGAAATATGTCCGTCAGGCCCCTTCCCTTGAGATGTATCTGCAAATATTTCGGAAACGAAGCGAGCTATGGCAAAATGTTAAGAGACCTTTTTTGTAGAGAATTATGTTTCCTACAATTTATGTTCTATGATATTTTTTGATCAGAAGCGTAGTTTTCGAGATATATCGAGATATTTAAAAGTTCCGAAGCCGCACCAACATAATAGAGATACAGAAACACCGTGGCCCCTTTCTTTGAGATAACTCTGCACTATTGCGAGCTGCAAATGCCACTTCCAGCTTAGCTGTGCAGAAGAAGAACAACAAGAAGAAGTAATATCTCGAAATATGTCCGTCAAGCCCCTTCCCTTGAGATAAATCTGCAAATATCTCGGAAACGAAGCGAGCTATGGCAAAATGTTAAGAGACCTTTTTTGTAGAGAATTAAGTTTCCTAATTTTTATGTTCTATGATATTTTTTGATCAGATGCGTAGTTCTCGACATATATCAAGATATTTAAAAGTTCCGAAGCCGCACCTACATAATAGAGATACAGAAACACCGTGGCCCCTTTCTTTGAGATAACACTGCACTATTGCGAGCTGCAAATGCCACTTCCAGCTTAGCTGTGCAGAAGAAGAACAACAAGAAGAAGAAATATCTCGAAATATGTCCGTCAGGCCCCTTCCCTTGAGATGTATCTGCAAATATTTCGGAAACGAAGCGAGCTATGGCAAAATGTTAAGAGACCTTTTTTGTAGAGAATTATGTTTCCTACAATTTATGTTCTATGATATTTTTTGATCAGAAGCGTAGTTTTCGAGATATATCGAGATATTTAAAAGGTCCGAAGCCGCACCAACATAATAGAGATACAGAAACACCGTGGCCCCTTTCTTTGAGATAACTCTGCACTAGTGCGAGCCGCAAATGCCACTTCCAGCTTAGCTGGGCAGAAGAAGAACAACAAGAAGAAATATCTCGAAATATGTCCGTCAGGCCCCTTCCCTTGAGATAAATCTGCAAATATCTCGGAAACGAAGCGAGCTATGGCAAAATGTTAAGAGACCTTTTTTGTAGAGAATTAAGTTTCCTACTTTTTATGTTCTATGATATTTTTTGATCAGATGCGTAGTTCTCGAGATATATCAAGATATTTAAAAGTTCCGAAGCCGTACCAACATAATAGAGATACAGAAACACCGTGGCCCCTTTCTTTGAGATAACTCTGCACTATTGCGAGCTGCAAATGCCACTTCCAGCTTAGCTGTGCAGAAGAAGAACAACAAGAAGAAGAAATATCTCGAAATATGTCCGTCAGGCCCCTTCCCTTGAGATAAATCTGCAAATATCTCGGAAACGAAGCGAGCTATGGCAAAATGTTAAGAGACCTTTTTTGTAGAGAATTATGTTTCCTATAATTTATGTTCTATGATATTTTTTGATCAGAAGCGTAGTTTTCGAGATATATCGAGATATTTAAAAGTTCCGAAGCCGCACCAACATAATAGAGATACAGAAACACCGTGGCCTCTTTCTCTGAGATAATTCTGCACTATTGCGAGCTGCAAATGCCACTTCCAGCTTAGCTGTGCAGAAGAAGAACAACACGAAGAAGAAATATCTCGAAATATGTCCGTCAGGCACCTTCCCTTGAGATAAATCTGCAAATATCTCGGAAGCGAAGCGAGCTAAGGCAAAATGTTAAGAGACCTTTTTTGTAGAGAATTAAGTTTCCTACTGTTTATGTTGTATGATATTTTTTGATCAGATGCGTAGTTCTCGAGATATATCAAGATATTTAAAAGGTCCGAAGCCGCACCAACATAATAGAGATACAGAAACACCGTGGCCCCTTTCTTTGAGATAACTCTGCACTATTGCGAGCTGGAAATGCCACTTCCAGTTTAGCTGTGCAGAAGAAGAACAACAAGAAGAAGAAATATCTCGAAATATGTCCGTCAGGCCCCTTCCCTTGAGATATATCTGCAAATATCTCGGAAACGAAACGAGCTATGGCAAAATGTTAAGAGACCTTTTTTGTAGAGAATTATGTTTCCTATAATTTATATTCTATGATATTTTTTGATCAGAAGCGTAGTTTTCGAGATATATCGAGATATTTAAAAGTTCCGAAGCCGCACCAACATAATAGAGATACAGAAACACCGTGGCCCCTTTCTTTGAGATAACTCTGCACTATTGCGAGCTGCAAATGCCACTTCCAGCTTAGCTGTGCAGAAGAAGAACAACAAGAAGAAGGAATATCTCGAAATATGTCCGTCAGGCCCCTTCCCTTGAGATAAATCTGCAAATATCTCGGAAACGAAGAGAGCTATGGCAAAATGTTTAGAGACCTTTTTTGTAGAGAATTAAGTTTCCTACTTTTTATGTTCTATGATATTTTTTGATCAGATGCGTAGTTCTCGAGATATATCAAGATATTTAAAAGTTCCGAAGCCGCACCACCATAATAGAGATACGGGAACACCGTGGCCCCTTTCTTTGAGATAACTCTGCGCTATTGCGAGCTGGAAATGCCACTTCCAGTTTAGCTGTGCAGAAGAAGAACAACAAGAAGAAGAAATATCTCGAAATATGTCCGTCAGGCACCTTCCCTTGAGATAAATCTGCAAATATCTCGGAAGCGATGCGAGCTAAGGCAAAATGTTAATAGACCTTTTTTGTAGAGAATTAAGTTTCCTACTTTTTATGTTGTATGATATTTTTTGATCAGATGCGTAGTTCTCGAGATATATCAAGATATTTAACAGGTCCGAAGCCGCACCAACATAATAGAGATACAGAAACACCGTGGCCCCTTTCTTTGAGATAACTCTGCACTATTGCGAGCTGGAAATGCCACTTCCAGTTTAGCTGTGCAGAAGAAGAACAACAAGAAGAAGAAATATCTCGAAATATGTCCGTCAGGCCCCTTCCCTTGAGATAAATCTGCAAATATCGCGGAAACGAAGCGAGCTATGGCAAAATGTTAAGGGACCTTTTTTGTAGAGAATTATGTTTCCTATAATTTATGTTCTATGATATTTTTTGATCAGAAGCGTAGTTTTCGAGATATATCGAGATATTTAAAAGTTCCGAAGCCGCACCAACATAATAGAGATACAGAAACACCGTGGCCCCTTTCTTTGAGATAACTCTGCACTATTGCGAGCTGCAAATGCCACTTCCAGCTTAGCTGTGCAGAAGAAGAACAACAAGAAGAAGAAATATCTCGAAATATGTCCGTCAGGCCCCTTCCCTTGAGATAAATCTGCAAATATCTCGGAAGCGAAGCGAGCTAAGGCAAAATGTTAAGAGACCTTTTTTGTAGAGAATTAAGTTTCCTACTTTTTATGTTGTATGATATTTTTTGATCAGATGCGTAGTTCTCGAGATATATCAAGATATTTAAAAGGTCCGAAGCCGCACCAACATAATAGAGATACAGAAACACCGTGGCCCCTTTCTTTGAGATAACTCTGCACTATTGCGAGCTGGAAATGCCACTTCCAGTTTAGCTGTGCAGAAGAAGAACAACAAGAAGAAGAAATATCTCGAAATATGTCCGTCAGGCCCCTTCCCTTGAGATAAATCTGCAAATATCTCGGAAACGAAGCGAGCTATGGCAAAATGTTAAGAGACCTTTTTTGTAGAGAAGTATGTTTCCTATAATTTATGTTCTATGATATTTTTTGATCAGAAGCGTAGTTTTCGAGATATATCGAGATATTTAAAAGTTCCGAAGCCGCACCAACATAATAGAGATACAGAAACACCGTGGCCCCTTTCTTTGAGATAACTCTGCACTATTGCGAGCTGCAAATGCCATTTCCAGCTTAGCTGTGCAGAAGAAGAACAACAAGAAGAAGAAATATCTCGAAATATGTCCGTCAGGCCCCTTCCCTTGAGATAAATCTGCAAATATCACGGAAACGAAGCGAGCTATGGCAAAATGTTAAGAGACCTTTTTTGTAGAGAATTATGTTTCCTATAATTTATGTTCTATGATATTTTTTGATCAGAAGCGTAGTTTTCGAGATATATCGAGATATTTAAAAGTTCCGAAGCCGCACCAACATAATAGAGATACAGAAACACCGTGGCCCCTTTCTTTGAGATAACTCTGCACTATTGCGAGCTGCAAATGCCACTTCCAGCTTAGCTGTGCAGAAGAAGAACAACAAGAAGAAGAAATATCTCGAAATATGTCCGTCAGGCCCCTTCCCTTGAGATATACCTGCAAATATCTCGGAAACGAAACGAGCTATGGCAAAATATTAAGAGACCTTTTTTGTAGAGAATTATGTTTCCTACACTTTATGTTCTATGATATTTTTTGATCAGAAGCGTAGTTTTCGAGATATATCGAGATATTTAAAAGTTCCGAAGCCGCACCAACATAATTGAGATACAGAAACACCGTGGCCCCTTTCTTTGAGATAAC
Organism: Osmia lignaria lignaria; assembly: GCF_051020975.1. Classification (NCBI taxonomy): domain Eukaryota; kingdom Metazoa; phylum Arthropoda; class Insecta; order Hymenoptera; family Megachilidae; genus Osmia; species Osmia lignaria. The sequence continues at coordinate 31,163,599 of NW_027478158.1, read as the reverse complement.
TCTGCACTATTGCGAGCTGCAAATGCCACTTCGAGCTTAGCTGTGCAGAAGAAGAACAACAAGAAGAAGAAATATCTCGAAATATGTCCGTCAGGCCCCTTCCCTTGAGATATATCTGCAAATATCTCGGAAGCGAAGCGAGCTAAGGCAAAATGTTAAGAGACCTTTTTTGTAGAGAATTAAGTTTCCTACTTTTTATGTTGTATGATATTTTTTGATCAGATGCGTAGTTCTCGAGATATATCAAGATATTTAAAAGGTCCGAAGCCGCACCAACATAATAGAGATACAGAAACACCGTGGCCCCTTTCTTTGAGATAACTCTGCACTATTGCGAGCTGGAAATGCCACTTCCAGTTTAGCTGTGCAGAAGAAGAACAACAAGAAGAAGAAATATCTCGAAATATGTCCGTCAGGCCCCTTCCCTTGAGATAAATCTGCAAATATCTCGGAAACGAAGCGAGCTATGGCAAAATGTTGAGAGACCTTTTTTGTAGAGAATTATGTTTGCTATAATTTATGTTCTATGATATTTTTTGATCAGAAGCGTAGTTTTCGAGATATATCGAGATATTTAAAAGTTCCGAAGCCGCACCAACATAATAGAGATACAGAAACACCGTGGCCCCTTTCTTTGAGACAACTCTGCACTATTGCGAGCTGCAAATGCCACTTCCAGCTTAGCTGTGCAGAAGAAGAACAACAAGAAGAAGAAATATCTCGAAATATGTCCGTCAGGCCCCTTTCCTTGAGATATATCTGCAAATATCTCGGAAACGAAGCGAGCTAAGGCAAAATGTTAAGAGACCTTTTTTGTACAGAATTAAGTTTCCTACTTTTTATGTTGTATGATATTTTTTGATCAGAAGCGTACTTTTCGAGATATATGGAGATATTTAAAAATTCCGAAGCCACACCAACATAATAGAGATACAGAAACACCGTGGCCCCTTTCTTTGAGATAACTCTGCACTATTGCGAGCTGGAAATGCCACTTCCAGTTTAGCTGTGCAGAAGAAGAACAACAAGAAGAAGAAATATCTCGAAATATGTCCGTCAGGCCCCTTCCCTTGAGATAAATCTGCAAATATCGCGGAAACGAATCGAGCTATGGCAAAATGTTAAGAGACCTTTTTTGTAGAGAATTATGTTTCCTATAATTTATGTTCTATGATATTTTTTGATCAGAAGCGTAGTTTTCGAGATATATCGAGATATTTAAAAGTTCCGAAGCCGCACCAACATAATAGAGATACAGAAACACCGTGGCCCCTTTCTTTGAGATAACCCTGCACTATTGCGAGCTGCAAATGCCACTTCCAGCTTAGCTGTGCAGAAGAAGAACAACAAGAAGAAGAAATATCTCGAAATATGTCCGTCAGGCCCCTTCCCTTGAGATAAATCTGCAAATATCTCGGAAGCGAAGCGAGCTAAGGCAAAATGTTAAGAGACCTTTTTTGTAGAGAATTAAGTTTCCTACTTTTTATGTTGTATGATATTTTTTGATCAGATGCGTAGTTCTCGAGATATATCAAGATATTTAAAAGGTCCGAAGCCGCACCAACATAATAGAGATACAGAAACACCGTGGCCCCTTTCTTTGAGATAACTCTGCACTATTGCGAGCTGGAAATGCCACTTCCAGTTTAGCTGTGCAGAAGAAGAACAACAAGAAGAAGAAATATCTCGAAATATGTCCGTCAGGCCCCTTCCCTTGAGATAAATCTGCAAATATCTCGGAAACGAAGCGAGCTATGGCAAAATGTTAAGAGACCATTTTTTTTTGTAGAGAATTATGTTTCCTATAATTTATGTTCTATGATATTTTTTTATCAGAAGCGTAGTTTTCGAGATATATCGAGATATTTAAAAGTTCCGAAGCCGCACCAACGTAATAGAGATACAGAAACACCGTGGCCCCTTTCTTTGAGATAACTCTGCACTATTGCGAGCTGCAAATGCCACTTCCAGCTTAGCTGTGCAGAAGAAGAACAACAAGAAGAAGAAATATCTCGAAATATGTCCGTCAGGCCCCTTCCCTTGAGATAAATCTGCAAATATCACGGATACGAAGCGAGCTACGGCAAAATGTTAAGAGACCTTTTTTGTAGAGAATTAAGTTTCCTACTCTTTATCTTCTATGATATTTTTTGATCAGACGCGTAGTTCTCGAGATATATCAAGATATTTAAAAGTTCCGAAGCCGCACCAACATAATAGAAATACAGAAACACCGTGGCCCCTTTCATTGAGATAACTCTGCACTATTGCGAGCTGCAAATGCCACTTCCAGCTTAGCTGTGCAGAAGAAGAACAACAAGAAGAAGAAATATCTCGAAATATGTCCGTCAGGCCCCTTTCCTTGAGATAAATCTGCAAATATCTCGGAAACGAAGCGAGCTATGGCAAAATGTTAAGAGACCTTTTTTGTAGAGAATTATGTTTCCTACAATTTATGTTGTATGATATTTTTTGATCAGAAGCGTAGTTTTCGAGATATATCGAGATATTTAAAAGTTCCGAAGCCGCACCAACATAATAGAGATACAGAAACACCGTGGCCCCTTTCTTTGAGATGACTCTGCACTATTGCGAGCTGTAAATGCCACTTCCAGCTTAGCTGTGCAGAAGAAGAACAACAAGAAGAAGAAATATCTCGAAATATGTCCGTCAGGCCCCTTCCCTTGAGATATATCTGCAAATATCTCGGAAACGAAGCGAGCTATGGCAAAATGTTAAGAGATCTTTTTTGTAGAGAATTATGTTTCCTACAATTTACGTTCTATGATATTTTTTGATCAGAAGCGTAGTTTTCGAGATATATCGAGATATTTAAAAGTTCCGAAGCCGCACCAACATAATAGAGATACAGAAACACCGTGTCCCCTTTCTTTGAGATAACTCTGCACTAGTGCGAGCCGCAAATGCCACTTCCAGCTTAGCTGTGCAGAAGAAGAACAACAAGAAGAAATATCTCGAAATATGTCCGTCAGGCCCCTTCCCTTGAGATAAATCTGCAAATATCTCGGAAACGAAGCCAGCTATGGCAAAATGTTAAGAGACCTTTTTTGTAGAGAATTAAGTTTCCTACTTTTTATGTTCTATGATATTTTTTGATCAGAAGCGTAGTTTTCGAGATATATCGAGATATTTAAAAGTTCCGAAGCCGCACCAACATAATAGAGATACAGAAACACCGTGGCCTCTTTCTCTGAGATAACTCTGCACTATTGCGAGCTGCAAATGCCACTTCCAGCTTAGCTGTGCAGAAGAAGAACAACAAGAAGAAGAAATATCTCGAAATATGTCCGTCAGGCACCTTCCCTTGAGATAAATCTGCAAATATCTCGGAAACGAAGCGAGCTATGGCAAAATGTTAAGAGACCTTTTTTGTAGAGAATTAACTTTCCTACTTTTTATGTTCTATGATATTTTTTGATCAGAAGCGTAGTTTTCGAGATATATCGAGATATTTAAAAGTTCCGAAGACGCACCAACATAATAGAGATACAGAAACACCGTGGCCCCTTTCTTTGAGATAACTCTGCACTATTGCGAGCTGGAAATGCCACTTCCAGTTTAGCTGTGCAGAAGAAGAACAACAAGAAGAAGAAATATCTCGAAATATGTCCGTCAGGCCCCTTCCCTTGAGATAAATCTGCAAATATCGCGGAAACGAAGTGAGCTATGGCAAAATGTTAAGAGACCTTTTTTGTAGAGAATTATGTTTCCTATAATTTATGTTCTATGATATTTTTTGATCAGAAGCGTAGTTTTCGAGATATATCGAGATATTTAAAAGTTCCGAAGCCGCACCAACATAATAGAGATACAGAAACACCGTGGCCCCTTTCTTTGAGATAACTCTGCACTATTGCGAGCTGCAAATGCCACTTCCAGCTTAGCTGTGCAGAAGAAGAACAACAAGAAGAAGAAATATCTCGAAATATGTCCGTCAGGCCCCTTCCCTTGAGATAAATCTGCAAATATCTCGGAAACGAAGCGAGCTACGGCAAAATGTTAAGAGACCTTTTTTGTAGAGAATCATGTTTCCTACAATTTACGTTCTATGATATTTTTTGATCAGATGCGTAGTTCTCGAGATATATCAAGATATTTAAAAGTTCCGAAGCCGCACCAACATAATAGAGATACAGAAACACCGTGGCCCCTTTCTTTGAGATAACTCTGCACTATTGCGAGCTGGAAATGCCACTTCCAGTTTAGCTGTGCACAAGAAGAACAACAAGAAGAAGAAATATCTCGAAATATGTCCGTCAGGACCCTTCCCTTGAGATAAGTCTGCAAATATCTCGGAAACGAAGCGAGCTATGGCAAAACGTTAACAGACCTTTTTTGTAGAGAATTATGTTTCCTACAATTTATGTTCTATGATATTTTTTGATCAGAAGCGTAGTTTTCGACATATATCGAGATATTTAAAAGTTCCAAAGCCGCACCAACATAATAGAGATATAGAAACACCGTGGCCCCTTTCTTTGAGATAACTCTGCACTATTGCGAGCTGGAAATGCCACTTCCAGTTTAGCTGTGCAGAAGAAGAACAACAAGAAGAAGAAATATCTCGAAATATGTCCGTCAGGCCCCTTCCCTTGAGATAAATCTGCAAATATCTCGGAAACGAAGCGAGCTATGGCAAAATGTTAAGAGACCTTTTTTGTAGAGAATTATGTTTCCTATAATTTATGTTCTATGATATTTTTTGATCAGAAGCGTAGTTTTCGAGATATATCGAGATATTTAAAAGTTCCGAAGCCGCACCAACATAATAGAGATACAGAAACACCGTGGCCCCTTTCTTTGAGATAACTCTGCACTATTGCGAGCTGCAAATGCCACTTCCAGCTTAGCTGTGCAGAAGAAGAACAACAAGAAGAAGAAATATCTCGAAATATGTCCGTCAGGCCCCTTCCCTTGAGATAAATCTGCAAATATCACGGATACGAAGCGAGCTATGGCAAAATGTTAAGAGACCTTTTTTGTAGAGAATTATGTTTCCTACAATTTATGTTCTATGATATTTTTTGATCAGAAGCGTAGTTTTCGAGATATATCGAGATATTTAAAAGTTCCGAAGCCGCACCAACATAATAGAGATACAGAAACACCGTGGCCCCTTTCTTTGAGATAACTCTGCACTATTGCGAGCTGCAAATGCCACTTCCAGCTTAGCTGTGCAGAAGAAGAACAACAAGAAGAAGAAATATCTCGAAATATGTCCGTCAGGCCCCTTCCCTTGAGATAAATCTGCAAATATCTCGGAAACGAAGCGAGCTATGGCAAAATGTTAAGAGACCTTTTTTGTAGAGAATTAAGTTTCATACTCTTTATGTTCTATGATATTTTTTGATCAGAAGCGTAGTTTTCGAGATATATCGAGATATTTAAAAGTTGCGAAGCCGCACCAACATAATAGAGATACAGAAACACCGTGGCCCCTTTCTTTGAGATAACTCTGCGCTATTGCGAGCTGGAAATGCCACTTCCAGTTTAGCTGTGCAGAAGATGAACAACAAGAAGAAGAAATATCTCGAAATATGTCCGTCACGCCCCTTCCCTTGAGATAAATCTGCAAATATCTCGGAAACGAAGCGAGCTACGGCAAAATGTTAAGAGACCTTTTTTGTAGAGAATTAAGTTTCCTACTCTTTATCTTCTATGATATTTTTTGATCAGACGCGTAGTTCTCGAGATATATCAAGATATTTAAAAGTTCCGAAGCCGCACCAACATAATAGAAATACAGAAACACCGTGGCCCCTTTCTTTGAGATAACTCTGCACTATTGCGAGCTGCAAATGCCACTTCCAGCTTAGCTGTGCAGAAGAAGAACAACAAGAAGAAGAAATATCTCGAAATATGTCCGTCAGGCCCCTTTCCTTGAGATAAATCTGCAAATATCTCGGAAACGAAGCGAGCTATGGCAAAATGTTAAGAGACCTTTTTTGTAGAGAATTATGTTTCCTACAATTTATGTTGTATGATATTTTTTGATCAGAAGCGTAGTTTTCGAGATATATCGAGATATTTAAAAGTTCCGAAGCCGCACCAACATAATAGAGATACAGAAACACCGTGGCCCCTTTCTTTGAGATAACTCTGCACTATTGCGAGCTGTAAATGCCACTTCCAGCTTAGCTGTGCAGAAGAAGAACAACAAGAAGAAGAAATATCTCGAAATATGTCCGTCAGGCCCCTTCCCTTGAGATATATCTGCAAATATCTCGGAAACGAAGCGAGCTATGGCAAAATGTTAAGAGACCTTTTTTGTAGAGAATTAAGTTTCCTACTCTTTATGTTCTATGATATTTTTTGATCAGATGCGTAGTTCTCGAGATATATCAAGATATTTAAAAGTTCCGAAGCCGCACCAACATAATAGAGATACAGAAACACCGTGGCCCCTTTCTTTGAGATAACTCTGCACTATTGCGAGCTGCAAATGCCACTTCCAGCTTAGCTGTGCAGAAGAAGAACAACAAGAAGAAGAAATATCTCGAAATATGTCCGTCAGGCCCCTTTCCTTGAGATATATCTGCAAATATCTCGGAAACGAAGCGAGCTAAGGCAAAATGTTAAGAGACCTTTTTTGTAGAGAATTAAGTTTCCTACTTTTTATGTTGTATGATATTTTTTGATCAGAAGCGTAGTTTTCGAGATATATCGAGATATTTAAAAATTCCGAAGCCACACCAACATAATAGAGATACGGAAACACCGTGGCCCCTTTCTTTGAGATAACTCTGCACTATTGCGAGCTGCAAATGCCACTTCCAGCTTAGCTGTGCAGAAGATGAACAACAAGAAGAAGAAATATCTCGAAATATGTCCGTCACGCCCCTTCCCTTGAGATAAATCTGCAAATATCTCGGAAACGAAGCGAGCTACGGCAAAATGTTAAGAGACCTTTTTTGTAGAGAATTAAGTTTCCTACTCTTTATCTTCTATGATATTTTTTGATCAGACGCGTAGTTCTCGAGATATATCAAGATATTTAAAAGTTCCGAAGCCGCACCAACATAATAGAGATACAGAAACACCGTGGCCCCTTTCTTTGAGATAACTCTGCACTATTGCGAGCTGCAAATGCCACTTCCAGCTTAGCTGTGCAGAAGAAGAACAACAAGAAGAAGAAATATCTCGAAATATGTCCGTCAGGCCCGTTTCCTTGAGATAAATCTGCAAATATCTCGGAAACGAAGCGAGCTATGGCAAAATGTTAAGAGACCTTTTTTGTAGAGAATTATGTTTCCTACAATTTATGTTCTATGATATTTTTTGATCAGAAGCGTAGTTTTCGCGATATATCGCGATATTTAAAAGTTCCGAAGCCGCACCAACATAATAGAGATACAGAAACACCGTGGCCCCTTTCTTTGAGATAACTCTGCACTATTGCGAGCTGTAAATGCCACTTCCAGCTTAGCTGTGCAGAAGAAGAACAACAAGAAGAAGAAATATCTCGAAATATGTCCGTCAGGCCCCTTCCCTTGAGATGTATCTGCAAATATCTCGGAAACGAAGCGAGCTATGGCAAAATGTTAAGAGACGTTTTTTGTAGAGAATTATGTTTCCTACACTTTATGTTCTATGATATTTTTTGATCAGAAGCGTAGTTTTCGAGATATATCGAGATATTTAAAAGTTCCGAAGCCGCACCAACATAATAGAGATACAGAAACACCGTGGCCCCTTTCTTTGAGATAACTCTGCGCTATTGCGAGCTGGAAATGCCACTTCCAGTTTAGCTGTGCAGAAGAAGAACAACAAGAAGAAGAAATATCTCGAAATATGTCCGTCAGGCCCCTTCCCTTGAGATAAATCTGCAAATATCTCGGAAACGAAGCGAGCTATGGCAAAATGTTAAGAGACCTTTTTTGTAGAGAATTAAGTTTCCTACTTTTTATGTTCTATGATATTTTTTGATCAGATGCGTAGTTCTCGAGATATATCAAGATATTTAAAAGTTCCGAAGCCGCACCAACATAATAGAGATACAGAAACACCATGGCCCCTTTCTTTCAGATAACTCTGCACTATTGCGAGCTGGAAATGCCACTTCCAGTTTAGCTGTGCAGAAGAAGAACAACAAGAAGAAGAAATATCTCGAAATATGTCCGTCAGGCCCCTTCCCTTGAGATAAATCTGCAAATATCTCGGAAACGAAGCGAGCTATGGCAAAATCTTAAGAGACCTTTTTTGTAGAGAATTATGTTTCCTACAATTTATGTTCTATGATATTTTTTGATCAGAAGCGTAGTTTTCGCGATATATCGAGATATTTAAAAGTTCCGAAGCCGCACCAACATAATAGAGATACAGAATCACCGTGGCCCCTTTCTTTGAGATAACTCTGCACTATTGCGAGCTGTAAATGCCACTTCCAGCTTAGCTGTGCAGAAGAAGAACAACAAGAAGAAGAAATATCTCGAAATATGTCCGTCAGGCCCCTTCCCTTGAGATATATCTGCAAATATCTCGGAAACGAAGCGAGCTATGGCAAAATGTTAAGAGACCTTTTTTGTAGAGAATTATGTTTCCTACAATTTATGTTCTATGATATTTTTTGATCAGAAGCGTAGTTTTCGAGATATATCGAGATATTTAAAAGTTCCGAAGCCGCACCAACATAATAGAGATACAGAAACACCGTGTCCCCTTTCTTTGAGATAACTCTGCACTAGTGCGAGCCGCAAATGCCACTTCCAGCTTAGCTGTGCAGAAGAAGAACAACAAGAAGAAATATCTCGAAATATGTCCGTCAGGCCCCTTCCCTTGAGATAAATCTGCAAATATCTCGGAAACGAAGCCAGCTATGGCAAAATGCTAAGAGACCTTTTTTGTAGAGAATTAAGTTTCCTACTTTTTATGTTCTATGATATTTTTTGATCAGATGCGTAGTTCTCGGGATATACCAAGATATTTAAAAGTTCCGAAGCCGCACCAACATAATAAAGATACAGAAACACCGTGGCCCCTTTCTTTGAGATAACTCTGCACTATTGCGAGCTGCAAATGCCACTTCCAGCTTAGCTGTGCAGAAGAAGAACAACAAGAAGAAGAAATATCTCGAAATATGTCCGTCAGGCCCCTTCCCTTGAGATAAATCTGCAAATATCTCGGAAACGAAGCGAGGTATGGCAAAATGTTCAGAGACCTTTTTTGTAGAGAATTAAGTTTCCTACTTTTTATGTTCTATGATATTTTTTGATCAGATGCGTAGTTCTCGAGATATATCAAGATATTTAAAAGTTCCGAAGCCGCACCACCATAATAGAGATACAGAAACACCGTGGCCCCTTTCTTTGAGATAACTCTGCACTATTGCGAGCTGCAAATGCCACTTCCAGCTTAGCTGTGCAGAAGCAGAACAACTAGAAGAAGAAATATCTCGAAATATGTCCGTCAGGCCCCTTCCCTTGAGATATATCTGCAAATATCTCGGAAACGAAGCCAGCTATGGCAAAATGTTAAGAGACCTTTTTTGTAGAGAATTAAGTTTCCTACTTTTTACGTTCTATGATATTTTTTGATCAGATGCGTAGTTCTCGAGATATATCAAGATATTTAAAAGTTCCGAAGCCGCACCAACATAATAGAGATACAGAAACACCGTGGCCCCTTTCTTTGAGATAACTCTGCACTATTGCGAGCTGTGAATGCCACTTCCAGCTTAGCTGTGCAGAAGAAGAACAACAAGAAGAAGAAATATCTCGAAATATGTCCGTCAGGCCCCTTCCCTTGCGATAAATCTGCAAATATCTCGGAAACGAAGCGAGCTATGGCAAAATGTTAAGAGACCTTTTTTGTAGAGAATTAAGTTTCCTACTTTTTATGTTCTACGATATTTTTTGATCAGATGCGTAGTTCTCGAGATATATCAAGATATTTAAAAGTTCCGAAGCCGCACCAACATAATAGAGATACAGAAACACCGTGGCCCCCTTCTTTCAGATAACTCTGCACTATTGCGAGCTGGAAATGCCACTTCCAGTTTAGCTGTGCAGAAGAAGAACAACAAGAAGAAGAAATATCTCGAAATATGTCCGTCAGGCCCCTTCCCTTGAGATAAATCTGCAAATATCTCGGAAACGAAGCGAGCTATGGCAAAATGTTAAGAGACCTTTTTTGTAGAGAATTAAGTTTCCTACTTTTTATGCTCTATGATATTTTTTGATCAGATGCGTAGCTCTCGAGATATATCAAGATATTTAAAAGTTCCGAAGCCGCACCAACATAATAGAGATACAGAAACACCGTGGCCCCTTTCTTTGAGATAACTCCGCACTATTGCGAGCTGTAAATGCCACTTCCAGCTTAGCTGTGCAGAAGAAGAACAACAAGAAGAAGAAATATCTCGAAATATGTCCGTCAGGCCCCTTCCCTTGCGATAAATCTGCAAATATCTCGGAAACGAAGCGAGCTATGGCAAAATGTTAAGAGACCTTTTTTGTAGAGAATTAAGTTTCCTACTTTTTATGTTCTATGATATTTTTTGATCAGATGCGTAGTTCTCGAGATATATCAAGATATTTAAAAGTTCCGAAGCCGCACCAACATAATAGAGATACAGAAACACCGTGGCCCCCTTCTTTCAGATAACTCTGCACTATTGCGAGCTGGAAATGCCACTTCCAGTTTAGCTGTGCAGAAGAAGAACAACAAGAAGAAGAAATATCTCGAAATATGTCCGTCAGGCCCCTTCCCTTGAGATAAATCTGCAAATATCTCGGAAACGAAGCGAGCTATGGCAAAACGTTAAGAGACCTTTTTTGTAGAGAATTATGTTTCCGACAATATACGTTCTATGATATTTTTTGATCAGAAGCGTAGTTTTCGAGATATATCGAGATATTTAAAAGTTCCGAAGCCGCACCAACATAATAGAGATACAGAAACACCGTGGCCCCTTTCTTTGAGATAACTCTGCACTATTGCGACCTGCAAATGCCACTTCCAGCTTAGCTGTGCAGAAGAAGAACAACAAGAAGAAGAAATATCTCGAAATATGTCCGTCAGGCCCCTTCCCTTGAGATAAATCTGCAAATATCTCGGAACCGAAGCGAGCTACGGCAAAATGTTAAGAGACCTTTTTTGTAGAAAATTAGGTTTCCTACTTTTTATGTTCATTGATATTTTTTGATCAGATGCGTAGTTCTCCAGATATATCAAGATAATAAAAGTTCCGAAGCCGCACCAACATAATAGAGATACAGAAACACCGTGGCCCCTTTCTGTGAGATAACTCTGCACTATTGCGAGCAGCAAATGCCAGTTCCAGCTTAGCTGTGCAGAAGAAGCACAACAAGAACAAGAAATATCTCGGAATATGTCCGTCAGGCCCCTTCCCTTGAGATAAATCTGCAAATATCTCGGAACCGAAGCGAGCTACGGCAAAATGTTAAGAGACCTTTTTTGTAGAAAATTAGGTTTCCTACTTTTTATGTTCATTGATATTTTTTGATCAGATGCGTAGTTCTCCAGATATATCAAGATATTTAAAAGTTCCGAAGCCGCACCAACATAATAGAGATACAGAAACACCGTGGCCCCTTTCTGTGAGATAACTCTGCACTATTGCGAGCAGCAAATGCCAGTTCCAGCTTAGCTGTGCAGAAGAAGCACAACAAGAACAAGAAATATCTCGGAATATGTCCGTCAGGCCCCACCCCTTGAGCTAAATCTGCAAATATCTCGCATACGATGCGAGCTATGGCAATATGTTAAGACACCTTTTTTGTAGAGAATTAAGTTTCCTACTTTTTATGTTCTATGATATTTTCTGATCAGATGCGTAGTTCTCGAGATATATTAAGGTATTTAAAAGTTCCGAAGCCGCACCAACATAATAGGGATACAGAAACACCGTGGCCCCTTTCTTTGAGATAACTCTGCACTATTGCGAGCTGCAAATACCACTTCCAGCTTAGCTGTGCAGAAGAAGCACAACAAGAACGAGAAATATCTCGGAATATGTCCGTCAGGCCCCTTCACTTGAGTTACATCTGCAATATCTCGGAAACGATGCGAGCTATGGCAAAATGTTGAGAGACCATTTTTGTAGGAAATTAAGTTTCCTAGTATTTATGTTCTATGATATTTTTTGGTCAGATGCGTAGTTTTCGAGATATATCGAGATATTTAAAAGTTCCGAAGCCGCACCAACATAATAGAGATACAGAAACACCGTGGCCCCTTTCTGTGAGATAACTCTGCACTATTGCGAGCAGCAAATGCCAGTTCCAGCTTAGCTGTGCAGAAAAAGCACAACAAGAACAAGAAATATCTCGGAATATGTCCGTCGGGCCCCTTCCCTTGTGCTACATCTGCAAATATCTCGGAAACGATGCGAGCTATGGCAAAATGTTGAGAGACCTTTTTTGTAGGAAATTAAGTTTCCTACTATTTATGTTCTATGATATTTTTTGATCAGATGCGTAGTTCTCCAGATATATCAAGATATTTAAAAGTTCCGAAGCCGCACCAACATAATAGAGATACAGAAACACCGTGGCCCCTTTCTGTGAGATAACTCTGCACTATTGCGAGCAGCAAATGCCAGTTCCAGCTTAGCTGTGCAGAAGAAGCACAACAAGAACAAGAAATATCTCGGAATATGTCCGTCAGGCCCCACCCCTTGAGCTAAATCTGCAAATATCTCGCATACGATGCGAGCTATGGCAAAATGTTAAGACACCTTTTTTGTAGAGAATTAAGTTTCCTACTTTTTATGTTCTATGATATTTTCTGATCAGATGCGTAGTTCTCGAGATATATTAAGGTATTTAAAAGTTCCGAAGCCGCACCAACATAATAGGGATACAGAAACACCGTGGCCCCTTTCTTTGAGATAACTCTGCACTATTGCGAGCTGCAAATGCCACTTCCAGCTTAGCTGTGCAGAAGAAGCACAACAAGAACGAGAAATATCTCGGAATATGTCCGTCAGGCCCCTTCACTTGAGTTACATCTGCAATATCTCGGAAACGATGCGAGCTATGGCAAAATGTTGAGAGACCATTTTTGTAGGAAATTAAGTTTCCTAGTATTTATGTTCTATGATATTTTTTGGTCAGATGCGTAGTTTTCGAGATATATCGAGATATTTAAAAGTTCCGAAGCCGCACCAACATAACAGAGATACAGAAACACCGTGGCCCCTTTCTGTGAGATAACTCTGCACTATTGCGAGCAGCAAATGCCAGTTCCAGCTTAGCTGTGCAGAAAAAGCACAACAAGAACAAGAAATATCTCGGAATATGTCCGTCGGGCCCCTTCCCTTGTGCTACATCTGCAAATATCTCGGAAACGATGCGAGCTATGGCAAAATGTTGAGAGACCTTTTTTGTAGGAAATTAAGTTTCCTACTATTTATGTTCTATGATATTTTTTGGTCAGATGCGTAGTTTTCGAGATATATCGAGATATTTAAAAGTTCCGAAGCCGCACCAACATAATAGAGATACAGAAACACCGTGGCCCCTTTCTGTGAGATAACTCTGCACTATTGCGAGCTGCAAATGCCACTTCCAGCTTAGCTGTGCCGAAGAAGAATAACAAGAAGGAGAAATATCTCGAAATATGTCCGTCAGGCCCCTTGCCTTGAGATAAATCTGCAAATATCTCGGAAACGAAGCGAGCTATAGCAAAATGTTAAGATACCTTTTTTGTAGAGAATTATGTTTCCTACAATTTACGTTCTATGATATTTTTTGATCAGATGCGTGGTTTTCGAGATCTATCGAGATATTTCAAAGTTCCGAAGCCGCACCAACATAATAAAGATACACAAACACCGTGGCCTCTTTCTTTGAAATAACTCTGCACTATTGCGCGCTGCAAATGCCACTTCCAGCTTAGCTGTGCAGAAGAAGAACAACAAGAAGAAGAAATATCTCGAAATATGTCCGTCAGGCCCCTTCCTTTGAGCTAAACCGGCAAATATCTCGGAAACGAAGCGAGCTATAGCAAAATGTTGAGATACCTTTTTTGTAGAGAATTATGTTTCCTACAATTTACGTTCTATGATATTTTTTGATCAGATGCGTGGTTTTCGAGATATATCGAGATATTTCAAAGTTCCGAAGCCGCACCAACATAATAAAGATACACAAACACCGTGGCCTCTTTCTTTGAAATAACTCTGCACTATTGCGCGCTGCAAATGCCACTTCCAGCTTAGCTGTGCAGAAGAAGAACAACAAGAAGAAGAAATATCTCGAAATATGTCCGTCAGGCCCCTTCCTTTGAGCTAAACCGGCAAATATCTCGGAAACGATGCGAGCTGTGGCAAAATGTTGAGTGACCTTTTTTGTAGGAAATTAAGTTTCCTACTATTTATGTTCTATGATATTTTTTGATCAGATGCGTAGTTCTCGAGATATATCAAGATATTTAAAAGTTCCGAAGCCGCACCAACATAATAGAGATACAGAAACACCGTGGCCCCTTTCTGTGAGATAACTCTGCACTATTGCGAGCTGCAAATGCCACGTCCAGCTTAGCTGTGCAGAAGAAGCACAACAAGAACTAGAAATATCTCGGAATATGTCCGTCAGGCCCCTTCCCTTGAGCTAAATCTGCAAATATCTCGCAAACGATGCGAGCTATGTTAAAATGTTAGGTGACCTTTTTTGTAGAGAATTAAGTTTCCTACTTTTTATGTTGTATGATATTTTTTGATCAGATGCGTAGTTCTCGAGATATATCAAGATATTTAAAAGTTCCGAAGCCGCACCAACATAATAGAGATACAGAAACACTGTGGCCCCTTTCATTGAGATAACTCTGCACTATTGCGCGCTGCAAATGCCACTTCCAGCTTAGCTGTGCAGAAGAAGCACAACAAGAACAAGAAATATCTCGGAATATGTCCGTCAGGCCCCTTGACTTGAGCTACATCTGCAAATATCTCGGAAACGAGGCGAGCTATGGCAAGATGTTGAGAGACCGTTTTTGTAGGAAATTAAGTTTCCTACTTTTTATGTTCTATGATATTTTTTGGTCAGATGCGTAGTTTTCGAGATATATCGAGATATTTAAAAGTTCCGAAGCCGCACCAGCATAATAAAGATACAGAAACACCGTGGATCCTTTCTTTGAGATAACTCTGCCCTATTGCGGGCTGGAAATGCCACTTCCAGCTTAGCTGTGCTGAAGAGGAACAACAAGAAGAAGAAATATCTCGAAATATGTCCGTCAGGCCCCTTCCCTTGAGCTATATCTGCAAATATCTCGGAAACGATGCGAGCTATGGCAAAATCTTAAGAGACCTTTTTTGTAGAGAATTAAGTTTCCTACTATTCATGTTCTATGAGGTTTTTTTGATCAGATGCTTAGTTTTCGAGATATATCATGATATTTAAAAGTTCCGAAGCCGCACCAACATAATAGAGATACAGAAACACCGTGGCCCCTTTCTGTGAGATAACTCTGCACTATTGCGAGCTGCAAATGCCACTTCCAGCTTATCTGTGCCGAAGAAGAATAACAAGAAGAAGAAATATCTCGAAATATGTCCGTCAGGCCCCTTGCCTTGAGATAAATCTGCAAATATCTCGGAAACGAAGCGAGCTATAGCAAAATGTTAAGATACCTTTTTTGTAGAGAATTATGTTTCCTACAATTTACGTTCTATGATATTTTTTGATCAGATGCGTGGTTTTCGAGATATATCGAGATATTTCAAAGTTCCGAAGCCGCACCAACATAATAAAGATACACAAACACCGTGGCCTCTTTCTTTGAAATAACTCTGCACTATTGCGCGCTGCAAATGCCACTTCCAGCTTAGCTGTGCAGAAGAGGAACAACAAGAAGAAGAAATATCTCGAAATATGTCCGTCAGGCCCCTTCCTTTGAGCTAAACCGGCAAATATCTCGGAAACGATGCGAGCTGCGGCAAAATGTTGAGTGACCTTTTTTGTAGGAAATTAAGTTTCCTACTATTTATGTTCTATGATATTTTTTGATCAGATGCGTAGTTCTCGAGATATATCAAGATATTTAAAAGTTCCGAAGCCGCACCAACATAATAGAAACACAGAAACACCGTGGCCCCTTTCTGTGAGATAACTCTGCACTATTGCGAGCTGCAAATGCCACGTCCAGCTTAGCTGTGCAGAAGAAGCACAACAAGAACTAGAAATATCTCGGAATATGTCCGTCAGGCCCCTTCCCTTGAGCTAAATCTGCATATATCTCGCAAACGATGCGAGCTATGTTAAAATGTTAGGTGACCTTTTTTGTAGAGAATTAAGTTTCCTACTTTTTATGTTGTATGATATTTTTTGATCAGATGCGTAGTTCTCGAGATATATCAAGATATTTAAAAGTTCCAAAGCCGCACCAACATAATAGAGATACAGAAACACCGTGGCCCCTTTCTTTGAGATAACTCTGCACTATTGCGACCTGCAAATGCCACTTCCAGCTTAGCTGTGCAGAAGAAGAACAACAAGAAGAAGAAATATCTCGAAATATGTCCGTCAGGCCCCTTCCCTTGAGATAAATCTGCAAATATCTCGGAAACGAAGCGAGCTATGGCAAAATGTTAAGAGACTTTATTTGTAGAGAATTAGGTTTCCTACTTTTTATGTTCTATAATATTTTTTGATCAGATGCGTAGCTCTCGAGATATATCAAGATATTTAAAAGTTCCGAAGCCGCACCAACATAATAGAGATACAGAAACACCGTGGCCCGTTTCTTTGAGATAACTCTGCACTATTGCGAGCTGCAAATGCCACTTCCAGCTTAGCTGTGCAGAAGAAGAAGAACAAGAAGAAGAAATATCTCGAAATATGTCCGTCAGGCCCCTTCCCTCGAGATAAATCTGCAAATATCTCGGAAACGAAGCGAGCTATGGCAAAATGTTAAGCGACCTTTTTTGTAGAGAATTAAGTTTCCTACTTTTTATGTTCTATGATATTTTTTGATCAGATGCGTAGTTCTCGAGATATATCCAGATATTTAAAAGTTCCGAAGCGGCACCAACATAATAGAGATACAGAAACACCGTGGCACCTTTCTTTGAGGTAACTCTGCACTATTGCTAGCTGCAAATGCCACTTCCAGCTTAGCTGTGCAGAAGAAGAACAACAAGAAGAAGAAATATCTCGAAATATGTCCGTCAGGCCCCTTCCCTTGAGATAAATCTGAAAATATCTCGGAAACCAAGCGAGCTATGGCAAAATGTTAGGGGACCTTTTTTGTAGAGAATTAAGTTTCCTACTTTTTATGTTCTATGATATTTTTTGATCAGATGCGTAGTTCTCGAGATATACCAAGATATTTAAAAGTTCCGAAGCCGCGCCAACATAATAGAGATACAGAAACACCGTGGCCCCTTTCTTTGAGATAACTCTGCACTATTGCGAGCTGCAAATGCCACTTCCAGCTTAGCTGTGCAGAAGAAGAACAGCAAGAAGAAGAAATATCTCGAAATATGTCCGTCAGGCCCCTTCCCTTGAGATAAATCTGCAAATATCTCGGAAACGATGCGAGCTGTGGCAAAATGTTGAGTGACCTTTTTTGTAGGAAATTAAGTTTCCTACTATTTATGTTCTATGATATTTTTTGATCAGATGCGTAGTTCTCGAGATATATCAAGATATTTAAAAGTTCCGAAGCCGCACCAACATAATAGAGATACAGAAACACCGTGGCCCCTTTCTGTGAGATAACTCTGCACTATTGCGAGCTGCAAATGCCACGTCCAGCTTAGCTGTGCAGAAGAAGCACAACAAGAACTAGAAATATCTCGGAATATGTCCGTCAGGCCCCTTCCCTTGAGCTAAATCTGCAAATATCTCGCAAACGATGCGAGCTATGTTAAAATGTTAGGTGACCTTTTTTGTAGAGAATTAAGTTTCCTACTTTTTATGTTGTATGATATTTTTTGATCAGATGCGTAGTTCTCGAGATATATCAAGATATTTAAAAGTTCCGAAGCCGCACCAACATAATAGAGATACAGAAACACTGTGGCCCCTTTCATTGAGATAACTCTGCACTATTGCGCGCTTCAAATGCCACTTCCAGCTTAGCTGTGCAGAAGAAGCACAACAAGAACAAGAAATATCTCGGAATATGTCCGTCAGGCCCCTTGACTTGAGCTACATCTGCAAATATCTCGGAAACGAGGCGAGCTATGGCAAGATGTTGAGAGACCGTTTTTGTAGGAAATTAAGTTTCCTACTTTTTATGTTCTATGATATTTTTTGGTCAGATGCGTAGTTTTCGAGATATATCGAGATATTTAAAAGTTCCGAAGCCGCACCAGCATAATAAAGATACAGAAACACCGTGGATCCTTTCTTTGAGATAACTCTGCCCTATTGCGGGCTGGAAATGCCACTTCCAGCTTAGCTGTGCTGAAGAGGAACAACAAGAAGAAGAAATATCTCGAAATATGTCCGTCAGGCCCCTTCCCTTGAGCTATATCTGCAAATATCTCGGAAACGATGCGAGCTATGGCAAAATCTTAAGAGACCTTTTTTGTAGAGAATTAAGTTTCCTACTATTCATGTTCTATGAGGTTTTTTTGATCAGATGCTTAGTTTTCGAGATATATCATGATATTTAAAAGTTCCGAAGCCGCACCAACATAATAGAGATACAGAAACACCGTGGCCCCTTTCTGTGAGATAACTCTGCACTATTGCGAGCTGCAAATGCCACTTCCAGCTTATCTGTGCCGAAGAAGAATAACAAGAAGAAGAAATATCTCGAAATATGTCCGTCAGGCCCCTTGCCTTGAGATAAATCTGCAAATATCTCGGAAACGAAGCGAGCTATAGCAAAATGTTAAGATACCTTTTTTGTAGAGAATTATGTTTCCTACAATTTACGTTCTATGATATTTTTTGATCAGATGCGTGGTTTTCGAGATATATCGAGATATTTCAAAGTTCCGAAGCCGCACCAACATAATAAAGATACACAAACACCGTGGCCTCTTTCTTTGAAATAACTCTGCACTATTGCGCGCTGCAAATGCCACTTCCAGCTTAGCTGTGCAGAAGAGGAACAACAAGAAGAAGAAATATCTCGAAATATGTCCGTCAGGCCCCTTCCTTTGAGCTAAACCGGCAAATATCTCGGAAACGATGCGAGCTGCGGCAAAATGTTGAGTGACCTTTTTTGTAGGAAATTAAGTTTCCTACTATTTATGTTCTATGATATTTTTTGATCAGATGCGTAGTTCTCGAGATATATCAAGATATTTAAAAGTTCCGAAGCCGCACCAACATAATAGAAACACAGAAACACCGTGGCCCCTTTCTGTGAGATAACTCTGCACTATTGCGAGCTGCAAATGCCACGTCCAGCTTAGCTGTGCAGAAGAAGCACAACAAGAACTAGAAATATCTCGGAATATGTCCGTCAGGCCCCTTCCCTTGAGCTAAATCTGCATATATCTCGCAAACGATGCGAGCTATGTTAAAATGTTAGGTGACCTTTTTTGTAGAGAATTAAGTTTCCTACTTTTTATGTTGTATGATATTTTTTGATCAGATGCGTAGTTCTCGAGATATATCAAGATATTTAAAAGTTCCAAAGCCGCACCAACATAATAGAGATACAGAAACACCGTGGCCCCTTTCTTTGAGATAACTCTGCACTATTGCGACCTGCAAATGCCACTTCCAGCTTAGCTGTGCAGAAGAAGAACAACAAGAAGAAGAAATATCTCGAAATATGTCCGTCAGGCCCCTTCCCTTGAGATAAATCTGCAAATATCTCGGAAACGAAGCGAGCTATGGCAAAATGTTAAGAGACTTTATTTGTAGAGAATTAGGTTTCCTACTTTTTATGTTCTATAATATTTTTTGATCAGATGCGTAGCTCTCGAGATATATCAAGATATTTAAAAGTTCCGAAGCCGCACCAACATAATAGAGATACAGAAACACCGTGGCCCGTTTCTTTGAGATAACTCTGCACTATTGCGAGCTGCAAATGCCACTTCCAGCTTAGCTGTGCAGAAGAAGAAGAACAAGAAGAAGAAATATCTCGAAATATGTCCGTCAGGCCCCTTCCCTCGAGATAAATCTGCAAATATCTCGGAAACGAAGCGAGCTATGGCAAAATGTTAAGCGACCTTTTTTGTAGAGAATTAAGTTTCCTACTTTTTATGTTCTATGATATTTTTTGATCAGATGCGTAGTTCTCGAGATATATCCAGATATTTAAAAGTTCCGAAGCGGCACCAACATAATAGAGATACAGAAACACCGTGGCACCTTTCTTTGAGGTAACTCTGCACTATTGCTAGCTGCAAATGCCACTTCCAGCTTAGCTGTGCAGAAGAAGAACAACAAGAAGAAGAAATATCTCGAAATATGTCCGTCAGGCCCCTTCCCTTGAGATAAATCTGAAAATATCTCGGAAACCAAGCGAGCTATGGCAAAATGTTAGGGGACCTTTTTTGTAGAGAATTAAGTTTCCTACTTTTTATGTTCTATGATATTTTTTGATCAGATGCGTAGTTCTCGAGATATACCAAGATATTTAAAAGTTCCGAAGCCGCGCCAACATAATAGAGATACAGAAACACCGTGGCCCCTTTCTTTGAGATAACTCTGCACTATTGCGAGCTGCAAATGCCACTTCCAGCTTAGCTGTGCAGAAGAAGAACAGCAAGAAGAAGAAATATCTCGAAATATGTCCGTCAGGCCCCTTCCCTTGAGATAAATCTGCAAATATCTCGGAAACGAAGCGAGCTATGGCAAAAGGTTAAGAGACCATATTTGTAGAGAATTAAGTTTCCTACTTTTTATGTTCTATGATATTTTTTGATCAGATGCGTAGTTCTCGAGATATATCAAGATATTTAAAAGTTCCGAAGCCGCGCCAACATAATAGAGATACAGTAACACCGTGGCCCCTTTCTTTGAGATAACTCTGCACTATTGCGAGCTGCAAATGCCACTTCCAGCTTAGCTGTGCAGAAGAAGAACAAGAAGAAGTAGAAATATCTCGAAATATGTCCGTCAGGCCCCTTCCCTTGAGATAAATCTGCAAATATCTCGGAAACGAAGCGAGCTATGGCAAAATGTTAAGAGACTTTATTTGTAGAGAATTAGGTTTCCTACTTTTTATGTTCTATGATATTTTTTGATCAGATGCGTAGCTCTCGAGATATATCAAGATATTTAAAAGTTCCGAAGCCGCACCAACATAATAGAGATACAGAAACACCGTGGCCCGTTTCTTTGAGATAACTCTGCACTATTGCGAGCTGCAAATGCCACTTCCAGCTTAGCTGTGCAGAAGAAGAACAACAAGAAGAAGAAATATCTCGAAATATGTCCGTCAGGCCCCTTCCCTTGAGATAAATCTGCAAATATCTCGGAAACGAAGCGAGCTATGGCAAAATGTTAAGAGACCTTATTTGTAGAGAATTAAGTTTCCTACTTTTTATGTTCTATGATATTATTAGATCAGATGCGTAGTTCTCGAGATATATCAAGATATTTAAAAGTTCCGAAGCCGCACCAACATAATAGAGATACAGAAACACCGTGGCCCCTTTCTTTGAGATAACTCTGCACTATCGCGAGCTGCAAATGCCACTTCCAGCTTAGCTGTGCAGAAGAAGAACAACAAGAAGAAGAAATATCTCGAAATATGTCCGTCAGGCCCCTTCCCTTGAGATAAATCTGCACATATCTCGGAAACGAAGCGAGCTATGGCAAAATGTTAAGAGACCTTTTTTGTAGAGAATTAAGTTTCCTACTTTTTATGTTCTATGATATTTTTTGATCAGATGCGTAGTTCTCGAGATATATCAAGATATTTAAAAGTTCCGAAGCCGCGCCAACATAATAGAGATACAGTAACACCGTGGCTCCTTTCTTTGAGATAACTCTGCACTATTGCGAGCTGCAAATGCCACTTCCAGCTTAGCTGTGCAGAAGAAGAACAACAAGCAGAAGAAATATCTCGAAATATGTCCGTCAGGCCCCTTCCCTTGAGATAAATCTGCAAATATCTCGGAAACGAAGCGAGCTATGGCAAAATGTTAAGCGACATTTTTTGTAGAGAATTAAGTTTCCTACTTTTTATGTTCTATGATATTTTTTGATCAGATGCGTAGTTCTCGAGATATATCCAGATATTTAAAAGTTCCGAAGCGGCACCAACATAATAGAGATACAGAAACACCGTGGCACCTTTCTTTGAGGTAACTCTGCACTATTGCTAGCTGCAAATGCCACTTCCAGCTTAGCTGTGCAGAAGAAGAACAACAAGAAGAAGAAATATCTCGAAATATGTCCGTCAGGCCCCTTCCCTTGAGATAAATCTGAAAAAATCTCGGAAACCAAGCGAGCTATGGCAAAATGTTTGGAGACCTTTTTTGTAGAGAATTAAGTTTCCTACTTTTTATGTTCTATGATATTTTTTGATCAGATGCGTAGTTCTCGAGATATACCAAGATATTTAAAAGTTCCAAAGCCGCGCCAACATAATAGAGATACAGAAACACCGTGGCCCCTTTCTTTGAGATAACTCTGCACTATTGCGAGCTGGAAATGCCACTTCCAGTTTAGCTGTGCAGAAGAAGAACAACAAGAAGAAGAAACATCTCGAAATATGTCCGTCAGGACCCTTCCCTTGAGATAAATCTGCAAATATCTCGGAAACGAAGCGCGCTATGGCAAAACGTTAAGAGACCTTTTTTGTAGAGAATTATGTTTCCTACAATTTATGTTCTATGATATTTTTTGATGAGAAGCGTAGTTTTCGAGATATAACGAGATATTTAAAAGTTCCGAAGCCGCACCAACATAATAGAGATACAGAAACACCGTGGCCCCTTTCTTTGAGATAACTCTGCACTATTGCGAGCTGCAAATGCCACTTCCAGCTTAGCTGTGCAGAGGAAGAATAACAAGAAGAAGAAATATCTCGAAATATGTCCGTCAGGCCCCTTCCCTTGAGATAAATCTGCAAATATCTCGGAAACGAAGCGAGCTATGGCAAAATGTTAAGATACCTTTTTTGTAGAGAATTAAGTTTCCCACTTTTTATGTTCTATGATGTTTTTTGATCAGAAGCGTAGTTTTCGAGATATATCCAGATATTTAAAAGTTCCGAAGCGGCACCAACATAATAGAGATACAGAAACACCGTGGCCCCTTTCTTTGAGGTAACTCTGCACTATTGCTAGCTGCAAATGCCACTTCCAGCTTAGCTGTGCAGAAGAAGAACAACAAGAAGAAGAAATATCTCGAAATATGTCCGTCAGGCCCCTTCCCTTGAGATATATCTGCAAATATCTCGGAAACGAAACGAGCTATGGCAAAATCTTAAGAAACCATTTTTGTAGAGAATTATGTTTCCTACAATTCATGTTCTATGATATTTTTTGATGAGAAGCGTAGTTTTCGAGATATAACGAGATATTTAAAAGTTCCGAAGCCGCACCAACATAATAGAGATACAGAAACACCGTGGCCCCTTTCTTTGAGATAACTCTGCACTATTGCGAGCTGCAAATGCCACTTCCAGCTTAGCTGTGCAGAGGAAGAATAACAAGAAGAAGAAATATCTCGAAATATGTCCGTCAGGCCCCTTCCCTTGAGATAAATCTGCAAATATCTCGGAAACGAAGCGAGCTATGGCAAAATGTTAAGATACCTTTTTTGTAGAGAATTAAGTTTCCCACTTTTTATGTTCTATGATGTTTTTTGATCAGAAGCGTAGTTTTCGAGATATATCCAGATATTTAAAAGTTCCGAAGCGGCACCAACATAATAGAGATACAGAAACACCGTGGCCCCTTTCTTTGAGGTAACTCTGCACTATTGCTAGCTGCAAATGCCACTTCCAGCTTAGCTGTGCAGAAGAAGAACAACAAGAAGAAGAAATATCTCGAAATATGTCCGTCAGGCCCCTTCCCTTGAGATATATCTGCAAATATCTCGGAAACGAAACGAGCTATGGCAAAATCTTAAGAAACCATTTTTGTAGAGAATTATGTTTCCTACAATTCATGTTCTATGATATTTTTTGATCAGAAGCGTAGTTTTCGAGATATAACGAGATATTTAAAAGTTCCGAAGCCGCACCAACATAATAGAGATACAGAAACACCGTGGCCCCTTTCTTTGAGATAACTCTGCACTATTGCGAGCTGCAAATGCCACTACCAGCTTAGCTGTGCAGAAGAAGAACAACAAGAAGAAGAAATATCTCGAAATATGTCCGTCAGGCCCCTTCCCTTGAGATAAATCTGCAAATATCTCGGAAACAAAGCGAGCTATGGCAAAATGTTAAGAGACCTTATTTGTAGAGAATTAAGTTTCCTACTTTTTATGTTCTATGATATTATTAGATCAGATGCGTAGTTCTCGAGATATATCAAGATATTTAAAAGTTCCGAAGCAGCACCAACATAATAGAGATACAGAAACAC
Organism: Osmia lignaria lignaria; assembly: GCF_051020975.1. Taxonomy (NCBI): domain Eukaryota; kingdom Metazoa; phylum Arthropoda; class Insecta; order Hymenoptera; family Megachilidae; genus Osmia; species Osmia lignaria. The sequence goes on along the minus strand of NW_027478158.1, from coordinate 31,139,154 downwards.
CGTGGCCCCTTTCTTTGAGATAACTCTGCACTAGTGCGAGCCGCAAATGCCCCTTCCAGCTTAGCTGTGCAGAAGAAGAACAACAAGAACAAGAAATATCTCGAAATATGTCCGTCAGGCCCCTTCCCTTGAGATAAATCTGCAAATATCTCGGAAACGAAGCAAGCTATGGCAAAAAGTTTAGAGACCTTTCTTGTAGAGAATTAAGTTTCCTACTTTTTATGTAGTATGATATTTTTTGATCAGATGCGTAGTTCTCGAGATATATCAAGATATTTAAAAGTTCCGAAGCCGCACCAACATAATAGAGATACAGAAACGCCGTGGCCCCTTTCTTTGAGATAACTCTGCACTATTGCGCGCTGCAAATGCCACTTCCAGCTTAGCTGTGCAGAAGAAGAACAACAAGAAGAAGAAATATCTCGAAATATGTCCGTCAGGCCCCTTCCCTTGAGATAAATCTGCAAATATCTCGGAAACGAAGCGAGCTATGGCAAAATGTTGAGAGACCTTTGTTGTAGAGAATTAAGTTTTCTACTTTTTATGTTGCATGATATTTTTTGATCAGATGCGTAGTTCTCGAGATATATCAAGATATTTAAAAGTTCTGAAGCTGCACCAACATAATAGAGACACAGAAACACCGTGGCCCCTTTCTTTGAGATAACTCTGCACTAGTGCGAGCCGCAAATGCCACTTCCAGCTTAGCTGTGCAGAAGAAGAACAACAAGAAGAAGAAATATCTCGAAATATGTCCGTCCGGCCCCTTCCCTTGAGATAAATCTGCAAATATCTCGGAAACGAAGCGAGCTATGGCAAAATGTTGAGAGACCTTTGTTGTAGAGAATTAAGTCTTCTACTTTTTATGTTGCATGATATTTTTTGATCAGATGCGTAGTTCTCGAGATATATCAAGATATTTAAAAGTTCTGAAGCTGCACCAACATAATAGAGACACAGAAACACCGTGGCCCCTTTCTTTGAGATAACTCTGCACTAGTGCGAGCCGCAAATGCCACTTCCAGCTTAGCTGTGCAGAAGAAGAACAACAAGAAGAAGAAATATCTCGAAATATGTCCGTTAGGCCCCTTCCCTTGAGGTAAATGTGCAAATATCTCGGAAACGAAGCGAGCTATGGCAAAATGTTGAGAGACCTTTTTTGTAGAGAATTAAGTTTCCTACTATTTATGTTCTATGATATTTTTTGATCAGATGCGTAGTTCTCGAGATATATCAAGATTTTTAAAAGTTCCGAAGCCGCACCAACATAATAGAGATACAGAAACACCGTGGCCCCTTTCTTTGAGATAACTCTGCACTATTGCGAGCTGCAAATGCCACTTCCAGCTTAGCTGTGCAGAGGAAGAACAACAAGAAGAAGAAATATCTCGAAATATGTCCGTCAGGCCCCTTCCCTTGAGCTAAATCTGCAAATATCTCGCAAACGATGCGAGCTATGTTAAAATGTTAGGTGACCTTTTTTGTAGAGAATTAAGTTTCCTACTTTTTATGTTGTATGATATTTTTTGATCAGATGCGTAGTTCTCGAGATATATCAAGATATTTAAAAGTTCCGAAGCCGCACCAACATAATAGAGATACAGAAACACTGTGGCCCCTTTCATTGAGATAACTCTGCACTATTGCGCGCTTCAAATGCCACTTCCAGCTTAGCTGTGCAGAAGAAGCACAACAAGAACAAGAAATATCTCGGAATATGTCCGTCAGGCCCCTTGACTTGAGCTACATCTGCAAATATCTCGGAAACGAGGCGAGCTATGGCAAGATGTTGAGAGACCGTTTTTGTAGGAAATTAAGTTTCCTACTTTTTATGTTCTATGATATTTTTTGGTCAGATGCGTAGTTTTCGAGATATATCGAGATATTTAAAAGTTCCGAAGCCGCACCAGCATAATAAAGATACAGAAACACCGTGGATCCTTTCTTTGAGATAACTCTGCCCTATTGCGGGCTGGAAATGCCACTTCCAGCTTAGCTGTGCTGAAGAGGAACAACAAGAAGAAGAAATATCTCGAAATATGTCCGTCAGGCCCCTTCCCTTGAGCTATATCTGCAAATATCTCGGAAACGATGCGAGCTATGGCAAAATCTTAAGAGACCTTTTTTGTAGAGAATTAAGTTTCCTACTATTCATGTTCTATGAGGTTTTTTTGATCAGATGCTTAGTTTTCGAGATATATCATGATATTTAAAAGTTCCGAAGCCGCACCAACATAATAGAGATACAGAAACACCGTGGCCCCTTTCTGTGAGATAACTCTGCACTATTGCGAGCTGCAAATGCCACTTCCAGCTTATCTGTGCCGAAGAAGAATAACAAGAAGAAGAAATATCTCGAAATATGTCCGTCAGGCCCCTTGCCTTGAGATAAATCTGCAAATATCTCGGAAACGAAGCGAGCTATAGCAAAATGTTAAGATACCTTTTTTGTAGAGAATTATGTTTCCTACAATTTACGTTCTATGATATTTTTTGATCAGATGCGTGGTTTTCGAGATATATCGAGATATTTCAAAGTTCCGAAGCCGCACCAACATAATAAAGATACACAAACACCGTGGCCTCTTTCTTTGAAATAACTCTGCACTATTGCGCGCTGCAAATGCCACTTCCAGCTTAGCTGTGCAGAAGAGGAACAACAAGAAGAAGAAATATCTCGAAATATGTCCGTCAGGCCCCTTCCTTTGAGCTAAACCGGCAAATATCTCGGAAACGATGCGAGCTGCGGCAAAATGTTGAGTGACCTTTTTTGTAGGAAATTATGTTTCCTACTATTTATGTTCTATGATATTTTTTGATCAGATGCGTAGTTCTCGAGATATATCAAGATATTTAAAAGTTCCGAAGCCGCACCAACATAATAGAAACACAGAAACACCGTGGCCCCTTTCTGTGAGATAACTCTGCACTATTGCGAGCTGCAAATGCCACGTCCAGCTTAGCTGTGCAGAAGAAGCACAACAAGAACTAGAAATATCTCGGAATATGTCCGTCAGGCCCCTTCCCTTGAGCTAAATCTGCATATATCTCGCAAACGATGCGAGCTATGTTAAAATGTTAGGTGACCTTTTTTGTAGAGAATTAAGTTTCCTACTTTTTATGTTGTATGATATTTTTTGATCAGATGCGTAGTTCTCGAGATATATCAAGATATTTAAAAGTTCCAAAGCCGCACCAACATAATAGAGATACAGAAACACCGTGGCCCCTTTCTTTGAGATAACTCTGCACTATTGCGACCTGCAAATGCCACTTCCAGCTTAGCTGTGCAGAAGAAGAACAACAAGAAGAAGAAATATCTCGAAATATGTCCGTCAGGCCCCTTCCCTTGAGATAAATCTGCAAATATCTCGGAAACGAAGCGAGCTATGGCAAAATGTTAAGAGACTTTATTTGTAGAGAATTAGGTTTCCTACTTTTTATGTTCTATAATATTTTTTGATCAGATGCGTAGCTCTCGAGATATATCAAGATATTTAAAAGTTCCGAAGCCGCACCAACATAATAGAGATACAGAAACACCGTGGCCCGTTTCTTTGAGATAACTCTGCACTATTGCGAGCTGCAAATGCCACTTCCAGCTTAGCTGTGCAGAAGAAGAAGAACAAGAAGAAGAAATATCTCGAAATATGTCCGTCAGGCCCCTTCCCTCGAGATAAATCTGCAAATATCTCGGAAACGAAGCGAGCTATGGCAAAATGTTAAGCGACCTTTTTTGTAGAGAATTAAGTTTCCTACTTTTTATGTTCTATGATATTTTTTGATCAGATGCGTAGTTCTCGAGATATATCCAGATATTTAAAAGTTCCGAAGCGGCACCAACATAATAGAGATACAGAAACACCGTGGCACCTTTCTTTGAGGTAACTCTGCACTATTGCTAGCTGCAAATGCCACTTCCAGCTTAGCTGTGCAGAAGAAGAACAACAAGAAGAAGAAATATCTCGAAATATGTCCGTCAGGCCCCTTCCCTTGAGATAAATCTGAAAATATCTCGGAAACCAAGCGAGCTATGGCAAAATGTTAGGGGACCTTTTTTGTAGAGAATTAAGTTTCCTACTTTTTATGTTCTATGATATTTTTTGATCAGATGCGTAGTTCTCGAGATATACCAAGATATTTAAAAGTTCCGAAGCCGCGCCAACATAATAGAGATACAGAAACACCGTGGCCCCTTTCTTTGAGATAACTCTGCACTATTGCGAGCTGCAAATGCCACTTCCAGCTTAGCTGTGCAGAAGAAGAACAGCAAGAAGAAGAAATATCTCGAAATATGTCCGTCAGGCCCCTTCCCTTGAGATAAATCTGCAAATATCTCGGAAACGAAGCGAGCTATGGCAAAAGGTTAAGAGACCATATTTGTAGAGAATTAAGTTTCCTACTTTTTATGTTCTATGATATTTTTTGATCAGATGCGTAGTTCTCGAGATATATCAAGATATTTAAAAGTTCCGAAGCCGCGCCAACATAATAGAGATACAGTAACACCGTGGCCCCTTTCTTTGAGATAACTCTGCACTATTGCGAGCTGCAAATGCCACTTCCAGCTTAGCTGTGCAGAAGAAGAACAAGAAGAAGTAGAAATATCTCGAAATATGTCCGTCAGGCCCCTTCCCTTGAGATAAATCTGCAAATATCTCGGAAACGAAGCGAGCTATGGCAAAATGTTAAGAGACTTTATTTGTAGAGAATTAGGTTTCCTACTTTTTATGTTCTATGATATTTTTTGATCAGATGCGTAGCTCTCGAGATATATCAAGATATTTAAAAGTTCCGAAGCCGCACCAACATAATAGAGATACAGAAACACCGTGGCCCGTTTCTTTGAGATAACTCTGCACTATTGCGAGCTGCAAATGCCACTTCCAGCTTAGCTGTGCAGAAGAAGAACAACAAGAAGAAGAAATATCTCGAAATATGTCCGTCAGGCCCCTTCCCTTGAGATAAATCTGCAAATATCTCGGAAACGAAGCGAGCTATGGCAAAATGTTAAGAGACCTTATTTGTAGAGAATTAAGTTTCCTACTTTTTATGTTCTATGATATTATTAGATCAGATGCGTAGTTCTCGAGATATATCAAGATATTTAAAAGTTCCGAAGCCGCACCAACATAATAGAGATACAGAAACACCGTGGCCCCTTTCTTTGAGATAACTCTGCACTATCGCGAGCTGCAAATGCCACTTCCAGCTTAGCTGTGCAGAAGAAGAACAACAAGAAGAAGAAATATCTCGAAATATGTCCGTCAGGCCCCTTCCCTTGAGATAAATCTGCACATATCTCGGAAACGAAGCGAGCTATGGCAAAATGTTAAGAGACCTTTTTTGTAGAGAATTAAGTTTCCTACTTTTTATGTTCTATGATATTTTTTGATCAGATGCGTAGTTCTCGAGATATATCAAGATATTTAAAAGTTCCGAAGCCGCGCCAACATAATAGAGATACAGTAACACCGTGGCTCCTTTCTTTGAGATAACTCTGCACTATTGCGAGCTGCAAATGCCACTTCCAGCTTAGCTGTGCAGAAGAAGAACAACAAGCAGAAGAAATATCTCGAAATATGTCCGTCAGGCCCCTTCCCTTGAGATAAATCTGCAAATATCTCGGAAACGAAGCGAGCTATGGCAAAATGTTAAGCGACATTTTTTGTAGAGAATTAAGTTTCCTACTTTTTATGTTCTATGATATTTTTTGATCAGATGCGTAGTTCTCGAGATATATCCAGATATTTAAAAGTTCCGAAGCGGCACCAACATAATAGAGATACAGAAACACCGTGGCACCTTTCTTTGAGGTAACTCTGCACTATTGCGAGCTGGAAATGCCACTTCCAGTTTAGCTGTGCAGAAGAAGAACAACAAGAAGAAGAAACATCTCGAAATATGTCCGTCAGGACCCTTCCCTTGAGATAAATCTGCAAATATCTCGGAAACGAAGCGCGCTATGGCAAAACGTTAAGAGACCTTTTTTGTAGAGAATTATGTTTCCTACAATTTATGTTCTATGATATTTTTTGATGAGAAGCGTAGTTTTCGAGATATAACGAGATATTTAAAAGTTCCGAAGCCGCACCAACATAATAGAGATACAGAAACACCGTGGCCCCTTTCTTTGAGATAACTCTGCACTATTGCGAGCTGCAAATGCCACTTCCAGCTTAGCTGTGCAGAGGAAGAATAACAAGAAGAAGAAATATCTCGAAATATGTCCGTCAGGCCCCTTCCCTTGAGATAAATCTGCAAATATCTCGGAAACGAAGCGAGCTATGGCAAAATGTTAAGATACCTTTTTTGTAGAGAATTAAGTTTCCCACTTTTTATGTTCTATGATGTTTTTTGATCAGAAGCGTAGTTTTCGAGATATATCCAGATATTTAAAAGTTCCGAAGCGGCACCAACATAATAGAGATACAGAAACACCGTGGCCCCTTTCTTTGAGGTAACTCTGCACTATTGCTAGCTGCAAATGCCACTTCCAGCTTAGCTGTGCAGAAGAAGAACAACAAGAAGAAGAAATATCTCGAAATATGTCCGTCAGGCCCCTTCCCTTGAGATATATCTGCAAATATCTCGGAAACGAAACGAGCTATGGCAAAATCTTAAGAAACCATTTTTGTAGAGAATTATGTTTCCTACAATTCATGTTCTATGATATTTTTTGATCAGAAGCGTAGTTTTCGAGATATAACGAGATATTTAAAAGTTCCGAAGCCGCACCAACATAATAGAGATACAGAAACACCGTGGCCCCTTTCTTTGAGATAACTCTGCACTATTGCGAGCTGCAAATGCCACTACCAGCTTAGCTGTGCAGAAGAAGAAGAACAAGAAGAAGAAATATCTCGAAATATGTCCGTCAGGCCCCTTCCCTTGAGATAAATCTGCAAATATCTCGGAAACAAAGCGAGCTATGGCAAAATGTTAAGAGACCTTATTTGTAGAGAATTAAGTTTCCTACTTTTTATGTTCTATGATATTATTAGATCAGATGCGTAGTTCTCGAGATATATCAAGATATTTAAAAGTTCCGAAGCCGCACCAACATAATAGAGATACAGAAACACCGTGGCCCCTTTCTTTGAGATAACTCTGCACTAGTGCGAGCCGCAAATGCCCCTTCCAGCTTAGCTGTGCAGAAGAAGAACAACAAGAACAAGAAATATCTCGAAATATGTCCGTCAGGCCCCTTCCCTTGAGATAAATCTGCAAATATCTCGGAAACGAAGCGAGCTATGGCAAAAAGTTTAGAGACCTTTCTTGTAGAGAATTAAGTTTCCTACTTTTTATGTAGTATGATATTTTTTGATCAGATGCGTAGTTCTCGAGATATATCAAGATATTTAAAAGTTCCGAAGCCGCACCAACATAATAGAGATACAGAAACGCCGTGGCCCCTTTCTTTGAGATAACTCTGCACTATTGCGCGCTGCAAATGCCACTTCCAGCTTAGCTGTGCAGAAGAAGAACAACAAGAAGAAGAAATATCTCGAAATATGTCCGTCAGGCCCCTTCCCTTGAGATAAATCTGCAAATATCTCGGAAACGAAGCGAGCTATGGCAAAATGTTGAGAGACCTTTGTTGTAGAGAATTAAGTTTTCTACTTTTTATGTTGCATGATATTTTTTGATCAGATGCGTAGTTCTCGAGATATATCAAGATATTTAAAAGTTCTGAAGCTGCACCAACATAATAGAGACACAGAAACACCGTGGCCCCTTTCTTTGAGATAACTCTGCACTAGTGCGAGCCGCAAATGCCACTTCCAGCTTAGCTGTGCAGAAGAAGAACAACAAGAAGAAGAAATATCTCGAAATATGTCCGTCCGGCCCCTTCCCTTGAGATAAATCTGCAAATATCTCGGAAACGAAGCGAGCTATGGCAAAATGTTGAGAGACCTTTGTTGTAGAGAATTAAGTTTTCTACTTTTTATGTTGCATGATATTTTTTGATCAGATGCGTAGTTCTCGAGATATATCAAGATATTTAAAAGTTCTGAAGCTGCACCAACATAATAGAGACACAGAAACACCGTGGCCCCTTTCTTTGAGATAACTCTGCACTAGTGCGAGCCGCAAATGCCACTTCCAGCTTAGCTGTGCAGAAGAAGAACAACAAGAAGAAGAAATATCTCGAAATATGTCCGTTAGGCCCCTTCCCTTGAGGTAAATGTGCAAATATCTCGGAAACGAAGCGAGCTATGGCAAAATGTTGAGAGACCTTTTTTGTAGAGAATTAAGTTTCCTACTATTTATGTTCTATGATATTTTTTGATCAGATGCGTAGTTCTCGAGATATATCAAGATTTTTAAAAGTTCCGAAGCCGCACCAACATAATAGAGATACAGAAACACCGTGGCCCCTTTCTTTGAGATAACTCTGCACTATTGCGAGCTGCAAATGCCACTTCCAGCTTAGCTGTGCAGAGGAAGAACAACAAGAAGAAGAAATATCTCGAAATATGTCCGTCAGGCCCCTTCCCTTGAGATAAATCTGCAAATATCTCGGAAACGAAACGAGCTATGGCAAAATGTTAAGAGACCTTTTTTGTAGAGAATTAAGTTTTCTACTTTTTATGCTCTATGATATTTTTTGATCAGAAGCGTAGTTTTCGAGATATATCGAGATATTTAAAAGTTCCGAAGCCGCACCAACATAATAGAGATACAGAAACACCGTGGCCCCTTTCTTTGAGATAACTCTGCACTATTGCGAGCTGCAAATGCCACTTCCAGCTTCGCTGTGCAGAAGAAGAACAACAAGAAGAAGAAATATCTCGAAATATGTCCGTCAGGCCCCTTCCCTTGAGATAAATCTGCAAATATCTCGGAAACGAAGCGAGCTATGGCAAAAAGTTTAGAGACGTTTCTTGTAGAGAATTAAGTTTCCTACTTTTTATGTAGTATGATATTTTTTGATCAGATGCGTAGTTCTCGAGATATATCAAGATATTTAAAAGTTCCGAAGCCGCACCAACATAATGGAGATACAGAAACGCCGTGGCCCCTTTCTTTGAGATAACTCTGCACTATTGCGCGCTGCAAATGCCACTTCCAGCTTAGCTGTGCAGAAGAAGAACAACAAGAAGAAGAAATATCTCGAAATATGTCCGTCAGGCCCCTTCCCTTGAGATAAATCTGCAAATATCTCGGAAACGAAGCGAGCTATGGCAAAATGTTGAGAGACCTTTGTTGTAGAGAATTAAGTTTTCTACTTTTTATGTTGCATGATATTTTTTGATCAGATGCGTAGTTCTCGAGATATATCAAGATATTTAAAAGTTCTGAAGCTGCACCAACATAATAGAGACACAGAAACACCGTGGCCCCTTTCTTTGAGATAACTCTGCACTAGTGCGAGCCGCAAATGCCACTTCCAGCTTAGCTGTGCAGAAGAAGAACAACAAGAAGAAGAAATATCTCGAAATATGTCCGTCAGGCCCCTTCCCTTGAGATAAATCTGCAAATATCTCGGAAACGAAGCGAGCTATGGCAAAATGTTGAGAGACCTTTGTTGTAGAGAATTAAGTTTTCTACTTTTTATGTTGCATGATATTTTTTGATCAGATGCGTAGTTCTCGAGATATATCAAGATATTTAAAAGTTCTGAAGCTGCACCAACATAATAGAGACACAGAAACACCGTGGCCCCTTTCTTTGAGATAACTCTGCACTAGTGCGAGCCGCAAATGCCACTTCCAGCTTAGCTGTGCAGAAGAAGAACAACAAGAAGAAGAAATATCTCGAAATATGTCCGTTAGGCCCCTTCCCTTGAGGTAAATGTGCAAATATCTCGGAAACGAAGCGAGCTATGGCAAAATGTTGAGAGACCTTTTTTGTAGAGAATTAAGTTTCCTACTATTTATGTTCTATGATATTTTTTGATCAGATGCGTAGTTCTCGAGATATATCAAGATTTTTAAAAGTTCCGAAGCCGCACCAACATAATAGAGATACAGAAACACCGTGGCCCCTTTCTTTCAGATAACTCTGCACTATTGCGAGCTGCAAATGCCACTTCCAGCTTCGCTGTGCAGAAGAAGAACAACAAGAAGAAGAAATATCTCGAAATATGTCCGTCAGGCCCCTTCCCTTGAGATAAATCTGCAAATATCTCGGAAACGAAGCGAGCTATGGCAAAAAGTTTAGAGACCTTTCTTGTAGAGAATTAAGTTTCCTACTTTTTATGTAGTATGATATTTTTTGATCAGATGCGTAGTTCTCGAGATATATCAAGATATTTAAAAGTTCCGAAGCCGCACCAACATAATGGAGATACAGAAACGCCGTGGCCCCTTTCTTTGAGATAACTCTGCACTATTGCGCGCTGCAAATGCCACTTCCAGCTTAGCTGTGCAGAAGAAGAACAACAAGAAGAAGAAATATCTCGAAATATGTCCGTCAGGCCCCTTCCCTTGAGATAAATCTGCAAATATCTCGGAAACGAAGCGAGCTATGGCAAAATGTTAAGAGACTTTTTTTGTAGACAATTAAGTTTCCTACTTTTTATGTTCTATGATATTTTTTGATCAGAAGCGTAGATTTCGAGATATATCGAGATATTTAAAAGTTCCGAAGCCGCACCAACATAATAGAGATACAGAAACACCGTGGCCCCTTTCTTTGAGATAACTCTGCACTAGTGCGAGCCGCAAATGCCACTTCCAGCTTAGCTGTGCAGAAGAAGAACAACAAGAAGAAGAAATATCTCGAAATATGTCCATCAGGCCCCTTCCCTTGAGATAAATCTGCAAATATCTCGGAAACGAAGCGAGCTATGGCAAAATGTTGAGAGACCTTTTTTGTAGAGAATTAAGTTTCCTACTTTTTATGTTCTATGATATTTTTTGATCAGATGCGTAGTTCTCGAGATATATCAAGATATTTAAAAGTTCCGAAGCCGCACCAACATAATAGAGATACAGAAACACCGTGGCCCCCTTCTTTGAGATAACTCTGCACTATTGCGAGCTGCAAATGCCACTTCCAGCTTAGCGGTGCAGAAGAAGAACAACAAGAAGAAGAAATATCTCGAAATATGTCCGTCAGGCCCCTTCCCTTGAGATAAATCTGCAAATATCTCGGAAACGAAGCGAGCTATGGCAAAATGTTAAGAGACCTTTTTTGTAGACAATTAAGTTTCCTACTTTTTATGGTCTATGATATTTTTTGATCAGAAGCGTAGTTTTCGAGATATATCGAGATATTTAAAAGTTCCGAAGCCGCACCAACATAATAGAGATACAGAAACACCGTGGCCCCTTTCTTTGAGATAACTCTGCACTATTGCGAGCTGCAAATGCCACTTCCAGCTTCGCTGTGCAGAAGAAGAACAACAAGAAGAAGAAATATCTCGAAATATGTCCGTCAGGCCCCTTCCCTTGAGATAAATCTGCAAATATCTCGGAAACGAAGCGAGCTAGGGCAAAATGTTGAGAGACCTTTTTTGTAGAGAATTAAGTTTCCTACAATTTATGTCCTATGATATTTTTTGATCAGAAGCGTAGTTTTCGAGATATATCGAGATATTTAAAAGTTCCGAAGCCGCACCAACATAATAGAGATACAGAAACACCGTGGCCCCTTTCTTTGAGATAACTCTGCACTAGTGCGAGCCGCAAATGCCACTTCCAGCTTAGCTGTGCAGAAGAAGAACAACAAGAAGAAGAAATATCTCGAAACATGTCCGTCAGGCCCCTTCCCATCAGATAAATCTGCAAATATCTCGGAAACGAAGCGAGCTATGGCAACATGTTAAGAGACCTTTTTTGTAGAGAATTAAGTTTCCTACTTTTTATGTTCTATGATATTTTTTGATCAGATGCGTAGTTCTCGAGATATATCAAGATATTTAAAAGTTCCGAAGCCGCACCAACATAATAGAGATACAAAAACACCGTGGCCCCTTTCTTTGAGATAACTCTGCACTATTGCGAGCTGTAAATGCCACTTCCAGCTTAGCTGTGCAGAAGAAGAACAACAAGAAGAAGAAATATCTCGAAATATGTCCGTCAGGCCCCTTCCCTTGAGATACATCTGCAAATATCTCGGAAACGAAGCGAGCTATGGCAAAATGTTAAGAGACCTTTTTTGTAGAGAATTAAGTTTCCTACTTTTTATGTTCTATGATATTTTTTGATCAGATGCGTAGTTCTCGAGATATATCAAGATATTTAAAAGTTCCGAAGCCGCACCAACATAATAGAGATACAGAAACACCGTGGCCCCTTTCTTTGAGATAACTCTGCACTATTGCGAGCTGCAAATGCCACTTCCAGCTTAGCTGTGCAGAGGAAGAACAACAAGAAGAAGAAATATCTCGAAATATGTCCGTCAGGCCCGTTCCTTTGAGCTGAATCTGCAAATATCTCGGAAACGAAGCGAGCTATGGCAAAATGTTAAGAGACGTTTTTTGTAGAGAATTATGTTTCCTACAATTTATGTTCTATGATATTTTTTGATCAGATGCGTAGTTCTCGAGATATATCAAGATATTTAAAAGTTCCGAAGCCGCACCAACATAATAGAGATACAGAAACACCGTGGCCCCTTTCTTTGAGATAACTCTGCACTATTGCGAGCTGGAAATGCCACTTCCAGTTTAGCTGTGCAGAAGAAGAACAACAAGAAGAAGAAATATCTCGAAATATGTCCGTCAGGCCCGTTCCTTTGAGCTGAATCTGCAAATATCTCGGAAACGAAGCGAGCTATGGCAAAATGTTAAGAGACGTTTTTTGTAGAGAATTATGTTTCCTACAATTTATGTCCTATGATATTTCTTGATCAGAAGCGTAGTTTTCGAGATATATCGAGATATTTGAAAGTTCCGAAGCCGCACCAACATAATAGAGATACAGAAACACCGTGGCCCCTTTCTTTGAGATAACTCTGCACTAGTGCGAGCCGCAAATGCCACTTCCAGCTTAGCTGTGCAGAAGAAGAACAACAAGAAGAAGAAATATCTCCAAATATGTCCGTCAGGCCCCTTCCCTTGAGATAAATCTGCAAATATCTCGGAAACGAAGCGAGCTATGGCAAAATGTTAAGAGACCTTTTTTTGTAGAGAATTAGGTTTCCTACTTTTTATGTTCTATGATATTTTTTGATCAGATGCGTAGTTCTCGAGATATATCAAGATATTTAAAAGTTCCGAAGCCGCACCAACATAATAGAGATACAGAAACACCGTGGCCCCTTTCTTTGAGATCACTCTGCACTATTGCGAGCTGCAAATGCCACTTCCAGCTTAGCTGTGCAGAAGAAGAACAACAAGAAGAAGAAATATCTCGAAATATGTCCGTCAGGCCCCTTCCCTTGAGCTGAATCTGCAAATATCTCGGAAACGAAGCGAGCTAGCGCAAAATGTTGAGAGACCTTTTTTGTAGAGAATTAAGTTTCCTACTATTTATGTTCTATGATATTTTTTGATCAGAAGCGTAGTTTTCGAGATATATCGAGATATTTAAAAGTTCCGAAGCCACACCAACATAATAGAGATACAGAAACACCGTGGCCCCCTTCTTTGAGATAACTCTGCACTATTGCGAGCTGCAAATGCCACTTCCAGCTTAGCTGTGGAAAAGAGGAACAACAAGAAGAAGAAATATCTCGAAATATGTCCGTCAGGCCCCTTCCCTTGAGATAAATCTGCAAATATCTCGGAAACGAAGCGAGCTATGGCAAAATGTTAAGAGACCTTTTTTGTAGAGAATTAAGTTTCCTACTTTTTATGTTGTATGATATTTTTTGATCAGATGCGTAGATCTCGAGATATATCAAGATATTTAAAAGTTCCGAAGCCGCACCAACATAATAGAGATACAGAAACACCGTGGCCCCTTTCTTTGCGATAACTCTGCGCTATTGCGACCTGCAAATGCCACTTCCAGCTTAGCTGTGCAGAAGAAGAACAACAAGAAGAAGAAATATCTCGAAATATGTCCGTCAGGCCCCTTCCCTTGAGATAAATCTGCAAATATCTCGGAAACGAAGCGAGCTATGGCAAAATGTTAAGAGACCTTTTTTGTAGAGAATTAAGTTTCCTACTTTTTATGTTGTATGATATTTTTTGATCAGATGCGTAGATCTCGAGATATATCAAGATATTTAAAAGTTCCGAAGCCGCACCAACATAATAGAGATACAGAAACACCGTGGCCCCTTTCTTTGAGATAACTCTGCACTATTGCGAGCTGGAAATGCCACTTCCAGTTTAGCTGTGCAGAAGAAGAACAACAAGAAGAAGAAATATCTCGAAATATGTCCGTCAGGCCCGTTCCTTTGAGCTGAATCTGCAAATATCTCGGAAACGAAGCGAGCTATGGCAAAATGTTAAGAGACGTTTTTTGTAGAGAATTATGTTTCCTACAATTTATGTCCTATGATATTTTTTGATCAGAAGCGTAGTTCTCGAGATATATCAAGATATTTAAAAGTTCCGAAGCCGCACCAACATAATAGAGATACAGAAACACCGTGGCCCCTTTCTTTGAGATCACTCTGCACTATTGCGAGCTGCAAATGCCACTTCCAGCTTAGCTGTGCAGAAGAAGAACAACAAGAAGAAGAAATATCTCGAAATATGTCCGTCAGGCCCCTTCCCTTGAGCTGAATCTGCAAATATCTCGGAAACGAAGCGAGCTAGGGCAAAATGTTGAGAGACCTTTTTTGTAGAGAATTAAGTTTCCTACTATTTATGTTCTATGATATTTTTTGATCAGAAGCGTAGTTTTCGAGATATATCGAGATATTTAAAAGTTCCGAAGCCACACCAACATAATAGAGATACAGAAACACCGTGGCCCCCTTCTTTGAGATAACTCTGCACTATTGCGAGCTGCAAATGCCACTTCCAGCTTAGCTGTGCAAAAGAGGAACAACAAGAAGAAGAAGTATCTCGAAATATGTCCGTCAGGCCCCTTCCCTTGAGATAAATCTGCAAATATCTCGGAAACGAAGCGAGCTATGGCAAAATGTTAAGAGACCTTTTTTGTAGAGAATTAAGTTTCCTACTTTTTATGTTGTATGATATTTTTTGATCAGATGCGTAGATCTCGAGATATATCAAGATATTTAAAAGTTCCGAAGCCGCACCAACATAATAGAGATACAGAAACACCGTGGCCCCTTTCTTTGCGATAACTCTGCACTATTGCGACCTGCAAATGCCACTTCCAGCTTAGCTGTGCAGAAGAAGAACAACAAGAAGAAGAAATATCTCGAAATATGTCCGTCAGGCCCCTTCCCTTGAGATAAATCTGCAAATATCTCGGAAACGAAGCGAGCTATGGCAAAATGTTAACAGACCTTTTTTGTAGAGAATTAAGTTTCCTACTTTTTATGTTCTATGATATTTTTTGATCAGATGCGTAGTTCTCGAGATATATCAAGATATTTAAAAGTTCCGAAGCCGCACCAACATAATAGAGATACAGAAACACCGTGGCCCCTTTCTTTGAGATAACTCTGCACTAGTGCGAGCCGCAAATGCCACTTCCAGCTTAGCTGTGCAGAAGAAGAACAACAAGAAGAAGAAATATCTCGAAATATGTCCGTCAGGCCCCTTCCCTTGAGATAAATCTGCAAATATCTCGGAAACGAAGCGAGCTGTGGCAAAATGTTAAGAGACGTTTTTTGTAGAGAATTATGTTTCCTACAATTTATGTTCTATGATATTTTGTGATCAGATGCGTAGTTCTCGAGATATATCAAGATATTTAAAAGTTCCGAAGCCGCACTAACATAATAGTGATACAGAAACACAGTGGCCCGTTTCTTTGAGATAACTCTGCACTATTGCGAGCTGCAAATGCCACTTCCAGCTTAGCTGTGCAGAGGAAGAACAACAAGAAGAAGAAGTATCTCGAAATATGTCCGTCAGGCCCGTTCCTTTGCGCTGAATCTGCAAATATCTCGGAAACGAAGCGAGCTATGGCAAAATGTTAAGAGACCTTTTTTGTAGAGAATTAAGTTTCCTACTTTTTATGTTCTATCATATTTTTTGATCAGATGCGTAGTTCTAGAGATATATCAAGATATTTAAAAGTTCCGAAGCCGCACCAACATAATAGAGATACAGAAACACCGTGGCCCCCTTCTTTGAGATAACTCTGCACTATTGCGAGCTGCAAATGCCACTTCCAGCTTAGCTGTGCAGAAGAAGAACAACAAGAAGAAGAAATATCTCGACATATGTCCGTCAGGCCCCTTCCCTTGAGATAAATCTGCAAATATCTCGGAAACGAAGCGAGCTATGGCAAAATGTTAAGAGACCTTTTTTGTAGAGAATTAAGTTTCCTACTTTTTATGTTGTATGATATTTTTTGATCAGATGCGTAGATCTCGAGATATATCAAGATATTTAAAAGTTCCGAAGCCGCACCAACATAATAGAGATACAGAAACACCGTGGCCCCTTTCTTTGAGATAACTCTGCACTATTGCGAGCTGGAAATGCCACTTCCAGTTTAGCTGTGCAGAAGAAGAACAACAAGAAGAAGAAATATCTCGAAATATGTCCGTCAGGCCCGTTCCTTTGAGCTGAATCTGCAAATATCTCGGAAACGAAGCGAGCTATGGCAAAATGTTAAGAGACGTTTTTTGTAGAGAATTATGTTTCCTACAATTTATGTCCTATGATATTTTTTGATCAGAAGCGTAGTTTTCGAGATATATCGAGATATTTGAAAGTTCCGAAGCCGCACCAACATAATAGAGATACAGAAACACCGTGGCCCCTTTCTTTGAGATAACTCTGCACTAGTGCGAGCTGCAAATGCCACTTCCAGCTTAGCTGTGCAGAAGAAGAACAACAAGAAGAAGAAATATCTCGAAATATGTCCGTCAGGCCCCTTCCCTTGAGCTGAATCTGCAAATATCTCGGAAACGAAGCGAGCTAGGGCAAAATGTTGAGAGACCTTTTTTGTAGAGAATTAAGTTTCCTACTATTTATGTTCTATGATATTTTTTGATCAGAAGCGTAGTTTTCGAGATATATCGAGATATTTAAAAGTTCCGAAGCCACACCAACATAATAGAGATACAGAAACACCGTGGCCCCCTTCTTTGAGATAACTCTGCACTATTGCGAGCTGCAAATGCCACTTCCAGCTTAGCTGTGCAAAAGAGGAACAACAAGAAGAAGAAATATCTCGAAATATGTCCGTCTGGCCCCTTCCCTTGAGATAAATCTGCAAATATCTCGGAAACGAAGCGAGCTATGGCAAAATGTTAAGAGACCTTTTTTGTAGAGAATTAAGTTTCCTACTTTTTATGTTGTATGATATTTTTTGATCAGATGCGTAGATCTCGAGATATATCAAGATATTTAAAAGTTCCGAAGCCGCACCAACATAATAGAGATACAGAAACACCGTGGCCCCTTTCTTTGCGATAACTCTGCACTATTGCGACCTGCAAATGCCACTTCCAGCTTAGCTGTGCAGAAGAAGAACAACAAGAAGAAGAAATATCTCGAAATATGTCCGTCAGGCCCCTTCCCTTGAGATAAATCTGCAAATATCTCGGAAACGAAGCGAGCTATGGCAAAATGTTAAGAGACCTTTTTTGTAGAGAATTAAGTTTCCTACTTTTTATGTTCTATGATATTTTTTGATCAGATGCGTAGTTCTCGAGATATATCAAGATATTTAAAAGTTCCGAAGCCGCACCAACATAATAGAGATACAGAAACACCGTGGCCCCTTTCTTTGAGATAACTCTGCACTAGTGCGAGCCGCAAATGCCACTTCCAGCTTAGCTGTGCAGAAGAAGAACAACAAGAAGAAGAAATATCTCGAAATATGTCCGTCAGGCCCCTTCCCTTGAGATAAATCTGCAAATATCTCGGAAACGAAGCGAGCTATGGCAAAATGTTAAGAGACCTTTTTTGTAGAGAATTAAGTTTCCTACTTTTTATGTTCTATGATATTTTTTGATCAGATGCGTAGTTCTCGAGATATATCAAGATATTTAAAAGTTCCGAAGCCGCACCAACATAATAGAGATACAGAAACACCGTGGCCCCTTTCTTTGAGATAACTCTGCACTAGTGCGAGCCGCAAATGCCACTTCCAGCTTAGCTGTGCAGAAGAAGAACAACAAGAAGAAGAAATATCTCGAAATATGTCCGTCAGGCCCCTTCCCTTGAGATAAATCTGCAAATATCTCGGAAACGAAGCGAGCTATGGCAAAATGTTAAGAGACGTTTTTTGTAGAGAATTATGTTTCCTACAATTTATGTTCTATGATATTTTGTGATCAGATGCGTAGTTCTCGAGATATATCAAGATATTTAAAAGTTCCGAAGCCGCACTAACATAATAGTGATACAGAAACACCGTGGCCCGTTTCTTTGAGATAACTCTGCACTATTGCGAGCTGCAAATGCCACTTCCAGCTTAGCTGTGCAGAGGAAGAACAACAAGAAGAAGAAGTATCTCGAAATATGTCCGTCAGGCCCGTTCCTTTGCGCTGAATCTGCAAATATCTCGGAAACGAAGCGAGCTATGGCAAAATGTTAAGAGACCTTTTTTGTAGAGAATTAAGTTTCCTACTTTTTATGTTCTATCATATTTTTTGATCAGATGCGTAGTTCTCGAGATATATCAAGATATTTAAAAGTTCCGAAGCCGCACCAACATAATAGAGATACAGAAACACCGTGGCCCCTTTCTTTGAGAACACTCTGCACTATTGCGAGCTGCAAATGCCACTTCCAGTTTAGCTGTGCAGAGGAAGAACAACAAGAAGAAGAAATATCTCGAAATATGTCCGTCAGGCCCGTTCCTTTGAGCTGAATCTGCAAATATCTCGGAAACGAAGCGAGCTATGGCAAAATGTTAAGAGACGTTTTTTGTAGAGAATTATGTTTCCTACAATTTATGTCCTATGATATTTTTTGATCAGACGCGTAGTTTTCGAGATATATCGAGATATTTAAAAGTTCCGAAGCCGCACCAACATAATAGAGATACAGAAACACCGTGGCCCCTTTCTTTGAGATAACTCTGCACTAGTGCGAGCCGCAAATGCCACTTCCAGCTTAGCTGTGCAGAAGAAGAACAACAAGAAGAAGAAATATCTCGAAACATGTCCGTCAGGCCCCTTCCCATCAGATAAATCTGCAAATATCTCGGAAACGAAGCGAGCTATGGCAAAATGTTAAGAGACCTTTTTTGTAGAGAATTAAGTTTCCTACTTTTTATGTTGTATGATATTTTTTGATCAGACCCGTAGTTCAGAGATATATCAAGATATTTGAAAGTTCCGAAGCCGCACCAACATAATAGAGATACAGAAACACCGTGGCCCCTTTCTTTGAGATAACTCTGCACTATTGCGAGCTGCAAATGCCACTTCCAGCTTAGCTGTGCAGAAGAAGAACAACAAGAAGAAGAAATATCTCGAAATATGTCCGTCAGGCCCCTTCCCTTGAGATAAATCTGCAAATATCTCGGAAACGAAGCGAGCTATGGCAAAATGTTAAGAGACCTTTTTTGTAGAGAATTAACTTTCCTACTTTTTATGTTGTATGATATTTTTTGATCAGATGCGTAGATCTCGAGATATGTCAAGATATTTAAAAGTTCCGAAGCCGCACCAACATAACAGAGATACAGAAACACCGTGGCCCCTTTCTTTGAGAAAACTCTGCACTAGTGCGAGCCGCAAATGCCACTTCCAGCTTAGCTGTGCAGAAGAAGAACAACAAGAAGAAGAAATATCTCCAAATATGTCCGTCAGGCCCCTTCCCTTGAGATAAATCTGCAAATATCTCGGAAACGAAGCGAGCTATGGCAAAATGTTAAGAGACGTTTTTTGTAGAGAATTAAGTTTCCTACTTTTTACGTTCTATGATATTTTTTGATCAGATGCGTAGTTCTTGAGATATATCAAGATATTTAAAAGTTCCGAAGCCGCACCAACATAATAGAGATACAGAAACACCGTGGCCCCTTTCTTTGAGATAACTCTGCACTAGTGCGAGCCGCAAATGCCACTTCCAGCTTAGCTGTGCAGAAGAAGAACAACAAGAAGAAATATCTCGAAATATGTCCGTCAGGCCCCTTCCCTTGAGATAAATCTGCAAATATCTCGGAAACGAAGCGAGCTATGGCAAAATGTTAAGAGACGTTTTTTGTAGAGAATTATGTTTCCTACAATTTATGTTCTATGATATTTTTTGATCAGAAGCGTAGTTTTCGAGATATATCGAAATATTTAAAAGTTCCGAAGCCGCACCAACTTAATAGAGATTCAGAAACACCGTGGCCCCTTTCTTTGAGATAACTCTGCACTAGTGCGAGCCGCAAATGCCACTTCCAGCTTAGCTGTGCAGAAGAAGAACAACAAGAAGAAGAAATATCTCGAAATATGTCCGTCAGGCCCCTTCCCTTGAGATAAATCTGCAAATATCTCGGAAACGAAGCGAGCTATGGCAAAATGTTAAGAGACCTTTTTTGTAGGGAATTAAGTTTCCTACTTTTTATGTTCTATGATATTGTTTGATTAGATGCGTAGTTCTCGAGATATATCAAGATATTTAAAAGTTCCGAAGCCGCACCAACATAATACAGATACAGAAACACCGTGGCCCCTTTCTTTGAGATAACTCTGCACTATTGCGAGCTGTAAATGCCACGTCCAGCTTAGCTGTGCAGAAGAAGAACAACAAGAAGAAGAAATATCTCGAAATATGTCCGTCAGGCCCCTTCCCTTGAGATAAATCTGCAAATATCTCGGAAACGAAGCGAGCTATGGCAAAATGTTAAGAGACCTTTTTTGTAGAGAATTAAGTTTCCTACTTTTTATGTTCTATGATATTGTTTGATTAGATGCGTAGTTCTCGAGATATATCAAGATATTTAAAAGTTCCGAAGCCGCACCAACATAATAGAGATACAGAAACACCGTGGCCCCTTTCTTTGAGATAACTCTGCACTACTGCGAGCTGTAAATGCCACGTCCAGCTTAGCTGTGCAGAAGAAGAACAACAAGAAGAAGAAATATCTCGAAATATGTCCGTCAGGCCCCTTCCCTCGAGATAAATCTGCAAATATCTCGGAAACGAAGCGAGCTATGGCAAAATGTTAAGAGACCTTTTTTGTAGAGAATTAAGTTTCCTCCTTTTTATGTTCTATGATATTTTTCGATCAGATGCGTAGTTCTCGAGATATATCAAGATATTTTACAGTTCCGTAGCCGCACCAACATAATAGAGATACAGAAACACCGTGGCCCCTTTCTTTGAGGTAACTCTGCACTATTGCGAGCTGCAAATGCCACTTCCAGCTTAGCTGTGCAGAAGAAGAACAACAAGAAGAAGAAATATCCGGAAATATGCCCGTCAGGCCCGTTCCCTTGAGATAAATCTGCAAATATCTCGGAAACCAAGCGAGCTATGGCAAAATGTTAAGAGACCTTTTTTGTAGAGAATTAAGTTTCCTACTTTTTATGTTCTATGATGTTTTTTGATCAGATGCGTAGTTCTCGAGATATATCAAGATATTTAAAAGTTCCGAAGCCGCACCAACATAATAGAGATACAGAAACACCGTGGCCCCTTTCTTTGAGATAACTCTGCACTAGTGCGAGCCGCAAATGCCGCTTCCAGCTTAGCTGTGCAGAAGAAGAACAACAAGAAGAAGAAATATCTCGAAATATGTCCGTCAGGCCCCTTCCCTCGAGATAAATCTGCAAATATCTCGGAAACGAAGCGAGCTATGGCAAAATCTTAAGAGACCTTTTTTGTAGAGAATTAAGTTTCCTACTTTTTATGTGCTATGATATTTTTTGAACTGATGCGTAGTTCTCGAGATATATCAAGATATTTGAAAGTTCCGAAGCCGCACCAACATAATAGAGATACAGAAACACCGTGGCCCCTTTCTTTGAGATAACTCTGCACCATTGCGAGCTGCAAATGCCACTTCCAGCTTAGCTGTGCAGAAGAAGAACAACAAGAAGAAGAAATATCTCCAAATATGTCCGTCAGGCCCCTTCCCTTGAGATAAATCTGCAAATATCTCGGAAACGAAGCGAGCTATGGCAAAATGTTAAGAGACCTTTTTTGTAGGGAATTAGGTTTCCTACTTTTTATGTTCTATGATATTTTTTGATCAGATGCGTAGTTCTCGAGATATATCAAGATATTTAAAAGTTCCGAAGCCGCACCAACATAATAGAGATACAGAAACACCGTGGCCCCTTTCTTTGAGATAACTCTGCACTAGTGCGAGCCGCAAATGCCACTTCCAGCTTAGCTGTGCAGAAGAAGAACAACAAGAAGAAATATCTCGAAATATGTCCGTCAGGCCCCTTCCCTTGAGATAAATCTGCAAATATCTCGGAAACGAAGCGAGCTATGGCAAAATGTTAAGAGACCTTTTTTGTAGAGAATTAAGTTTCCTACTTTTTATGTTCTATGATATTTTTTGATCAGATGCGTAGTTCAGAGATATATCGAGATATTTAAAAGTTCCGAAGCCGCACCAACATAATAGAGATACAGAAACACCGTGGCCCCTTTCTTTGAGATAACTCTGCACTATTGCGAGCTGCAAATGCCACTTCCAGCTTAGCTGTGCAGAAGAAGAACAACAAGAAGAAGAAATATCTCCAAATATGTCCGTCAGGCCCCTTCCCTTGAGATAAATCTGCAAATATCTCGGAAACGAAGCGAGCTATGGCAAAATGTTAAGAGACCTTTTTTGTAGGGAATTAGGTTTCCTACTTTTTATGTTCTATGATATTTTTTGATCAGATGCGCAGTTCTCGAGATATATCAAGATATTTAAAAGTTCCGAAGCCGCACCAACATAATAGAGATACAGAAACACCGTGGCCCCTTTCTTTGAGATAACTCTGCACTATTGCGAGCTGCAAATGCCACTTCCAGCTTAGCTGTGCAGAAGAAGAACAACAAGAAGAAGAAATATCTCGAAATATGTCCGTCAGGCCCCTTCCCTTGAGATATATCTGCAAATATCTCGGAAACGAAGCGAGCTATGGCAAAATGTTAAGAGACCTTTTTTGTAGAGAATTATGTTTCCTACAATTTATGTTCTATGATATTTTTTGATCAGAAGCGTAGTTTTCGAGATATATCGAGATATTTAAAAGTTCCGAAGCCGCACCAACATAATAGAGATACAGAAACACCGTGGCCCCTTTCTTTGAGATAACTCTGCACTAGTGCGAGCCGCAAATGCCACTTCCAGCTTAGCTGTGCAGAAGAAGAACAAGAAGAAGAAGAAATATCTCGAAATATGTCCGTCAGGCCCCTTCCCTTGAGATAAATCTGCAAATATCTCGGAAACGAAGCGAGCTATGGCAAAATGTTAAGAGACCTTTTTTGTAGAGAATTAAGTTTCCTACTTTTTATGTTCTATGATAATTTTTGATCAGATGCGTAGTTCAGAGATATATCAAGATATTTGAAAGTTCCGAAGCCGCACCAACATAATAGAGATACAGAAACACCGTGGCCCCTTTCTTTGAGATAACTCTGCACTACTGCGAGCTGCAAATGCCACATCCAGCTTAGCTGTGCAGAAGAAGAACAACAAGAAGAAGAAATATCTCGAAATATGTCCGTCAGGCCCCATCCCTTGAGATATATCTGCAAATATCTCGGAAACGAAGCGAGCTATGGCAAAATGTTAAGAGACCTTTTTTGTAGAGAATTATGTTTCCTACAATTTATGTTCTATGATATTTTTTGATCAGAAGCGTAGTTTTCGAGATATATCGAGATATTTAAAAGTTCCGAAGCCGCACCAACATAATAGAGATACAGAAACACCGTGGCCCCTTTCTTTGAGATAACTCTGCACTAGTGCGAGCCGCAAATGCCACTTCCAGCTTAGCTGTGCAGAAGAAGAACAAGAAGAAGAAGAAATATCTCGAAATATGTCCGTCAGGCCCCTTCCCTTGAGATAAATCTGCAAATATCTCGGAAACGAAGCGAGCTATGGCAAAATGTTAAGAGACCTTTTTTGTAGAGAATTAAGTTTCCTACTTTTTATGTTCTATGATATTTTTTGATCAGATGCGTAGTTCAGAGATATATCAAGATATTTGAAAGTTCCGAAGCCGCACCAACATAATAGAGATACAGAAACACCGTGGCCCCTTTCTTTGAGATAACTCTGCACTATTGCGAGCTGCAAATGCCACTTCCAGCTTAGCTGTGCAGAGGAAGAACAACAAGAAGAAGAAATATCTCGAAATATGTCCGTCAGGCCCCTTCCCTTGAGATAAATCTGCAAATATCTCGGAAACGAAGCGAGCTATGGCAAAATGTTAAGAGACCTTTTTTGTAGAGAATTATGTTTCCTACATTTTATGTTCTATGATATTTTTTGATCAGATGCGTAGTTCTCGAGATATATCAAGATATTTAAAAGTTCCGAAGCCGCACCAACATAGAGATACAGAAACACCGTGGACCCTTTCTATGAGATAACTCTGCACTATTGCGAGCTGTAAATGCCACTTCCAGCTTAGCTGTGCAGAAGAAGAACAACAAGAAGAAGAAATATCTCGAAATATGTCCGTCAGGCCCCTTCCCTTGAGATATATCTGCAAATATCTCGGAAACGAAGCGAGCTATGGCAAAATGTTAAGAGACCTTTTTTGTAGAGAATTAAGTTTCCTACTTTTTATGTTCTATGATATTTTTTGATCAGATGCGTAGTTCTCGAGATATATCAAGATATTTAAAAGTTCCGAAGCCGCACCAACATAATAGAGATACAGAAACACCGTGGCCCCTTTCTTTGAGATAACTCTGCACTAGTGCGAGCCGCAAATGCCACTTCCAGCTTAGCTGTGCAGAAGAAGAACAACAAGAAGAAATATCTCGAAATATGTCCGTCAGGCCCCTTCCCTTGAGATAAATCTGCAAATATCTCGGAAACGAAGCGAGCTATGGCAAAATGTTAAGAGACCTTTTTTGTAGAGAATTAAGTTTCCTACTTTTTATGTTCTATGATATTTTTTGATCAGATGCGTAGTTCAGAGATATATCGAGATATTTAAAAGTTCCGAAGCCGCACCAACATAATAGAGATACAGAAACACCGTGGCCCCTTTCTTTGAGATAACTCTGCACTATTGCGAGCTGCAAATGCCACTTCCAGCTTAGCTGTGCAGAAGAAGAACAACAAGAAGAAGAAATATCTCCAAATATGTCCGTCAGGCCCCTTCCCTTGAGATATATCTGCAAATATCTCGGAAACGAAGCGAGCTATAGCAAAATGTTAAGAGACCTTTTTTGTAGGGAATTATGTTTCCTACAATTTATGTTCTATGATATTTTTTGATCAGAAGCGTAGTTTTCGAGATATATCGAGATATTTAAAAGTTCCGAAGCCGCACCAACATAATAGAGATACAGAAACACCGTGGCCCCTTTCTTTGAGATAACTCTGCACTAGTGCGAGCCGCAAATGCCACTTCCAGCTTAGCTGTGCAGAAGAAGAACAACAAGAAGAAATATCTCGAAATATGTCCGTCAGGCCCCGTCCCTTGAGATAAATCTGCAAATATCTCGGAAACGAAGCGAGCTATGGCAAAATGTTGAGAGACCTTTTTTGTAGAGAATTAAGTTTCCTACTTTTTATGTTGTATGATATTTTTTGATCAGATGCGGAGTTCAGAGATATATCAAGATATTTGAAAGTTCCGAAGCCGCACCAACATAATAGAGATACAGAAACACCGTGGCCCCTTTCTTTGAGATAACTCTGCACTATTGCGAGCTGCAAATGCCACTTCCAGCTTAGCTGTGCAGAAGAAGAACAACAAGAAGAAGAAATATCTCCAAATATGTCCGTCAGGCCCCTTCCCTTGAGATAAATCTGCAAATATCTCGGAAACGAAGCGAGCTATGGCAAAATGTTAAGAGACCTTTTTTGTAGGGAATTAGGTTTCCTACTTTTTATGTTCTATGATATTTTTTGATCAGATGCGCAGTTCTCGAGATATATCAAGATATTTAAAAGTTCCGAAGCCGCACCAACATAATAGAGATACAGAAACACCGTGGCCCCTTTCTTTGAGATAACTCTGCACTATTGCGAGCTGCAAATGCCACTTCCAGCTTAGCTGTGCAGAAGAAGAACAACAAGAAGAAGAAATATCTCGAAATATGTCCGTCAGGCCCCTTCCCTTGAGATATATCTGCAAATATCTCGGAAACGAAGCGAGCTATGGCAAAATGTTAAGAGACCTTTTTTGTAGAGAATTATGTTTCCTACAATTTATGTTCTATGATATTTTTTGATCAGAAGCGTAGTTTTCGAGATATATCGAGATATTTAAAAGTTCCGAAGCCGCACCAACATAATAGAGATACAGAAACACCGTGGCCCCTTTCTTTGAGATAACTCTGCACTAGTGCGAGCCGCAAATGCCACTTCCAGCTTAGCTGTGCAGAAGAAGAACAAGAAGAAGAAGAAATATCTCGAAATATGTCCGTCAGGCCCCTTCCCTTGAGATAAATCTGCAAATATCTCGGAAACGAAGCGAGCTATGGCAAAATGTTAAGAGACCTTTTTTGTAGAGAATTAAGTTTCCTACTTTTTATGTTCTATGATAATTTTTGATCAGATGCGTAGTTCAGAGATATATCAAGATATTTGAAAGTTCCGAAGCCGCACCAACATAATAGAGATACAGAAACACCGTGGCCCCTTTCTTTGAGATAACTCTGCACTACTGCGAGCTGCAAATGCCACATCCAGCTTAGCTGTGCAGAAGAAGAACAACAAGAAGAAGAAATATCTCGAAATATGTCCGTCAGGCCCCTTCCCTTGAGATATATCTGCAAATATCTCGGAAACGAAGCGAGCTATGGCAAAATGTTAAGAGACCTTTTTTGTAGAGAATTATGTTTCCTACAATTTATGTTCTATGATATTTTTTGATCAGAAGCGTAGTTTTCGAGATATATCGAGATATTTAAAAGTTCCGAAGCCGCACCAACATAATAGAGATACAGAAACACCGTGGCCCCTTTCTTTGAGATAACTCTGCACTAGTGCGAGCCGCAAATGCCACTTCCAGCTTAGCTGTGCAGAAGAAGAACAAGAAGAAGAAGAAATATCTCGAAATATGTCCGTCAGGCCCCTTCCCTTGAGATAAATCTGCAAATATCTCGGAAACGAAGCGAGCTATGGCAAAATGTTAAGAGACCTTTTTTGTAGAGAATTAAGTTTCCTACTTTTTATGTTCTATGATATTTTTTGATCAGATGCGTAGTTCAGAGATATATCAAGATATTTGAAAGTTCCGAAGCCGCACCAACATAATAGAGATACAGAAACACCGTGGCCCCTTTCTTTGAGATAACTCTGCACTATTGCGAGCTGCAAATGCCACTTCCAGCTTAGCTGTGCAGAGGAAGAACAACAAGAAGAAGAAATATCTCGAAATATGTCCGTCAGGCCCCTTCCCTTGAGATATATCTGCAAATATCTCGGAAACGAAGCGAGCTATGGCAAAATGTTAAGAGACCTTTTTTGTAGAGAATTATGTTTCCTACAATTTATGTTCTATGATATTTTTTGATCAGAAGCGTAGTTTTCGAGATATATCGAGATATTTAAAAGTTCCGAAGCCGCACCAACATAATAGAGATACAGAAACACCGTGGCCCCTTTCTTTGAGATAACTCTGCACTAGTGCGAGCCGCAAATGCCACTTCCAGCTTAGCTGTGCAGAAGAAGAACAACAAGAAGAAGAAATATCTCGAAATATGTCCGTCAGGCCCCTTCCCTTGAGATAAATCTGCAAATATCTCGGAAACGAAGCGAGCTATGGCAAAATGTTAAGAGACCTTTTTTGTAGAGAATTATGTTTCCTACATTTTATGTTCTATGATATTTTTTGATCAGATGCGTAGTTCTCGAGATATATCAAGATATTTAAAAGTTCCGAAGCCGCACCAACATAGAGATACAGAAACACCGTGGACCCTTTCTATGAGATAACTCTGCACTATTGCGAGCTGTAAATGCCACTTCCAGCTTAGCTGTGCAGAAGAAGAACAACAAGAAGAAGAAATATCTCGAAATATGTCCGTCAGGCCCCTTCCCTTGAGATATATCTGCAAATATCTCGGAAACGAAGCGAGCTATGGCAAAATGTTAAGAGACCTTTTTTGTAGAGAATTAAGTTTCCTACTTTTTATGTTCTATGATATTTTTTGATCAGATGCGTAGTTCTCGAGATATATCAAGATATTTAAAAGTTCCGAAGCCGCACCAACATAATAGAGATACAGAAACACCGTGGCCCCTTTCTTTGAGATAACTCTGCACTAGTGCGAGCCGCAAATGCCACTTCCAGCTTAGCTGTGCAGAAGAAGAACAACAAGAAGAAATATCTCGAAATATGTCCGTCAGGCCCCTTCCCTTGAGATAAATCTGCAAATATCTCGGAAACGAAGCGAGCTATGGCAAAATGTTAAGAGACCTTTTTTGTAGAGAATTAAGTTTCCTACTTTTTATGTTCTATGATATTTTTTGATCAGATGCGTAGTTCAGAGATATATCGAGATATTTAAAAGTTCCGAAGCCGCACCAACATAATAGAGATACAGAAACACCGTGGCCCCTTTCTTTGAGATAACTCTGCACTATTGCGAGCTGCAAATGCCACTTCCAGCTTAGCTGTGCAGAAGAAGAACAACAAGAAGAAGAAATATCTCCAAATATGTCCGTCAGGCCCCTTCCCTTGAGATATATCTGCAAATATCTCGGAAACGAAGCGAGCTATAGCAAAATGTTAAGAGACCTTTTTTGTAGGGAATTATGTTTCCTACAATTTATGTTCTATGATATTTTTTGATCAGAAGCGTAGTTTTCGAGATATATCGAGATATTTAAAAGTTCCGAAGCCGCACCAACATAATAGAGATACAGAAACACCGTGGCCCCTTTCTTTGAGATAACTCTGCACTAGTGCGAGCCGCAAATGCCACTTCCAGCTTAGCTGTGCAGAAGAAGAACAACAAGAAGAAATATCTCGAAATATGTCCGTCAGGCCCCGTCCCTTGAGATAAATCTGCAAATATCTCGGAAACGAAGCGAGCTATGGCAAAATGTTGAGAGACCTTTTTTGTAGAGAATTAAGTTTCCTACTTTTTATGTTGTATGATATTTTTTGATCAGATGCGGAGTTCAGAGATATATCAAGATATTTGAAAGTTCCGAAGCCGCACCAACATAATAGAGATACAGAAACACCGTGGCCCCTTTCTTTGAGATAACTCTGCACTATTGCGAGCTGCAAATGCCACTTCCAGCTTAGCTGTGCAGAAGAAGAACAACAAGAAGAAGAAATATCTCCAAATATGTCCGTCAGGCCCCTTCCCTTGAGATAAATCTGCAAATATCTCGGAAACGAAGCGAGCTATGGCAAAATGTTAAGAGACCTTTTTTGTAGGGAATTAGGTTTCCTACTTTTTATGTTCTATGATATTTTTTGATCAGATGCGTAGTTCTCGAGATATATCAAGATATTTAAAAGTTCCGAAGCCGCACCAACATAATAGAGATACAGAAACACCGTGGCCCCTTTCTTTGAGATAACTCTGCACTATTGCGAGCTGCAAATGCCACTTCCAGCTTAGCTGTGCAGAAGAAGAACAACAAGAAGAAGAAATATCTCGAAATATGTCCGTCAGGCCCCTTCCCTTGAGATATATCTGCAAATATCTCGGAAACGAAGCGAGCTATGGCAAAATGTTAAGAGACCTTTTTTGTAGAGAATTATGTTTCCTACAATTTATGTTCTATGATATTTTTTGATCAGAAGCGTAGTTTTCGAGATATATCGAGATATTTAAAAGTTCCGAAGCCGCACCAACATAATAGAGATACAGAAACACCGTGGCCCCTTTCTTTGAGATAACTCTGCACTAGTGCGAGCCGCAAATGCCACTTCCAGCTTAGCTGTGCAGAAGAAGGACAAGAAGAAGAAGAAATATCTCGAAATATGTCCGTCAGGCCCCTTCCCTTGAGATAAATCTGCAAATATCTCGGAAACGAAGCGAGCTATGGCAAAATGTTAAGAGACCTTTTTTGTAGAGAATTAAGTTTCCTACTTTTTATGTTCTATGATAATTTTTGATCAGATGCGTAGTTCAGAGATATATCAAGATATTTGAAAGTTCCGAAGCCGCACCAACATAATAGAGATACAGAAACACCGTGGCCCCTTTCTTTGAGATAACTCTGCACTACTGCGAGCTGCAAATGCCACATCCAGCTTAGCTGTGCAGAAGAAGAACAACAAGAAGAAGAAATATCTCGAAATATGTCCGTCAGGCCCCTTCCCTTGAGATATATCTGCAAATATCTCGGAAACGAAGCGAGCTATGGCAAAATGTTAAGAGACCTTTTTTGTAGAGAATTATGTTTCCCACAATTTATGTTCTATGATATTTTTTGATCAGAAGCGTAGTTTTCGAGATATATCGAGATATTTAAAAGTTCCGAAGCCGCACCAACATAATAGAGATACAGAAACATCGTGGCCCCTTTCTTTGAGATAACTCTGCACTAGTGCGAGCCGCAAATGCCACTTCCAGCTTAGCTGTGCAGAAGAAGAACAAGAAGAAGAAGAAATATCTCGAAATATGTCCGTCAGGCCCCTTCCCTTGAGATAAATCTGCAAATATCTCGGAAACGAAGCGAGCTATGGCAAAATGTTAAGAGACCTTTTTTGTAGAGAATTAAGTTTCCTACTTTTTATGTTCTATGATATTTTTTGATCAGATGCGTAGTTCAGAGATATATCAAGATATTTGAAAGTTCCGAAGCCGCACCAACATAATAGAGATACAGAAACACCGTGGCCCCTTTCTTTGAGATAACTCTGCACTATTGCGAGCTGCAAATGCCACTTCCAGCTTAGCTGTGCAGAAGAAGAACAACAAGAAGAAGAAATATCTCGAAATATGTCCGTCAGGCCCCTTCCCTTGAGATATATCTGCAAATATCTCGGAAACGAAGCGAGCTATGGCAAAATGTTAAGAGACCTTTTTTGTAGAGAATTATGTTTCCTACAATTTATGTTCTATGATATTTTTTGATCAGAAGCGTAGTTTTCGAGATATATCGAGATATTTAAAAGTTCCGAAGCCGCACCAACATAATAGAGATACAGAAACACCGTGGCCCCTTTCTTTGAGATAACTCTGCACTAGTGCGAGCCGCAAATGCCACTTCCAGCTTAGCTGTGCAGAAGAAGAACAACAAGAAGAAGAAATATCTCGAAATATGTCCGTCAGGCCCCTTCCCTTGAGATAAATCTGCAAATATCTCGGAAACGAAGCGAGCTATGGCAAAATGTTAAGAGACCTTTTTTGTAGAGAATTATGTTTCCTACATTTTATGTTCTATGATATTTTTTGATCAGATGCGTAGTTCTCGAGATATATCAAGATATTTAAAAGTTCCGAAGCCGCACCAACATAATAGAGATACAGAAACACCGTGGACCCTTTCTATGAGATAACTCTGCACTATTGCGAGCTGTAAATGCCACTTCCAGCTTAGCTGTGCTGAAGAAGAACAACAAGAAGAAGAAATATCTCGAAATATGTCCGTCAGGCTCCTTCCCTTGAGATATATCTGCCAATATCTCGGAAACGAAGCGAGCTATGGCAAAATGTTAAGAGACCTTTTTTGTAGAGAATTATGTTTCCTACAATTTATGTTCTATGATATTTTTTGATCAGAAGCGTAGTTCTCGAGATATATCAAGATATTTGAAAGTTCCGAAGCCGCACCAACATAATAGAGATACAGAAACACCGTGGCCCGTTTCTTTGAGATAACTCTGCACTAGTGCGAGCCGCAAATGCCACTTCCAGCTGAGCTGTGCAGAAGAAGAACAACAAGAAGAAGAAATATCTCGAAATATGTCCGTCAGGCCCCTTCCCTTGAGATAAATCTGCAAATATCTCGGAAACGAAGCGAGCTATGGCAAAATGTTAAGAGACCTTTTTTGTAGAGAATTAAGTTTCCTACTTTTTATGTTCTATGATATTTTTTGATCAGATGCGTAGTTCTCGAGATATATCAAGATATTTAAAAGTTCCGAAGCCGCACCAACATAATAGAGATACAGAAACACCGTGGCCCCTTTCTTTGAGATAACTCTGCACTAGTGCGAGCCGCAAATGCCGCTTCCAGCTTAGCTGTGCAGAAGAAGAACAACAAGAAGAAGAAATATCTCCAAATATGTCCGTCAGGCCCCTTCCCTCGAGATAAATCTGCAAATATCTCGGAAACGAAGCGAGCTATGGCAAAATGTTTATAGACCTTTTTTGTAGAGAATTAAGTTTCCTACTTTTTATGTTCTATGATATTGTTTGATTGGATGCGTAGTTCTCGAGATATATCAAGATATTTAAAAGTTCCGAAGCCGCACCAACATAATAGAGATACAGAAACACCGTGGCCCCTTTCTTTGAGATAACTCTGCACTATTGCGAGCTGTAAATGCCACGTCCAGCTTAGCTGTGCAGAAGAAGAACAACAAGAAGAAGAAATATCTCGAAATATGTCCGTCAGGCCCCTTCTCTTGAGATAAATCTGCAAATATCTCGGAAACGAAACGAGCTATGGCAAAATGTTAAGAGACCTTTTTTGTAGAGAATTAAGTTTCCTACTTTTTATGTTCTATGATATTTTTTGATCAGATGCGTAGTTCTCGAGATATATCCAGATATTTAAAAGTTCCGAAGCGGCACCAACATAATAGAGATACAGAAACACCGTGGCCCCTTTCTTTGAGGTAACTCTGCACTATTGCGAGCTGCAAATGCCACTTCCAGCTTAGCTGTGCAGAAGAAGAACAACAAGAAGAAGAAATATCCCGAAATATGCCCGTCAGGCCCGTTCCCTTGAGATAAATCTGCAAATATCTCGGAAACCAAGCGAGCTATGGCAAAATGTTAAGAGACCTTTTTTGTAGAGAAGTAAGTTTCCCACTTTTTATGTTCTATGATATTTTTTGATCAGAAGCGTAGTTCTCGAGATATATCAAGATATTTATAAGTTCCGAAGCCGCACCAACATAATAGAGATACAGAAACACCGTGGCCCCTTTCTTTGAGATAACTCTGCACTAGTGCGAGCCGCAAATGCCGCTTCCAGCTTAGCTGTGCAGAAGAAGAACAACAAGAAGAAGAAATATCTCCAAATATGTCCGTCAGGCCCCTTCCCTCGAGATAAATCTGCAAATATCTCGGAAACGAAGCGAGCTATGGCAAAATGTTTATAGACCTTTTTTGTAGAGAATTAAGTTTCCTACTTTTTATGTTCTATGATATTGTTTGATTGGATGCGTAGTTCTCGAGATATATCAAGATATTTAAAAGTTCCGAAGCCGCACCAACATAATAGAGATACAGAAACACCGTGGCCCCTTTCTTTGAGATAACTCTGCACTATTGCGAGCTGTAAATGCCACGTCCAGCTTAGCTGTGCAGAAGAAGAACAACAAGAAGAAGAAATATCACGAAATATGTCCGTCAGGCCCCTTCCCTGGAGATAAATCTGCAAATATCTCGGAAACGAAGCGAGCTATGGCAAAATGTTGAGAGACCTTTTTTGTAGAGAATTAACTTTCCTACTTTTTATGTTCTATGATATTTTTTGATCAGATGCGTAGTTCTCGAGATATATCAAGATATTTAAAAGTTCCGAAGCCGCACCAACATAATAGAGATACAGAAACACCGTGGCCCCTTTCTTTGAGATAACTCTGCACTAGTGCGAGCCGCAAATGCCGCTTCCAGCTTAGCTGTGCAGAAGAAGAACAACAAGAAGAAGAAATATCTCGAAATATGTCCGTCAGGCCCCTTCCCTCGAGATAAATCTGCAAATATCTCGGAAACGAAGCGAGCTATGGCAAAATCTTAAGAGACCTTTTTTGTAGAGAATTAAGTTTCCTACTTTTTATGTGCTATGATATTTTTTGAACTGATGCGTAGTTCTCGAGATATATCAAGATATTTAAAAGTTCCGAAGCCGCACCAACATAATAGAGATACAGAAACACCGTGGCCCCTTTCTTTGAGATAACTCTGCACTAGTGCGAGCCGCAAATGCCACTTCCAGCGTAGCTGTGCAGAAGAAGAACAACAAGAAGAAGAAATATCTCGAAATATGTCCGTTAGGCCCCTTCCCTTGAGATAAATGTGCAAATATCTCGGAAACGAAGCGAGCTATGGCAAAATGTTGAGAGACTTTTTTTGTAGAGAATTAAGTTTCCTACTATTTATGTTCTATGATATTTTTTGATCAGATGCGTAGTTCTCGAGATATATCAAGATATTTAAAAGTTCCGAAGCCGCACCAACATAATAGAGATACAGAAACACCGTGGCCCCTTTCTTTGAGATTACTCTGCACTACTGCGAGCTGCAAATGCCACGTCCAGTTTAGCTGTGCAGAAGAAGAACAACAAGAAGAAATATCTCGAAATATGTCCGTCAGGCCCGTTCCTTTGAGCTGAATCTGCAAATATCTCGGAAACGAAGCGAGCTATGGCAAAATGTTAAGAGACGTTTTTTGTAGAGAATTATGTTTCCTACAATTTATGTTGTATGATATTTTTTGATCAGAAGCGTAGTTTTCGAGATATATCGAGATATTTAAAAGTTCCGAAGCCGCACCAACATAATAGAGATACAGAAACACCGTGGCCCCTTTCTTTGAGATAACTCTGCACTAGTGCGAGCCGCAAATGCCACTTCCAGCTTAGCTGTGCAGAAGAAGAACAACAAGAAGAAGAAATATCTCGAAACATGTCCGTCAGGCCCCTTCCCTTGAGATATATCTGCAAATATCTCGGGAACGAAGCGAGCTATGGCAAAATGTTAAGAGACGTTTTTTGTAGAGAATTATGTTTCCTACAATTTATGTTCTATGATATTTTTTGATCAGATGCGTAGTTCTCGAGATATATCCAGATATTTAAAAGTTCCGAAGCGGCACCAACATAATAGAGATACAGAAACACCGTGGCACCTTTCTTTGAGGTAACTCTGCACTATTGCGAGCTGCAAATGCCACTTCCAGCTTAGCTGTGCAGAAGAAGAACAACAAGAAGAAGAAATATCCCGAAATATGCCCGTCAGGCCCGTTCCCTTGAGATAAATCTGCAAATATCTCGGAAACCAAGCGAGCTATGGCAAAATGTTAAGAGACCTTTTTTGTAGAGAAGTAAGTTTCCCACTTTTTATGTTCTATGATATTTTTTGATCAGAAGCGTAGTTCTCGAGATATATCAAGATATTTATAAGTTCCGAAGCCGCACCAACATAATAGAGATACAGAAACACCGTGGCCCCTTTCTTTGAGATAACTCTGCACGATTGCGAGCTGGAAATGCCACTTCCAGTTTAGCTGTGCAGAAGAAGAACAACAAGAAGAAGAAATATCTCGAAATATGTCCATCAGGACCCTTCCCTTGAGATAAATCTGCAAATATCTCGGAAACGAAGCGAGCAATGGCAAAATGTTAAGAGACCTTTTTTGTAGAGAATTAAGTTTCCTACTTTTTATGTTCTATGATATTTTTTGATCAGATGCGTAGTTCTCGAGATATATCAAGATATTTAAAAGTTCCGACGCCGCACCAACATAATAGAGATACAGAAACACCGTGGCCCCTTTCTTTGAGGTAACTCTGCACTATTGCGAGCTGCAAATGCCACTTCCAGCTTAGCTGTGCAGAAGAAGAACAACAAGAAGAAGAAATATCTCGAAATATGTCCGTCAGGCCCCTTCCCTTGAGATAAATCTGCAAATATCTCGGAAACGAAGCGAGCTATGGCAAAATGTTAAGAGACCTTTTTTGTAGAGAATTAAGTTTCCTACTTTTTATGTTCTATGATGTTTTTTGATCAGATGCGTAGTTCTCGAGATATATCAAGATATTTAAAAGTTCCGAAGCCGCACCAACATAATAGAGATACAGAAACACCGTGGCCCCTTTCTTTGAGATAACTCTGCACTATTGCGAGCTGCAAATGCCACTTCCAGCTTAGCTGTGCAGAAGAAGAACAACAAGAAGAAGAAATATCTCGAAATATGTCCGTCAGGCCCCTTCCCTTGAGATAAATCTGCAAATATCTCGGAAACGAAGCGAGCTATGGCAAAATGTTGAGAGACCTTTTTTGTAGAGAATTAAGTTTCCTACTTTTTATGTTCTATGATATTTTTTGATCAGATGCGTAGTTCTCGAGATATATCAAGATATTTAAAAGTTCCGAAGCCGCACCAACATAATAGAGATACAGAAACACCGTGGCCCCTTTCTTTGAGATAACTCTGCACTATTGCGGGCTGGAAATGCCACTTCCAGTTTAGCTGTGCAGAAGAAGAACAACAAGAAGAAGAAATATCTCGAAATATGTCCGTCAGGCCCCTTCCCTTGAGATAAATCTGCAAATATCTCGGAAACGAAGCGAGCTATGGCAAAATGTTAAGAGACCTTTTTTGTAGAGAATTAAGTTTCCTTCTTTTTATGTTCTATGATGTTTTTTGATCAGATGCGTAGTTCTCGAGATATATCAAGATATTTAAAAGTTCCGAAGCCGCACCAACATAATAGAGATACAGAAACACCGTGGCCCCTTTCTTTGAGATAACTCTGCACTAGTGCGAGCCGCAAATGCCGCTTCCAGCTTAGCTGTGCAGAAGAAGAACAACAAGAAGAAGAAATATCTCGAAATATGTCCGTCAGGCTCCTTCCCTCGAGATAAATCTGCAAATATCTCGGAAACGAAGCGAGCTATGGCAAAATCTTAAGAGACCTTTTTTGTAGAGAATTAAGTTTCCTACTTTTTATGTGCTATGATATTTTTTGAACTGATGCGTAGTTCTCGAGATATATCAAGATATTTAAAAGTTCCGAAGCCGCACCAACATAATAGAGATACAGAAACACCGTGGCCCCTTTCTTTGAGATAACTCTGCACTATTGCGAGCTGTAAATGCCACTTCCAGCTTAGCTGTGCAGAAGAAGAACAACAAGAAGAAGAAATATCTCGAAATATGTCCGTCAGGCCCCTTCCCTTGAGATAAATCTGCAAATATCTCGGAAACGAAGCGAGCTATGGCAAAATGTTGAGAGACCTTTTTTGTAGAGAATTAAGTTTCCTACTTTTTATGTTCTATGATATTTTTTGATCAGATGCGTAGTTCTCGAGATATATCAAGATATTTAAAAGTTCCGAAGCCGCACCAACATAATAGAGATACAGAAACACCGTGGCCCCTTTCTTTGAGATAACTCTGCACTATTGCGGGCTGGAAATGCCACTTCCAGTTTAGCTGTGCAGAAGAAGAACGACAAGAAGAAGAAATATCTCGAAATATGTCCGTCAGGCCCCTTCCCTTGAGATAGATCTGCAAATATCTCGGAAACGAAGCGAGCTATGGCAAAATGTTAAGATACCTTTTTTGTAGAGAATTAAGTTTCCTACTTTTTATGTTCTATGATATTTTTTGATCAGATGCGTAGTTCTCGAGATATATCAAGATATTTAAAAGTTTCGAAGCCGCACCAACATAATAGAGATACAGAAACACCGTGGCCCCTTTCTTTGAGATAACCCTGCACTATTGCGAGCTGCAAATGCCACTTCCAGCTTAGCTGTGCAGAAGAAGAACAACAAGAAGAAGAAATATCTCGAAATATGTCCGTCAGGCCCCTTCCCTTGAGATAAATCTGCAAATATCTCGGAAACGAAGCGAGCAATGGCAAAATGTTAAGAGACCTTTTTTGTAGAGAATTAAGTTTCCTACTTTTTATGTTCTATGATATTTTTTGATCAGATGCGTAGTTCTCGAGATATATCAAGATATTTAAAAGTTCCGAAGCCGCACGAACATAATAGAGATACAGAAACACCGTGGCCCCTTTCTTTGAGGTAACTCTGCACTATTGCGAGCTGCAAATGCCACTTCCAGCTTAGCTGTGCAGAAGAAGAACAACAAGAAGAAGAAATATCTCGAAATATGTCCGTCAGGCCCCTTCCCTTGAGATAAATCTGCAAATATCTCGGAAACGAAGCGAGCTATGGCAAAATGTTGAGAGACCTTTTTTGTAGAGAATTAACTTTCCTACTTTTTATGTTCTATGATATTTTTTGATCAGAAGCGTAGTGTTCGAGATATATCGAAATATTTAAAAGTTCCGAAGCCGCACCAACATAATAGAGATTCAGAAACACCGTGGCCCCTTTCTTTGAGATAACTCTGCACTAGTGCGAGCCGCAAATGCCACTTCCAGCTTAGCTGTGCAGAAGAAGAACAACAAGAAGAAGAAATATCTCGAGATATGTCCGTCAGGCCCCTTCCCTTGAGATACATCTGCAAATATCTCGGAAACGAAGCGAGCTATGGCAAAACGTTAAGAGACCTTTTTTGTAGGGAATTAAGTTTCCTACTTTTTATGTTCTATGATATTTTTTGATCAGATGCGTAGTTCTTGAGATATATCAAGATATTTAAAAGTGACGAAGCCGCACCAACATAATAGAGATACAGAAACACCGTGGCCCCTTTCTTTGAGATAACTCTGCACGATTGCGAGCTGGAAATGCCACTTTCAGTTTAGCTGTGCAGAAGAAGAACAACAAGAAGAAGAAATATCTCGAAATATGTCCATCAGGACCCTTCCCTTGAGATAAATCTGCAAATATCTCGGAAACGAAGCGAGCAATGGCAAAATGTTAAGAGACCTTTTTTGTAGAGAATTAAGTTTCCTACTTTTTATGTTCTATGATATTTTTTGATCAGATGCGTAGTTCTCGAGATATATCAAGATATTTAAAAGTTCCGAAGCCGCACCAACATAATAGAGATACAGAAACACCGTGGCCCCTTTCTTTGAGGTAACTCTGCACTATTGCGAGCTGCAAATGCCACTTCCAGCTTAGCTGTGCAGAAGAAGAACAACAAGAAGAAGAAATATCTCGAAATATGTCCGTCAGGCCCCTTCCCTTGAGATAAATCTGCAAATATCTCGGAAACGAAGCGAGCAATGGCAAAATGTTAAGAGACCTTTTTTGTAGAGAATTAAGTTTCCTACTTTTTATGTTCTATGATATTTTTTGATCAGATGCGTAGTTCTCGAGATATATCAAGATATTTAAAAGTTCCGAAGCCGCACGAACATAATAGAGATACAGAAACACCGTGGCCCCTTTCTTTGAGGTAACTCTGCACTATTGCGAGCTGCAAATGCCACTTCCAGCTTAGCTGTGCAGAAGAAGAACAACAAGAAGAAGAAATATCTCGAAATATGTCCGTCAGGCCCCTTCCCTTGAGATAAATCTGCAAATATCTCGGAAACGAAGCGAGCTATGGCAAAATGTTAAGAGACCTTTTTTGTAGAGAATTAAGTTTCCTACTTTTTATGTTCTATGATGTTTTTTGATCAGATGCGTAGTTCTCGAGATATATCAAGATATTTAAAAGTTCCGAAGCCGCACCAACATAATAGAGATACAGAAACACCGTGGCCCCTTTCTTTGAGATAACTCTGCACTATTGCGAGCTGCAAATGCCACTTCCAGCTTAGCTGTGCAGAAGAAGAACAACAAGAAGAAGAAATATCTCGAAATATGTCCGTCAGGCCCCTTCCCTTGAGATAAATCTGCAAATATCTCGGAAACGAAGCGAGCTATGGCAAAATGTTGAGAGACCTTTTTTGTAGAGAATTAAGTTTCCTACTTTTTATGTTCTATGATATTTTTTGATCAGATGCGTAGTTCTCGAGATATATCAAGATATTTAAAAGTTCCGAAGCCGCACCAACATAATAGAGATACAGAAACACCGTGGCCCCTTTCTTTGAGATAACTCTGCACTATTGCGGGCTGGAAATGCCACTTCCAGTTTAGCTGTGCAGAAGAAGAACAACAAGAAGAAGAAATATCTCGAAATATGTCCGTCAGGCCCCTTCCCTTGAGATAAATCTGCAAATATCTCGGAAACGAAGCGAGCTATGGCAAAATGTTAAGAGACCTTTTTTGTAGAGAATTAAGTTTCCTTCTTTTTATGTTGTATGATGTTTTTTGATCAGATGCGTAGTTCTCGAGATATATCAAGATATTTAAAAGTTCCGAAGCCGCACCAACATAATAGAGATACAGAAACACCGTGGCCCCTTTCTTTGAGATAACTCTGCACTAGTGCGAGCCGCAAATGCCGCTTCCAGCTTAGCTGTGCAGAAGAAGAACAACAAGAAGAAGAAATATCTCGAAATATGTCCGTCAGGCCCCTTCCCTCGAGATAAATCTGCAAATATCTCGGAAACGAAGCGAGCTATGGCAAAATCTTAAGAGACCTTTTTTGTAGAGAATTAAGTTTCCTACTTTTTATGTGCTATGATATTTTTTGAACTGATGCGTAGTTCTCGAGATATATCAAGATATTTAAAAGTTCCGAAGCCGCACCAACATAATAGAGATACAGAAACACCGTGGCCCCTTTCTTTGAGATAACTCTGCACTATTGCGAGCTGTAAATGCCACTTCCAGCTTAGCTGTGCAGAAGAAGAACAACAAGAAGAAGAAATATCTCGAAATATGTCCGTCAGGCCCCTTCCCTTGAGATAAATCTGCAAATATCTCGGAAACGAAGCGAGCTATGGCAAAATGTTAAGATACCTTTTTTGTAGAGAATTAAGTTTCCTACTTTTTATGTTCTATGATATTTTTTGATCAGATGCGTAGTTCTCGAGATATATCAAGATATTTAAAAGTTTCGAAGCCGCACCAACATAATAGAGATACAGAAACACCGTGGCCCCTTTCTTTGAGATAACCCTGCACTATTGCGAGCTGCAAATGCCACTTCCAGCTTAGCTGTGCAGAAGAAGAACAACAAGAAGAAGAAATATCTCGAAATATGTCCGTCAGGCCCCTTCCCTTGAGATAAATCTGCAAATATCTCGGAAACGAAGCGAGCAATGGCAAAATGTTAAGAGACCTTTTTTGTAGAGAATTAAGTTTCCTACTTTTTATGTTCTATGATATTTTTTGATCAGATGCGTAGTTCTCGAGATATATCAAGATATTTAAAAGTTCCGAAGCCGCACGAACATAATAGAGATACAGAAACACCGTGGCCCCTTTCTTTGAGGTAACTCTGCACTATTGCGAGCTGCAAATGCCACTTCCAGCTTAGCTGTGCAGAAGAAGAACAACAAGAAGAAGAAATATCTCGAAATATGTCCGTCAGGCCCCT
This sequence comes from Osmia lignaria lignaria, assembly GCF_051020975.1. Classification (NCBI taxonomy): domain Eukaryota; kingdom Metazoa; phylum Arthropoda; class Insecta; order Hymenoptera; family Megachilidae; genus Osmia; species Osmia lignaria. Next base: position 31,097,851 of record NW_027478158.1, on the reverse strand, counting down.
TCCCTTGAGATAAATCTGCAAATATCTCGGAAACGAAGCGAGCTATGGCAAAATGTTGAGAGACCTTTTTTGTAGAGAATTAAGTTTCCTACTTTTTATGTTCCATGATATTTTTTGATCAGATGCGTAGTTCTCGAGATATATCAAGATATTTAAAAGTTCCGAAGCCGCACCAACATAATAGAGATACAGAAACACCGTGGCCCCTTTCTTTGAGATAACTCTGCACTATTGCGGGCTGGAAATGCCACTTCCAGTTTAGCTGTGCAGAAGAAGAACGACAAGAAGAAGAAATATCTCGAAATATGTCCGTCAGGCCCCTTCCCTTGAGATAGATCTGCAAATATCTCGGAACGAAGCGAGCTATGGCAAAATGTTAAGAGACCTTTTTTGTAGAGAATTAAGTTTCCTACTTTTTATGTTCTATGATATTTTTTGATCAGATGCGTAGTTCTCGAGATATATCAAGATATTTAAAAGTTCCGAAGCCGCACCAACATAATAGAGATACAGAAACACCGTGGCCCCTTTCTTTGAGATAACTCTGCACTATTGCGAGCTGCAAATGCCACTTCCAGCTTAGCTGTGCAGAAGAAGAACAACAAGAAGAAGAAATATCTCGAAATATGTCCGTCAGGCCCCTTCCCTTGAGATGTATCTGCAAAAATCTCGGAAACGAAGCGAGCTATGGCAAAATGTTAAGAGACCTTTTTTGTAGAGAATTATGTTTGCTACTTTTTATGTTCTATGATATTTTTTGATCAGATGCGTAGTTCTCGAGATATATCAAGATATTTAAAAGTTCCGAAGCCGCACCAACATAATAGAGATACAGAAACACCGTGGCCCCTTTCTTTGAGATAACTCTGCACCATTGCGAGCTGCAAATGCCACTTCCAGCTTAGCTGTGCAGAAGAAGAACAACAAGAAGAAGAAATATCCCGAAATATGTCCGTCAGGCCCCTTCCCTTGAGATAAATCTGCAAATATCTCGGAAACGAAGCGAGGTATGGCAAAATGTTAAGAGACCTTTTTTGTAGACAATTAAGTTTCCTACTTTTTATGTTCTATGATATTTTTTGATCAGATGCGTAGTTCTCGAGATATATCAAGATATTTAAAAGTTCCGAAGCCGCACCAACATAATAGAGATACAGAAACACCGTGGCCCCTTCCTTTGAGATAACTCTGCACTATTGCGAGCTGTAAATGCCACTTCCAGCTTAGCTGTGCAGAAGAAGAACAACACGAAGGAGAAATATCTCGAAATATGTCCGTCAGGCCCCTTCCCTTGAGATAAATCTGCAAATATCTCGGAAACGAAGCGAGCTATGGCAAAATGTTAAGAGACCTTTTTTGTAGAGAATTAAGGTTCCTACTTTTTATGTTCTATTATATTTTTTGATCAGATGCGTAGTTCTCGAGATATATCAAGATATTTAAAAGGTCCGAAGCCGCACCAACATAATAGAGATACAGAAACACCGTGGCCCCTTCCTTTGAGATAACCCTGCACTATTGCGAGCTGCAAATGCCACTTCCAGCTTAGCTGTGCAGAAGAAGAACAACAAGAAGAAGAAATATCCCGAAATATGTCCGTCAGGCCCCTTCCCTTGAGATAAATCTGCAAATATCTCGGAAACGAAGCGAGCTATGGCAAAATGTTAAGAGACCTTTTTTGTAGACAATTCAGTTTCCTACTTTTTATGTTCTATGATATTTTTTGATCAGATGCGTAGTTCTCGAGATATATCAAGATATTTAAAAGTTCCGAAGCCGCACCAACATAATAGAGATACAGAAACACCGTGGCCCCTTTCTTTAAGATAACTCTGCACTATTGCGAGCTGCAAATGCCACTTCCAGCTTAGCTGTGCAGAAGAAGAACAACAAGAAGAAGAAATATCTCGAAATATGTCCGTCAGGCCCCTTCCCTTGAGATAAATCTGCAAATATCTCGGAAACGAAGCGAGCTATGGCAAAATGTTGAGAGACCTTTTTTGTAGAGAATTAAGTTTCCTACTTTTTATGTTCCATGATATTTTTTGATCAGATGCGTAGTTCTCGAGATATATCAAGATATTTAAAAGTTCCGAAGCCGCACCAACATAATAGAGATACAGAAACACCGTGGCCCCTTTCTTTGAGATAACTCCGCACTATTGCGGGCTGGAAATGCCACTTCCAGTTTAGCTGTGCAGAAGAAGAACGACAAGAAGAAGAAATATCTCGAAATATGTCCGTCAGGCCCCTTCCCTTGAGATAGATCTGCAAATATCTCGGAAACGAAGCGAGCTATGGCAAAATGTTAAGAGACCTTTTTTGTAGAGAATTAAGTTTCCTACTTTTTATGTTCTATGATACTTTTTGATCAGATGCGTAGTTCTCGAAATATATCAAGATATTTAAAAGTTCCGAAGCCGCACCAACATAATAGAGATACAGAAACACCGTGGCCCCTTTCTTTGAGATAACTCTGCACTATTGCGAGCTGTAAATGCCACTTCCAGCTTAGCTGTGCAGAAGAAGAACAACAAGAAGAAGAAATATCCCGAAATATGTCCGTCAGGCCCCTTCCCTTGAGATAAATCTGCAAATATCTCGGAACGAAGCGAGCTATGGCAAAATGTTAAGAGACCTTTTTTGTAGAGAATTAAGTTTCCTACTTTTTATGTTCTATGATATTTTTTGATCAGATGCGTAGTTCTCGAGATATATCAAGATATTTAAAAGTTCCGAAGCCGCACCAACATAATAGAGATACAGAAACACCGTGGCCCCTTTCTTTGAGATAACTCTGCACTATTGCGAGCTGTAAATGCCACTTCCAGCTTAGCTGTGCAGAAGAAGAACAACAAGAAGAAGAAATATCCCGAAATATGTCCGTCAGGCCCCTTCCCTTGAGATAAATCTGCAAATATCTCGGAACGAAGCGAGCTATGGCAAAATGTTAAGAGACCTTTTTTGTAGAGAATTAAGTTTGCTATTTTTTATGTTCTATGATATTTTTTGATCAGATGCGTAGTTCTCGAGATATATCAAGATATTTAAAAGTTCCGAAGCCGCACCAACATAATAGAGATACAGAAACACCGTGGCCCCTTTCTTTGAGATAACTCTGCACTATTGCGAGCTGCAAATGCCGCTTCCAGCTTAGCTGTGCAGAAGAAGAACAACAAGAAGAAGAAATATCTCGAAATATGTCCGTCAGGCCCCTTCCCTTGAGATAAATCTGCAAATATCTCGGAAACGAAGCGAGCTATGGCAAAATGTGACGAGACCTTTTTTGTAGAGAATTAAGTTTCCGACTTTTTATGTTCTATGATATTTTTTGATCAGATGCGTAGTTCTCGAAATATATCAAGATATTTAAAAGTTCCGAAGCCGCACCAACATAATAGAGATACAGAAACACCGTGGCCCCTTTCTTTGAGATAACTCTGCACTATTGCGAGCTGCAAATGCCGCTTCCAGCTTAGCTGTGCAGAAGAAGAACAACAAGAAGAAGAAATATCTCGAAATATGTCCGTCAGGCCCCTTCCCTCGAGATAAATCTGCAAATATCTCGGAAACGAAGCGAGCTATGGCAAAATCTTAAGAGACCTTTTTTGTAGAGAATTAAGTTTCCTACTTTTTATGTGCTATGATATTTTTTGAACTGATGCGTAGTTCTCGAGATATATCAAGATATTTAAAAGTTCCGAAGCCGCACCAACATAATAGAGATACAGAAACACCGTGGCCCCTTTCTTTGAGATAACTCTGCACTATTGCGAGCTGTAAATGCCACTTCCAGCTTAGCTGTGCAGAAGAAGAACAACAAGAAGAAGAAATATCTCGAAATATGTCCGTCAGGCCCCTTCCCTTGAGATAAATCTGCAAATATCTCGGAAACGAAGCGAGCTATGGCAAAATGTTGAGAGACCTTTTTTGTAGAGAATTAAGTTTCCTACTTTTTATGTTCTATGATATTTTTTGATCAGATGCGTAGTTCTCGAGATATATCAAGATATTTAAAAGTTCCGAAGCCGCACCAACATAATAGAGATACAGAAACACCGTGGCCCCTTTCTTTGAGATAACTCTGCACTATTGCGGGCTGGAAATGCCACTTCCAGTTTAGCTGTGCAGAAGAAGAACGACAAGAAGAAGAAATATCTCGAAATATGTCCGTCAGGCCCCTTCCCTTGAGATAGATCTGCAAATATCTCGGAAACGAAGCGAGCTATGGCAAAATGTTAAGAGACCTTTTTTGTAGAGAATTAAGTTTCCTACTTTTTATGTTCTATGATATTTTTTGATCAGATGCGTAGTTCTCCAGATATATCAAGATATTTAAAAGTTCCGAAGCCGCACCAACATAATAGAGATACAGAAACACCGTGCCCCTTTCTTTGAGATAACTCTGCACTATTGCGAGCTGCAAATGCCGCTTCCAGCTTAGCTGTGCAGAAGAAGAACAACAAGAAGAAGAAATATCTCGAAATATGTCCGTCAGGCCCCTTCCCTTGAGATAAATCTGCAAATATCTCGGAAACGAAGCGAGCTATGGCAAAATGTGACGAGACCTTTTTTGTAGAGAATTAAGTTTCCGACTTTTTATGTTCTATGATATTTTTTGATCAGATGCGTAGTTCTCGAAATATATCAAGATATTTAAAAGTTCCGAAGCCGCACCAACATAATAGAGATACAGAAACACCGTGGCCCCTTTCTTTGAGATAACTCTGCACTATTGCGAGCTGCAAATGCCGCTTCCAGCTTAGCTGTGCAGAAGAAGAACAACAAGAAGAAGAAATATCTCGAAATATGTCCGTCAGGCCCCTTCCCTCGAGATAAATCTGCAAATATCTCGGAAACGAAGCGAGCTATGGCAAAATCTTAAGAGACCTTTTTTGTAGAGAATTAAGTTTCCTACTTTTTATGTGCTATGATATTTTTTGAACTGATGCGTAGTTCTCGAGATATATCAAGATATTTAAAAGTTCCGAAGCCGCACCAACATAATAGAGATACAGAAACACCGTGGCCCCTTTCTTTGAGATAACTCTGCACTATTGCGAGCTGTAAATGCCACTTCCAGCTTAGCTGTGCAGAAGAAGAACAACAAGAAGAAGAAATATCTCGAAATATGTCCGTCAGGCCCCTTCCCTTGAGATAAATCTGCAAATATCTCGGAAACGAAGCGAGCTATGGCAAAATGTTGAGAGACCTTTTTTGTAGAGAATTAAGTTTCCTACTTTTTATGTTCTATGATATTTTTTGATCAGATGCGTAGTTCTCGAGATATATCAAGATATTTAAAAGTTCCGAAGCCGCACCAACATAATAGAGATACAGAAACACCGTGGCCCCTTTCTTTGAGATAACTCTGCACTATTGCGGGCTGGAAATGCCACTTCCAGTTTAGCTGTGCAGAAGAAGAACGACAAGAAGAAGAAATATCTCGAAATATGTCCGTCAGGCCCCTTCCCTTGAGATAGATCTGCAAATATCTCGGAAACGAAGCGAGCTATGGCAAAATGTTAAGAGACCTTTTTTGTAGAGAATTAAGTTTCCTACTTTTTATGTTCTATGATATTTTTTGATCAGATGCGTAGTTCTCCAGATATATCAAGATATTTAAAAGTTCCGAAGCCGCACCAACATAATAGAGATACAGAAACACCGTGCCCCTTTCTTTGAGATAACTCTGCACTATTGCGAGCTGCAAATGCCACTTCCAGCTTAGCTGTGCAGAAGAAGAACAACAAGAAGAAGAAATATCTCGAAATATGTCCGTCAGGCCCCTTCCCTTGAGATAAATCTGCAAATATCTCGGAAACGAAGCGAGCTATGGCAAAATGTTAAGAGACCTTTTTTGTAGAGAATTAAGTTTCCTACTTTTTATGTTCTATGATGTTTTTTGATCAGATGCGTAGTTCTCGAGATATATCAAGATATTTAAAAGTTCCGAAGCCGCACCAACATAATAGAGATTCAGAAACACCGTGGCCCCTTTCTTTGAGATAACTCTGCACTAGTGCGAGCCGCAAATGCCGCTTCCAGCTTAGCTGTGCAGAAGAAGAACAACAAGAAGAAGAAATATCTCGAAATATGTCCGTCAGGCCCCTTCCCTCGAGATAAATCTGCAAATATCTCGGAAACGAAGCGAGCTATGGCAAAATCTTAAGAGACCTTTTTTGTAGAGAATTAAGTTTCCTACTTTTTATGTGCTATGATATTTTTTGAACTGATGCGTAGTTCTCGAGATATATCAAGATATTTAAAAGTTCCGAAGCCGCACCAACATAATAGAGATACAGAAACACCGTGGCCCCTTTCTTTGAGATAACTCTGCACTATTGCGAGCTGTAAATGCCACTTCCAGCTTAGCTGTGCAGAAGAAGAACAACAAGAAGAAGAAATATCTCGAAATATGTCCGTCAGGCCCCTTCCCTTGAGATAAATCTGCAAATATCTCGGAAACGAAGCGAGCTATGGCAAAATGTTGAGAGACCTTTTTTGTAGAGAATTAAGTTTCCTACTTTTTATGTTCCATGATATTTTTTGATCAGATGCGTAGTTCTCGAGATATATCAAGATATTTAAAAGTTCCGAAGCCGCACCAACATAATAGAGATACAGAAACACCGTGGCCCCTTTCTTTGAGATAACTCTGCACTATTGCGGGCTGGAAATGCCACTTCCAGTTTAGCTGTGCAGAAGAAGAACGACAAGAAGAAGAAATATCTCGAAATATGTCCGTCAGGCCCCTTCCCTTGAGATAGATCTGCAAATATCTCGGAAACGAAGCGAGCTATGGCAAAATGTTAAGAGACCTTTTTTGTAGAGAATTAAGTTTCCTACTTTTTATGTTCTATGATACTTTTTGATCAGATGCGTAGTTCTCGAAATATATCAAGATATTTAAAAGTTCCGAAGCCGCACCAACATAATAGAGATACAGAAACACCGTGGCCCCTTTCTTTGAGATAACTCTGCACTATTGCGAGCTGCAAATGCCGCTTCCAGCTTAGCTGTGCAGAAGAAGAACAACAAGAAGAAGAAATATCCCGAAATATGTCCGTCAGGCCCCTTCCCTTGAGATAAATCTGCAAATATCTCGGAACGAAGCGAGCTATGGCAAAATGTTAAGAGACCTTTTTTGTAGAGAATTAAGTTTCCTACTTTTTATGTTCTATGATATTTTTTGATCAGATGCGTAGTTCTCGAGATATATCAAGATATTTAAAAGTTCCGAAGCCGCACCAACATAATAGAGATACAGAAACACCGTGGCCCCTTTCTTTGAGATAACTCTGCACTATTGCGAGCTGCAAATGCCACTTCCAGCTTAGCTGTGCAGAAGAAGAACAACAAGAAGAAGAAATATCTCGAAATATGTCCGTCAGGCCCCTTCCCTTGAGATGTATCTGCAAAAATCTCGGAAACGAAGCGAGCTATGGCAAAATGTTAAGAGACCTTTTTTGTAGAGAATTATGTTTGCTACTTTTTATGTTCTATGATATTTTTTGATCAGATGCGTAGTTCTCGAGATATATCAAGATATTTAAAAGTTCCGAAGCCGCACCAACATAATAGAGATACAGAAACACCGTGGCCCCTTTCTTTGAGATAACTCTGCACTATTGCGAGCTGCAAATGCCGCTTCCAGCTTAGCTGTGCAGAAGAAGAACAACAAGAAGAAGAAATATCTCGAAATATGTCCGTCAGGCCCCTTCCCTTGAGATAAATCTGCAAATATCTCGGAAACGAAGCGAGCTATGGCAAAATGTGAAGAGACCTTTTTTGTAGAGAATTAAGTTTCCGACTTTTTATGTTCTATGATATTTTTTGATCAGATGCGTAGTTCTCGAAATATATCAAGATATTTAAAAGTTCCGAAGCCGCACCAACATAATAGAGATACAGAAACACCGTGGCCCCTTTCTTTGAGATAACTCTGCACTATTGCGAGCTGCAAATGCCGCTTCCAGCTTAGCTGTGCAGAAGAAGAACAACAAGAAGAAGAAATATCTCGAAATATGTCCGTCAGGCCCCTTCCCTTGAGATAAATCTGCAAATATCTCGGAAACGAAGCGAGCTATGGCAAAATGTTAAGAGACCTTTTTTGTAGAGAATTAAGTTTCCGACTTTTTATGTTCTATGATATTTTTTGATCAGATGCGTAGTTCTCGAAATATATCAAGATATTTAAAAGTTCCGAAGCCGCACCAACATAATAGAGATACAGAAACACCGTGGCCCCTTTCTTTGAGATAACTCTGCACCATTGCGAGCTGCAAATGCCACTTCCAGCTTAGCTGTGCAGAAGAAGAACAACAAGAAGAAGAAATATCTCGAAATATGTCCGTCAGGCCCCTTCCCTTGAGATAAATCTGCAAATATCTCGGAAACGAAGCGAGCTATGGCAAAATGTTAAGAGACCTTTTTTGTAGAGAATTAAGTTTCCGACTTTTTATGTTCTATGATATTTTTTGATCAAATGCGTAGTTCTCGAGATATATCAAGATATTTAAAAGTTCCGAAGCCGCACCAACATAATAGAGATACAGAAACACCGTGGCCCCTTTCTTTGAGATAACTCTGCACCATTGCGAGCTGCAAATGCCACTTCCAGCTTAGCTGTGCAGAAGAAGAACAACAAGAAGAAGAAATATCCCGAAATATGTCCGTCAGGCCCCTTCCCTTGAGATAAATCTGCAAATATCTCGGAAACGAAGCGAGCTATGGCAAAATGTTAAGAGACCTTTTTTGTAGACAATTAAGTTTCCTACTTTTTATGTTCTATGATATTTTTTGATCAGATGCGTAGTTCTCGAGATATATCAAGATATTTAAAAGTTCCGAAGCCGCACCAACATAATAGAGATACAGAAACACCGTGGCCCCTTCCTTTGAGATAACTCTGCACTATTGCGAGCTGTAAATGCCACTTCCAGCTTAGCTGTGCAGAAGAAGAACAACACGAAGGAGAAATATCTCGAAATATGTCCGTCAGGCCCCTTCCCTTGAGATAAATCTGCAAATATCTCGGAAACGAAGCGAGCTATGGCAAAATGTTAAGAGACCTTTTTTGTAGAGAATTAAGGTTCCTACTTTTTATGTTCTATTATATTTTTTGATCAGATGCGTAGTTCTCGAGATATATCAAGATATTTAAAAGGTCCGAAGCCGCACCAACATAATAGAGATACAGAAACACCGTGGCCCCTTTCTTTGAGATAACTCTGCACTATTGCGAGCTGTAAATGCCACTTCCAGCTTAGCTGTGCAGAAGAAGAACAACAAGAAGAAGAAATATCCCGAAATATGTCCGTCAGGCCCCTTCCCTTGAGATAAATCTGCAAATATCTCGGAACGAAGCGAGCTATGGCAAAATGTTAAGAGACCTTTTTTGTAGAGAATTAAGTTTCCTACTTTTTATGTTCTATGATATTTTTTGATCAGATGCGTAGTTCTCGAGATATATCAAGATATTTAAAAGTTCCGAAGCCGCACCAACATAATAGAGATACAGAAACACCGTGGCCCCTTTCTTTGAGATAACTCTGCACTATTGCGAGCTGTAAATGCCACTTCCAGCTTAGCTGTGCAGAAGAAGAACAACAAGAAGAAGAAATATCCCGAAATATGTCCGTCAGGCCCCTTCCCTTGAGATAAATCTGCAAATATCTCGGAAACGAAGCGAGCTATGGCAAAATGTTAAGAGACCTTTTTTGTAGAGAATTAAGGTTCCTACTTTTTATGTTCTATTATATTTTTTGATCAGATGCGTAGTTCTCGAGATATATCAAGATATTTAAAAGGTCCGAAGCCGCACCAACATAATAGAGATACAGAAACACCGTGGCCCCTTCCTTTGAGATAACCCTGCACTATTGCGAGCTGCAAATGCCACTTCCAGCTTAGCTGTGCAGAAGAAGAACAACAAGAAGAAGAAATATCTCGAAATATGTCCGTCAGGCCCCTTCCCTTGAGATAAATCTGCAAATATCTCGGAAACGAAGCGAGCTATGGCAAAATGTTAAGAGACCTTTTTTGTAGAGAATTAAGTTTCCTACTTTTTATGTTCTATGATATTTTTTGATCAGATGCGTAGTTCTCGAGATATATCAAGATATTTAAAAGTTCCGAAGCCGCACCAACATAATAGAGATACAGAAACACCGTGGCCCCTTTCTTTGAGATAACTCTGCACTATTGCGAGCTGTAAATGCCACTTCCAGCTTAGCTGTGCAGAAGAAGAACAACAAGAAGAAGAAATATCCCGAAATATGTCCGTCAGGCCCCTTCCCTTGAGATAAGTCTGCAAATATCTCGGAAACGAAGCGAGCTATGGCAAAATGTTAAGAGACCTTTTTTGTAGACAATTCAGTTTCCTACTTTTTATGTTCTATGATATTTTTTGATCAGATGCGTAGTTCTCGAGATATATCAAGATATTTAAAAGTTCCGAAGCCGCACCAACATAATAGAGATACAGAAACACCGTGGCCCCTTTCTTTGAGATAACTCTGCACTATTGCGAGCTGCAAATGCCACTTCCAGCTTAGCTGTGCAGAAGAAGAACAACAAGAAGAAGAAATATCTCGAAATATGTCCATCAGGCCCCTTCCCTTGAGATGTATCTGCAAAAATCTCGGAAACGAAGCGAGCTATGGCAAAATGTTAAGAGACCTTTTTTGTAGAGAATTATGTTTGCTACTTTTTATGTTCTATGATATTTTTTGATCAGATGCGTAGTTCTCGAGATATATCAAGATATTTAAAAGTTCCGAAGCCGCACCAACATAATAGAGATACAGAAACACCGTGGCCCCTTTCTTTGAGATAACTCTGCACTATTGCGAGCTGCAAATGCCGCTTCCAGCTTAGCTGTGCAGAAGAAGAACAACAAGAAGAAGAAATATCTCGAAATATGTCCGTCAGGCCCCTTCCCTTGAGATAAATCTGCAAATATCTCGGAAACGAAGCGAGCTATGGCAAAATGTTAAGAGACCTTTTTTGTAGAGAATTAAGTTTCCTACTTTTTATGTTCTATGATATTTTTTGATCAGATGCGTAGTTCTCGAGATATATCAAGATATTTAAAAGTTCCGAAGCCGCACCAACATAATAGAGATACAGAAACACCGTGGCCCCTTTCTTTGAGATAACTCTGCACTATTGCGAGCTGTAAATGCCACTTCCAGCTTAGCTGTGCAGAAGAAGAACAACAAGAAGAAGAAATATCCCGAAATATGTCCGTCAGGCCCCTTCCCTTGAGATAAGTCTGCAAATATCTCGGAAACGAAGCGAGCTATGGCAAAATGTTAAGAGACCTTTTTTGTAGACAATTCAGTTTCCTACTTTTTATGTTCTATGATATTTTTTGATCAGATGCGTAGTTCTCGAGATATATCAAGATATTTAAAAGTTCCGAAGCCGCACCAACATAATAGAGATACAGAAACACCGTGGCCCCTTTCTTTGAGATAACTCTGCACTATTGCGAGCTGCAAATGCCACTTCCAGCTTAGCTGTGCAGAAGAAGAACAACAAGAAGAAGAAATATCTCGAAATATGTCCGTCAGGCCCCTTCCCTTGAGATGTATCTGCAAAAATCTCGGAAACGAAGCGAGCTATGGCAAAATGTTAAGAGACCTTTTTTGTAGAGAATTATGTTTGCTACTTTTTATGTTCTATGATATTTTTTGATCAGATGCGTAGTTCTCGAGATATATCAAGATATTTAAAAGTTCCGAAGCCGCACCAACATAATAGAGATACAGAAACACCGTGGCCCCTTTCTTTGAGATAACTCTGCACTATTGCGAGCTGCAAATGCCGCTTCCAGCTTAGCTGTGCAGAAGAAGAACAACAAGAAGAAGAAATATCTCGAAATATGTCCGTCAGGCCCCTTCCCTTGAGATAAATCTGCAAATATCTCGGAAACGAAGCGAGCTATGGCAAAATGTTAAGAGACCTTTTTTGTAGAGAATTAAGTTTCCGACTTTTTATGTTCTATGATATTTTTTGATCAAATGCGTAGTTCTCGAGATATATCAAGATATTTAAAAGTTCCGAAGCCGCACCAACATAATAGAGATACAGAAACACCGTGGCCCCTTTCTTTGAGATAACTCTGCACTATTGCGAGCTAGAAATGCCACTTCCAGCTTAGCTGTGCAGAAGAAGAACAACAAGAAGAAGAAATATCTCGACATATGTCCGTCAGGCCCCTTCCCTTGAGATGTATCTGCAAAAATCTCGGAAACGAAGCGAGCTATGGCAAAATGTTAAGAGACCTTTTTTGTAGAGAATTAAGGTTCCTACTTTTTATGTTCTATGATATTTTTTGATCAGATGCGTAGTTCTCGAGATATATCAAGATATTTAAAAGGTCCGAAGCCGCACCAACATAATAGAGATACAGAAACACCGTGGCCCCTTCCTTTGAGATAACTCTGCACTATTGCGAGCTGTAAATGCCACTTCCAGCTTAGCTGTGCAGAAGAAGAACAACACGAAGGAGAAATATCTCGAAATATGTCCGTCAGGCCCCTTCCCTTGAGATAAATCTGCAAATATCTCGGAAACGAAGCGAGCTATGGCAAAATGTTAAGAGACCTTTTTTGTAGAGAATTAAGTTTCGTACTTTTTATGTTCTATGATATTTTTTGATCTGATGCGTAGTTCTCGAGATATATCAAGATATTTAAAAGTTCCGAAGCCGCACCAACATAATAGAGATACAGAAACACCGTGGCCCCTTTCTTTGAGATAACACTGCACTATTGCGAGCTGCAAATGCCACTTCCAGCTTAGCTGTGCAGAAGAAGAACAACAAGAAGAAGAAATATCTCGAAATATGTCCGTCAGGCCCCTTCCCTTGAGATGTATCTGCAAAAATCTCGGAAACGAAGCGAGCTATGGCAAAATGTTAAGAGACCTTTTTTGTAGAGAATTATGTTTGCTACTTTTTATGTTCTATGATATTTTTTGATCAGATGCGTAGTTCTCGAGATATATCAAGATATTTAAAAGTTCCGAAGCCGCACCAACATAATAGAGATACAGAAACACCGTGGCCCCTTTCTTTGAGATAACTCTGCACTATTGCGAGCTGCAAATGCCACTTCCAGCTTAGCTGTGCAGAAGAAGAACAACAAGAAGAAGAAATATCTCGAAATATGTCCGTCAGGCCCCTTCCCTTGAGATGTATCTGCAAAAATCTCGGAAACGAAGCGAGCTATGGCAAAATGTTAAGAGACCTTTTTTGTAGAGAATTATGTTTGCTACTTTTTATGTTCTATGATATTTTTTGATCAGATGCGTAGTTCTCGAGATATATCAAGATATTTAAAAGTTCCGAAGCCGCACCAACATATAGAGATACAGAAACACCGTGGCCCCTTTCTTTGAGATAACTCTGCACTATTGCGAGCTGCAAATGCCGCTTCCAGCTTAGCTGTGCAGAAGAAGAACAACAAGAAGAAGAAATATCTCGAAATATGTCCGTCAGGCCCCTTCCCTTGAGATAAATCTGCAAATATCTCGGAAACGAAGCGAGCTATGGCAAAATGTTAAGAGACCTTTTTTGTAGAGAATTAAGTTTCCGACTTTTTATGTTCTATGATATTTTTTGATCAAATGCGTAGTTCTCGAGATATATCAAGATATTTAAAAGTTCCGAAGCCGCACCAACATAATAGAGATACAGAAACACCGTGGCCCCTTTCTTTGAGATAACTCTGCACTATTGCGAGCTGCAAATGCCACTTCCAGCTTAGCTGTGCAGAAGAAGAACAACAAGAAGAAGAAATATCTCGAAATATGTCCGTCAGGCCCCTTCCCTTGAGATGTATCTGCAAAAATCTCGGAAACGAAGCGAGCTATGGCAAAATGTTAAGAGACCTTTTTTGTAGAGAATTAAGGTTCCTACTTTTTATGTTCTATGATATTTTTTGATCAGATGCGTAGTTCTCGAGATATATCAAGATATTTAAAAGGTCCGAAGCCGCACCAACATAATAGAGATACAGAAACACCGTGGCCCCTTCCTTTGAGATAACTCTGCACTATTGCGAGCTGTAAATGCCACTTCCAGCTTAGCTGTGCAGAAGAAGAACAACACGAAGGAGAAATATCTCGAAATATGTCCGTCAGGCCCCTTCCCTTGAGATAAATCTGCAAATATCTCGGAAACGAAGCGAGCTATGGCAAAATGTTAAGAGACCTTTTTTGTAGAGAATTAAGGTTCCTACTTTTTATGTTCTATGATATTTTTTGATCAGATGCGTAGTTCTCGAGATATATCAAGATATTTAAAAGGTCCGAAGCCGCACCAACATAATAGAGATACAGAAACACCGTGGCCCCTTCCTTTGAGATAACTCTGCACTATTGCGAGCTGTAAATGCCACTTCCAGCTTAGCTGTGCAGAAGAAGAACAACAAGAAGAAGAAATATCTCGAAATATGTCCGTCAGGCCCCTTCCCTTGAGATAAATCTGCAAATATCTCGGAAACGAAGCGGGCTATGGCAAAATGTTAAGAGACCTTTTTTGTAGAGAATTAAGTTTCCTACTTTTTATGTTCTATGATATTTTTTGATCAGATGTGTAGTTCTCGAGATATATCAAGATATTTAAAAGTTCGGAAGCCGCACCAACATAATAGAGATACAGAAACACCGTGGCCCCTTTCTTTGAGATAACTCTGCACTATTGCGAGCTGCAAATGCCACTTCCAGCTTAGCTGTGCAGAAGAAGAACAACAAGAAGAAGAAATATCTCGAAATATGTCCGTCAGGCCCCTTCCCTTGAGATGTATCTGCAAAAATCTCGGAAACGAAGCGAGCTATGGCAAAATGTTAAGAGACCTTTTTTGTAGAGAATTATGTTTGCTACTTTTTATGTTCTATGATATTTTTTGATCAGATGCGTAGTTCTCGAGATATATCAAGATATTTAAAAGTTCCGAAGCCGCACCAACATAATAGAGATACAGAAACACCGTGGCCCCTTTCTTTGAGATAACTCTGCACTATTGCGAGCTGCAAATGCCACTTCCAGCTTAGCTGTGCAGAAGAAGAACAACAAGAAGAAGAAATATCTCGAAATATGTCCGTCAGGCCCCTTCCCTTGAGATAAATCTGCAAATATCTCGGAAACGAAGCGAGCTATGGCAAAATGTTAAGAGACCCTTTTTGTAGAGAATTAAGTTTCCTACTTTTTATGTTCTATGATATTTTTTGATCAGATGCGTAGTTCTCGAGATATATCAAGATATTTAAAAGTTCGGAAGCCGCACCAACATAATAGAGATACAGAAACACCGTGGCCCCTTTCTTTGAGATAACTCTGCACTATTGCGAGCTGCAAATGCCACTTCCAGCTTAGCTGTGCAGAAGAAGAACAACAAGAAGAAGAAATATCTCGAAATATGTCCGTCAGGCCCCTTCCCTTGAGATGTATCTGCAAAAATCTCGGAAACGAAGCGAGCTATGGCAAAATGTTAAGAGACCTTTTTTGTAGAGAATTATGTTTGCTATTTTTTATGTTCTATGATATTTTTTGATCAGATGCGTAGTTCTCGAGATATATCAAGATATTTAAAAGTTCCGAAGCCGCACCAACATAATAGAGATACAGAAACACCGTGGCCCCTTTCTTTGAGATAACTCTGCACTATTGCGAGCTGCAAATGCCGCTTCCAGCTTAGCTGTGCAGAAGAAGAACAACAAGAAGAAGAAATATCTCGAAATATGTCCGTCAGGCCCCTTCCCTTGAGATAAATCTGCAAATATCTCGGAAACGAAGCGAGCTATGGCAAAATGTGACGAGACCTTTTTTGTAGAGAATTAAGTTTCCGACTTTTTATGTTCTATGATATTTTTTGATCAGATGCGTAGTTCTCGAAATATATCAAGATATTTAAAAGTTCCGAAGCCGCACCAACATAATAGAGATACAGAAACACCGTGGCCCCTTTCTTTGAGATAACTCTGCACTATTGCGAGCTGCAAATGCCGCTTCCAGCTTAGCTGTGCAGAAGAAGAACAACAAGAAGAAGAAATATCTCGAAATATGTCCGTCAGGCCCCTTCCCTTGAGATAAATCTGCAAATATCTCGGAAACGAAGCGAGCTATGGCAAAATGTTAAGAGACCTTTTTTGTAGAGAATTAAGTTTCCGACTTTTTATGTTCTATGATATTTTTTGATCAGATGCGTAGTTCTCGAAATATATCAAGATATTTAAAAGTTCCGAAGCCGCACCAACATAATAGAGATACAGAAACACCGTGGCCCCTTTCTTTGAGATAACTCTGCACCATTGCGAGCTGCAAATGCCACTTCCAGCTTAGCTGTGCAGAAGAAGAACAACAAGAAGAAGAAATATCTCGAAATATGTCCGTCAGGCCCCTTCCCTTGAGATAAATCTGCAAATATCTCGGAAACGAAGCGAGCTATGGCAAAATGTTAAGAGACCTTTTTTGTAGAGAATTAAGTTTCCGACTTTTTATGTTCTATGATATTTTTTGATCAAATGCGTAGTTCTCGAGATATATCAAGATATTTAAAAGTTCCGAAGCCGCACCAACATAATAGAGATACAGAAACACCGTGGCCCCTTCCTTTGAGATAACTCTGCACTATTGCGAGCTGTAAATGCCACTTCCAGCTTAGCTGTGCAGAAGAAGAACAACACGAAGGAGAAATATCTCGAAATATGTCCGTCAGGCCCCTTCCCTTGAGATAAATCTGCAAATATCTCGGAAACGAAGCGAGCTATGGCAAAATGTTAAGAGACCTTTTTTGTAGAGAATTAAGGTTCCTACTTTTTATGTTCTATTATATTTTTTGATCAGATGCGTAGTTCTCGAGATATATCAAGATATTTAAAAGTTCCGAAGCCGCACCAACATAATAGAGATACAGAAACACCGTGGCCCCTTTCTTTGAGATAACACTGCACTATTGCGAGCTGCAAATGCCACTTCCAGCTTAGCTGTGCAGAAGAAGAACAACAAGAAGAAGAAATATCTCGAAATATGTCCGTCAGGCCCCTTCCCTTGAGATGTATCTGCAAAAATCTCGGAAACGAAGCGAGCTATGGCAAAATGTTAAGAGACCTTTTTTGTAGAGAATTATGTTTGCTACTTTTTATGTTCTATGATATTTTTTGATCAGATGCGTAGTTCTCGAGATATATCAAGATATTTAAAAGTTCCGAAGCCGCACCAACATAATAGAGATACAGAAACACCGTGGCCCCTTTCTTTGAGATAACTCTGCACTATTGCGAGCTGCAAATGCCACTTCCAGCTTAGCTGTGCAGAAGAAGAACAACAAGAAGAAGAAATATCTCGAAATATGTCCGTCAGGCCCCTTCCCTTGAGATGTATCTGCAAAAATCTCGGAAACGAAGCGAGCTATGGCAAAATGTTAAGAGACCTTTTTTGTAGAGAATTATGTTTGCTACTTTTTATGTTCTATGATATTTTTTGATCAGATGCGTAGTTCTCGAGATATATCAAGATATTTAAAAGTTCCGAAGCCGCACCAACATATAGAGATACAGAAACACCGTGGCCCCTTTCTTTGAGATAACTCTGCACTATTGCGAGCTGCAAATGCCGCTTCCAGCTTAGCTGTGCAGAAGAAGAACAACAAGAAGAAGAAATATCTCGAAATATGTCCGTCAGGCCCCTTCCCTTGAGATAAATCTGCAAATATCTCGGAAACGAAGCGAGCTATGGCAAAATGTTAAGAGACCTTTTTTGTAGAGAATTAAGTTTCCGACTTTTTATGTTCTATGATATTTTTTGATCAAATGCGTAGTTCTCGAGATATATCAAGATATTTAAAAGTTCCGAAGCCGCACCAACATAATAGAGATACAGAAACACCGTGGCCCCTTTCTTTGAGATAACTCTGCACTATTGCGAGCTGCAAATGCCACTTCCAGCTTAGCTGTGCAGAAGAAGAACAACAAGAAGAAGAAATATCTCGAAATATGTCCGTCAGGCCCCTTCCCTTGAGATGTATCTGCAAAAATCTCGGAAACGAAGCGAGCTATGGCAAAATGTTAAGAGACCTTTTTTGTAGAGAATTAAGGTTCCTACTTTTTATGTTCTATGATATTTTTTGATCAGATGCGTAGTTCTCGAGATATATCAAGATATTTAAAAGGTCCGAAGCCGCACCAACATAATAGAGATACAGAAACACCGTGGCCCCTTCCTTTGAGATAACTCTGCACTATTGCGAGCTGTAAATGCCACTTCCAGCTTAGCTGTGCAGAAGAAGAACAACACGAAGGAGAAATATCTCGAAATATGTCCGTCAGGCCCCTTCCCTTGAGATAAATCTGCAAATATCTCGGAAACGAAGCGAGCTATGGCAAAATGTTAAGAGACCTTTTTTGTAGAGAATTAAGGTTCCTACTTTTTATGTTCTATGATATTTTTTGATCAGATGCGTAGTTCTCGAGATATATCAAGATATTTAAAAGGTCCGAAGCCGCACCAACATAATAGAGATACAGAAACACCGTGGCCCCTTCCTTTGAGATAACTCTGCACTATTGCGAGCTGTAAATGCCACTTCCAGCTTAGCTGTGCAGAAGAAGAACAACAAGAAGAAGAAATATCTCGAAATATGTCCGTCAGGCCCCTTCCCTTGAGATAAATCTGCAAATATCTCGGAAACGAAGCGGGCTATGGCAAAATGTTAAGAGACCTTTTTTGTAGAGAATTAAGTTTCCTACTTTTTATGTTCTATGATATTTTTTGATCAGATGTGTAGTTCTCGAGATATATCAAGATATTTAAAAGTTCGGAAGCCGCACCAACATAATAGAGATACAGAAACACCGTGGCCCCTTTCTTTGAGATAACTCTGCACTATTGCGAGCTGCAAATGCCACTTCCAGCTTAGCTGTGCAGAAGAAGAACAACAAGAAGAAGAAATATCTCGAAATATGTCCGTCAGGCCCCTTCCCTTGAGATGTATCTGCAAAAATCTCGGAAACGAAGCGAGCTATGGCAAAATGTTAAGAGACCTTTTTTGTAGAGAATTATGTTTGCTACTTTTTATGTTCTATGATATTTTTTGATCAGATGCGTAGTTCTCGAGATATATCAAGATATTTAAAAGTTCCGAAGCCGCACCAACATAATAGAGATACAGAAACACCGTGGCCCCTTTCTTTGAGATAACTCTGCACTATTGCGAGCTGCAAATGCCACTTCCAGCTTAGCTGTGCAGAAGAAGAACAACAAGAAGAAGAAATATCTCGAAATATGTCCGTCAGGCCCCTTCCCTTGAGATAAATCTGCAAATATCTCGGAAACGAAGCGAGCTATGGCAAAATGTTAAGAGACCCTTTTTGTAGAGAATTAAGTTTCCTACTTTTTATGTTCTATGATATTTTTTGATCAGATGCGTAGTTCTCGAGATATATCAAGATATTTAAAAGTTCGGAAGCCGCACCAACATAATAGAGATACAGAAACACCGTGGCCCCTTTCTTTGAGATAACTCTGCACTATTGCGAGCTGCAAATGCCACTTCCAGCTTAGCTGTGCAGAAGAAGAACAACAAGAAGAAGAAATATCTCGAAATATGTCCGTCAGGCCCCTTCCCTTGAGATGTATCTGCAAAAATCTCGGAAACGAAGCGAGCTATGGCAAAATGTTAAGAGACCTTTTTTGTAGAGAATTATGTTTGCTATTTTTTATGTTCTATGATATTTTTTGATCAGATGCGTAGTTCTCGAGATATATCAAGATATTTAAAAGTTCCGAAGCCGCACCAACATAATAGAGATACAGAAACACCGTGGCCCCTTTCTTTGAGATAACTCTGCACTATTGCGAGCTGCAAATGCCGCTTCCAGCTTAGCTGTGCAGAAGAAGAACAACAAGAAGAAGAAATATCTCGAAATATGTCCGTCAGGCCCCTTCCCTTGAGATAAATCTGCAAATATCTCGGAAACGAAGCGAGCTATGGCAAAATGTGACGAGACCTTTTTTGTAGAGAATTAAGTTTCCGACTTTTTATGTTCTATGATATTTTTTGATCAGATGCGTAGTTCTCGAAATATATCAAGATATTTAAAAGTTCCGAAGCCGCACCAACATAATAGAGATACAGAAACACCGTGGCCCCTTTCTTTGAGATAACTCTGCACTATTGCGAGCTGCAAATGCCGCTTCCAGCTTAGCTGTGCAGAAGAAGAACAACAAGAAGAAGAAATATCTCGAAATATGTCCGTCAGGCCCCTTCCCTTGAGATAAATCTGCAAATATCTCGGAAACGAAGCGAGCTATGGCAAAATGTTAAGAGACCTTTTTTGTAGAGAATTAAGTTTCCGACTTTTTATGTTCTATGATATTTTTTGATCAGATGCGTAGTTCTCGAAATATATCAAGATATTTAAAAGTTCCGAAGCCGCACCAACATAATAGAGATACAGAAACACCGTGGCCCCTTTCTTTGAGATAACTCTGCACCATTGCGAGCTGCAAATGCCACTTCCAGCTTAGCTGTGCAGAAGAAGAACAACAAGAAGAAGAAATATCTCGAAATATGTCCGTCAGGCCCCTTCCCTTGAGATAAATCTGCAAATATCTCGGAAACGAAGCGAGCTATGGCAAAATGTTAAGAGACCTTTTTTGTAGAGAATTAAGTTTCCGACTTTTTATGTTCTATGATATTTTTTGATCAAATGCGTAGTTCTCGAGATATATCAAGATATTTAAAAGTTCCGAAGCCGCACCAACATAATAGAGATACAGAAACACCGTGGCCCCTTCCTTTGAGATAACTCTGCACTATTGCGAGCTGTAAATGCCACTTCCAGCTTAGCTGTGCAGAAGAAGAACAACACGAAGGAGAAATATCTCGAAATATGTCCGTCAGGCCCCTTCCCTTGAGATAAATCTGCAAATATCTCGGAAACGAAGCGAGCTATGGCAAAATGTTAAGAGACCTTTTTTGTAGAGAATTAAGGTTCCTACTTTTTATGTTCTATTATATTTTTTGATCAGATGCGTAGTTCTCGAGATATATCAAGATATTTAAAAGGTCCGAAGCCGCACCAACATAATAGAGATACAGAAACACCGTGGCCCCTTCCTTTGAGATAACCCTGCACTATTGCGAGCTGCAAATGCCACTTCCAGCTTAGCTGTGCAGAAGAAGAACAACAAGAAGAAGAAATATCTCGAAATATGTCCGTCAGGCCCCTTCCCTTGAGATAAATCTGCAAATATCTCGGAAACGAAGCGAGCTATGGCAAAATGTTAAGAGACCTTTTTTGTAGAGAATTAAGTTTCCTACTTTTTATGTTCTATGATATTTTTTGATCAGATGCGTAGTTCTCGAGATATATCAAGATATTTAAAAGTTCCGAAGCCGCACCAACATAATAGAGATACAGAAACACCGTGGCCCCTTTCTTTGAGATAACTCTGCACTATTGCGAGCTGTAAATGCCACTTCCAGCTTAGCTGTGCAGAAGAAGAACAACAAGAAGAAGAAATATCCCGAAATATGTCCGTCAGGCCCCTTCCCTTGAGATAAGTCTGCAAATATCTCGGAAACGAAGCGAGCTATGGCAAAATGTTAAGAGACCTTTTTTGTAGACAATTCAGTTTCCTACTTTTTATGTTCTATGATATTTTTTGATCAGATGCGTAGTTCTCGAGATATATCAAGATATTTAAAAGTTCCGAAGCCGCACCAACATAATAGAGATACAGAAACACCGTGGCCCCTTTCTTTGAGATAACTCTGCACTATTGCGAGCTGCAAATGCCGCTTCCAGCTTAGCTGTGCAGAAGAAGAACAACAAGAAGAAGAAATATCTCGAAATATGTCCGTCAGGCCCCTTCCCTTGAGATAAATCTGCAAATATCTCGGAAACGAAGCGAGCTATGGCAAAATGTTAAGAGACCTTTTTTGTAGAGAATTAAGTTTCCGACTTTTTATGTTCTATGATATTTTTTGATCAAATGCGTAGTTCTCGAGATATATCAAGATATTTAAAAGTTCCGAAGCCGCACCAACATAATAGAGATACAGAAACACCGTGGCCCCTTTCTTTGAGATAACTCTGCACTATTGCGAGCTAGAAATGCCACTTCCAGCTTAGCTGTGCAGAAGAAGAACAACAAGAAGAAGAAATATCTCGACATATGTCCGTCAGGCCCCTTCCCTTGAGATGTATCTGCAAAAATCTCGGAAACGAAGCGAGCTATGGCAAAATGTTAAGAGACCTTTTTTGTAGAGAATTAAGGTTCCTACTTTTTATGTTCTATGATATTTTTTGATCAGATGCGTAGTTCTCGAGATATATCAAGATATTTAAAAGGTCCGAAGCCGCACCAACATAATAGAGATACAGAAACACCGTGGCCCCTTCCTTTGAGATAACTCTGCACTATTGCGAGCTGTAAATGCCACTTCCAGCTTAGCTGTGCAGAAGAAGAACAACACGAAGGAGAAATATCTCGAAATATGTCCGTCAGGCCCCTTCCCTTGAGATAAATCTGCAAATATCTCGGAAACGAAGCGAGCTATGGCAAAATGTTAAGAGACCTTTTTTGTAGAGAATTAAGTTTCGTACTTTTTATGTTCTATGATATTTTTTGATCTGATGCGTAGTTCTCGAGATATATCAAGATATTTAAAAGTTCCGAAGCCGCACCAACATAATAGAGATACAGAAACACCGTGGCCCCTTTCTTTGAGATAACACTGCACTATTGCGAGCTGCAAATGCCACTTCCAGCTTAGCTGTGCAGAAGAAGAACAACAAGAAGAAGAAATATCTCGAAATATGTCCGTCAGGCCCCTTCCCTTGAGATGTATCTGCAAAAATCTCGGAAACGAAGCGAGCTATGGCAAAATGTTAAGAGACCTTTTTTGTAGAGAATTATGTTTGCTACTTTTTATGTTCTATGATATTTTTTGATCAGATGCGTAGTTCTCGAGATATATCAAGATATTTAAAAGTTCCGAAGCCGCACCAACATAATAGAGATACAGAAACACCGTGGCCCCTTTCTTTGAGATAACTCTGCACTATTGCGAGCTGCAAATGCCACTTCCAGCTTAGCTGTGCAGAAGAAGAACAACAAGAAGAAGAAATATCTCGAAATATGTCCGTCAGGCCCCTTCCCTTGAGATGTATCTGCAAAAATCTCGGAAACGAAGCGAGCTATGGCAAAATGTTAAGAGACCTTTTTTGTAGAGAATTATGTTTGCTACTTTTTATGTTCTATGATATTTTTTGATCAGATGCGTAGTTCTCGAGATATATCAAGATATTTAAAAGTTCCGAAGCCGCACCAACATAATAGAGATACAGAAACACCGTGGCCCCTTTCTTTGAGATAAGTCTGCACTATTGCGAGCTGCAAATGCCGCTTCCAGCTTAGCTGTGCAGAAGAAGAACAACAAGAAGAAGAAATATCTCGAAATATGTCCCTCAGGCCCCTTCCCTTGAGATAAATCTGCAAATATCTCGGAAACGAAGCGAGCTATGGCAAAATGTTAAGAGACCTTTTTTGTAGAGAATTAAGTTTCCGACTTTTTATGTTCTATGATATTTTTTGATCAAATGCGTAGTTCTCGAGATATATCAAGATATTTAAAAGTTCCGAAGCCGCACCAACATAATAGAGATACAGAAACACCGTGGCCCCTTTCTTTGAGATAACTCTGCACTATTGCGAGCTGCAAATGCCACTTCCAGCTTAGCTGTGCAGAAGAAGAACAACAAGAAGAAGAAATATCTCGAAATATGTCCGTCAGGCCCCTTCCCTTGAGATGTATCTGCAAAAATCTCGGAAACGAAGCGAGCTATGGCAAAATGTTAAGAGACCTTTTTTGTAGAGAATTAAGGTTCCTACTTTTTATGTTCTATGATATTTTTTGATCAGATGCGTAGTTCTCGAGATATATCAAGATATTTAAAAGGTCCGAAGCCGCACCAACATAATAGAGATACAGAAACACCGTGGCCCCTTCCTTTGAGATAACTCTGCACTATTGCGAGCTGTAAATGCCACTTCCAGCTTAGCTGTGCAGAAGAAGAACAACACGAAGGAGAAATATCTCGAAATATGTCCGTCAGGCCCCTTCCCTTGAGATAAATCTGCAAATATCTCGGAAACGAAGCGAGCTATGGCAAAATGTTAAGAGACCTTTTTTGTAGAGAATTAAGGTTCCTACTTTTTATGTTCTATGATATTTTTTGATCAGATGCGTAGTTCTCGAGATATATCAAGATATTTAAAAGGTCCGAAGCCGCACCAACATAATAGAGATACAGAAACACCGTGGCCCCTTCCTTTGAGATAACTCTGCACTATTGCGAGCTGTAAATGCCACTTCCAGCTTAGCTGTGCAGAAGAAGAACAACAAGAAGAAGAAATATCTCGAAATATGTCCGTCAGGCCCCTTCCCTTGAGATAAATCTGCAAATATCTCGGAAACGAAGCGAGCTATGGCAAAATGTTAAGAGACCTTTTTTGTAGAGAATTAAGTTTCCTACTTTTTATGTTCTATGATATTTTTTGATCAGATGTGTAGTTCTCGAGATATATCAAGATATTTAAAAGTTCGGAAGCCGCACCAACATAATAGAGATACAGAAACACCGTGGCCCCTTTCTTTGAGATAACTCTGCACTATTGCGAGCTGCAAATGCCACTTCCAGCTTAGCTGTGCAGAAGAAGAACAACAAGAAGAAGAAATATCTCGAAATATGTCCCTCAGGCCCCTTCCCTTGAGATGTATCTGCAAAAATCTCGGAAACGAAGCGAGCTATGGCAAAATGTTAAGAGACCTTTTTTGTAGAGAATTATGTTTGCTACTTTTTATGTTCTATGATATTTTTTGATCAGATGCGTAGTTCTCGAGATATATCAAGATATTTAAAAGTTCCGAAGCCGCACCAACATAATAGAGATACAGAAACACCGTGGCCCCTTTCTTTGAGATAACTCTGCACTATTGCGAGCTGCAAATGCCACTTCCAGCTTAGCTGTGCAGAAGAAGAACAACAAGAAGAAGAAATATCTCGAAATATGTCCGTCAGGCCCCTTCCCTTGAGATAAATCTGCAAATATCTCGGAAACGAAGCGAGCTATGGCAAAATGTTAAGAGACCCTTTTTGTAGAGAATTAAGTTTCCTACTTTTTATGTTCTATGATATTTTTTGATCAGATGCGTAGTTCTCGAGATATATCAAGATATTTAAAAGTTCGGAAGCCGCACCAACATAATAGAGATACAGAAACACCGTGGCCCCTTTCTTTGAGATAACTCTGCACTATTGCGAGCTGCAAATGCCACTTCCAGCTTAGCTGTGCAGAAGAAGAACAACAAGAAGAAGAAATATCTCGAAATATGTCCGTCAGGCCCCTTCCCTTGAGATGTATCTGCAAAAATCTCGGAAACGAAGCGAGCTATGGCAAAATGTTAAGAGACCTTTTTTGTAGAGAATTATGTTTGCTACTTTTTATGTTCTATGATATTTTTTGATCAGATGCGTAGTTCTCGAGATATATCAAGATATTTAAAAGTTCCGAAGCCGCACCAACATAATAGAGATACAGAAACACCGTGGCCCCTTTCTTTGAGATAACTCTGCACTATTGCGAGCTGCAAATGCCACTTCCAGCTTAGCTGTGCAGAAGAAGAACAACAAGAAGAAGAAATATCTCGAAATATGTCCGTCAGGCCCCTTCCCTTGAGATAAATCTGCAAATATCTCGGAAACGAAGCGAGCTATGGCAAAATGTTAACAGACCTTATTTGTGGAGAATTAAGTTTCCTACTTTTTATGTTCTGTGATATTTTTTGATCAGATGCGTAGTTCTCGAGATATATCAAGATATTTAAAAGTTCCGAAGCCGCACCAACATAATAGAGATACAGAAACACCGTGGCCCCTTTCTTTGAGATAACTCTGCACTATTGCGAGCTGTAAATGCCACTTCCAGCTTAGCTGTGCAGAAGAAGAACAACAAGAAGAAGAAATATCCCGAAATATGTCCGTCAGGCCCCTTCCCTTGAGATAAATCTGCAAATATCTCGGAAACGAAGCGAGCTATGGCAAAATGTTAAGAGACCTTTTTTGTAGACAATTCAGTTTCCTACTTTTTATGTTCTATGATATTTTTTGATCAGATGCGTAGTTCTCGAGATATATCAAGATATTTAAAAGTTCCGAAGCCGCACCAACATAATAGAGATACAGAAACACCGTGGCCCCTTTCTTTGAGATAACTCTGCACTATTGCGAGCTGCAAATGCCACTTCCAGCTTAGCTGTGCAGAAGAAGAACAACAAGAAGAAGAAATATCTCGAAATATGTCCGTCAGGCCCCTTCCCTTGAGATGTATCTGCAAAAATCTCGGAAACGAAGCGAGCTATGGCAAAATGTTAAGAGACCTTTTTTGTAGAGAATTATGTTTGCTACTTTTTATGTTCTATGATATTTTTTGATCAGATGCGTAGTTCTCGAGATATATCAAGATATTTAAAAGTTCCGAAGCCGCACCAACATAATAGAGATACAGAAACACCGTGGCCCCTTTCTTTGAGATAACTCTGCACTATTGCGAGCTGCAAATGCCGCTTCCAGCTTAGCTGTGCAGAAGAAGAACAACAAGAAGAAGAAATATCTCGAAATATGTCCGTCAGGCCCCTTCCCTTGAGATAAATCTGCAAATATCTCGGAAACGAAGCGAGCTATGGCAAAATGTTAAGAGACCTTTTTTGTAGAGAATTAAGTTTCCGACTTTTTATGTTCTATGATATTTTTTGATCAAATGCGTAGTTCTCGAGATATATCAAGATATTTAAAAGTTCCGAAGCCGCACCAACATAATAGAGATACAGAAACACCGTGGCCCCTTTCTTTGAGATAACTCTGCACTATTGCGAGCTAGAAATGCCACTTCCAGCTTAGCTGTGCAGAAGAAGAACAACAAGAAGAAGAAATATCTCGAAATATGTCCGTCAGGCCCCTTCCCTTGAGATGTATCTGCAAAAATCTCGGAAACGAAGCGAGCTATGGCAAAATGTTAAGAGACCTTTTTTGTAGAGAATTAAGGTTCCTACTTTTTATGTTCTATGATATTTTTTGATCAGATGCGTAGTTCTCGAGATATATCAAGATATTTAAAAGGTCCGAAGCCGCACCAACATAATAGAGATACAGAAACACCGTGGCCCCTTCCTTTGAGATAACTCTGCACTATTGCGAGCTGTAAATGCCACTTCCAGCTTAGCTGTGCAGAAGAAGAACAACACGAAGGAGAAATATCTCGAAATATGTCCGTCAGGCCCCTTCCCTTGAGATAAATCTGCAAATATCTCGGAAACGAAGCGAGCTATGGCAAAATGTTAAGAGACCTTTTTTGTAGAGAATTAAGTTTCCTACTTTTTATGTTCTATGATATTTTTTGATCAGATGTGTAGTTCTCGAGATATATCAAGATATTTAAAAGTTCCGAAGCCGCACCAACATAATAGAGATACAGAAACACCGTGGCCCCTTTCTTTGAGATAACTCTGCACTATTGCGAGCTGCAAATGCCACTTCCAGCTTAGCTGTGCAGAAGAAGAACAACAAGAAGAAGAAATATCTCGAAATATGTCCGTCAGGCCCCTTCCCTTGAGATGTATCTGCAAAAATCTCGGAAACGAAGCGAGCTATGGCAAAATGTTAAGAGACCTTTTTTGTAGAGAATTATGTTTGCTACTTTTTATGTTCTATGATATTTTTTGATCAGATGCGTAGTTCTCGAGATATATCAAGATATTTAAAAGTTCCGAAGCCGCACCAACATAATAGAGATACAGAAACACCGTGGCCCCTTTCTTTGAGATAACTCTGCACTATTGCGAGCTGCAAATGCCACTTCCAGCTTAGCTGTGCAGAAGAAGAACAACAAGAAGAAGAAATATCTCGAAATATGTCCGTCAGGCCCCTTCCCTTGAGATGTATCTGCAAAAATCTCGGAAACGAAGCGAGCTATGGCAAAATGTTAAGAGACCTTTTTTGTAGAGAATTATGTTTGCTACTTTTTATGTTCTATGATATTTTTTGATCAGATGCGTAGTTCTCGAGATATATCAAGATATTTAAAAGTTCCGAAGCCGCACCAACATAATAGAGATACAGAAACACCGTGGCCCCTTTCTTTGAGATAACTCTGCACTATTGCGAGCTGCAAATGCCGCTTCCAGCTTAGCTGTGCAGAAGAAGAACAACAAGAAGAAGAAATATCTCGAAATATGTCCGTCAGGCCCCTTCCCTTGAGATAAATCTGCAAATATCTCGGAAACGAAGCGAGCTATGGCAAAATGTTAAGAGACCTTTTTTGTAGAGAATTAAGTTTCCGACTTTTTATGTTCTATGATATTTTTTGATCAAATGCGTAGTTCTCGAGATATATCAAGATATTTAAAAGTTCCGAAGCCGCACCAACATAATAGAGATACAGAAACACCGTGGCCCCTTTCTTTGAGATAACTCTGCACTATTGCGAGCTGCAAATGCCACTTCCAGCTTAGCTGTGCAGAAGAAGAACAACAAGAAGAAGAAATATCTCGAAATATGTCCGTCAGGCCCCTTCCCTTGAGATGTATCTGCAAAAATCTCGGAAACGAAGCGAGCTATGGCAAAATGTTAAGAGACCTTTTTTGTAGAGAATTAAGGTTCCTACTTTTTATGTTCTATGATATTTTTTGATCAGATGCGTAGTTCTCGAGATATATCAAGATATTTAAAAGGTCCGAAGCCGCACCAACATAATAGAGATACAGAAACACCGTGGCCCCTTCCTTTGAGATAACTCTGCACTATTGCGAGCTGTAAATGCCACTTCCAGCTTAGCTGTGCAGAAGAAGAACAACACGAAGGAGAAATATCTCGAAATATGTCCGTCAGGCCCCTTCCCTTGAGATAAATCTGCAAATATCTCGGAAACGAAGCGAGCTATGGCAAAATGTTAAGAGACCTTTTTTGTAGAGAATTAAGGTTCCTACTTTTTATGTTCTATGATATTTTTTGATCAGATGCGTAGTTCTCGAGATATATCAAGATATTTAAAAGGTCCGAAGCCGCACCAACATAATAGAGATACAGAAACACCGTGGCCCCTTCCTTTGAGATAACTCTGCACTATTGCGAGCTGTAAATGCCACTTCCAGCTTAGCTGTGCAGAAGAAGAACAACAAGAAGAAGAAATATCTCGAAATATGTCCGTCAGGCCCCTTCCCTTGAGATAAATCTGCAAATATCTCGGAAACGAAGCGAGCTATGGCAAAATGTTAAGAGACCTTTTTTGTAGAGAATTAAGTTTCCTACTTTTTATGTTCTATGATATTTTTTGATCAGATGTATAGTTCTCGAGATATATCAAGATATTTAAAAGTTCGGAAGCCGCACCAACATAATAGAGATACAGAAACACCGTGGCCCCTTTCTTTGAGATAACTCTGCACTATTGCGAGCTGCAAATGCCACTTCCAGCTTAGCTGTGCAGAAGAAGAACAACAAGAAGAAGAAATATCTCGAAATATGTCCGTCAGGCCCCTTCCCTTGAGATGTATCTGCAAAAATCTCGGAAACGAAGCGAGCTATGGCAAAATGTTAAGAGACCTTTTTTGTAGAGAATTATGTTTGCTACTTTTTATGTTCTATGATATTTTTTGATCAGATGCGTAGTTCTCGAGATATATCAAGATATTTAAAAGTTCCGAAGCCGCACCAACATAATAGAGATACAGAAACACCGTGGCCCCTTTCTTTGAGATAACTCTGCACTATTGCGAGCTGCAAATGCCACTTCCAGCTTAGCTGTGCAGAAGAAGAACAACAAGAAGAAGAAATATCTCGAAATATGTCCGTCAGGCCCCTTCCCTTGAGATAAATCTGCAAATATCTCGGAAACGAAGCGAGCTATGGCAAAATGTTAAGAGACCCTTTTTGTAGAGAATTAAGTTTCCTACTTTTTATGTTCTATGATATTTTTTGATCAGATGCGTAGTTCTCGAGATATATCAAGATATTTAAAAGTTCGGAAGCCGCACCAACATAATAGAGATACAGAAACACCGTGGCCCCTTTCTTTGAGATAACTCTGCACTATTGCGAGCTGCAAATGCCACTTCCAGCTTAGCTGTGCAGAAGAAGAACAACAAGAAGAAGAAATATCTCGAAATATGTCCGTCAGGCCCCTTCCCTTGAGATGTATCTGCAAAAATCTCGGAAACGAAGCGAGCTATGGCAAAATGTTAAGAGACCTTTTTTGTAGAGAATTATGTTTGCTACTTTTTATGTTCTATGATATTTTTTGATCAGATGCGTAGTTCTCGAGATATATCAAGATATTTAAAAGTTCCGAAGCCGCACCAACATAATAGAGATACAGAAACACCGTGGCCCCTTTCTTTGAGATAACTCTGCACTATTGCGAGCTGCAAATGCCACTTCCAGCTTAGCTGTGCAGAAGAAGAACAACAAGAAGAAGAAATATCTCGAAATATGTCCGTCAGGCCCCTTCCCTTGAGATAAATCTGCAAATATCTCGGAAACGAAGCGAGCTATGGCAAAATGTTAACAGACCTTATTTGTGGAGAATTAAGTTTCCTACTTTTTATGTTCTGTGATATTTTTTGATCAGATGCGTAGTTCTCGAGATATATCAAGATATTTAAAAGTTCCGAAGCCGCACCAACATAATAGAGATACAGAAACGCCGTGGCCCCTTTCTTTGAGATAACTCTGCACTATTGCGAGCTGCAAATGCCACTTCCAGCTTAGCTGTGCAGAAGAAGAACAACAAGAAGAAGAAATATCTCGAAATATGTCCGTCAGGCCCCTTCCCTTGAGATATATCTGCAAATATCTCGGAAACGAAGCGAGCTATGGCAAAATGTTAACAGACCTTTTTTGTAGAGAATTATGTTTCCTACAATTTATGTTCTATGATATTTTTTGATCAGAAGCGTAGTTTTCGAGATATATCGAGATATTTAAAAGTTCCGAAGCCGCACCAACATAATAGAGATACAGAAACACCGTGGCCCCTTTCTTTGAGATAACTCTGCACTATTGCGAGCTGCAAATGCGACTTCCAGCTTAGCTGTGCAGAGGAAGAACAACAAGAAGCAGAAATATCTCGAAATATGTCCGTCAGGCCCGTTCCTTTGAGCTGAATCTGCAAATATCTCGGAAACGAAGCGAGCTATGGCAAAATGTTAAGAGACCTTTTTTGTAGAGAATTAAGTTTCCTACTTTTTATGTAGTATGATATTTTTTGATCAGATGCGTAGTTCTCGAGATATATCAAGATATTTAAAAGGTCCGAAGCCGCACCAACATAATAGAGATACAGAAACACCGTGGCCCCTTCCTTTGAGATAACCCTGCACTATTGCGAGCTGCAAATGCCACTTCCAGCTTAGCTGTGCAGAAGAAGAACAACAAGAAGAAGAAATATCTCGAAATATGTCCGTCAGGCCCCTTCGGTTGAGATAAATCTGCAAATATCTCGGAAACGAAGCGAGCTATGGCAAAATGTTAAGAGACCTTTTTTGTAGAGAATTAAGTTTCCTACTTTTTATGTTCTATGATATTTTTTGATCAGATGCGTAGTTCTCGAGATATATCAAGATATTTAAAAGTTCCGAAGCCGCACCAACATAATAGAGATACAGAAACACCGTGGCCCCTTTCTTTGAGATAACTCTGCACTATTGCGAGCTGTAAATGCCACTTCCAGCTTAGCTGTGCAGAAGAAGAACAACAAGAAGAAGAAATATCCCGAAATATGTCCGTCAGGCCCCTTCCCTTGAGATAAATCTGCAAATATCTCGGAAACGAAGCGAGCTATGGCAAAATGTTAAGAGACCTTTTTTGTAGACAATTCAGTTTCCTACTTTTTATGTTCTATGATATTTTTTGATCAGATGCGTAGTTCTCGAGATATATCAAGATATTTAAAAGTTCCGAAGCCGCACCAACATAATAGAGATACAGAAACACCGTG
Organism: Osmia lignaria lignaria; assembly: GCF_051020975.1. Classification (NCBI taxonomy): domain Eukaryota; kingdom Metazoa; phylum Arthropoda; class Insecta; order Hymenoptera; family Megachilidae; genus Osmia; species Osmia lignaria. Next base: position 31,065,780 of record NW_027478158.1, on the reverse strand, counting down.
GCCCCTTTCTTTGAGATAACTCTGCACTATTGCGAGCTGCAAATGCCACTTCCAGCTTAGCTGTGCAGAAGAAGAACAACAAGAAGAAGAAATATCTCGAAATATGTCCGTCAGGCCCCTTCCCTTGAGATGTATCTGCAAAAATCTCGGAAACGAAGCGAGCTATGGCAAAATGTTAAGAGACCTTTTTTGTAGAGAATTATGTTTGCTACTTTTTATGTTCTATGATATTTTTTGATCAGATGCGTAGTTCTCGAGATATATCAAGATATTTAAAAGTTCCGAAGCCGCACCAACATAATAGAGATACAGAAACACCGTGGCCCCTTTCTTTGAGATAACTCTGCACTATTGCGAGCTGCAAATGCCGCTTCCAGCTTAGCTGTGCAGAAGAAGAACAACAAGAAGAAGAAATATCTCGAAATATGTCCGTCAGGCCCCTTCCCTTGAGATAAATCTGCAAATATCTCGGAAACGAAGCGAGCTATGGCAAAATGTTAAGAGACCTTTTTTGTAGAGAATTAAGTTTCCGACTTTTTATGTTCTATGATATTTTTTGATCAAATGCGTAGTTCTCGAGATATATCAAGATATTTAAAAGTTCCGAAGCCGCACCAACATAATAGAGATACAGAAACACCGTGGCCCCTTTCTTTGAGATAACTCTGCACTATTGCGAGCTAGAAATGCCACTTCCAGCTTAGCTGTGCAGAAGAAGAACAACAAGAAGAAGAAATATCTCGAAATATGTCCGTCAGGCCCCTTCCCTTGAGATGTATCTGCAAAAATCTCGGAAACGAAGCGAGCTATGGCAAAATGTTAAGAGACCTTTTTTGTAGAGAATTAAGGTTCCTACTTTTTATGTTCTATGATATTTTTTGATCAGATGCGTAGTTCTCGAGATATATCAAGATATTTAAAAGGTCCGAAGCCGCACCAACATAATAGAGATACAGAAACACCGTGGCCCCTTCCTTTGAGATAACTCTGCACTATTGCGAGCTGTAAATGCCACTTCCAGCTTAGCTGTGCAGAAGAAGAACAACACGAAGGAGAAATATCTCGAAATATGTCCGTCAGGCCCCTTCCCTTGAGATAAATCTGCAAATATCTCGGAAACGAAGCGAGCTATGGCAAAATGTTAAGAGACCTTTTTTGTAGAGAATTAAGTTTCCTACTTTTTATGTTCTATGATATTTTTTGATCAGATGTGTAGTTCTCGAGATATATCAAGATATTTAAAAGTTCCGAAGCCGCACCAACATAATAGAGATACAGAAACACCGTGGCCCCTTTCTTTGAGATAACTCTGCACTATTGCGAGCTGCAAATGCCACTTCCAGCTTAGCTGTGCAGAAGAAGAACAACAAGAAGAAGAAATATCTCGAAATATGTCCGTCAGGCCCCTTCCCTTGAGATGTATCTGCAAAAATCTCGGAAACGAAGCGAGCTATGGCAAAATGTTAAGAGACCTTTTTTGTAGAGAATTATGTTTGCTACTTTTTATGTTCTATGATATTTTTTGATCAGATGCGTAGTTCTCGAGATATATCAAGATATTTAAAAGTTCCGAAGCCGCACCAACATAATAGAGATACAGAAACACCGTGGCCCCTTTCTTTGAGATAACTCTGCACTATTGCGAGCTGCAAATGCCACTTCCAGCTTAGCTGTGCAGAAGAAGAACAACAAGAAGAAGAAATATCTCGAAATATGTCCGTCAGGCCCCTTCCCTTGAGATGTATCTGCAAAAATCTCGGAAACGAAGCGAGCTATGGCAAAATGTTAAGAGACCTTTTTTGTAGAGAATTATGTTTGCTACTTTTTATGTTCTATGATATTTTTTGATCAGATGCGTAGTTCTCGAGATATATCAAGATATTTAAAAGGTCCGAAGCCGCACCAACATAATAGAGATACAGAAACACCGTGGCCCCTTCCTTTGAGATAACTCTGCACTATTGCGAGCTGTAAATGCCACTTCCAGCTTAGCTGTGCAGAAGAAGAACAACACGAAGGAGAAATATCTCGAAATATGTCCGTCAGGCCCCTTCCCTTGAGATAAATCTGCAAATATCTCGGAAACGAAGCGAGCTATGGCAAAATGTTAAGAGACCTTTTTTGTAGAGAATTAAGGTTCCTACTTTTTATGTTCTATGATATTTTTTGATCAGATGCGTAGTTCTCGAGATATATCAAGATATTTAAAAGGTCCGAAGCCGCACCAACATAATAGAGATACAGAAACACCGTGGCCCCTTCCTTTGAGATAACTCTGCACTATTGCGAGCTGTAAATGCCACTTCCAGCTTAGCTGTGCAGAAGAAGAACAACAAGAAGAAGAAATATCTCGAAATATGTCCGTCAGGCCCCTTCCCTTGAGATAAATCTGCAAATATCTCGGAAACGAAGCGAGCTATGGCAAAATGTTAAGAGACCCTTTTTGTAGAGAATTAAGTTTCCTACTTTTTATGTTCTATGATATTTTTTGATCAGATGCGTAGTTCTCGAGATATATCAAGATATTTAAAAGTTCGGAAGCCGCACCAACATAATAGAGATACAGAAACACCGTGGCCCCTTTCTTTGAGATAACTCTGCACTATTGCGTGCTGCAAATGCCACTTCCAGCTTAGCTGTGCAGAAGAAGAACAACAAGAAGAAGAAATATCTCGAAATATGTCCGTCAGGCCCCTTCCCTTGAGATGTATCTGCAAAAATCTCGGAAACGAAGCGAGCTATGGCAAAATGTTAAGAGACCTTTTTTGTAGAGAATTATGTTTGCTACTTTTTATGTTCTATGATATTTTTTGATCAGATGCGTAGTTCTCGAGATATATCAAGATATTTAAAAGTTCCGAAGCCGCACCAACATAATAGAGATACAGAAACACCGTGGCCCCTTTCTTTGAGATAACTCTGCACTATTGCGAGCTGCAAATGCCACTTCCAGCTTAGCTGTGCAGAAGAAGAACAACAAGAAGAAGAAATATCTCGAAATATGTCCGTCAGGCCCCTTCCCTTGAGATAAATCTGCAAATATCTCGGAAACGAAGCGAGCTATGGCAAAATGTTAACAGACCTTATTTGTGGAGAATTAAGTTTCCTACTTTTTATGTTCTGTGATATTTTTTGATCAGATGCGTAGTTCTCGAGATATATCAAGATATTTAAAAGTTCCGAAGCCGCACCAACATAATAGAGATACAGAAACGCCGTGGCCCCTTTCTTTGAGATAACTCTGCACTATTGCGAGCTGCAAATGCCACTTCCAGCTTAGCTGTGCAGAAGAAGAACAACAAGAAGAAGAAATATCTCGAAATATGTCCGTCAGGCCCCTTCCCTTGAGATATATCTGCAAATATCTCGGAAACGAAGCGAGCTATGGCAAAATGTTAACAGACCTTTTTTGTAGAGAATTATGTTTCCTACAATTTATGTTCTATGATATTTTTTGATCAGAAGCGTAGTTTTCGAGATATATCGAGATATTTAAAAGTTCCGAAGCCGCACCAACATAATAGAGATACAGAAACACCGTGGCCCCTTTCTTTGAGATAACTCTGCACTATTGCGAGCTGCAAATGCGACTTCCAGCTTAGCTGTGCAGAGGAAGAACAACAAGAAGCAGAAATATCTCGAAATATGTCCGTCAGGCCCGTTCCTTTGAGCTGAATCTGCAAATATCTCGGAAACGAAGCGAGCTATGGCAAAATGTTAAGAGACCTTTTTTGTAGAGAATTAAGTTTCCTACTTTTTATGTAGTATGATATTTTTTGATCAGATGCGTAGTTCTCGAGATATATCAAGATATTTAAAAGTTCCGAAGCCGGACGAACATAATAGAGATACAGAAACACCGTGGCCCCTTTCTTTGAGATAACTCTGCACTAGTGCGAGCCGCAAATGCCACTTCCAGCTTAGCTGTGCAGAAGAAGAACAACAAGAAGAAGAAATATCTCGAAATATGTCCGTCAGGCCCCTTCCCTTGAGAAAAATCTGCAAATATCTCGGAAACGAAGCGAGCTATGGCAAAATGTTAAGAGACTTTATTTGTAGAGAATTAAGTTTCCTACTTTTTATGTTCTATGATATTTTTTGATCAGATGCGTAGTTCTCGAGATATATCAAGATATTTAAAAGTTCCGAAGCCGCACCAACATAATAGAGATACAGAAACACCGTGGCCCCTTTCTTTGGGATAACTCTGCACTATTGCGAGCTGGAAATGCCACTTCCAGTTTAGCTGTGCAGAAGAAGAACAACAAGAAGAAGAAATATCTCGAAATATGTCCGTCAGGCCCCTTCCCTTGAGATAAATCTGCAAATATCTCGGAAACGAAGCGAGCTATGGCAAAATGCTAAGAGACCTTTTTTGTAGAGAATTAAGTTTCCTACTTTTTATGTTCTATGATATTTTTTGATCAGATGCGTAGTTCTCGAGATATATCAAGATATTTAAAAGTTCCGAAGCCGCACCAACATAATAGAGATACAGAAACACCGTGGCCCCTTTCTTTGAGATAACTCTGCACTATTGCGAGCTGCAAATGCCAATTCCAGCTTAGCTGTGCAGAAGAAGAACAACAAGAAGAAGAAATATCTCGAAATATGTCCGTCAGGCCCCTTCCCTTGAGATAAATCTGCAAATATATCGGAAACGAAGCGAGCTATGGCAAAATGTTAGGAGACCTTTTTTGTAGAGAATTATGTTTCCTACAATTTATGTTCTATGATATTTTTTGATCAGAAGCGTAGTTTTCGAGATATATCGAGATATTTAAAAGTTCCGAAGCCGCACCAACATAATAGAGATACAGAAACACCGTGGCCCCTTTCTTTGAGATAACTCTGCACTATTGCGAGCTGCAAATGCGACTTCCAGCTTAGCTGTGCAGAGGAAGAACAACAAGAAGCAGAAATATCTCGAAATATGTCCGTCAGGCCCCTTCCCTTGAGATAAATCTGCAAATATCTCGGAAACGAAGCGAGCTATGGCAAAATGCTAAGAGACCTTTTTTGTAGAGAATTAAGTTTCCTACTTTTTATGTTCAACGATATTTTTTGATCTGATGCGTAGTTCTCGAGATATATCAAGATATTTAAAAGTTCCGAAGCCGCACCAACATAATAGAGATACAGAAACACCGTGGACCCTTTGTTTGAGATAACTCTGCACTATTGCGAGCTGCAAATGCCACTTCCAGCTTAGCTGTGCAGAAGAAGAACAACAAGAACAAGAAATATCTCGAAATATGTCCGTCAGGCCCCTTCCCTTGAGATATATCTGCAAATATCTCGGAAACGAAGCGAGCTATGGCAAAATGTTAAGAGACCTTTTTTGTAGAGAATTAAGTTTTCCACTTTTTATGATCCATGATATTTTTTGATCAGATGCGTAGTTCTCGAGATATATCAAGATATTTAAAAGTTCCGAAGCTGCACCAACATAATAGAGATACAGAAACACCGTGGCCCCTTTCTTTGAGCTAACTCTGCAATAGTGCGAGCCGCAAATGCCACTTCCAACTTAGCTGTGCAGAAGAAGAACAACAAGAAGAAGAAATATCTCGAAATATGTCCGTTAGGCCCCTTCCCTTGAGATAAATCTGCAAATATCTCGGAAACGAAGCGAGCTATGGCAAAATGTTAAGAGACGTTTTTTGTAGAGAATTATGTTTCCTACAATTTATGTTCTATGATATTTTTTGATCAGAAGCGTAGTTTTCGAGATATATCGAGATATTTAAAAGTTCCGAAGCCGCACCAACATAATAGAGATACAGAAACACCGTGGCCCCTTTCTTTGAGATAACTCTGCACTATAGCGAGCTGTAAATGCCACTGCCAGCTTAGCTGTGCAGAAGAAGAACAACAAGAAGAAGAAATATCTCGAAATATGTCGGTCAGGCCCCTTCCCTTGAGATATATCTGCAAATATCTCGGAAACGAAGCGAGCTATGGCAAAATGTTAAGAGACCTTTTTTGTAGAGAATTATGTTTCCTACAATTTATGTTCTATGATATTTTTTGATCAGAAGTGTAGTTTTCGAGATATATCGAGATATTTAAAAGTTCCGAAGCCGCACCAACATAATAGAGATACAGAAACACCGTGGCCCCTTTCTTTGAGATAACTCTGCACTAGTGCGAGCCGCAAATGCCACTTCCAGCTTAGCTGTGCAGAAGAAGAACAACAAGAAGAAATATCTCGAAATATGTCCGTCAGGCCCCTTCCCTTGAGATGTATCTGCAAATATCTCGGAAACGAAGCGAGCTATGGCAAAATGTTAAGAGACCTTATTTGTGGAGAATTAAGTTTCCTACTTTATATGTTCTGTGATATTTTTTGATCAGATGCGTAGTTCTCGAGATATATCAAGATATTTAAAAGTTCCGAAGCCGCACCACCATAATAGAGATACAGAAACACCGTGGCCCCTTTCTTTGAGATAACTCTGCACTATTGCGAGCTGCGAATGCCACTTCCAGCTTAGCTGTGCAGAAGAAGAACAACAAGAAGAAGAAATATCTCGAAATATGTCCGTCAGGCCCCTTCCCTTGAGATAAATCTGCAAATATCTCGGAAACGAAGAGAGTTATGGCAAAATGTTAAGAGACCTTTCTTGTAGAGAATTAAGTTTCCTACTTTTTATGTTGTATGATATTTTTTGATCAGATGCGTAGTTCTCGAGATATATCAAGATATTTAAAAGTTCCGAAGCCGCACCAACATAATAGAGATACAGAAACTCCCTGGCCCCTTTCTTTGAGATAACTCTGCACTATTGCGAGCTGCAAATGCCACTTCCAGTTTCGCTGTGCAGAGGAAGAACAACAAGAAGAAGAAATATCTCGAAATATGTCCGTCAGGCCCGTTCCTTTGAGCTGAATCTGCAAATATCTCGGAAACGAAGCGAGCTATGGCAAAATGTTAAGAGACTTTTTTTGTAGAGAATTATGTTTCCTACAATTTATGTTCTATGATATTTTTTGATCAGAAGCGTAGTTTTCGAGATATATCGAGATATTTAAAAGTTCCGAAGCCGCACCAACATAATAGAGATACAGAAACACCGTGGACCCTTTCTTTGAGATAACTCTGCACTAGTGCGAGCCGCAAATGCCACTTCCAGCTTAGCTGTGCAGAAGAAGAACAACAAGAAGAAGAAATATCTCGAAATATGTCCGTCAGGCCCCTTCCCTTGTGATAAATCTGCAAATATCTCGGAAACGAAGCGAGCTATGGCAAAATGTCAAGAGACCTTTCTTGTAGAGAATTAAGTTTCCTACTTTTTATGTTCTATGATATTTTTTGACCAGACGCGTAGTTCTCGAGATATATCAAGATATTTAAAAGTTCCGAAGCCGCACCAACATAATAGAGATACAGAAACACCGTGGCCCCTTTCTTTGAGATAACTCTGCACTATTGCGAGCTGCAAATGCCACTTCCAGCTTAGCTGTGCAGAAGAAGAACAACAAGAAGAAGAAATATCTCGAAATATGTCCGTCAGGCCCCTTCCCTTGAGATAAATCGGCAAATATCTCGGAAACGAAGCGAGCTATGGCAAAATGTTAAGAGACCTTTTTTGTAGAGAACCAAGTTTCCTACTTTTTATGTTCTATGATATTTTTTGATCAGATGCGTAGTTCTCGAGATATATCAAGATATTTAAAAGTTCCGAAGCCGCACCAACATAATAGAGATACAGAAACACCGTGGCCCCTTTCTTTGAGATAACTCTGCACTATTGCGAGCTGCAAATGCCACTTCCAGCTTAGCTGTGCAGAAGAAGAACAACAAGAAGAAGAAATATCTCGAAATATGTCCGTCAGGCCCCTTCCCTTGAGATAAATCTGCAAATATCTCGGAAACGAAGCGAGCTATGGCAAAATGTTCAGAGACGTTTTTTGTAGAGAATTATGTTTCCTACAATTTATGTTCTATGATATTTTTTGATCAGAAGCGTAGTTTTCGAGATATATCGAGATATTTAAAAGTTCCGAAGCCGCACCAACATAATAGAGATACAGAAACACCGTGGCCCCTTTCTTTGAGATAACTCTGCACTAGTGCGAGCCGCAAATGCCACTTCCAGCTTAGCTGTGCAGACGAAGAACAACAAGAAGAAGAAATATCTCGAAATATGTCCGTCAGGCCCCTTCCCTTGAGATAAATCTGCAAATATCTCGGAAACGAAGCGAGCTATGGCAAAATGTCAAGAGACCTTTTTTGTAGAGAATTAAGTTTCCTACTTTTTATGTTCTATGATATTTTTTGACCAGACGCGTAGTTCTCGAGATATATCAAGATATTTAAAAGTTCCGAAGCCGCACCAACATAATAGAGATACAGAAACACCGTGGCCCCTTTCTTTGAGATAACTCTGCACTATTGCGAGCTGCAAATGCCACTTCCAGCTTAGCTGTGCAGAAGAAGAACAACAAGAAGAAGAAATATCTCGAAATATGTCCGTCAGGCCCCTTCCCTTGAGATAAATCGGCAAATATCTCGGAAACGAAGCGAGCTATGGCAAAATGTTAAGAGACCTTTTTTGTAGAGAACCAAGTTTCCTACTTTTTATGTTCTATGATATTTTTTGATCAGATGCGTAGTTCTCGAGATATATCAAGATATTTAAAAGTTCCGAAGCCGCACCAACATAATAGAGATACAGAAACACCGTGGCCCCTTTCTTTGAGATAACTCTGCACTATTGCGAGCTGCAAATGCCACTTCCAGCTTAGCTGTGCAGAAGAAGAACAACAAGAAGAAGAAATATCTCGAAATATGTCCGTCAGGCCCCTTCCCTTGAGATAAATCTGCAAATATCTCGGAAACGAAGCGAGCTATGGCAAAATGTTCAGAGACGTTTTTTGTAGAGAATTATGTTTCCTACAATTTATGTTCTATGATATTTTTTGATCAGAAGCGTAGTTTTCGAGATATATCGAGATATTTAAAAGTTCCGAAGCCGCACCAACATAATAGAGATACAGAAACACCGTGGCCCCTTTCTTTGAGATAACTCTGCACTAGTGCGAGCCGCAAATGCCACTTCCAGCTTAGCTGTGCAGACGAAGAACAACAAGAAGAAGAAATATCTCGAAATATGTCCGTCAGGCCCCTTCCCTTGAGATAAATCTGCAAATATCTCGGAAACGAAGCGAGCTATGGCAAAATGTCAAGAGACCTTTTTTGTAGAGAATTAAGTTTCCTACTTTTTATGTTCTATGATATTTTTTGATCAGATGCGTAGTTCTCGAGATATATCAAGATATTTAAAAGTTCCGAAGCCGCACCAACATAATAGAGATACAGAAACACCGTGGCCCCTTTCTTTGAGATAACTCTGCACTATTGCGAGCTGCAAATGCCACTTCCAGCTTAGCTGTGCAGAGGAAGAACAACAAGAAGAAGAAATATCTCGAAATATGTCCGTCAGGCCCGTTCCTTTGAGCTGAATCTGCAAATATCTCGGAAACGAAGCGAGCTATGGCAAAATGTTAAGAGACGTTTTTTGTAGAGAATTATGTTTCCTACAATTTATCTTCTATGATATTTTTTGATCAGAAGCGTAGTTTTCGAGATATATCGAGATATTTAAAAGTTCCGAAGCCGCACCAACATAATAGAGATACAGAAACACCGTGGCCCCTTTCTTTGAGATAACTCTGCACTAGTGCGAGCCGCAAATGCCACTTCCAGCTTAGCTGTGCAGAAGAAGAACAACAAGAAGAAGAAATATCTCGAAATATGTCCGTAAGGCCCCTTCCCTTGAGATAAATCTGCAAATATCTCGGAAACGAAGCGAGCTATGGCAAAATGTTAAGAGACCTTTTTTGTAGAGAATTAAGTTTCCTACTTTTTATGTTCTATGATATTTTTTGATCAGATGCGTAGTTCTCGAGATATATCAAGATATTTAAAAGTTCCGAAGCCGCACCAACATAATAGAGATACAGAAACACCGTGGCCCCTTTCTTTGAGATAACTCTGCACTATTGCGAGCTGCAAATGCCACTTCCAGCTTAGCTGTGCAGAGGAAGAACAACAAGAAGAAGAAATATCTCGAAATATGTCCGTCAGGCCCGTTCCTTTGAGCTGAATCTGCAAATGTCTCGGAAACGAAGCGAGCTATGGCAAAATGTTAAGAGACGTTTTTTGTAGAGAATTATGTTTCCTACAATTTATCTTCTATGATATTTTTTGATCAGAAGCGTAGTTTTCGAGATATATCGAGATATTTAAAAGTTCCGAAGCCGCACCAACATAATAGAGATACAGAAACACCGTGGCCCCTTTCTTTGAGATAACTCTGCACTAGTGCGAGCCGCAAATGCCACTTCCAGCTTAGCTGGGCAGAAGAAGAACAACAAGAAGAAGAAATATCTCGAAATATGTCCGTAAGGCCCCTTCCCTTGAGATAAATCTGCAAATATCTCGGAAACGAAGCGAGCTATGGCAAAATGTTAAGAGACCTTTTTTGTAAAGAATTAAGTTTCCTACTTTTTATGTTCTATGATATTTTTTGATCAGATGCGTAGTTCTCGAGATATATCAAGATATTTAAAAGTTCCGAAGCCGCACCAACATAATAGAGATACAGAAACACCGTGGCCCCTTTCTTTGAGATAACTCTGCACTATTGCGAGCTGTAAATGCCACTTCCAGCTTAGCTGTGCAGAAGAAGAACAACAAGAGGAAGAAATATCTCGAAATATGTCCGTCAGGCCCCTTCCCTTGAGATATATCTGCAAATATCTCGGAAACGAAGCGAGCTATGGCAAAATGTTAAGAGACCTTTTTTGTAGAGAATTATGTTTCCTACAATTTATCTTGTATGATATTTTTGATCAGAAGCGTAGTTTTCGAGATATATCGAGATATTTAAAAGTTCCGAAGCCGCACCAACATAATAGAGATACAGAAACACCGTGGCCCCTTTCTTTGAGATAACTCTGCACTAGTGCGAGCCGCAAATGCCACTTCCAGCTTAGCTGTGCAGAAGAAGAACAACAAGAAGAAGAAATATCTCGAAATATGTCCGTAAGGCCCCTTCCCTTGAGATAAATCTGCAAATATCTCGGAAACGAAGCGAGCTATGGCAAAATGTTAAGAGACCTTTTTTGTAGAGAATTAAGTTTCCTACTTTTTATGTTCTATGATATTTTTTGATCAGATGCGTAGTTCTCGAGATATATCAAGATATTTAAAAGTTCCGAAGCCGCACCAACATAATAGAGATACAGAAACACCGTGGCCCCTTTCTTTGAGATAACTCTGCACTGTTGCGAGCTGCAAATGCCACTTCCAGCTTAGCTGTGCAGAGGAAGAACAACAAGAAGAAGAAATATCTCGAAATATGTCCGTCAGGCCCGTTCCTTTGAGCTGAATCTGCAAATATCTCGGAAACGAAGCGAGCTATGGCAAAATGTTAAGAGACGTTTTTTGTAGAGAATTATGTTTCCTACAATTTATCTTCTATGATATTTTTTGATCAGAAGCGTAGTTTTCGAGATATATCGAGATATTTAAAAGTTCCGAAGCCGCACCAACATAATAGAGATACAGAAACACCGTGGCCCCTTTCTTTGAGATAACTCTGCACTAGTGCGAGCCGCAAATGCCACTTCCAGCTTAGCTGGGCAGAAGAAGAACAACAAGAAGAAGAAATATCTCGAAATATGTCCGTAAGGCCCCTTCCCTTGAGATAAATCGGCAAATATCTCGGAAACGAAGCGAGCTATGGCAAAATGTTAAGAGACCTTTTTTGTAGAGAATTAAGTTTCCTACTTTTTATGTTCTATGATATTTTTTGATCAGATGCGTAGTTCTCGAGATATATCAAGATATTTAAAAGTTCCGAAGCCGCACCAACATAATAGAGATACAGAAACACCGTGGCCCCTTTCTTTGAGATAACTCTGCACTATTGCGAGCTGCAAATGCCACTTCCAGCTTAGCTGTGCAGAAGAAGAACAACAAGAAGAAGAAATATCTCGAAATATGTCCGTCAGGCCCCTTCCCTTGAGATAAATCTGCAAATATCTCGGAAACGAAGCGAGCTATGGCAAAATGTTAAGAGACGTTTTTTGTAGAGAATTATGTTTCCTACAATTTATGTTCTATGATATTTTTTGATCAGAAGCGTAGTTTTCGAGATATATCGAGATATTTAAAAGTTCCGAAGCCGCACCAACATAATAGAGATACAGAAACACCGTGGCCCCTTTCTTTGAGATAACTCTGCACTATTGCGAGCTGCAAATGCGACTTCCAGCTTAGCTGTGCAGAGGAAGAACAACAAGAAGAAGAAATATCTCGAAATATGTCCGTCAGGCCCGTTCCTTTGAGCTGAATCTGCAAATATCTCGGAAACGAAGCGAGCTATGGCAAAATGTTAAGAGACCTTTTTTGTAGAGAATTAAGTTTCCTACTTTTTATGTAGTATGATATTTTTTGATCAGATGCGTAGTTCTCGAGATATATCAAGATATTTAAAAGTTCCGAAGCCGGACCAACATAATAGAGATACAGAAACACCGTGGCCCCTTTCTTTGAGATAACTCTGCACTAGTGCGAGCCGCAAATGCCACTTCCAGCTTAGCTGTGCAGAAGAAGAACAACAAGAAGAAGAAATATCTCGAAATATGTCCGTCAGGCCCCTTCCCTTGAGATAAATCGGCAAATATCTCGGAAACGAAGCGAGCTATGGCAAAATGTTAAGAGACCTTTTTTGTAGAGAATCAAGTTTCCTACTTTTTATGTTCTATGATATTTTTTGATCAGATGCGTAGTTCTCGAGATATATCAAGATATTTAAAAGTTCCGAAGCCGCACCAACATAATAGAGATACAGAAACACCGTGGCCCCTTTCGTTGAGATAACTCTGCACTATTGCGAGCTGCAAATGCCACTTCCAGCTTAGCTGTGCAGAAGAAGAACAACAAGAAGAAGAAATATCTCGAAATATGTCCGTCAGGCCCCTTCCTTGAGATAAATCTGCAAATATCTCGGAAACGAAGCGAGCTATGGCAAAATGTTCAGAGACGTTTTTTGTAGAGAATTATGTTTCCTACAATTTATGTTCTATGATATTTTTTGATCAGAAGCGTAGTTTTCGAGATATATCGAGATATTTAAAAGTTCCGAAGCCGCACCAACATAATAGAGATACAGAAACACCGTGGCCCCTTTCTTTGAGATAACTCTGCACTAGTGCGAGCCGCAAATGCCACTTCCAGCTTAGCTGTGCAGACGAAGAACAACAAGAAGAAGAAATATCTCGAAATATGTCCGTCAGGCCCCTTCCCTTGAGATAAATCTGCAAATATCTCGGAAACGAAGCGAGCTATGGCAAAATGTCAAGAGACCTTTTTTGTAGAGAATTAAGTTTCCTACTTTTTATGTTCTATGATATTTTTTGATCAGATGCGTAGTTCTCGAGATATATCAAGATATTTAAAAGTTCCGAAGCCGCACCAACATAATAGAGATACAGAAACACCGTGGCCCCTTTCTTTGAGATAACTCTGCACTATTGCGAGCTGTAAATGCCACTTCCAGCTTAGCTGTGCAGAAGAAGAACAACAAGAGGAAGAAATATCTCGAAATATGTCCGTCAGGCCCCTTCCCTTGAGATATATCTGCAAATATCTCGGAAACGAAGCGAGCTATGGCAAAATGTTAAGAGACCTTTCTTGTAGAGAATTATGTTTCCTACAATTTATGATCTATGATATTTTTTGATCAGAAGCTTAGTTTTCGAGATATATCGAGATATTTAAAAGTTCCGAAGCCGCACCAACATAATAGAGATACAGAAACACCGTGGCCCCTTTCTTTGAGATAACTCTGCACTATTGCGAGCTGCAAATGCGACTTCCAGCTTAGCTGTGCAGAGGAAGAACAACAAGAAGAAGAAATATCTCGAAATATGTCGTCAGGCCCGTTCCTTTGAGCTGAATCTGCAAATATCTCGGAAACGAAGCGAGCAATGGCAAAGTGTTAAGAGACCTTTTTTGTAGAGAATTAAGTTTCCTACTTTTTATGTAGTATGATATTTTTTGATCAGATGCGTAGTTCTCGAGATATATCAAGATATTTAAAAGTTCCGAAGCCGGACCAACATAATAGAGATACAGAAACACCGTGGCCCCTTTCTTTGAGATAACTCTGCACTAGTGCGAGCCGCAAATGCCACTTCCAGCTTAGCTGTGCAGAAGAAGAACAACAAGAAGAAGAAATATCTCGAAATATGTCCGTCAGGCCCCTTCCCTTGAGATAAATCTGCAAATATCTCGGAAACGAAGCGAGCTATGGCAAAATGTTAAGAGACTTTATTTGTAGAGAATTAAGTTTCCTACTTTTTATGCTCTATGATATTTTTTGATCAGATGCGTAGTTCTCGAGATATATCAAGATATTTAGAAGTTCCGAAGCCGCACCAACATAATAGAGATACAGAAACACCGTGGCCCCTTTCTTTGAGATAACTCTGCACTATTGCGAGCTGCAAATGCCACTTCCAGCTTAGCTGTGCAGAAGAAGAACAACAAGAAGAAGAAATATCTCGAAATATGTCCGTCAGGCCCCTTCCCTTGAGATAAATTTGCAAATATCTCGGAAACGAAGAGAGTTATGGCAAAATGTTAAGAGACCTTTTTTGTAGAGAATTAAGTTTCCTACTTTTTATGTTCTATGATATTTTTTGATCAGATGCGTAGTTCTCGAGATATATCAAGATATTTAAAAGTTCCGAAGCCGCACCAACATAATAGAGATACAGAAACTCCCTGGCCCCTTTCTTTGAGATAACTCTGCACTATTGCGAGCTGCAAATGCCACTTCCAGCTTAGCTGTGCAGAGGAAGAACAACAAGAAGAAGAAATATCTCGAAATATGTCCGTCAGGCCCGTTCCTTTGAGCTGAATCTGCAAATATCTCGGAAACGAAGCGAGCTATGGTAAAATGTTAAGAGACGTTTTTTGTAGAGAATTATGTTTCCTACAATTTATGTTCTATGATATTTTTTGATCAGAAGCGTAGTTTTCGAGATATATCGAGATATTTAAAAGTTCCGAAGCCGCACCAACATAATAGAGATACAGAAACACCGTGGCCCCTTTCTTTGAGATAACTCTGCACTATTGCGAGCTGCAAATGCCACTTTCAGCTTAGCTGTGCAGAAGAAGAACAACAAGAAGAAGAAATATCTCGAAATATGTCCGTCAGGCCCCTTCCCTTGAGATAAATCTGCAAATATCTCGGAAACGAAGAGAGTTATGGCAAAATGTTAAGAGACCTTTTTTGTAGAGAATTAAGTTTCCTACTTTTTATGTTCTATGATATTTTTTGATCAGATGCGTAGTTCTCGAGATATATCAAGATATTTAAAAGTTCCGAAGCCGGACCAACATAATAGAGATACAGAAACACCGTGGCCCCTTTCTTTGAGATAACTCTGCACTAGTGCGAGCCGCAAATGCCACTTCCAGTTTAGCTGTGCAGAGGAAGAACAACAAGAAGAAGAAATATCTCGAAATATGTCCGTCAGGCCCGTTCCTTTGAGCTGAATCTGCAAATATCTCGGAAACGAAGCGAGCTATGGCAAAATGTTAAGAGACGTTTTTTGTAGAGAATTATGTTTCCTACAATTTATCTTCTATGATATTTTTTGATCAGAAGCGTAGTTTTCGAGATATATCGAGATATTTAAAAGTTCCGAAGCCGCACCAACATAATAGAGATACAGAAACACCGTGGCCCCTTTCTTTGAGATAACTCTGCACTATTGCGAGCTGCAAATGCCACTTCCAGCTTAGCTGTGCAGAAGAAGAACAACAAGAAGAAGAAATATCTCGAAATATGTCCGTCAGGCCCCTTCCCTTGAGATAAATCTGCAAATATCTCGGAAACGAAGAGAGTTATGGCAAAATGTTAAGAGACCTTTTTTGTAGAGAATTAAGTTTCCTACTTTTTATGTTCTATGATATTTTTTGATCAGATGCGTAGTTCTCGAGATATATCAAGATATTTAAAAGTTCCGAAGCCGCACCAACATAATAGAGATACAGAAACTCCCTGGCCCCTCTCTTTGAGATAACTCTGCACTATTGCGAGCTGCAAATGCCACTTCCAGCTTAGCTGTGCAGAAGAAGAACAACAAGAAGAAGAAATATCTCGAAATATATCCGTTAGGCCCCTTCCCTTCAGATAAATCTGCAAATATCTCGGAAACGAAGCGAGCTATGGCAAAATGTTAAGAGACCTTTTTTGTAGAGAATCAAGTTTCCTACTTTTTATGTTCTATGATATTTTTTGATCAGATGCGTAGTTCTCGAGATATATCAAGATATTTAAAAGTTCCGAAGCCGCACCAACATAATAGAGATACAGAAACACCGTGGCCCCTTTCTTTGAGATAACTCTGCACTATTGCGAGCTGCAAATGCCACTTCCAGCTTAGCTGTGCAGAAGAAGAACAACAAGAAGAAGAAATATCTCGAAATATGTCCGTCAGGCCGTTTCCCTTGAGATAAATCTGCAAATATCTCGGAAACGAAGCGAGCAATGGCAAAATGTTAAGAGACCTTTTTTGTAGAGAATTAAGTTTCCTACTTTTTATGTAGTATGATATTTTTTGATCAGATGCGTAGTTCTCGAGATATATCAAGATATTTAAAAGTTCCGAAGCCGGACCAACATAATAGAGATACAGAAACACCGTGGCCCCTTTCTTTGAGATAACTCTGCACTATTGCGAGCTGCAAATGCCACTTCCAGCTTAGCTGTGCAGAAGAAGAACAACAAGAAGAAGAAATATCTCGAAATATGTCCGTCAGGCCCCTTCCCTTGAGATAAATCTGCAAATATCTCGGAAACGAAGAGAGTTATGGCAAAATGTTAAGAGACCTTTTTTGTAGAGAATTAAGTTTCCTACTTTTTATGTTCTATGATATTTTTTGATCAGATACGTAGTTCTCGAGATATATCAAGATATTTAAAAGTTCCGAAGCCGCACCAACATAATAGAGATACAGAAACTCCCTGGCCCCTTTCTTTGAGATAACTCTGCACTATTGCGAGCTGTAAATGCCACTTCCAGCTTAGCGGTGCAGAAGAAGAACAACAAGAGGAAGAAATATCTCGAAATATGTCCGTCAGGCCCCTTCCCTTGAGATAAATCTGCAAATATCTCGGAAACGAAGCGAGCTATGGCAAAATGTTAAGAGACCTTATTTGTGGAGAATTAAGTTTCCTACTTTTTATGTTCTGTGATATTTTTTGATCAGATGCGTAGTTCTCGAGATATATCAAGATATTTAAAAGTTCCGAAGCCGCACCAACATAATAGAGATACAGAAACACCGTGGCCCCTTTCTTTGAGATAACTCTGCACTATTGCGAGCTGCAAATGCCACTTCCAGCTTAGCTGTGCAGAAGAAGAACAACAAGAAGAAGAAATATCTCGAAATATGTCCGTCAGGCCCCTTCCCTTGAGATAAATCTGCAAACATCTCGGAAACGAAGAGAGTTATGGCAAAATGTTAAGAGACCTTTTTTGTAGAGAATTAAGTTTCCTACTTTTTATGTTCTATGATATTTTTTGATCAGATGCGTAGTTCTCGAGATATATCAAGATATTTAAAAGTTCCGAAGCCGCACCAACATAATAGAGATACAGAAACTCCCTGGCCCCTCTCTTTGAGATAACTCTGCACTATTGCGAGCTGCAAATGCCACTTCCAGCTTAGCTGTGCAGAAGAAGAACAACAAGAAGAAGAAATATCTCGAAATATGTCCGTTAGGCCCCTTCCCTTCAGATAAATCTGCAAATATCTCGGAAACGAAGCGAGCTATGGCAAAATGTTAAGAGACCTTTTTTGTAGAGAATCAAGTTTCCTACTTTTTATGTTCTATGATATTTTTTGATCAGATGCGTAGTTCTCGAGATATATCAAGATATTTAAAAGTTCCGAAGCCGCACCAACATAATAGAGATACAGAAACACCGTGGCCCCTTTCTTTGAGATAACTCTGCACTATTGCGAGCTGCAAATGCCACTTCCAGCTTAGCTGTGCAGAAGAAGAACAACAAGAAGAAGAAATATCTCGAAATATGTCCGTCAGGCCCCTTCCCTTGAGATAAATCTGCAAATATCTCGGAAACGAAGAGAGTTATGGCAAAATGTTAAGAGACCTTTTTTGTAGAGAATTAAGTTTCCTACTTTTTATGTTCTATGATATTTTTTGATCAGATGCGTAGTTCTCGAGATATATCAAGATATTTAAAAGTTCCGAAGCCGCACCAACATAATTGAGATACAGAAACTCCCTGGCCCCTTTCTTTGAGATAACTCTGCACTATTGCGAGCTGCAAATGCCACTTCCAGCTTAGCTGTGCAGAGGAAGAACAACAAGAAGAAGAAATACCTCGAAATATGTCCGTCAGGCCCGTTCCTTTGAGCTGAATCTGCAAATATCTCGGAAACGAAGCGAGCTATGGCAAAATGTTAAGAGACGTTTTTTGTAGAGAATTATGTTTCCTACAATTTATCTTCTATGATATTTTTTGATCAGAAGCGTAGTTTTCGAGATATATCGAGATATTTAAAAGTTCCGAAGCCGCACCAACATAATAGAGATACAGAAACACCGTGGCCCCTTTCTTTGAGATAACTCTGCACTATTGCGAGCTGCAAATGCCACTTCCAGCTTAGCTGTGCAGAAGAAGAACAACAAGAAGAAGAAATATCTCGAAATATGTCCGTCAGGCCGCTTCCCTTGAGATAAATCTGCAAATATCTCGGAAACGAAGCGAGCAATGGCAAAATGTTAAGAGACCTTTTTTGTAGAGAATTAAGTTTCCTACTTTTTATGTAGTATGATATTTTTTGATCAGATGCGTAGTTCTCGAGATATATCAAGATATTTAAAAGTTCCGAAGCCGGACCAACATAATAGAGATACAGAAACACCGTGGCCCCTTTCTTTGAGATAACTCTGCACTAGTGCGAGCCGCAAATGCCACTTCCAGCTTAGCTGTGCAGAAGAAGAACAACAAGAAGAAGAAATATCTCGAAATATGTCCGTCAGGCCCCTTCCCTTGAGATAAATCTGCAAATATCTCGGAAACGAAGCGAGCTATGGCAAAATGTTAAGAGACTTTATTTGTAGAGAATTAAGTTTCCTACTTTTTATGTTCTATGATATTTTTTGATCAGATGCGTAGTTCTCGAGATATATCAAGATATTTAAAAGTTCCGAAGCCGCACCAACATAATAGAGATACAGAAACTCCCTGGCCCCTTTCTTTGAGATAACTCTGCACTATTGCGAGCTGCAAATGCCACTTCCAGCTTAGCTGTGCAGAGGAAGAACAACAAGAAGAAGAAATATCTCGAAATATGTCCGTCAGGCCCGTTCCTTTGAGCTGAATCTGCAAATATCTCGGAAACGAAGCGAGCTATGGCAAAATGTTAAGAGACGTTTTTTGTAGAGAATTATGTTTCCTACAATTTATCTTCTATGATATTTTTTGATCAGAAGCGTAGTTTTCGAGATATATCGAGATATTTAAAAGTTCCGAAGCCGCACCAACATAATAGAGATACAGAAACACCGTGGCCCCTTTCTTTGAGATAACTCTGCACTATTGCGAGCTGCAAATGCCACTTCCAGCTTAGCTGTGCAGAAGAAGAACAACAAGAAGAAGAAATATCTCGAAATATGTCCGTTAGGCCCCTTCCCTTCAGATAAATCTGCAAATATCTCGGAAACGAAGCGAGCTATGGCAAAATGTTAAGAGACCTTTTTTGTAGAGAATCAAGTTTCCTACTTTTTATGTTCTATGATATTTTTTGATCAGATGCGTAGTTCTCGAGATATATCAAGATATTTAAAAGTTCCGAAGCCGCACCAACATAATAGAGATACAGAAACACCGTGGCCCCTTTCTTTGAGATAACTCTGCACTATTGCGAGCTGCAAATGCCACTTCCAGCTTAGCTGTGCAGAAGAAGAACAACAAGAAGAAGAAATATCTCGAAATATGTCCGTCAGGCCCCTTCCCTTGAGATAAATCTGCAAATATCTCGGAAACGAAGAGAGTTATGGCAAAATGTTAAGAGACCTTTTTTGTAGAGAATTAAGTTTCCTACTTTTTATGTTCTATGATATTTTTTGATCAGATGCGTAGTTCTCGAGATATATCAAGATATTTAAAAGTTCCGAAGCCGCACCAACATAATAGAGATACAGAAACTCCCTGGCCCCTTTCTTTGAGATAACTCTGCACTATTGCGAGCTGCAAATGCCACTTCCAGCTTAGCTGTGCAGAGGAAGAACAACAAGAAGAAGAAATACCTCGAAATATGTCCGTCAGGCCCGTTCCCTTGAGATAAATCGGCAAATATCTCGGAAACCAAGCGAGCTATGGCAAAATGTTAAGAGACCTTTTTTGTAGAGAACCAAGTTTCCTACTTTTTATGTTCTATGATATTTTTTGATCAGATGCGTAGTTCTCGAGATATATCAAGATATTTAAAAGTTCCGAAGCCGCACCAACATAATAGAGATACAGAAACACCGTGGCCCCTTTCTTTGAGATAACTCTGCACTATTGCGAGCTGCAAATGCCACTTCCAGCTTAGCTGTGCAGAAGAAGAACAACAAGAAGAAGAAATATCTCGAAATATGTCCGTCAGGCCCCTTCCCTTGAGATAAATCTGCAAATATCTCGGAAACGAAGCGAGCTATGGCAAAATGTTCAGAGACGTTTTTTGTAGAGAATTATGTTTCCTACAATTTATGTTCTATGATATTTTTTGATCAGAAGCGTAGTTTTCGAGATATATCGAGATATTTAAAAGTTCCGAAGCCGCACCAACATAATAGAGATACAGAAACACCGTGGCCCCTTTCTTTGAGATAACTCTGCACTAGTGCGAGCCGCAAATGCCACTTCCAGCTTAGCTGTGCAGACGAAGAACAACAAGAAGAAGAAATATCTCGAAATATGTCCGTCAGGCCCCTTCCCTTGAGATAAATCTGCAAATATCTCGGAAACGAAGCGAGCTATGGCAAAATGTCAAGAGACCTTTTTTGTAGAGAATTAAGTTTCCTACTTTTTATGTTCTATGATATTTTTTGACCAGACGCGTAGTTCTCGAGATATATCAAGATATTTAAAAGTTCCGAAGCCGCACCAACATAATAGAGATACAGAAACACCGTGGCCCCTTTCTTTGAGATAACTCTGCACTATTGCGAGCTGCAAATGCCACTTCCAGCTTAGCTGTGCAGAAGAAGAACAACAAGAAGAAGAAATATCTCGAAATATGTCCGTCAGGCCCCTTCCCTTGAGATAAATCGGCAAATATCTCGGAAACGAAGCGAGCTATGGCAAAATGTTAAGAGACCTTTTTTGTAGAGAACCAAGTTTCCTACTTTTTATGTTCTATGATATTTTTTGATCAGATGCGTAGTTCTCGAGATATATCAAGATATTTAAAAGTTCCGAGCCGCACCAACATAATAGAGATACAGAAACACCGTGGCCCCTTTCTTTGAGATAACTCTGCACTATTGCGAGCTGCAAATGCCACTTCCAGCTTAGCTGTGCAGAAGAAGAACAACAAGAAGAAGAAATATCTCGAAATATGTCCGTCAGGCCCCTTCCCTTGAGATAAATCTGCAAATATCTCGGAAACGAAGCGAGCTATGGCAAAATGTTCAGAGACGTTTTTTGTAGAGAATTATGTTTCCTACAATTTATGTTCTATGATATTTTTTGATCAGAAGCGTAGTTTTCGAGATATATCGAGATATTTAAAAGTTCCGAAGCCGCACCAACATAATAGAGATACAGAAACACCGTGGCCCCTTTCTTTGAGATAACTCTGCACTAGTGCGAGCCGCAAATGCCACTTCCAGCTTAGCTGTGCAGACGAAGAACAACAAGAAGAAGAAATATCTCGAAATATGTCCGTCAGGCCCCTTCCCTTGAGATAAATCTGCAAATATCTCGGAAACGAAGCGAGCTATGGCAAAATGTCAAGAGACCTTTTTTGTAGAGAATTAAGTTTCCTACTTTTTATGTTCTATGATATTTTTTGATCAGATGCGTAGTTCTCGAGATATATCAAGATATTTAAAAGTTCCGAAGCCGCACCAACATAATAGAGATACAGAAACACCGTGGCCCCTTTCTTTGAGATAACTCTGCACTATTGCGAGCTGCAAATGCCACTTCCAGCTTAGCTGTGCAGAGGAAGAACAACAAGAAGAAGAAATATCTCGAAATATGTCCGTCAGGCCCGTTCCTTTGAGCTGAATCTGCAAATATCTCGGAAACGAAGCGAGCTATGGCAAAATGTTAAGAGACGTTTTTTGTAGAGAATTATGTTTCCTACAATTTATCTTCTATAATATTTTTTGATCAGAAGCGTAGTTTTCGAGATATATCGAGATATTTAAAAGTTCCGAAGCCGCACCAACATAATAGAGATACAGAAACACCGTGGCCCCTTTCTTTGAGATAACTCTGCACTAGTGCGAGCCGCAAATGCCACTTCCAGCTTAGCTGTGCAGAAGAAGAACAACAAGAAGAAGAAATATCTCGAAATATGTCCGTAAGGCCCCTTCCCTTGAGATAAATCTGCAAATATCTCGGAAACGAAGCGAGCTATGGCAAAATGTTAAGAGACCTTTTTTGTAGAGAATTAAGTTTCCTACTTTTTATGTTCTATGATATTTTTTGATCAGATGCGTAGTTCTCGAAATATATCAAGATATTTAAAAGTTCCGAAGCCGCACCAACATAATAGAGATACAGAAACACCGTGGCCCCTTTCTTTGAGATAACTCTGCACTATTGCGAGCTGCAAATGCCACTTCCAGCTTAGCTGTGCAGAGGAAGAACAACAAGAAGAAGAAATATCTCGAAATATGTCCGTCAGGCCCGTTCCTTTGAGCTGAATCTGCAAATGTCTCGGAAACGAAGCGAGCTATGGCAAAATGTTAAGAGACGTTTTTTGTAGAGAATTATGTTTCCTACAATTTATCTTCTATGATATTTTTTGATCAGAAGCGTAGTTTTCGAGATATATCGAGATATTTAAAAGTTCCGAAGCCGCACCAACATAATAGAGATACAGAAACACCGTGGCCCCTTTCTTTGAGATAACTCTGCACTAGTGCGAGCCGCAAATGCCACTTCCAGCTTAGCTGTGCAGAAGAAGAACAACAAGAAGAAGAAATATCTCGAAATATGTCCGTAAGGCCCCTTCCCTTGAGATAAATCTGCAAATATCTCGGAAACGAAGCGAGCTATGGCAAAATGTTAAGAGACCTTTTTTGTAGAGAATTAAGTTTCCTACTTTTTATGTTCTATGATATTTTTTGATCAGATGCGTAGTTCTCGAGATATATCAAGATATTTAAAAGTTCCGAAGCCGCACCAACATAATAGAGATACAGAAACACCGTGGCCCCTTTCTTTGAGATAACTCTGCACTATTGCGAGCTGCAAATGCCACTTCCAGCTTAGCTGTGCAGAGGAAGAACAACAAGAAGAAGAAATATCTCGAAATATGTCCGTCAGGCCCGTTCCTTTGAGCTGAATCTGCAAATGTCTCGGAAACGAAGCGAGCTATGGCAAAATGTTAAGAGACGTTTTTTGTAGAGAATTATGTTTCCTACAATTTATCTTCTATGATATTTTTTGATCAGAAGCGTAGTTTTCGAGATATATCGAGATATTTAAAAGTTCCGAAGCCGCACCAACATAATAGAGATACAGAAACACCGTGGCCCCTTTCTTTGAGATAACTCTGCACTAGTGCGAGCCGCAAATGCCACTTCCAGCTTAGCTGTGCAGAAGAAGAACAACAAGAAGAAGAAATATCTCGAAATATGTCCGTAAGGCCCCTTCCCTTGAGATAAATCTGCAAATATCTCGGAAACGAAGCGAGCTATGGCAAAATGTTAAGAGACCTTTTTTGTAAAGAATTAAGTTTCCTACTTTTTATGTTCTATGATATTTTTTGATCAGATGCGTAGTTTTCGAGATATATCAAGATATTTAAAAGTTCCGAAGCCGCACCAACATAATAGAGATACAGAAACACCGTGGCCCCTTTCTTTGAGATAACTCTGCACTATTGCGAGCTGTAAATGCCACTTCCAGCTTAGCTGTGCAGAAGAAGAACAACAAGAGGAAGAAATATCTCGAAATATGTCCGTCAGGCCCCTTCCCTTGAGATATATCTGCAAATATCTCGGAAACGAAGCGAGCTATGGCAAAATGTTAAGAGACCTTTTTTGTAGAGAATTATGTTTCCTACAATTTATCTTGTATGATATTTTTGATCAGAAGCGTAGTTTTCGAGATATATCGAGATATTTAAAAGTTCCGAAGCCGCACCAACATAATAGAGATACAGAAACACCGTGGCCCCTTTCTTTGAGATAACTCTGCACTAGTGCGAGCCGCAAATGCCACTTCCAGCTTAGCTGTGCAGAACAAGAACAACAAGAAGAAGAAATATCTCGAAATATGTCCGTAAGGCCCCTTCCCTTGAGATAAATCTGCAAATATCTCGGAAACGAAGCGAGCTATGGCAAAATGTTAAGAGACCTTTTTTGTAGAGAATTAAGTTTCCTACTTTTTATGTTCTATGATATTTTTTGATCAGATGCGTAGTTCTCGAGATATATCAAGATATTTAAAAGTTCCGAAGCCGCACCAACATAATAGAGATACAGAAACACCGTGGCCCCTTTCTTTGAGATAACTCTGCACTGTTGCGAGCTGCAAATGCCACTTCCAGCTTAGCTGTGCAGAGGAAGAACAACAAGAAGAAGAAATATCTCGAAATATGTCCGTCAGGCCCGTTCCTTTGAGCTGAATCTGCAAATATCTCGGAAACGAAGCGAGCTATGGCAAAATGTTAAGAGACGTTTTTTGTAGAGAATTATGTTTCCTACAATTTATCTTCTATGATATTTTTTGATCAGAAGCGTAGTTTTCGAGATATATCGAGATATTTAAAAGTTCCGAAGCCGCACCAACATAATAGAGATACAGAAACACCGTGGCCCCTTTCTTTGAGATAACTCTGCACTAGTGCGAGCCGCAAATGCCACTTCCAGCTTAGCTGGGCAGAAGAAGAACAACAAGAAGAAGAAATATCTCGAAATATGTCCGTAAGGCCCCTTCCCTTGAGATAAATCTGCAAATATCTCGGAAACGAAGCGAGCTATGGCAAAATGTTAAGAGACCTTTTTTGTAAAGAATTAAGTTTCCTACTTTTTATGTTCTATGATATTTTTTGATCAGATGCGTAGTTCTCGAGATATATCAAGATATTTAAAAGTTCCGAAGCCGCACCTACATAATAGAGATACAGAAACACCGTGGCCCCTTTCTTTGAGATAACTCTGCACTATTGCGAGCTGTAAATGCCACTTCCAGCTTAGCTGTGCAGAAGAAGAACAACAAGAGGAAGAAATATCTCGAAATATGTCCGTCAGGCCCCTTCCCTTGAGATATATCTGCAAATATCTCGGAAACGAAGCGAGCTATGGCAAAATGTTAAGAGACCTTTTTTGTAGAGAATTATGTTTCCTACAATTTATGTTCTATGATATTTTTTGATCAGAAGCGTAGTTTTCGAGATATATCGAGATATTTAAAAGTTCCGAAGCCGCACCAACATAATAGAGATACAGAAACACCGTGGCCCCTTTCTTTGAGATAACTCTGCACTATTGCGAGCTGCAAATGCGACTTCCAGCTTAGCTGTGCAGAGGAAGAACAACAAGAAGAAGAAATATCTCGAAATATGTCCGTCAGGCCCGTTCCTTTGAGCTGAATCTGCAAATATCTCGGAAACGAAGCGAGCTATGGCAAAATATTAAGAGACCTTTTTTGTAGAGAATTAAGTTTCCTACTTTTTATGTAGTATGATATTTTTTGATCAGATGCGTAGTTCTCGAGATATATCAAGATATTTAAAAGTTCCGAAGCCGGACCAACATAATAGAGATACAGAAACACCGTGGCCCCTTTCCTTGAGATAACTCTGCACTAGTGCGAGCCGCAAATGCCACTTCCAGCTTAGCTGTGCAGAAGAAGAACAACAAGAAGAAGAAATATCTCGAAATGTGTCCGTCAGGCCCCTTCCCTTGAGATAAATCGGCAAATATCTCGGAAACGAAGCGAGCTATGGCAAAATGTTAAGAGACCTTTTTTGTAGAGAATTAAGTTTCCTACTTTTTATGTTCTATGATATTTTTTGATCAGATGCGTAGTTCTCGAGATATATCAAGATATTTAAAAGTTCCGAAGCCGCACCAACATAATAGAGATACAGAAACACCGTGGCCCCTTTCTTTGAGATAACTCTGCACTATTGCGAGCTGCAAATGCCACTTCCAGCTTAGCTGTGCAGAAGAAGAACAACAAGAAGAAGAAATATCTCGAAATATGTCCGTCAGGCCCCTTCCCTTGAGATAAATCTGCAAATATCTCGGAAACGAAGCGAGCTATGGCAAAATGTTAAGAGACGTTTTTTGTAGAGAATTATGTTTCCTACAATTTATGTTCTATGATATTTTTTGATCAGAAGCGTAGTTTTCGAGATATATCGAGATATTTAAAAGTTCCGAAGCCGCACCAACATAATAGAGATACAGAAACACCGTGGCCCCTTTCTTTGAGATAACTCTGCACTATTGCGAGCTGCAAATGCGACTTCCAGCTTAGCTGTGCAGAGGAAGAACAACAAGAAGAAGAAATATCTCGAAATATGTCCGTCAGGCCCGTTCCTTTGAGCTGAATCTGCAAATATCTCGGAAACGAAGCGAGCTATGGCAAAATGTTAAGAGACCTTTTTTGTAGAGAATTAAGTTTCCTACTTTTTATGTAGTATGATATTTTTTGATCAGATGCGTAGTTCTCGAGATATATCAAGATATTTAAAAGATCCGAAGCCGGACCAACATAATAGAGATACAGAAACACCGTGGCCCCTTTCTTTGAGATAACTCTGCACTAGTGCGAGCCGCAAATGCCACTTCCAGCTTAGCTGTGCAGAAGAAGAACAACAAGAAGAAGAAATATCTCGAAATATGTCCGTCAGGCCCCTTCCCTTGAGATAAATCGGCAAATATCTCGGAAACGAAGCGAGCTATGGCAAAATGTTAAGAGACCTTTTTTGTAGAGAATCAAGTTTCCTACTTTTTATGTTCTATGATATTTTTTGATCAGATGCGTAGTTCTCGAGATATATCAAGATATTTAAAAGTTCCGAAGCCGCACCAACATAATAGAGATACAGAAACACCGTGGCCCCTTTCGTTGAGATAACTCTGCACTATTGCGAGCTGCAAATGCCACTTCCAGCTTAGCTGTGCAGAAGAAGAACAACAAGAAGAAGAAATATCTCGAAATATGTCCGTCAGGCCCCTTCCTTGAGATAAATCTGCAAATATCTCGGAAACGAAGCGAGCTATGGCAAAATGTTCAGAGACGTTTTTTGTAGAGAATTATGTTTCCTACAATTTATGTTCTATGATATTTTTTGATCAGAAGCGTAGTTTTCGAGATATATCGAGATATTTAAAAGTTCCGAAGCCGCACCAACATAATAGAGATACAGAAACACCGTGGCCCCTTTCTTTGAGATAACTCTGCACTAGTGCGAGCCGCAAATGCCACTTCCAGCTTAGCTGTGCAGACGAAGAACAACAAGAAGAAGAAATATCTCGAAATATGTCCGTCAGGCCCCTTCCCTTGAGATAAATCTGCAAATATCTCGGAAACGAAGCGAGCTATGGCAAAATGTCAAGAGACCTTTTTTGTAGAGAATTAAGTTTCCTACTTTTTATGTTCTATGATATTTTTTGATCAGATGCGTAGTTCTCGAGATATATCAAGATATTTAAAAGTTCCGAAGCCGCACCAACATAATAGAGATACAGAAACACCGTGGCCCCTTTCTTTGAGATAACTCTGCACTATTGCGAGCTGTAAATGCCACTTCCAGCTTAGCTGTGCAGAAGAAGAACAACAAGAGGAAGAAATATCTCGAAATATGTCCGTCAGGCCCCTTCCCTTGAGATATATCTGCAAATATCTCGGAAACGAAGCGAGCTATGGCAAAATGTTAAGAGACCTTTTTTGTAGAGAATTATGTTTCCTACAATTTATGATCTATGATATTTTTTGATCAGAAGCTTAGTTTTCGAGATATATCGAGATATTTAAAAGTTCCGAAGCCGCACCAACATAATAGAGATACAGAAACACCGTGGCCCCTTTCTTTGAGATAACTCTGCACTATTGCGAGCTGCAAATGCGAGTTCCAGCTTAGCTGTGCAGAGGAAGAACAACAAGAAGAAGAAATATCTCGAAATATGTCGTCAGGCCCGTTCCTTTGAGCTGAATCTGCAAATATCTCGGAAACGAAGCGAGCAATGGCAAAATGTTAAGAGACCTTTTTTGTAGAGAATTAAGTTTCCTACTTTTTATGTAGTATGATATTTTTTGATCAGATGCGTAGTTCTCGAGATATATCAAGATATTTAAAAGTTCCGAAGCCGGACCAACATAATAGAGATACAGAAACACCGTGGCCCCTTTCTTTGAGATAACTCTGCACTAGTGCGAGCCGCAAATGCCACTTCCAGCTTAGCTGTGCAGAAGAAGAACAACAAGAAGAAGAAATATCTCGAAATATGTCCGTCAGGCCCCTTCCCTTGAGATAAATCGGCAAATATCTCGGAAACGAAGCGAGCTATGGCAAAATGTTAAGAGACCTTTTTTGTAGAGAATCAAGTTTCCTACTTTTTATGTTCTATGATATTTTTTGATCAGATGCGTAGTTCTCGAGATATATCAAGATATTTAAAAGTTCCGAAGCCGCACCAACATAATAGAGATACAGAAACACCGTGGCCCCTTTCGTTGAGATAACTCTGCACTATTGCGAGCTGCAAATGCCACTTCCAGCTTAGCTGTGCAGAAAAAGAACAACAAGAAGAAGAAATATCTCGAAATATGTCCGTCAGGCCCCTTCCTTGAGATAAATCTGCAAATATCTCGGAAACGAAGCGAGCTATGGCAAAATGTTCAGAGACGTTTTTTGTAGAGAATTATGTTTCCTACAATTTATGTTCTATGATATTTTTTGATCAGAAGCGTAGTTTTCGAGATATATCGAGATATTTAAAAGTTCCGAAGCCGCACCAACATAATAGAGATACAGAAACACCGTGGCCCCTTTCTTTGAGATAACTCTGCACTAGTGCGAGCCGCAAATGCCACTTCCAGCTTAGCTGTGCAGACGAAGAACAACAAGAAGAAGAAATATCTCGAAATATGTCCGTCAGGCCCCTTCCCTTGAGATAAATCTGCAAATATCTCGGAAACGAAGCGAGCTATGGCAAAATGTCAAGAGACCTTTTTTGTAGAGAATTAAGTTTCCTACTTTTTATGTTCTATGATATTTTTTGATCAGATGCGTAGTTCTCGAGATATATCAAGATATTTAAAAGTTCCGAAGCCGCACCAACATAATAGAGATACAGAAACACCGTGGCCCCTTTCTTTGAGATAACTCTGCACTATTGCGAGCTGTAAATGCCACTTCCAGCTTAGCTGTGCAGAAGAAGAACAACAAGAGGAAGAAATATCTCGAAATATGTCCGTCAGGCCCCTTCCCTTGAGATATATCTGCAAATATCTCGGAAACGAAGCGAGCTATGGCAAAATGTTAAGAGACCTTTTTTGTAGAGAATTATGTTTCCTACAATTTATGATCTATGATATTTTTTGATCAGAAGCTTAGTTTTCGAGATATATCGAGATATTTAAAAGTTCCGAAGCCGCACCAACATAATAGAGATACAGAAACACCGTGGCCCCTTTCTTTGAGATAACTCTGCACTATTGCGAGCTGCAAATGCGACTTCCAGCTTAGCTGTGCAGAGGAAGAACAACAAGAAGAAGAAATATCTCGAAATATGTCGTCAGGCCCGTTCCTTTGAGCTGAATCTGCAAATATCTCGGAAACGAAGCGAGCAATGGCAAAATGTTAAGAGACCTTTTTTGTAGAGAATTAAGTTTCCTACTTTTTATGTAGTATGATATTTTTTGATCAGATGCGTAGTTCTCGAGATATATCAAGATATTTAAAAGTTCCGAAGCCGGACCAACATAATAGAGATACAGAAACACCGTGGCCCCTTTCTTTGAGATAACTCTGCACTAGTGCGAGCCGCAAATGCCACTTCCAGCTTAGCTGTGCAGAAGAAGAACAACAAGAAGAAGAAATATCTCGAAATATGTCCGTCAGGCCCCTTCCCTTGAGATAAATCTGCAAATATCTCGGAAACGAAGCGAGCTATGGCAAAATGTTAAGAGACTTTATTTGTAGAGAATTAAGTTTCCTACTTTTTATGCTCTATGATATTTTTTGATCAGATGCGTAGTTCTCGAGATATATCAAGATATTTAGAAGTTCCGAAGCCGCACCAACATAATAGAGATACAGAAACACCGTGGCCCCTTTCTTTGAGATAACTCTGCACTATTGCGAGCTGCAAATGCCACTTCCAGCTTAGCTGTGCAGAAGAAGAACAACAAGAAGAAGAAATATCTCGAAATATGTCCGTCAGGCCCCTTCCCTTGAGATAAATTTGCAAATATCTCGGAAACGAAGAGAGTTATGGCAAAATGTTAAGAGACCTTTTTTGTAGAGAATTAAGTTTCCTACTTTTTATGTTCTATGATATTTTTTGATCAGATGCGTAGTTCTCGAGATATATCAAGATATTTAAAAGTTCCGAAGCCGCACCAACATAATAGAGATACAGAAACTCCCTGGCCCCTTTCTTTGAGATAACTCTGCACTATTGCGAGCTGCAAATGCCACTTCCAGCTTAGCTGTGCAGAGGAAGAACAACAAGAAGAAGAAATATCTCGAAATATGTCCGTCAGGCCCGTTCCTTTGAGCTGAATCTGCAAATATCTCGGAAACGAAGCGAGCTATGGTAAAATGTTAAGAGACGTTTTTTGTAGAGAATTATGTTTCCTACAATTTATGTTCTATGATATTTTTTGATCAGAAGCGTAGTTTTCGAGATATATCGAGATATTTAAAAGTTCCGAAGCCGCACCAACATAATAGAGATACAGAAACACCGTGGCCCCTTTCTTTGAGATAACTCTGCACTATTGCGAGCTGCAAATGCCACTTTCAGCTTAGCTGTGCAGAAGAAGAACAACAAGAAGAAGAAATATCTCGAAATATGTCCGTCAGGCCCCTTCCCTTGAGATAAATCTGCAAATATCTCGGAAACGAAGAGAGTTATGGCAAAATGTTAAGAGACCTTTTTTGTAGAGAATTAAGTTTCCTACTTTTTATGTTCTATGATATTTTTTGATCAGATGCGTAGTTCTCGAGATATATCAAGATATTTAAAAGTTCCGAAGCCGCACCAACATAATAGAGATACAGAAACTCCCTGGCCCCTTTCTTTGAGATAACTCTGCACTATTGCGAGCTGCAAATGCCACTTCCAGCTTAGCTGTGCAGAAGAAGAACAACAAGAAGAAGAAATATCTCGAAATATGTCCGTTAGGCCCCTTCCCTTCAGATAAATCTGCAAATATCTCGGAAACGAAGCGAGCTATGGCAAAATGTGAAGAGACCTTTTTTGTAGAGAATCAAGTTTCCTACTTTTTATGTTCTATGATATTTTTTGATCAGATGCGTAGTTCTCGAGATATATCAAGATATTTAAAAGTTCCGAAGCCGGACCAACATAATAGAGATACAGAAACACCGTGGCCCCTTTCTTTGAGATAACTCTGCACTAGTGCGAGCCGCAAATGCCACTTCCAGTTTAGCTGTGCAGAGGAAGAACAACAAGAAGAAGAAATATCTCGAAATATGTCCGTCAGGCCCGTTCCTTTGAGCTGAATCTGCAAATATCTCGGAAACGAAGCGAGCTATGGCAAAATGTTAAGAGACGTTTTTTGTAGAGAATTATGTTTCCTACAATTTATCTTCTATGATATTTTTTGATCAGAAGCGTAGTTTTCGAGATATATCGAGATATTTAAAAGTTCCGAAGCCGCACCAACATAATAGAGATACAGAAACACCGTGGCCCCTTTCTTTGAGATAACTCTGCACTATTGCGAGCTGCAAATGCCACTTCCAGCTTAGCTGTGCAGAAGAAGAACAACAAGAAGAAGAAATATCTCGAAATATGTCCGTCAGGCCCCTTCCCTTGAGATAAATATGCAAATATCTCGGAAACGAAGAGAGTTATGGCAAAATGTTAAGAGACCTTTTTTGTAGAGAATTAAGTTTCCTACTTTTTATGTTCTATGATATTTTTTGATCAGATGCGTAGTTCTCGAGATATATCAAGATATTTAAAAGTTCCGAAGCCGCACCAACATAATAGAGATACAGAAACTCCCTGGCCCCTTTCTTTGAGATAACTCTGCACTATTGCGAGCTGTAAATGCCACTTCCAGCTTAGCTGTGCAGAAGAAGAACAACAAGAGGAAGAAATATCTCGAAATATGTCCGTCAGGCCCCTTCCCTTGAGATAAATCTGCAAATATCTCGGAAACGAAGCGAGCTATGGCAAAATGTTAAGAGACCTTATTTGTGGAGAATTAAGTTTCCTACTTTTTATGTTCTGTGATATTTTTTGATCAGATGCGTAGTTCTCGAGATATATCAAGATATTTAAAAGTTCCGAAGCCGCACCAACATAATAGAGATACAGAAACACCGTGGCCCCTTTCTTTGAGATAACTCTGCACTATTGCGAGCTGCAAATGCCACTTCCAGCTTAGCTGTGCAGAAGAAGAACAACAAGAAGAAGAAATATCTCGAAATATGTCCGTCAGGCCCCTTCCCTTGAGATAAATCTGCAAATATCTCGGAAACGAAGAGAGTTATGGCAAAATGTTAAGAGACCTTTTTTGTAGAGAATTAAGTTTCCTACTTTTTATGTTCTATGATATTTTTTGATCAGATGCGTAGTTCTCGAGATATATCAAGATATTTAAAAGTTCCGAAGCCGCACCAACATAATAGAGATACAGAAACTCCCTGGCCCCTCTCTTTGAGATAACTCTGCACTATTGCGAGCTGCAAATGCCACTTCCAGCTTAGCTGTGCAGACGAAGAACAACAAGAAGAAGAAATATCTCGAAATATGTCCGTCAGGCCCCTTCCCTTGAGATAAATCTGCAAATATCTCGGAAACGAAGCGAGCTATGGCAAAATGTCAAGAGACCTTTTTTGTAGAGAATTAAGTTTCCTACTTTTTATGTTCTATGATATTTTTTGATCAGATGCGTAGTTCTCGAGATATATCAAGATATTTAAAAGTTCCGAAGCCGCACCAACATAATAGAGATACAGAAACACCGTGGCCCCTTTCTTTGAGATAACTCTGCACTATTGCGAGCTGTAAATGCCACTTCCAGCTTAGCTGTGCAGAAGAAGAACAACAAGAGGAAGAAATATCTCGAAATATGTCCGTCAGGCCCCTTCCCTTGAGATATATCTGCAAATATCTCGGAAACGAAGCGAGCTATGGCAAAATGTTAAGAGACCTTTTTTGTAGAGAATTATGTTTCCTACAATTTATGATCTATGATATTTTTTGATCAGAAGCTTAGTTTTCGAGATATATCGAGATATTTAAAAGTTCCGAAGCCGCACCAACATAATAGAGATACAGAAACACCGTGGCCCCTTTCTTTGAGATAACTCTGCACTATTGCGAGCTGCAAATGCGACTTCCAGCTTAGCTGTGCAGAGGAAGAACAACAAGAAGAAGAAATATCTCGAAATATGTCGTCAGGCCCGTTCCTTTGAGCTGAATCTGCAAATATCTCGGAAACGAAGCGAGCAATGGCAAAATGTTAAGAGACCTTTTTTGTAGAGAATTAAGTTTCCTACTTTTTATGTAGTATGATATTTTTTGATCAGATGCGTAGTTCTCGAGATATATCAAGATATTTAAAAGTTCCGAAGCCGGACCAACATAATAGAGATACAGAAACACCGTGGCCCCTTTCTTTGAGATAACTCTGCACTAGTGCGAGCCGCAAATGCCACTTCCAGCTTAGCTGTGCAGAAGAAGAACAACAAGAAGAAGAAATATCTCGAAATATGTCCGTCAGGCCCCTTCCCTTGAGATAAATCTGCAAATATCTCGGAAACGAAGCGAGCTATGGCAAAATGTTAAGAGACTTTATTTGTAGAGAATTAAGTTTCCTACTTTTTATGCTCTATGATATTTTTTGATCAGATGCGTAGTTCTCGAGATATATCAAGATATTTAGAAGTTCCGAAGCCGCACCAACATAATAGAGATACAGAAACACCGTGGCCCCTTTCTTTGAGATAACTCTGCACTATTGCGAGCTGCAAATGCCACTTCCAGCTTAGCTGTGCAGAAGAAGAACAACAAGAAGAAGAAATATCTCGAAATATGTCCGTCAGGCCCCTTCCCTTGAGATAAATTTGCAAATATCTCGGAAACGAAGAGAGTTATGGCAAAATGTTAAGAGACCTTTTTTGTAGAGAATT
This sequence comes from Osmia lignaria lignaria, assembly GCF_051020975.1. NCBI lineage: Eukaryota > Metazoa > Arthropoda > Insecta > Hymenoptera > Megachilidae > Osmia > Osmia lignaria. The sequence continues at coordinate 31,031,138 of NW_027478158.1, read as the reverse complement.
AAGTTTCCTACTTTTTATGTTCTATGATATTTTTTGATCAGATGCGTAGTTCTCGAGATATATCAAGATATTTAAAAGTTCCGAAGCCGCACCAACATAATAGAGATACAGAAACTCCCTGGCCCCTTTCTTTGAGATAACTCTGCACTATTGCGAGCTGCAAATGCCACTTCCAGCTTAGCTGTGCAGAGGAAGAACAACAAGAAGAAGAAATATCTCGAAATATGTCCGTCAGGCCCGTTCCTTTGAGCTGAATCTGCAAATATCTCGGAAACGAAGCGAGCTATGGTAAAATGTTAAGAGACGTTTTTTGTAGAGAATTATGTTTCCTACAATTTATGTTCTATGATATTTTTTGATCAGAAGCGTAGTTTTCGAGATATATCGAGATATTTAAAAGTTCCGAAGCCGCACCAACATAATAGAGATACAGAAACACCGTGGCCCCTTTCTTTGAGATAACTCTGCACTATTGCGAGCTGCAAATGCCACTTTCAGCTTAGCTGTGCAGAAGAAGAACAACAAGAAGAAGAAATATCTCGAAATATGTCCGTCAGGCCCCTTCCCTTGAGATAAATCTGCAAATATCTCGGAAACGAAGAGAGTTATGGCAAAATGTTAAGAGACCTTTTTTGTAGAGAATTAAGTTTCCTACTTTTTATGTTCTATGATATTTTTTGATCAGATGCGTAGTTCTCGAGATATATCAAGATATTTAAAAGTTCCGAAGCCGCACCAACATAATAGAGATACAGAAACTCCCTGGCCCCTTTCTTTGAGATAACTCTGCACTATTGCGAGCTGCAAATGCCACTTCCAGCTTAGCTGTGCAGAAGAAGAACAACAAGAAGAAGAAATATCTCGAAATATGTCCGTTAGGCCCCTTCCCTTCAGATAAATCTGCAAATATCTCGGAAACGAAGCGAGCTATGGCAAAATGTGAAGAGACCTTTTTTGTAGAGAATCAAGTTTCCTACTTTTTATGTTCTATGATATTTTTTGATCAGATGCGTAGTTCTCGAGATATATCAAGATATTTAAAAGTTCCGAAGCCGGACCAACATAATAGAGATACAGAAACACCGTGGCCCCTTTCTTTGAGATAACTCTGCACTAGTGCGAGCCGCAAATGCCACTTCCAGTTTAGCTGTGCAGAGGAAGAACAACAAGAAGAAGAAATATCTCGAAATATGTCCGTCAGGCCCGTTCCTTTGAGCTGAATCTGCAAATATCTCGGAAACGAAGCGAGCTATGGCAAAATGTTAAGAGACGTTTTTTGTAGAGAATTATGTTTCCTACAATTTATCTTCTATGATATTTTTTGATCAGAAGCGTAGTTTTCGAGATATATCGAGATATTTAAAAGTTCCGAAGCCGCACCAACATAATAGAGATACAGAAACACCGTGGCCCCTTTCTTTGAGATAACTCTGCACTATTGCGAGCTGCAAATGCCACTTCCAGCTTAGCTGTGCAGAAGAAGAACAACAAGAAGAAGAAATATCTCGAAATATGTCCGTCAGGCCCCTTCCCTTGAGATAAATATGCAAATATCTCGGAAACGAAGAGAGTTATGGCAAAATGTTAAGAGACCTTTTTTGTAGAGAATTAAGTTTCCTACTTTTTATGTTCTATGATATTTTTTGATCAGATGCGTAGTTCTCGAGATATATCAAGATATTTAAAAGTTCCGAAGCCGCACCAACATAATAGAGATACAGAAACTCCCTGGCCCCTTTCTTTGAGATAACTCTGCACTATTGCGAGCTGTAAATGCCACTTCCAGCTTAGCTGTGCAGAAGAAGAACAACAAGAGGAAGAAATATCTCGAAATATGTCCGTCAGGCCCCTTCCCTTGAGATAAATCTGCAAATATCTCGGAAACGAAGCGAGCTATGGCAAAATGTTAAGAGACCTTATTTGTGGAGAATTAAGTTTCCTACTTTTTATGTTCTGTGATATTTTTTGATCAGATGCGTAGTTCTCGAGATATATCAAGATATTTAAAAGTTCCGAAGCCGCACCAACATAATAGAGATACAGAAACACCGTGGCCCCTTTCTTTGAGATAACTCTGCACTATTGCGAGCTGCAAATGCCACTTCCAGCTTAGCTGTGCAGAAGAAGAACAACAAGAAGAAGAAATATCTCGAAATATGTCCGTCAGGCCCCTTCCCTTGAGATAAATCTGCAAATATCTCGGAAACGAAGAGAGTTATGGCAAAATGTTAAGAGACCTTTTTTGTAGAGAATTAAGTTTCCTACTTTTTATGTTCTATGATATTTTTTGATCAGATGCGTAGTTCTCGAGATATATCAAGATATTTAAAAGTTCCGAAGCCGCACCAACATAATAGAGATACAGAAACTCCCTGGCCCCTCTCTTTGAGATAACTCTGCACTATTGCGAGCTGCAAATGCCACTTCCAGCTTAGCTGTGCAGAAGAAGAACAACAAGAAGAAGAAATATCTCGAAATATGTCCGTTAGGCCCCTTCCCTTCAGATAAATCTGCAAATATCTCGGAAACGAAGCGAGCTATGGCAAAATGTTAAGAGACCTTTTTTGTAGAGAATCAAGTTTCCTACTTTTTATGTTCTATGATATTTTTTGATCAGATGCGTAGTTCTCGAGATATATCAAGATATTTAAAAGTTCCGAAGCCGCACCAACATAATAGAGATACAGAAACACCGTGGCCCCTTTCTTTGAGATAACTCTGCACTATTGCGAGCTGCAAATGCCACTTCCAGCTTAGCTGTGCAGAAGAAGAACAACAAGAAGAAGAAATATCTCGAAATATGTCCGTCAGGCCGCTTCCCTTGAGATAAATCTGCAAATATCTCGGAAACGAAGCGAGCAATGGCAAAATGTTAAGAGACCTTTTTTGTAGAGAATTAAGTTTCCTACTTTTTATGTAGTATGATATTTTTTGATCAGATGCGTAGTTCTCGAGATATATCAAGATATTTAAAAGTTCCGAAGCCGGACCAACATAATAGAGATACAGAAACACCGTGGCCCCTTTCTTTGAGATAACTCTGCACTAGTGCGAGCCGCAAATGCCACTTCCAGCTTAGCTGTGCAGAAGAAGAACAACAAGAAGAAGAAATATCTCGAAATATGTCCGTCAGGCCCCTTCCCTTGAGATAAATCTGCAAATATCTCGGAAACGAAGCGAGCTATGGCAAAATGTTAAGAGACTTTATTTGTAGAGAATTAAGTTTCCTACTTTTTATGTTCTATGATATTTTTTGATCAGATGCGTAGTTCTCGAGATATATCAAGATATTTAGAAGTTCCGAAGCCGCACCAACATAATAGAGATACAGAAACACCGTGGCCCCTTTCTTTGAGATAACTCTGCACTATTGCGAGCTGCAAATGCCACTTCCAGCTTAGCTGTGCAGAAGAAGAACAACAAGAAGAAGAAATATCTCGAAATATGTCCGTCAGGCCCCTTCCCTTGAGATAAATCTGCAAATATCTCGGAAACGAAGAGAGTTATGGCAAAATGTTAAGAGACCTTTTTTGTAGAGAATTAAGTTTCCTACTTTTTATGTTCTATGATATTTTTTGATCAGATGCGTAGTTCTCGAGATATATCAAGATATTTAAAAGTTCCGAAGCCGCACCAACATAATAGAGATACAGAAACTCCCTGGCCCCTTTCTTTGAGATAACTCTGCACTATTGCGAGCTGCAAATGCCACTTCCAGCTTAGCTGTGCAGAGGAAGAACAACAGGAAGAAGAAATATCTCGAAATATGTCCGTCAGGCCCGTTCCTTTGAGCTGAATCTGCAAATATCTCGGAAACGAAGCGAGCTATGGCAAAATGTTAAGAGACGTTTTTTGTAGAGAATTATGTTTCCTACAATTTATCTTCTATGATATTTTTTGATCAGAAGCGTAGTTTTCGAGATATATCGAGATATTTAAAAGTTCCGAAGCCGCACCAACATAATAGAGATACAGAAACACCGTGGCCCCTTTCTTTGAGATAACTCTGCACTATTGCGAGCTGCAAATGCCACTTCCAGCTTAGCTGTGCAGAAGAAGAACAACAAGAAGAAGAAATATCTCGAAATATGTCCGTCAGGCCCCTTCCCTTGAGATAAATCTGCAAATATCTCGGAAACGAAGAGAGTTATGGCAAAATGTTAAGAGACCTTTTTTGTAGAGAATTAAGTTTCCTACTTTTTATGTTCTATGATATTTTTTGATCAGATGCGTAGTTCTCGAGATATATCAAGATATTTAAAAGTTCCGAAGCCGCACCAACATAATAGAGATACAGAAACTCCCTGGCCCCTTTCTTTGAGATAACTCTGCACTATTGCGAGCTGTAAATGCCACTTCCAGCTTAGCGGTGCAGAAGAAGAACAACAAGAGGAAGAAATATCTCGAAATATGTCCGTCAGGCCCCTTCCCTTGAGATAAATCTGCAAATATCTCGGAAACGAAGCGAGCTATGGCAAAATGTTAAGAGACCTTATTTGTGGAGAATTAAGTTTCCTACTTTTTATGTTCTGTGATATTTTTTGATCAGATGCGTAGTTCTCGAGATATATCAAGATATTTAAAAGTTCCGAAGCCGCACCAACATAATAGAGATACAGAAACACCGTGGCCCCTTTCTTTGAGATAACTCTGCACTATTGCGAGCTGCAAATGCCACTTCCAGCTTAGCTGTGCAGAAGAAGAACAACAAGAAGAAGAAATATCTCGAAATATGTCCGTCAGGCCCCTTCCCTTGAGATAAATCTGCAAACATCTCGGAAACGAAGAGAGTTATGGCAAAATGTTAAGAGACCTTTTTTGTAGAGAATTAAGTTTCCTACTTTTTATGTTCTATGATATTTTTTGATCAGATGCGTAGTTCTCGAGATATATCAAGATATTTAAAAGTTCCGAAGCCGCACCAACATAATAGAGATACAGAAACTCCCTGGCCCCTTTCTTTGAGATAACTCTGCACTATTGCGAGCTGCAAATGCCACTTCCAGCTTAGCTGTGCAGAGGAAGAACAACAGGAAGAAGAAATATCTCGAAATATGTCCGTCAGGCCCGTTCCTTTGAGCTGAATCTGCAAATATCTCGGAAACGAAGCGAGCTATGGCAAAATGTTAAGAGACGTTTTTTGTAGAGAATTATGTTTCCTACAATTTATCTTCTATGATATTTTTTGATCAGAAGCGTAGTTTTCGAGATATATCGAGATATTTAAAAGTTCCGAAGCCGCACCAACATAATAGAGATACAGAAACACCGTGGCCCCTTTCTTTGAGATAACTCTGCACTATTGCGAGCTGCAAATGCCACTTCCAGCTTAGCTGTGCAGAAGAAGAACAACAAGAAGAAGAAATATCTCGAAATATGTCCGTCAGGCCCCTTCCCTTGAGATAAATCTGCAAATATCTCGGAAACGAAGAGAGTTATGGCAAAATGTTAAGAGACCTTTTTTGTAGAGTATTAAGTTTCCTACTTTTTATGTTCTATGATATTTTTTGATCAGATGCGTAGTTCTCGAGATATATCAAGATATTTAAAAGTTCCGAAGCCGCACCAACATAATAGAGATACAGAAACTCCCTGGCCCCTTTCTTTGAGATAACTCTGCACTATTGCGAGCTGTAAATGCCACTTCCAGCTTAGCGGTGCAGAAGAAGAACAACAAGAGGAAGAAATATCTCGAAATATGTCCGTCAGGCCCCTTCCCTTGAGATAAATCTGCAAATATCTCGGAAACGAAGCGAGCTATGGCAAAATGTTAAGAGACCTTATTTGTGGAGAATTAAGTTTCCTACTTTTTATGTTCTGTGATATTTTTTGATCAGATGCGTAGTTTTCGAGATATATCAAGATATTTAAAAGTTCCGAAGCCGCACCAACATAATAGAGATACAGAAACACCGTGGCCCCTTTCTTTGAGATAACTCTGCACTATTGCGAGCTGCAAATGCCACTTCCAGCTTAGCTGTGCAGAAGAAGAACAACAAGAAGAAGAAATATCTCGAAATATGTCCGTCAGGCCCCTTCCCTTGAGATAAATCTGCAAATATCTCGGAAACGAAGAGAGTTATGGCAAAATGTTAAGAGACCTTTTTTGTAGAGAATTAAGTTTCCTACTTTTTATGTTCTATGATATTTTTTGATCAGATGCGTAGTTCTCGAGATATATCAAGATATTTAAAAGTTCCGAAGCCGCACCAACATAATAGAGATACAGAAACTCCCTGGCCCCTTTCTTTGAGATAACTCTGCACTATTGCGAGCTGCAAATGCCACTTCCAGCTTAGCTGTGCAGAGGAAGAACAAGAAGAAGAAGAAATACCTCGAAATATGTCCGTCAGGCCCGTTCCTTTGAGCTGAATCTGCAAATATCTCGGAAACGAAGCGAGCTATGGCAAAATGTTAAGAGACGTTTTTTGTAGAGAATTATGTTTCCTACAATTTATCTTCTATGATATTTTTTGATCAGAAGCGTAGTTTTCGAGGTATATCGAGATATTTAAAAGTTCCGAAGCCGCACCAACATAATAGAGATACAGAAACACCGTGGCCCCTTTCTTTGAGATAACTCTGCACTATTGCGAGCTGCAAATGCCACTTCCAGCTTAGCTGTGCAGAAGAAGAACAACAAGAAGAAGAAATATCTCGAAATATGTCCGTCAGGCCGCTTCCCTTGAGATAAATCTGCAAATATCTCGGAAACGAAGCGAGCAATGGCAAAATGTTAAGAGACCTTTTTTGTAGAGAATTAAGTTTCCTACTTTTTATGTAGTATGATATTTTTTGATCAGATGCGTAGTTCTCGAGATATATCAAGATATTTAAAAGTTCCGAAGCCGGACCAACATAATAGAGATACAGAAACACCGTGGCCCCTTTCTTTGAGATAACTCTGCACTAGTGCGAGCCGCAAATGCCACTTCCAGCTTAGCTGTGCAGAAGAAGAACAACAAGAAGAAGAAATATCTCGAAATATGTCCGTCAGGCCCCTTCCCTTGAGATAAATCTGCAAATATCTCGGAAACGAAGCGAGCTATGGCAAAATGTTAAGAGACTTTATTTGTAGAGAATTAAGTTTCCTACTTTTTATGTTCTATGATATTTTTTGATCAGATGCGTAGTTCTCGAGATATATCAAGATATTTAAAAGTTCCGAAGCCGCACCAACATAATAGAGATACAGAAACTCCCTGGCCCCTTTCTTTGAGATAACTCTGCACTATTGCGAGCTGCAAATGCCACTTCCAGCTTAGCTGTGCAGAGGAAGAACAACAAGAAGAAGAAATATCTCGAAATATGTCCGTCAGGCCCGTTCCTTTGAGCTGAATCTGCAAATATCTCGGAAACGAAGCGAGCTATGGCAAAATGTTAAGAGACGTTTTTTGTAGAGAATTATGTTTCCTACAATTTATCTTCTATGATATTTTTTGATCAGAAGCGTAGTTTTCGAGATATATCGAGATATTTAAAAGTTCCGAAGCCGCACCAACATAATAGAGATACAGAAACACCGTGGCCCCTTTCTTTGAGATAACTCTGCACTATTGCGAGCTGCAAATGCCACTTCCAGCTTAGCTGTGCAGAAGAAGAACAACAAGAAGAAGAAATATCTCGAAATATGTCCGTTAGGCCCCTTCCCTTCAGATAAATCTGCAAATATCTCGGAAACGAAGCGAGCTATGGCAAAATGTTAAGAGACCTTTTTTGTAGAGAATCAAGTTTCCTACTTTTTATGTTCTATGATATTTTTTGATCAGATGCGTAGTTCTCGAGATATATCAAGATATTTAAAAGTTCCGAAGCCGCACCAACATAATAGAGATACAGAAACACCGTGGCCCCTTTCTTTGAGATAACTCTGCACTATTGCGAGCTGCAAATGCCACTTCCAGCTTAGCTGTGCAGAAGAAGAACAACAAGAAGAAGAAATATCTCGAAATATGTCCGTCAGGCCCCTTCCCTTGAGATAAATCTGCAAATATCTCGGAAACGAAGAGAGTTATGGCAAAATGTTAAGAGACCTTTTTTGTAGAGAATTAAGTTTCCTACTTTTTATGTTCTATGATATTTTTTGATCAGATGCGTAGTTCTCGAGATATATCAAGATATTTAAAAGTTCCGAAGCCGCACCAACATAATAGAGATACAGAAACTCCCTGGCCCCTTTCTTTGAGATAACTCTGTACTATTGCGAGCTGCAAATGCCACTTCCAGCTTAGCTGTGCAGAGGAAGAACAACAAGAAGAAGAAATACCTCGAAATATGTCCGTCAGGCCCGTTCCTTTGAGCTGAATCTGCAAATATCTCGGAAACGAAGCGAGCTATGGCAAAATGTTAAGAGACGTTTTTTGTAGAGAATTATGTTTCCTACAATTTATCTTCTATGATATTTTTTGATCAGAAGCGTAGTTTTCGAGATATATCGAGATATTTAAAAGTTCCGAAGCCGCACCAACATAATAGAGATACAGAAACACCGTGGCCCCTTTCTTTGAGATAACTCTGCACTATTGCGAGCTGCAAATGCCACTTCCAGCTTAGCTGTGCAGAAGAAGAACAACAAGAAGAAGAAATATCTCGAAATATGTCCGTCAGGCCGCTTCCCTTGAGATAAATCTGCAAATATCTCGGAAACGAAGCCAGCAATGGCAAAATGTTAAGAGACCTTTTTTGTAGAGAATTAAGTTTCCTACTTTTTATGTAGTATGATATTTTTTGATCAGATGCGTAGTTCTCGAGATATATCAAGATATTTAAAAGTTCCGAAGCCGGACCAACATAATAGAGATACAGAAACACCGTGGCCCCTTTCTTTGAGATAACTCTGCACTAGTGCGAGCCGCAAATGCCACTTCCAGCTTAGCTGTGCAGAAGAAGAACAACAAGAAGAAGAAATATCTCGAAATATGTCCGTCAGGCCCCTTCCCTTGAGATAAATCTGCAAATATCTCGGAAACGAAGCGAGCTATGGCAAAATGTTAAGAGACTTTATTTGTAGAGAATTAAGTTTCCTACTTTTTATGTTGTATGATATTTTTTGATCAGATGCGTAGTTCTCGAGATATATCAAGATATTTAGAAGTTCCGAAGCCGCACCAACATAATAGAGATACAGAAACACCGTGGCCCCTTTCTTTGAGATAACTCTGCACTATTGCGAGCTGCAAATGCCACTTCCAGCTTAGCTGTGCAGAAGAAGAACAACAAGAAGAAGAAATATCTCGAAATATGTCCGTCAGGCCCCTTCCCTTGAGATAAATCTGCAAATATCTCGGAAACGAAGAGAGTTATGGCAAAATGTTAAGAGACCTTTTTTGTAGAGAATTAAGTTTCCTACTTTTTATGTTCTATGATATTTTTTGATCAGATGCGTAGTTCTCGAGATATATCAAGATATTTAAAAGTTCCGAAGCCGCACCAACATAATAGAGATACAGAAACTCCCTGGCCCCTTTCTTTGAGATAACTCTGCACTATTGCGAGCTGCAAATGCCACTTCCAGCTTAGCTGTGCAGAGGAAGAACAACAAGAAGAAGAAATATCTCGAAATATGTCCGTCAGGCCCGTTCCTTTGAGCTGAATCTGCAAATATCTCGGAAACGAAGCGAGCTATGGCAAAATGTTAAGAGACGTTTTTTGTAGAGAATTATGTTTCCTACAATTTATCTTCTATGATATTTTTTGATCAGAAGCGTAGTTTTCGAGATATATCGAGATATTTAAAAGTTCCGAAGCCGCACCAACATAATAGAGATACAGAAACACCGTGGCCCCTTTCTTTGAGATAACTCTGCACTATTGCGAGCTGCAAATGCCACTTCCAGCTTAGCTGTGCAGAAGAAGAACAACAAGAAGAAGAAATATCTCGAAATATGTCCGTCAGGCCCCTTCCCTTGAGATAAATCTGCAAATATCTCGGAAACGAAGAGAGTTATGGCAAAATGTTAAGAGACCTTTTTTGTAGAGAATTAAGTTTCCTACTTTTTATGTTCTATGATATTTTTTGATCAGATGCGTAGTTCTCGAGATATATCAAGATATTTAAAAGTTCCGAGGCCGCACCAACATAATAGAGATACAGAAACTCCCTGGCCCCTTTCTTTGAGATAACTCTGCACTATTGCGAGCTGTAAATGCCACTTCCAGCTTAGCTGTGCAGAAGAAGAACAACAAGAGGAAGAAATATCTCGAAATATGTCCGTCAGGCCCCTTCCCTTGAGATAAATCTGCAAATATCTCGGAAACGAAGCGAGCTATGGCAAAATGTTAAGAGACCTTATTTGTGGAGAATTAAGTTTCCTACTTTTTATGTTCTGTGATATTTTTTGATCAGATGCGTAGTTCTCGAGATATATCAAGATATTTAAAAGTTCCGAAGCCGCACCAACATAATAGAGATACAGAAACACCGTGGCCCCTTTCTTTGAGATAACTCTGCACTATTGCGAGCTGCAAATGCCACTTCCAGCTTAGCTGTGCAGAAGAAGAACAACAAGAAGAAGAAATATCTCGAAATATGTCCGTCAGGCCGCTTCCCTTGAGATAAATCTGCAAATATCTCGGAAACGAAGCGAGCAATGGCAAAATGTTAAGAGACCTTTTTTGTAGAGAATTAAGTTTCCTACTTTTTATGTAGTATGATATTTTTTGATCAGATGCGTAGTTCTCGAGATATATCAAGATATTTAAAAGTTCCGAAGCCGGACCAACATAATAGAGATACAGAAACACCGTGGCCCCTTTCTTTGAGATAACTCTGCACTAGTGCGAGCCGCAAATGCCACTTCCAGCTTAGCTGTGCAGAAGAAGAACAACAAGAAGAAGAAATATCTCGAAATATGTCCGTCAGGCCCCTTCCCTTGAGATAAATCTGCAAATATCTCGGAAACGAAGCGAGCTATGGCAAAATGTTAAGAGACTTTATTTGTAGAGAATTAAGTTTCCTACTTTTTATGTTCTATGATATTTTTTGATCAGATGCGTAGTTCTCGAGATATATCAAGATATTTAAAAGTTCCGAAGCCGCACCAACATAATAGAGATACAGAAACTCCCTGGCCCCTTTCTTTGAGATAACTCTGCACTATTGCGAGCTGCAAATGCCACTTCCAGCTTAGCTGTGCAGAGGAAGAACAACAAGAAGAAGAAATATCTCGAAATATGTCCGTCAGGCCCGTTCCTTTGAGCTGAATCTGCAAATATCTCGGAAACGAAGCGAGCTATGGCAAAATGTTAAGAGACGTTTTTTGTAGAGAATTATGTTTCCTACAATTTATCTTCTATGATATTTTTTGATCAGAAGCGTAGTTTTCGAGATATATCGAGATATTTAAAAGTTCCGAAGCCGCACCAACATAATAGAGATACAGAAACACCGTGGCCCCTTTCTTTGAGATAACTCTGCACTATTGCGAGCTGCAAATGCCACTTCCAGCTTAGCTGTGCAGAAGAAGAACAACAAGAAGAAGAAATATCTCGAAATATGTCCGTTAGGCCCCTTCCCTTCAGATAAATCTGCAAATATCTCGGAAACGAAGCGAGCTATGGCAAAATGTTAAGAGACCTTTTTTGTAGAGAATCAAGTTTCCTACTTTTTATGTTCTATGATATTTTTTGATCAGATGCGTAGTTCTCGAGATATATCAAGATATTTAAAAGTTCCGAAGCCGCACCAACATAATAGAGATACAGAAACACCGTGGCCCCTTTCTTTGAGATAACTCTGCACTATTGCGAGCTGCAAATGCCACTTCCAGCTTAGCTGTGCAGAAGAAGAACAACAAGAAGAAGAAATATCTCGAAATATGTCCGTCAGGCCCCTTCCCTTGAGATAAATCTGCAAATATCTCGGAAACGAAGAGAGTTATGGCAAAATGTTAAGAGACCTTTTTTGTAGAGAATTAAGTTTCCTACTTTTTATGTTCTATGATATTTTTTGATCAGATGCGTAGTTCTCGAGATATATCAAGATATTTAAAAGTTCCGAAGCCGCACCAACATAATAGAGATACAGAAACTCCCTGGCCCCTTTCTTTGAGATAACTCTGTACTATTGCGAGCTGCAAATGCCACTTCCAGCTTAGCTGTGCAGAGGAAGAACAACAAGAAGAAGAAATACCTCGAAATATGTCCGTCAGGCCCGTTCCTTTGAGCTGAATCTGCAAATATCTCGGAAACGAAGCGAGCTATGGCAAAATGTTAAGAGACGTTTTTTGTAGAGAATTATGTTTCCTACAATTTATCTTCTATGATATTTTTTGATCAGAAGCGTAGTTTTCGAGATATATCGAGATATTTAAAAGTTCCGAAGCCGCACCAACATAATAGAGATACAGAAACACCGTGGCCCCTTTCTTTGAGATAACTCTGCACTATTGCGAGCTGCAAATGCCACTTCCAGCTTAGCTGTGCAGAAGAAGAACAACAAGAAGAAGAAATATCTCGAAATATGTCCGTCAGGCCGCTTCCCTTGAGATAAATCTGCAAATATCTCGGAAACGAAGCCAGCAATGGCAAAATGTTAAGAGACCTTTTTTGTAGAGAATTAAGTTTCCTACTTTTTATGTAGTATGATATTTTTTGATCAGATGCGTAGTTCTCGAGATATATCAAGATATTTAAAAGTTCCGAAGCCGGACCAACATAATAGAGATACAGAAACACCGTGGCCCCTTTCTTTGAGATAACTCTGCACTAGTGCGAGCCGCAAATGCCACTTCCAGCTTAGCTGTGCAGAAGAAGAACAACAAGAAGAAGAAATATCTCGAAATATGTCCGTCAGGCCCCTTCCCTTGAGATAAATCTGCAAATATCTCGGAAACGAAGCGAGCTATGGCAAAATGTTAAGAGACTTTATTTGTAGAGAATTAAGTTTCCTACTTTTTATGTTGTATGATATTTTTTGATCAGATGCGTAGTTCTCGAGATATATCAAGATATTTAGAAGTTCCGAAGCCGCACCAACATAATAGAGATACAGAAACACCGTGGCCCCTTTCTTTGAGATAACTCTGCACTATTGCGAGCTGCAAATGCCACTTCCAGCTTAGCTGTGCAGAAGAAGAACAACAAGAAGAAGAAATATCTCGAAATATGTCCGTCAGGCCCCTTCCCTTGAGATAAATCTGCAAATATCTCGGAAACGAAGAGAGTTATGGCAAAATGTTAAGAGACCTTTTTTGTAGAGAATTAAGTTTCCTACTTTTTATGTTCTATGATATTTTTTGATCAGATGCGTAGTTCTCGAGATATATCAAGATATTTAAAAGTTCCGAAGCCGCACCAACATAATAGAGATACAGAAACTCCCTGGCCCCTTTCTTTGAGATAACTCTGCACTATTGCGAGCTGCAAATGCCACTTCCAGCTTAGCTGTGCAGAGGAAGAACAACAAGAAGAAGAAATATCTCGAAATATGTCCGTCAGGCCCGTTCCTTTGAGCTGAATCTGCAAATATCTCGGAAACGAAGCGAGCTATGGCAAAATGTTAAGAGACGTTTTTTGTAGAGAATTATGTTTCCTACAATTTATCTTCTATGATATTTTTTGATCAGAAGCGTAGTTTTCGAGATATATCGAGATATTTAAAAGTTCCGAAGCCGCACCAACATAATAGAGATACAGAAACACCGTGGCCCCTTTCTTTGAGATAACTCTGCACTATTGCGAGCTGCAAATGCCACTTCCAGCTTAGCTGTGCAGAAGAAGAACAACAAGAAGAAGAAATATCTCGAAATATGTCCGTCAGGCCCCTTCCCTTGAGATAAATCTGCAAATATCTCGGAAACGAAGAGAGTTATGGCAAAATGTTAAGAGACCTTTTTTGTAGAGAATTAAGTTTCCTACTTTTTATGTTCTATGATATTTTTTGATCAGATGCGTAGTTCTCGAGATATATCAAGATATTTAAAAGTTCCGAGGCCGCACCAACATAATAGAGATACAGAAACTCCCTGGCCCCTTTCTTTGAGATAACTCTGCACTATTGCGAGCTGTAAATGCCACTTCCAGCTTAGCTGTGCAGAAGAAGAACAACAAGAGGAAGAAATATCTCGAAATATGTCCGTCAGGCCCCTTCCCTTGAGATAAATCTGCAAATATCTCGGAAACGAAGCGAGCTATGGCAAAATGTTAAGAGACCTTATTTGTGGAGAATTAAGTTTCCTACTTTTTATGTTCTGTGATATTTTTTGATCAGATGCGTAGTTCTCGAGATATATCAAGATATTTAAAAGTTCCGAAGCCGCACCAACATAATAGAGATACAGAAACACCGTGGCCCCTTTCTTTGAGATAACTCTGCACTATTGCGAGCTGCAAATGCCACTTCCAGCTTAGCTGTGCAGAAGAAGAACAACAAGAAGAAGAAATATCTCGAAATATGTCCGTCAGGCCCCTTCCCTTGAGATAAATCTGCAAATATCTCGGAAACGAAGAGAGTTATGGCAAAATGTTAAGAGACCTTTTTTGTACAGAGTTATAAGTTTCCTACTTTTTATGTTCTATGATATTTTTTGATCAGATGCGTAGTTCTCGAGATATATCAAGATATTTAAAAGTTCCGAAGCCGCACCAACATAATAGAGATACAGAAACTCCCTGGCCCCTCTCTTTGAGATAACTCTGCACTATTGCGAGCTGCAAATGCCACTTCCAGCTTAGCTGTGCAGAAGAAGAACAACAAGAAGAAGAAATATCTCGAAATATGTCCGTTAGGCCCCTTCCCTTCAGATAAATCTGCAAATATCTCGGAAACGAAGCGAGCTATGGCAAAATGTTAAGAGACCTTTTTTGTAGAGAATCAAGTTTCCTACTTTTTATGTTCTATGATATTTTTTGATCAGATGCGTAGTTCTCGAGATATATCAAGATATTTAAAAGTTCCGAAGCCGCACGAACATAATAGAGATACAGAAACACCGTGGCCCCTTTCTTTGAGATAACTCTGCACTATTGCGAGCTGCAAATGCCACTTCCAGCTTAGCTGTGCAGAAGAAGAACAACAAGAAGAAGAAATATCTCGAAATATGTCCGTCAGGCCCCTTCCCTTGAGATAAATCTGCAAATATCTCGGAAACGAAGAGAGTTATGGCAAAATGTTAAGAGACCTTTTTTGTAGAGAATTAAGTTTCCTACTTTTTATGTTCTATGATATTTTTTGATCAGATGCGTAGTTCTCGAGATATATCAAGATATTTAAAAGTTCCGAAGCCGCACCAACATAATAGAGATACAGAAACTCCCTGGCCCCTTTCTTTGAGATAACTCTGCACTATTGCGAGCTGCAAATGCCACTTCCAGCTTAGCTGTGCAGAGGAAGAACAACAAGAAGAAGAAATACCTCGAAATATGTCCGTCAGGCCCGTTCCTTTGAGCTGAATCTGCAAATATCTCGGAAACGAAGCGAGCTATGGCAAAATGTTAAGAGACGTTTTTTGTAGAGAATTATGTTTCCTACAATTTATCTTCTATGATATTTTTTGATCAGAAGCGTAGTTTTCGAGATATATCGAGATATTTAAAAGTTCCGAAGCCGCACCAACATAATAGAGATACAGAAACACCGTGGCCCCTTTCTTTGAGATAACTCTGCACTAGTGCGAGCCGCAAATGCCACTTCCAGCTTAGCTGTGCAGAAGAAGAACAACAAGAAGAAGAAATATCTCGAAATATGTCCGTAAGGCCCCTTCCCTTGAGATAAATCTGCAAATATCTCGGAAACGAAGCGAGCTATGGCAAAATGTTAAGAGACCTTTTTTGTAGAGAATTAAGTTTCCTACTTTTTATGTTCTATGATATTTTTTGATCAGATGCGTAGTTCTCGAGATATATCAAGATATTTAAAAGTTCCGAAGCCGCACCAACATAATAGAGATACAGAAACACCGTGGCCCCTTTCTTTGAGATAACTCTGCACTATTGCGAGCTGGAAATGCCACTTCCAGTTTAGCTGTGCAGAAGAAGAACAACAAGAAGAAGAAATATCTCGAAATATGTCCGTTAGGCCCCTTCCCTTGAGATAAATCTGCAAATATCTCGGAAACAAAGCGAGCTATGGCAAAATGTTAAGAGACCTTTTTTGTAGAGAATCAAGTTTCCTACTTTTTATGTTCTATGATATTTTTTGATCAGATGCGTAGTTCTCGAGATATATCAAGATATTTAAAAGTTCCGAAGCCGCACCAACATAATAGAGATACAGAAACACCGTGGCCCCTTTCTTTGAGATAACTCTGCACTATTGCGAGCTGCAAATGCCACTTCCAGCTTAGCTGTGCAGAAGAAGAACAACAAGAAGAAGAAATATCTCGAAATATGTCCGTCAGGCCCCTTCCCTTGAGATAAATCTGCAAATATCTCGGAAACGAAGAGAGTTATGGCAAAATGTTAAGAGACCTTTTTTGTAGCGAATTAAGTTTCCTACTTTTTATGTTCTATGATATTTTTTGATCAGATGCGTAGTTCTCGAGATATATCAAGATATTTAAAAGTTCCGAAGCCGCACCAACATAATAGAGATATAGAAACACCGTGGCCCCTTTCTTTGAGATAACACTGCACTATTGCGAGCTGCAAATGCCACTTCCAGCTTAGCTGTGCAGAAGAAGAACAACAAGAAGAAGAAATATCTCGAAATATGTCCGTCAGGCCCCTTCCCTTGAGATATATCTGCAAATATCTCGGAAACGAAGCGAGCTATTGCAAAATGTTAAGAGACCTTTTTTGTAGAGAATTATGTTTCCTACAATTTATGTTCTATGATATTTTTTGATCAGAAGCGTAGTTTTCGAGATATATCGAGATATTTAAAAGTTCCGAAGCCGCACCAACATAATAGAGATACAGAAACACCGTGGCCCCTTTCTTTGAGATAACTCTGCACTAGTGCGAGCCGCAAATGCCACTTCCAGCTTAGCTGTGCAGAAGAAGAACAACAAGAAGAAGAAATATCTCGAAATATGTCCGTAAGGCCCCTTCCCTTGAGATAAATCTGCAAATATCTCGGAAACGAAGCGAGCTATGGCAAAATGTTAAGAGACCTTTTTTGTAGAGAATTAAGTTTCCTACTTTTTATGTTCTATGATATTTTTTGATCAGATGCGTAGTTCTCGAGATATATCAAGATATTTAAAAGTTCCGAAGCCGCACCAACATAATAGAGATACAGAAACACCGTGGCCCCTTTCTTTGAGATAACTCTGCACTATTGCGAGCTGCAAATGCCACTTCCAGCTTAGCTGTGCAGAAGAAGAACAACAAGAAGAAGAAATATCTCGAAATATGTCCGTCAGGCCCCTTCCCTTGAGATAAATCTGCAAATATCTCGGAAACGAAGAGAGTTATGGCAAAATGTTAAGAGACCTTTTTTGTAGAGAATTAAGTTTCCTACTTTTTATGTTCTATGATATTTTTTGATCAGATGCGTAGTTCTCGAGATATATCAAGATATTTAAAAGTTCCGAAGCCGCACCAACATAATAGAGATACAGAAACTCCCTGGCCCCTTTCTTTGAGATAACTCTGTACTATTGCGAGCTGCAAATGCCACTTCCAGCTTAGCTGTGCAGAGGAAGAACAACAAGAAGAAGAAATACCTCGAAATATGTCCGTCAGGCCCGTTCCTTTGAGCTGAATCTGCAAATATCTCGGAAACGAAGCGAGCTATGGCAAAATGTTAAGAGACGTTTTTTGTAGAGAATTATGTTTCCTACAATTTATCTTCTATGATATTTTTTGATCAGAAGCGTAGTTTTCGAGATATATCGAGATATTTAAAAGTTCCGAAGCCGCACCAACATAATAGAGATACAGAAACACCGTGGCCCCTTTCTTTGAGATAACTCTGCACTATTGCGAGCTGCAAATGCCACTTCCAGCTTAGCTGTGCAGAAGAAGAACAACAAGAAGAAGAAATATCTCGAAATATGTCCGTCAGGCCGCTTCCCTTGAGATAAATCTGCAAATATCTCGGAAATGAAGCCAGCAATGGCAAAATGTTAAGAGACCTTTTTTGTAGAGAATTAAGTTTCCTACTTTTTATGTAGTATGATATTTTTTGATCAGATGCGTAGTTCTCGAGATATATCAAGATATTTAAAAGTTCCGAAGCCGCACCAACATAATAGAGATACAGAAACACCGTGGCCCCTTTCTTTGAGATAACTCTGCACTATTGCGAGCTGCAAATGCCACTTCCAGCTTAGCTGTGCAGAAGAAGAACAACAAGAAGAAGAAATATCTCGAAATATGTCCGTCAGGCCCCTTCCCTTGAGATAAATCTGCAAATATCTCGGAAATGAAGCCAGCAATGGCAAAATGTTAAGAGACCTTTTTTGTAGAGAATTAAGTTTCCTACTTTTTATGTAGTATGATATTTTTTGATCAGATGCGTAGTTCTCGAGATATATCAAGATATTTAAAAGTTCCGAAGCCGCACCAACATAATAGAGATACAGAAACACCGTGGCCCCTTTCTTTGAGATAACTCTGCACTATTGCGAGCTGCAAATGCCACTTCCAGCTTAGCTGTGCAGAAGAAGAACAACAAGAAGAAGAAATATCTCGAAATATGTCCGTCAGGCCGCTTCCCTTGAGATAAATCTGCAAATATCTCGGAAATGAAGCCAGCAATGGCAAAATGTTAAGAGACCTTTTTTGTAGAGAATTAAGTTTCCTACTTTTTATGTAGTATGATATTTTTTGATCAGATGCGTAGTTCTCGAGATATATCAAGATATTTAAAAGTTCCGAAGCCGCACCAACATAATAGAGATACAGAAACACCGTGGCCCCTTTCTTTGAGATAACTCTGCACTATTGCGAGCTGCAAATGCCACTTCCAGCTTAGCTGTGCAGAAGAAGAACAACAAGAAGAAGAAATATCTCGAAATATGTCCGTCAGGCCCCTTCCCTTGAGATAAATCTGCAAATATCTCGGAAACGAAGAGAGTTATGGCAAAATGTTAAGAGACCTTTTTTGTAGAGAATTAAGTTTCCTACTTTTTATGTTCTATGATATTTTTTGATCAGATGCGTAGTTCTCGAGATATATCAAGATATTTAAAAGTTCCGAAGCCGCACCAACATAATAGAGATACAGAAACTCCCTGGCCCCTTTCTTTGAGATAACTCTGTACTATTGCGAGCTGCAAATGCCACTTCCAGCTTAGCTGTGCAGAGGAAGAACAACAAGAAGAAGAAATACCTCGAAATATGTCCGTCAGGCCCGTTCCTTTGAGCTGAATCTGCAAATATCTCGGAAACGAAGCGAGCTATGGCAAAATGTTAAGAGACGTTTTTTGTAGAGAATTATGTTTCCTACAATTTATCTTCTATGATATTTTTTGATCAGAAGCGTAGTTTTCGAGATATATCGAGATATTTAAAAGTTCCGAAGCCGCACCAACATAATAGAGATACAGAAACACCGTGGCCCCTTTCTTTGAGATAACTCTGCACTATTGCGAGCTGCAAATGCCACTTCCAGCTTAGCTGTGCAGAAGAAGAACAACAAGAAGAAGAAATATCTCGAAATATGTCCGTCAGGCCGCTTCCCTTGAGATAAATCTGCAAATATCTCGGAAACGAAGCCAGCAATGGCAAAATGTTAAGAGACCTTTTTTGTAGAGAATTAAGTTTCCTACTTTTTATGTAGTATGATATTTTTTGATCAGATGCGTAGTTCTCGAGATATATCAAGATATTTAAAAGTTCCGAAGCCGGACCAACATAATAGAGATACAGAAACACCGTGGCCCCTTTCTTTGAGATAACTCTGCACTAGTGCGAGCCGCAAATGCCACTTCCAGCTTAGCTGTGCAGAAGAAGAACAACAAGAAGAAGAAATATCTCGAAATATGTCCGTCAGGCCCCTTCCCTTGAGATAAATCTGCAAATATCTCGGAAACGAAGCGAGCTATGGCAAAATGTTAAGAGACTTTATTTGTAGAGAATTAAGTTTCCTACTTTTTATGTTGTATGATATTTTTTGATCAGATGCGTAGTTCTCGAGATATATCAAGATATTTAGAAGTTCCGAAGCCGCACCAACATAATAGAGATACAGAAACACCGTGGCCCCTTTCTTTGAGATAACTCTGCACTATTGCGAGCTGCAAATGCCACTTCCAGCTTAGCTGTGCAGAAGAAGAACAACAAGAAGAAGAAATATCTCGAAATATGTCCGTCAGGCCCCTTCCCTTGAGATAAATCTGCAAATATCTCGGAAACGAAGAGAGTTATGGCAAAATGTTAAGAGACCTTTTTTGTAGAGAATTAAGTTTCCTACTTTTTATGTTCTATGATATTTTTTGATCAGATGCGTAGTTCTCGAGATATATCAAGATATTTAAAAGTTCCGAAGCCGCACCAACATAATAGAGATACAGAAACTCCCTGGCCCCTTTCTTTGAGATAACTCTGCACTATTGCGAGCTGCAAATGCCACTTCCAGCTTAGCTGTGCAGAGGAAGAACAACAAGAAGAAGAAATATCTCGAAATATGTCCGTCAGGCCCGTTCCTTTGAGCTGAATCTGCAAATATCTCGGAAACGAAGCGAGCTATGGCAAAATGTTAACAGACGTTTTTTGTAGAGAATTATGTTTCCTACAATTTATCTTCTATGATATTTTTTGATCAGAAGCGTAGTTTTCGAGATATATCGAGATATTTAAAAGTTCCGAAGCCGCACCAACATAATAGAGATACAGAAACACCGTGGCCCCTTTCTTTGAGATAACTCTGCACTATTGCGAGCTGCAAATGCCACTTCCAGCTTAGCTGTGCAGAAGAAGAACAACAAGAAGAAGAAATATCTCGAAATATGTCCGTCAGGCCCCTTCCCTTGAGATAAATCTGCAAATATCTCGGAAACGAAGAGAGTTATGGCAAAATGTTAAGAGACCTTTTTTGTAGAGAATTAAGTTTCCTACTTTTTATGTTCTATGATATTTTTTGATCAGATGCGTAGTTCTCGAGATATATCAAGATATTTAAAAGTTCCGAGGCCGCACCAACATAATAGAGATACAGAAACTCCCTGGCCCCTTTCTTTGAGATAACTCTGCACTATTGCGAGCTGTAAATGCCACTTCCAGCTTAGCTGTGCAGAAGAAGAACAACAAGAGGAAGAAATATCTCGAAATATGTCCGTCAGGCCCCTTCCCTTGAGATAAATCTGCAAATATCTCGGAAACGAAGCGAGCTATGGCAAAATGTTAAGAGACCTTATTTGTGGAGAATTAAGTTTCCTACTTTTTATGTTCTGTGATATTTTTTGATCAGATGCGTAGTTCTCGAGATATATCAAGATATTTAAAAGTTCCGAAGCCGCACCAACATAATAGAGATACAGAAACACCGTGGCCCCTTTCTTTGAGATAACTCTGCACTATTGCGAGCTGCAAATGCCACTTCCAGCTTAGCTGTGCAGAAGAAGAACAACAAGAAGAAGAAATATCTCGAAATATGTCCGTCAGGCCCCTTCCCTTGAGATAAATCTGCAAATATCTCGGAAACGAAGAGAGTTATGGCAAAATGTTAAGAGACCTTTTTTGTACAGAGTTATAAGTTTCCTACTTTTTATGTTCTATGATATTTTTTGATCAGATGCGTAGTTCTCGAGATATATCAAGATATTTAAAAGTTCCGAAGCCGCACCAACATAATAGAGATACAGAAACTCCCTGGCCCCTCTCTTTGAGATAACTCTGCACTATTGCGAGCTGCAAATGCCACTTCCAGCTTAGCTGTGCAGAAGAAGAACAACAAGAAGAAGAAATATCTCGAAATATGTCCGTTAGGCCCCTTCCCTTCAGATAAATCTGCAAATATCTCGGAAACGAAGCGAGCTATGGCAAAATGTTAAGAGACCTTTTTTGTAGAGAATCAAGTTTCCTACTTTTTATGTTCTATGATATTTTTTGATCAGATGCGTAGTTCTCGAGATATATCAAGATATTTAAAAGTTCCGAAGCCGCACGAACATAATAGAGATACAGAAACACCGTGGCCCCTTTCTTTGAGATAACTCTGCACTATTGCGAGCTGCAAATGCCACTTCCAGCTTAGCTGTGCAGAAGAAGAACAACAAGAAGAAGAAATATCTCGAAATATGTCCGTCAGGCCCCTTCCCTTGAGATAAATCTGCAAATATCTCGGAAACGAAGAGAGTTATGGCAAAATGTTAAGAGACCTTTTTTGTAGAGAATTAAGTTTCCTACTTTTTATGTTCTATGATATTTTTTGATCAGATGCGTAGTTCTCGAGATATATCAAGATATTTAAAAGTTCCGAAGCCGCACCAACATAATAGAGATACAGAAACTCCCTGGCCCCTTTCTTTGAGATAACTCTGCACTATTGCGAGCTGCAAATGCCACTTCCAGCTTAGCTGTGCAGAGGAAGAACAACAAGAAGAAGAAATACCTCGAAATATGTCCGTCAGGCCCGTTCCTTTGAGCTGAATCTGCAAATATCTCGGAAACGAAGCGAGCTATGGCAAAATGTTAAGAGACGTTTTTTGTAGAGAATTATGTTTCCTACAATTTATCTTCTATGATATTTTTTGATCAGAAGCGTAGTTTTCGAGATATATCGAGATATTTAAAAGTTCCGAAGCCGCACCAACATAATAGAGATACAGAAACACCGTGGCCCCTTTCTTTGAGATAACTCTGCACTAGTGCGAGCCGCAAATGCCACTTCCAGCTTAGCTGTGCAGAAGAAGAACAACAAGAAGAAGAAATATCTCGAAATATGTCCGTAAGGCCCCTTCCCTTGAGATAAATCTGCAAATATCTCGGAAACGAAGCGAGCTATGGCAAAATGTTAAGAGACCTTTTTTGTAGAGAATTAAGTTTCCTACTTTTTATGTTCTATGATATTTTTTGATCAGATGCGTAGTTCTCGAGATATATCAAGATATTTAAAAGTTCCGAAGCCGCACCAACATAATAGAGATACAGAAACACCGTGGCCCCTTTCTTTGAGATAACTCTGCACTATTGCGAGCTGGAAATGCCACTTCCAGTTTAGCTGTGCAGAAGAAGAACAACAAGAAGAAGAAATATCTCGAAATATGTCCGTTAGGCCCCTTCCCTTGAGATAAATCTGCAAATATCTCGGAAACAAAGCGAGCTATGGCAAAATGTTAAGAGACCTTTTTTGTAGAGAATCAAGTTTCCTACTTTTTATGTTCTATGATATTTTTTGATCAGATGCGTAGTTCTCGAGATATATCAAGATATTTAAAAGTTCCGAAGCCGCACCAACATAATAGAGATACAGAAACACCGTGGCCCCTTTCTTTGAGATAACTCTGCACTATTGCGAGCTGCAAATGCCACTTCCAGCTTAGCTGTGCAGAAGAAGAACAACAAGAAGAAGAAATATCTCGAAATATGTCCGTCAGGCCCCTTCCCTTGAGATAAATCTGCAAATATCTCGGAAACGAAGAGAGTTATGGCAAAATGTTAAGAGACCTTTTTTGTAGCGAATTAAGTTTCCTACTTTTTATGTTCTATGATATTTTTTGATCAGATGCGTAGTTCTCGAGATATATCAAGATATTTAAAAGTTCCGAAGCCGCACCAACATAATAGAGATATAGAAACACCGTGGCCCCTTTCTTTGAGATAACACTGCACTATTGCGAGCTGCAAATGCCACTTCCAGCTTAGCTGTGCAGAAGAAGAACAACAAGAAGAAGAAATATCTCGAAATATGTCCGTCAGGCCCCTTCCCTTGAGATATATCTGCAAATATCTCGGAAACGAAGCGAGCTATTGCAAAATGTTAAGAGACCTTTTTTGTAGAGAATTATGTTTCCTACAATTTATGTTCTATGATATTTTTTGATCAGAAGCGTAGTTTTCGAGATATATCGAGATATTTAAAAGTTCCGAAGCCGCACCAACATAATAGAGATACAGAAACACCGTGGCCCCTTTCTTTGAGATAACTCTGCACTAGTGCGAGCCGCAAATGCCACTTCCAGCTTAGCTGTGCAGAAGAAGAACAACAAGAAGAAGAAATATCTCGAAATATGTCCGTAAGGCCCCTTCCCTTGAGATAAATCTGCAAATATCTCGGAAACGAAGCGAGCTATGGCAAAATGTTAAGAGACCTTTTTTGTAGAGAATTAAGTTTCCTACTTTTTATGTTCTATGATATTTTTTGATCAGATGCGTAGTTCTCGAGATATATCAAGATATTTAAAAGTTCCGAAGCCGCACCAACATAATAGAGATACAGAAACACCGTGGCCCCTTTCTTTGAGATAACTCTGCACTATTGCGAGCTGCAAATGCCACTTCCAGCTTAGCTGTGCAGAAGAAGAACAACAAGAAGAAGAAATATCTCGAAATATGTCCGTCAGGCCCCTTCCCTTGAGATAAATCTGCAAATATCTCGGAAACGAAGAGAGTTATGGCAAAATGTTAAGAGACCTTTTTTGTAGAGAATTAAGTTTCCTACTTTTTATGTTCTATGATATTTTTTGATCAGATGCGTAGTTCTCGAGATATATCAAGATATTTAAAAGTTCCGAAGCCGCACCAACATAATAGAGATACAGAAACTCCCTGGCCCCTTTCTTTGAGATAACTCTGTACTATTGCGAGCTGCAAATGCCACTTCCAGCTTAGCTGTGCAGAGGAAGAACAACAAGAAGAAGAAATACCTCGAAATATGTCCGTCAGGCCCGTTCCTTTGAGCTGAATCTGCAAATATCTCGGAAACGAAGCGAGCTATGGCAAAATGTTAAGAGACGTTTTTTGTAGAGAATTATGTTTCCTACAATTTATCTTCTATGATATTTTTTGATCAGAAGCGTAGTTTTCGAGATATATCGAGATATTTAAAAGTTCCGAAGCCGCACCAACATAATAGAGATACAGAAACACCGTGGCCCCTTTCTTTGAGATAACTCTGCACTATTGCGAGCTGCAAATGCCACTTCCAGCTTAGCTGTGCAGAAGAAGAACAACAAGAAGAAGAAATATCTCGAAATATGTCCGTCAGGCCGCTTCCCTTGAGATAAATCTGCAAATATCTCGGAAATGAAGCCAGCAATGGCAAAATGTTAAGAGACCTTTTTTGTAGAGAATTAAGTTTCCTACTTTTTATGTAGTATGATATTTTTTGATCAGATGCGTAGTTCTCGAGATATATCAAGATATTTAAAAGTTCCGAAGCCGGACCAACATAATAGAGATACAGAAACACCGTGGCCCCTTTCTTTGAGATAACTCTGCACTAGTGCGAGCCGCAAATGCCACTTCCAGCTTAGCTGTGCAGAAGAAGAACAACAAGAAGAAGAAATATCTCGAAATATGTCCGTCAGGCCCCTTCCCTTGAGATAAATCTGCAAATATCTCGGAAACGAAGCGAGCTATGGCAAAATGTTAAGAGACTTTATTTGTAGAGAATTAAGTTTCCTACTTTTTATGTTGTATGATATTTTTTGATCAGATGCGTAGTTCTCGAGATATATCAAGATATTTAGAAGTTCCGAAGCCGCACCAACATAATAGAGATACAGAAACACCGTGGCCCCTTTCTTTGAGATAACTCTGCACTATTGCGAGCTGCAAATGCCACTTCCAGCTTAGCTGTGCAGAAGAAGAACAACAAGAAGAAGAAATATCTCGAAATATGTCCGTCAGGCCCCTTCCCTTGAGATAAATCTGCAAATATCTCGGAAACGAAGAGAGTTATGGCAAAATGTTAAGAGACCTTTTTTGTAGAGAATTAAGTTTCCTACTTTTTATGTTCTATGATATTTTTTGATCAGATGCGTAGTTCTCGAGATATATCAAGATATTTAAAAGTTCCGAAGCCGCACCAACATAATAGAGATACAGAAACTCCCTGGCCCCTTTCTTTGAGATAACTCTGCACTATTGCGAGCTGCAAATGCCACTTCCAGCTTAGCTGTGCAGAGGAAGAACAACAAGAAGAAGAAATATCTCGAAATATGTCCGTCAGGCCCGTTCCTTTGAGCTGAATCTGCAAATATCTCGGAAACGAAGCGAGCTATGGCAAAATGTTAAGAGACGTTTTTTGTAGAGAATTATGTTTCCTACAATTTATCTTCTATGATATTTTTTGATCAGAAGCGTAGTTTTCGAGATATATCGAGATATTTAAAAGTTCCGAAGCCGCACCAACATAATAGAGATACAGAAACACCGTGGCCCCTTTCTTTGAGATAACTCTGCACTATTGCGAGCTGCAAATGCCACTTCCAGCTTAGCTGTGCAGAAGAAGAACAACAAGAAGAAGAAATATCTCGAAATATGTCCGTCAGGCCCCTTCCCTTGAGATAAATCTGCAAATATCTCGGAAACGAAGAGAGTTATGGCAAAATGTTAAGAGACCTTTTTTGTAGAGAATTAAGTTTCCTACTTTTTATGGTCTATGATATTTTTTGATCAGATGCGTAGTTCTCGAGATATATCAAGATATTTAAAAGTTCCGAGGCCGCACCAACATAATAGAGATACAGAAACTCCCTGGCCCCTTTCTTTGAGATAACTCTGCACTATTGCGAGCTGTAAATGCCACTTCCAGCTTAGCTGTGCAGAAGAAGAACAACAAGAGGAAGAAATATCTCGAAATATGTCCGTCAGGCCCCTTCCCTTGAGATAAATCTGCAAATATCTCGGAAACGAAGCGAGCTATGGCAAAATGTTAAGAGACCTTATTTGTGGAGAATTAAGTTTCCTACTTTTTATGTTCTGTGATATTTTTTGATCAGATGCGTAGTTCTCGAGATATATCAAGATATTTAAAAGTTCCGAAGCCGCACCAACATAATAGAGATACAGAAACACCGTGGCCCCTTTCTTTGAGATAACTCTGCACTATTGCGAGCTGCAAATGCCACTTCCAGCTTAGCTGTGCAGAAGAAGAACAACAAGAAGAAGAAATATCTCGAAATATGTCCGTCAGGCCCCTTCCCTTGAGATAAATCTGCAAATATCTCGGAAACGAAGAGAGTTATGGCAAAATGTTAAGAGACCTTTTTTGTACAGAGTTATAAGTTTCCTACTTTTTATGTTCTATGATATTTTTTGATCAGATGCGTAGTTCTCGAGATATATCAAGATATTTAAAAGTTCCGAAGCCGCACCAACATAATAGAGATACAGAAACTCCCTGGCCCCTCTCTTTGAGATAACTCTGCACTATTGCGAGCTGCAAATGCCACTTCCAGCTTAGCTGTGCAGAAGAAGAACAACAAGAAGAAGAAATATCTCGAAATATGTCCGTTAGGCCCCTTCCCTTGAGATAAATCTGCAAATATCTCGGAAACAAAGCGAGCTATGGCAAAATGTTAAGAGACCTTTTTTGTAGAGAATCAAGTTTCCTACTTTTTATGTTCTATGATATTTTTTGATCAGATGCGTAGTTCTCGAGATATATCAAGATATTTAAAAGTTCCGAAGCCGCACCAACATAATAGAGATACAGAAACACCGTGGCCCCTTTCTTTGAGATAACTCTGCACTATTGCGAGCTGCAAATGCCACTTCCAGCTTAGCTGTGCAGAAGAAGAACAACAAGAAGAAGAAATATCTCGAAATATGTCCGTCAGGCCCCTTCCCTTGAGATAAATCTGCAAATATCTCGGAAACGAAGAGAGTTATGGCAAAATGTTAAGAGACCTTTTTTGTAGCGAATTAAGTTTCCTACTTTTTATGTTCTATGATATTTTTTGATCAGATGCGTAGTTCTCGAGATATATCAAGATATTTAAAAGTTCCGAAGCCGCACCAACATAATAGAGATATAGAAACACCGTGGCCCCTTTCTTTGAGATAACACTGCACTATTGCGAGCTGCAAATGCCACTTCCAGCTTAGCTGTGCAGAAGAAGAACAACAAGAAGAAGAAATATCTCGAAATATGTCCGTCAGGCCCCTTCCCTTGAGATATATCTGCAAATATCTCGGAAACGAAGCGAGCTATTGCAAAATGTTAAGAGACCTTTTTTGTAGAGAATTATGTTTCCTACAATTTATGTTCTATGATATTTTTTGATCAGAAGCGTAGTTTTCGAGATATATCGAGATATTTAAAAGTTCCGAAGCCGCACCAACATAATAGAGATACAGAAACACCGTGGCCCCTTTCTTTGAGATAACTCTGCACTATTGCGAGCTGTAAATGCCACTGCCAGCTTACCTGTGCAGAAGAAGAACAACAAGAAGAAGAAATATCTCGAAATATGTCCGTCAGGCCCCTTCCCTTGAGATATATCTGCAAATATCTCGGAAACGAAGCGAGCTATGGCAAAATGTTAAGAGACCTTTTTTGTAGAGAATTATGTTTCCTACAATTTATGTTGTATGATATTTTTTGATCAGAAGCGTAGTTTTCGAGATATATCGAGATATTTAAAAGTTCCGAAGCCGCACCAACATAATAGAGATACAGAAACACCGTGGCCCCTTTCTTTGAGATAACTCTGCACTAGTGCGAGCCGCAAATGCCACTTCCAGCTTAGCTGTGCAGAAGAAGAACAACAAAAAGAAGAAATATCTCGAAATATGTCCGTCAGGCCCCTTCCCTTGAGATAAATCTGCAAATATCTCGGAAACGAAGCGAGCTATGGCAAAATGTTAAGAGACCTTTTTGGTAGAGAATTAAGTTTCCTAATTTTTATGTTCTATGATATTTTTTGATCAGATGCGTAGTTCTCGAGATATATCAAGATATTTAAAAGTTCCGAAGCCGCACCAACATAATAGAGATATAGAAACACCGTGGCCACTTTCTTTGAGATAACACTGCACTAGTGCGAGCCGCAAATGCCACTTCCAGCTTAGCTGTGCAGAAGAAGAACAACAAGAAGAAGAAATATCTCGAAATATGTCCGTCAGGCCCCTTCCCTTGAGATAAATCTGCAAATATCTCGGAAACCAAGCGAGCTATGGCAAAATGTTAAGAGACCTTTTTGGTAGAGAATTAAGTTTCCTAATTTTTATGTTCTATGATATTTTTTGATCAGATGCGTAGTTCTCGAGATATATCAAGATATTTAAAAGTTCCGAAGCCGCACCAACATAATAGAGATATAGAAACACCGTGGCCCCTTTCTTTGAGATAACACTGCACTATTGCGAGCTGCAAATGCCACTTCCAGCTTAGCTGTGCAGAAGAAGAACAAGAAGAAGAAGAAGTATCTCGAAATATGTCCGTCAGGCCCCTTCCCTTGAGATGTATCTGCAAATATCTCGGAAACGAAGCGAGCTATGGCAAAATGTTAAGAGACCTTTTTTGTAGACAATTAAGTTTCCTACGTTTTATGTTCTATGATATTTTTTGATCAGATGCGTAGTTCTCGAAATATATCAAGATATTTAAAAGTTCCGAAGCCGCACCAACATAATAGAGATACAGAAACACCGTGGCCCCTTTCTTTGAGATGACTCTGCACTATTGCGAGCTGGAAATGCCACTTCCAGTTTAGCTGTGCAGAAGAAGAACAACAAGAAGAAGAAATATCTCGAAATATGTCCGTCAGGCCCCTTCCCTTGAGATAAATCTGCAAATATCGCGGAAACGAAGCGAGCTATGGCAAAATGTTAAGAGACCTTTTTTGTAGAGAATTAAGTTTCCTACTTTTTATGTTCTATGATATTTTTTGATCAGATGCGTAGTTCTCGAGATATATCAAGATATTTAAAAGTTCCGAAGCCGCACCAACATAATAGAGATACAGAAACACCGTGGCCCCTTTCTTTGAGATAACTCTGCACTATTGCGAGCTGCAAATGCCACTTCCAGCTTAGCTGTGCAGAAGAAGAACAACAAGAAGAAGAAATATCTCGAAATATGTCCGTCAGGCACCTTCCCTTGAGATAAATCTGCAAATATCTCGGAAGCGAAGCGAGCTAAGGCAAAATGTTGATAGACCTTTTTTGTAGAGAATTAAGTTTCCTACTTTTTATGTTGTATGATATTTTTTGATCAGATGCGTAGTTCTCGAGATATATCAAGATATTTAAAAGGTCCGAAGCCGCACCAACATAATAGAGATACAGAAACACCGTGGCCCCTTTCTTTGAGATAACTCTGCACTATTGCGAGCTGGAAATGCCACTTCCAGTTTAGCTGTGCAGAAGAAGAACAACAAGAAGAAGAAATATCTCGAGATATGTCCGTCAGGCCCCTTCCCTTGAGATAAATCTGCAAATATCTCGGAAACGAAGCGAGCTATGGTAAAATGTTAAGAGACCTTTTTTGTAGAGAATTATGTTTCCTATAATTTATGTTCTATGATATTTTTTGATCAGAAGCGTAGTTTTCGAGATATATCGAGATATTTAAAAGTTCCGAAGCCGCACCAACATAATAGAGATACAGAAACACCGTGGCCCCTTTCTTTGAGATAACTCTGCACTATTGCGAGCTGCAAATGCCACTTCCAGCTTAGCTGTGCAGAAGAAGAACAACAAGAAGAAGAAATATCTCGAAATATGTCCGTCAGGCCCCTTCCCTTGAGATATATCTGCAAATATCTCAGAAGCGAAGCGAGCTAAGGCAAAATGTTAAGAGACCTTTTTTGTAGAGAATTAAGTTTCCTACTTTTTATGTTGTATGATATTTTTTGATCAGATGCGTAGTTCTCGAGATATATCAAGATATTTAAAAGGTCCGAAGCCGCACCAACATAATAGAGATACAGAAACACCGTGGCCCCTTTCTTTGAGGTAACTCTGCACTATTGCGAGCTGGAAATGCCACTTCCAGTTTAGCTGTGCAGAAGAAGAAGAACAAGAAGAAGAAATATCTCGAAATATGTCCGTCAGGCCCCTTCCCTTGAGATAAATCTGCAAATATCTCGGAAACGAAGCGAGCTATGGCAAAATGTTAAGAGACCTTTTTTGTAGAGAATTAAGTTTCCTACTTTTTATGTTCTATGCAATTTTTTGATCAGATGCGTAGTTCTCGAGATATATCAAGATATTTAAAAGTTCCGAAGCCGCACCAGCATAATAGAGATACAGAAACACCGTGGCCCCTTTCTTTGAGATAACTCTGCACTATTGCGAGCTGTAAATGCCACTTCCAGCTTAGCTGTGCAGAAGAAGAACAACAAGAAGAAGAAATATCTCGAAATATGTCCGTCAGGCCCCTTCCCTTGAGATAAATCTGCAAATATCTCGGAAACGAAGCGAGCTATGGCAAAATGTTAAGAGACCTTTTTGGTAGAGAATTAAGTTTCCTAATTTTTGTGTTCTATGATATTTTTTGATCAGATGCGTAGTTCTCGAGATATATCAAGATATTTAAAAGTTCCGAAGCCGCACCAACATAATAGAGATATAGAAACACCGTGGCCCCTTTCTTTGAGATAACACTGCACTATTGCGAGCTGCAAATGCCACTTCCAGCTTAGCTGTGCAGAAGAAGAACAACAAGAAGAAGAAATATCTCGAAATATGTCCGTCAGGCCCCTTCCCTTGAGATATATCTGCAAATATCTCGGAAACGAAGCGAGCTATGGCAAAATGTTAAGAGACCTTTTTTGTAGAGAATTATGTTTCCTACAATTTATGTTGTATCATATTTTTTGATCAGAAGCGTAGTTTTCGAGATATATCGAGATATTTAAAAGTTCCGAAGCCGCACCAACATAATAGAGATACAGAAACACCGTGGCCCCTTTCTTTGAGATAACTCTGCACTAGTGCGAGCCGCAAATGCCACTTCCAGCTTAGCTGTGCAGAAGAAGAACAACAAGAAGAAGAAATATCTCGAAATATGTCCGTCAGGCCCCTTCCCTTGAGATAAATCTGCAAATATCTCGGAAACGAAGCGAGCTATGGCAAAATGTTAAGAGACCTTTTTGGTAGAGAATTAAGTTTCCTAATTTTTATGTTCTATGATATTTTTTGATCAGATGCGTAGTTCTCGAGATATATCAAGATATTTAAATGTTCCGAAGCCGCACCAACATAATAGAGATATAGAAACACCGTGGCCACTTTCTTTGAGATAACACTGCACTAGTGCGAGCCGCAAATGCCACTTCCAGCTTAGCTGTGCAGAAGAAGAACAACAAGAAGAAGAAATATCTCGAAATATGTCCGTCAGGCCCCTTCCCTTGAGATAAATCTGCAAATATCTCGGAAACGAAGCGAGCTATGGCAAAATGTTAAGAGACCTTTTTGGTAGAGAATTAAGTTTCCTAATTTTTATGTTCTATGATATTTTTTGATCAGATGCGTAGTTCTCGAGATATATCAAGATATTTAAAAGTTCCGAAGCCGCACCAACATAATAGAGATATAGAAACACCGTGGCCCCTTTCTTTGAGATAACACTGCACTATTGCGAGCTACAAATGCCACTTCCAGCTTAGCTGTGCAGAAGAAGAACAACAAGAAGAAGAAGTATCTCGAAATATGTCCGTCAGGCCCCTTCCCTTGAGATGTATCTGCAAATATCTCGGAAACGAAGCGAGCTATGGCAAAATGTTAAGAGACCTTTTTTGTAGACAATTAAGTTTCCTACGTTTTATGTTCTATGATATTTTTTGATCAGATGCGTAGTTCTCGAAATATATCAAGATATTTAAAAGTTCCGAAGCCGCACCAACATAATAGAGATACAGAAACACCGTGGCCCCTTTCTTTGAGATGACTCTGCACTATTGCCAGCTGGAAATGCCACTTCCAGTTTAGCTGTGCAGAAGAAGAACAACAAGAAGAAGAAATATCTCGAAATATGTCCGTCAGGCCCCTTCCCTTGAGATAAATCTGCAAATATCGCGGAAACGAAGCGAGCTATGGCAAAATGTTAAGAGACCTTTTTTGTAGAGAATTAAGTTTCCTACTTTTTATGTTCTATGATATTTTTTGATCAGATGCGTAGTTCTCGAGATATATCAAGATATTTAAAAGTTCCGAAGCCGCACCAACATAATAGAGATACAGAAACACCGTGGCCCCTTTCTTTGAGATAACTCTGCACTATTGCGAGCTGCAAATGCCACTTCCAGCTTAGCTGTGCAGAAGAAGAACAACAAGAAGAAGAAATATCTCGAAATATGTCCGTCAGGCACCTTCCCTTGAGATAAATCTGCAAATATCTCGGAAGCGAAGCGAGCTAAGGCAAAATGTTGATAGACCTTTTTTGTAGAGAATTAAGTTTCCTACTTTTTATGTTGTATGATATTTTTTGATCAGATGCGTAGTTCTCGAGATATATCAAGATATTTAAAAGGTCCGAAGCCGCACCAACATAATAGAGATACAGAAACACCGTGGCCCCTTTCTTTGAGATAACTCTGCACTATTGCGAGCTGGAAATGCCACTTCCAGTTTAGCTGTGCAGAAGAAGAACAACAAGAAGAAGAAATATCTCGAGATATGTCCGTCAGGCCCCTTCCCTTGAGATAAATCTGCAAATATCTCGGAAACGAAGCGAGCTATGGTAAAATGTTAAGAGACCTTTTTTGTAGAGAATTATGTTTCCTATGATTTATGTTCTATGATATTTTTTGATCAGAAGCGTAGTTTTCGAGATATATCGAGATATTTAAAAGTTCCGAAGCCGCACCAACATAATAGAGATACAGAAACACCGTGGCCACTTTCTTTGAGATAACTCTGCACTATTGCGAGCTGCAAATGCCACTTCCAGCTTAGCTGTGCAGAAGAAGAACAACAAGAAGAAGAAATATCTCGAAATATGTCCGTCAGGCCCCTTCCCTTGAGATAAATCTGCAAATATCTCGGAAGCGAAGCGAGCTAAGGCAAAATGTTAAGAGACCTTTTTTGTAGAGAATCAAGTTTCCTACTTTTTATGTTGTATGATATTTTTTGATCACATGCGTAGTTCTCGAGATATATCAAGATATTTAAAAGGTCCGAAGCCGCACCAACATAATAGAGATACAGAAACACCGTGGCCCCTTTCTTTGAGGTAACTCTGCACTATTGCGAGCTGGAAATGCCACTTCCAGTTTAGCTGTGCAGAAGAAGAAGAACAAGAAGAAGAAATATCTCGAAATATGTCCGTCAGGCCCCTTCCCTTGAGATAAATCTGCAAATATCTCGGAAACGAAGCGGGCTATGGCAAAATGTTAAGAGACCTTTTTTGTAGAGAATTAAGTTTCCTACTTTTTATGTTCTATGATATTTTTTGATCAGATGCGTAGTTCTCGAGATATATCAAGATATTTAAAAGTTCCGAAGCCGCACCAGCATAATAGAGATACAGAAACACCGTGGCCCCTTTCTTTGAGATAACTCTGCACTATTGCGAGCTGTAAATGCCACTTCCAGCTTAGCTGTGCAGAAGAAGAACAACAAGAAGAAGAAATATCTCGAAATATGTCCGTCAGGCCCCTTCCCTTGAGATAAATCTGCAAATATCTCGGAAACGAAGCGAGCTATGGCAAAATGTTAAGAGACCTTTTTTGTAGAGAATTAAGTTTTCCACTTTTTATGATTCATGATATTTTTTGATCAGATGCGTAGTTCTCGAGATATATCAAGATATTTAAAAGTTCCGAAGCTGCACCAACATAATAGAGATACAGAAACACCGTGGCCCCTTTCTTTGAGCTAACTCTGCACTAGTGCGAGCCGCAAATGCCACTTCCAACTTAGCTGTGCAGAAGAAGAACAACAAGAAGAAGAAATATCTCGAAATATGTCCGTTAGGCCCCTTCCCTTGAGATAAATCTGCAAATATCTCGGAAACGAAGCGAGCTATGGCAAAATGCTAAGAGACGTTTTATGTAGAGAATTATGTTTCCTACAATTTATGTTCTATGATATTTTTTGATCAGAAGCGTAGTTTTCGAGATATATCGAGATATTTAAAAGTTCCGAAGCCGCACCAACATAATAGAGATACAGAAACACCGTGGCCCCTTTCTTTGAGATAACTCTGCACTATTGCGAGCTGTAAATGCCACTGCCAGCTTACCTGTGCAGAAGAAGAACAACAAGAAGAAGAAATATGTCGAAATATGTCCGTCAGGCCCCTTCCCTTGAGATAAATCTGCAAATATCGCGGAAACGAAGCGAGCTATGGCAAAATGTTAAGAGACCTTTTTTGTAGAGAATTAAGTTTCCTACTTTTTATGTTCTATGATATTTTTTGATCAGATGCGTAGTTCTCGAGATATATCAAGATATTTAAAAGTTCCGAAGCCGCACTAACATAATAGAGATACAGAAACACCGTGGCCCCTTTCTTTGAGATAACTCTGCACTATTGCGAGCTGGAAATGCCACTTCCAGTTTAGCTGTGCAGAAGAAGAACAACAAGAAGAAGAAATATCTCGAAATATGTCCGTCAGGCCCCTTCCCTTGAGATAAATCTGCAAATATCGCGGAAACGAAGCGAGCTATGGCAAAATGTTAAGAGACCTTTTTTGTAGAGAATTAAGTTTCCTACTTTTTATGTTCTATGATATTTTTTGATCAGATGCGTAGTTCTCGAGATATATCAAGATATTTAAAAGTTCCGAAGCCGCACTAACATAATAGAGATACAGAAACACCGTGGCCCCTTTCTTTGAGATAACTCTGCACTATTGCGAGCTGGAAATGCCACTTCCAGTTTAGCTGTGC
Source organism: Osmia lignaria lignaria (assembly GCF_051020975.1). Lineage (NCBI taxonomy): Eukaryota > Metazoa > Arthropoda > Insecta > Hymenoptera > Megachilidae > Osmia > Osmia lignaria. The sequence continues at coordinate 30,995,525 of NW_027478158.1, read as the reverse complement.
AGAAGAAGAACAACAAGAAGAAGAAATATCTCGAAATATGTCCGTCAGGCCCCTTCCCTTGAGATAAATCTGCAAATATCGCGGAAACGAAGCGAGCTATGGCAAAATGTTAAGAGACCTTTTTTGTAGAGAATTAAGTTTCCTACTTTTTATGTTCTATGATATTTTTTGATCAGATGCGTAGTTCTCGAGATATATCAAGATATTTAAAAGTTCCGAAGCCGCACTAACATAATAGAGATACAGAAACACCGTGGCCCCTTTCTTTGAGATAACTCTGCACTATTGCGAGCTGCAAATGCCACTTCCAGCTTAGCTGTGCAGAAGAAGAACAACAAGAAGAAGAAATATCTCGAAATATGTCCGTCAGGCACCTTCCCTTGAGATATATCTGCAAATATCTCGGAAGCGAAGCGAGCTAAGGCAAAATGTTGATAGACCTTTTTTGTAGAGAATTAAGTTTCCTACTTTTTATGTTGTATGATATTTTTTGATCAGATGCGTAGTTCTCGAGATATATCAAGATATTTAAAAGGTCCGAAGCCGCACCAACATAATAGAGAAACAGAAACACCGTGGCCCCTTTCTTTGAGATAACTCTGCACTATTGCGAGCTGGAAATGCCACTTCCAGTTTAGCTGTGCAGAAGAAGAACAACAAGAAGAAGAAATATCTCGAGATATGTCCGTCAGGCCCCTTCCCTTGAGATAAATCTGCAAATATCTCGGAAACGAAGCGAGCTATGGTAAAATGTTAAGAGACCTTTTTTGTAGAGAATTATGTTTCCTATAATTTATGTTCTATGATATTTTTTGATCAGAAGCGTAGTTTTCGAGATATATCGAGATATTTAAAAGTTCCGAAGCCGCACCAACATAATAGAGATACAGAAACACCGTGGCCACTTTCTTTGAGATAACTCTGCACTATTGCGAGCTGCAAATGCCACTTCCAGCTTAGCTGTGCAGAAGAAGAACAACAAGAAGAAGAAATATCTCGAAATATGTCCGTCAGGCCCCTTCCCTTGAGATAAATCTGCAAATATCTCGGAAGCGAAGCGAGCTAAGGCAAAATGTTAAGAGACCTTTTTTGTAGAGAATTAAGTTTCCTACTTTTTATGTTGTATGATATTTTTTGATCAGATGCGTAGTTCTCGAGATATATCAAGATATTTAAAAGGTCCGAAGCCGCACCAACATAATAGAGATACAGAAACACCGTGGCCCCTTTCTTTGAGGTAACTCTGCACTATTGTGAGCTGTAAATGCCACTTCCAGCTTAGCTGTGCAGAAGAAGAACAACAAGAAGAAGAAATATCTCGAAATATGTCCGTCAGGCCCCTTCCCTTGAGATAAATCTGCAAATATCTCGGAAACGAAGCGAGCTATGGCAAAATGTTAAGAGACCTTTTTGGTAGAGAATTAAGTTTCCTAATTTTTATGTTCTATGATATTTTTTGATCAGATGCGTAGTTCTCGAGATATATCAAGATATTTAAAAGTTCCGAAGCCGCACCAACATAATAGAGATATAGAAACACCGTGGCCCCTTTCTTTGAGATAACACTGCACTATTGCGAGCTACAAATGCCACTTCCAGCTTAGCTGTGCAGAAGAAGAACAACAAGAAGAAGAAGTATCTCGAAATATGTCCGTCAGGCCCCTTCCCTTGAGATGTATCTGCAAATATCTCGGAAACGAAGCGAGCTATGGCAAAATGTTAAGAGACCTTTTTTGTAGACAATTAAGTTTCCTACGTTTTATGTTCTATGATATTTTTTGATCAGATGCGTAGTTCTCGAAATATATCAAGATATTTAAAAGTTCCGAAGCCGCACCAACATAATAGAGATACAGAAACACCGTGGCCCCTTTCTTTGAGATGACTCTGCACTATTGCCAGCTGGAAATGCCACTTCCAGTTTAGCTGTGCAGAAGAAGAACAACAAGAAGAAGAAATATCTCGAAATATGTCCGTCAGGCCCCTTCCCTTGAGATAAATCTGCAAATATCGCGGAAACGAAGCGAGCTATGGCAAAATGTTAAGAGACCTTTTTTGTAGAGAATTAAGTTTCCTACTTTTTATGTTCTATGATATTTTTTGATCAGATGCGTAGTTCTCGAGATATATCAAGATATTTAAAAGTTCCGAAGCCGCACCAACATAATAGAGATACAGAAACACCGTGGCCCCTTTCTTTGAGATAACTCTGCACTATTGCGAGCTGCAAATGCCACTTCCAGTTTAGCTGTGCAGAAGAAGAACAACAAGAAGAAGAAATATCTCGAGATATGTCCGTCAGGCCCCTTCCCTTGAGATAAATCTGCAAATATCTCGGAAACGAAGCGAGCTATGGTAAAATGTTAAGAGACCTTTTTTGTAGAGAATTATGTTTCCTATGATTTATGTTCTATGATATTTTTTGATCAGAAGCGTAGTTTTCGAGATATATCGAGATATTTAAAAGTTCCGAAGCCGCACCAACATAATAGAGATACAGAAACACCGTGGCCACTTTCTTTGAGATAACTCTGCACTATTGCGAGCTGCAAATGCCACTTCCAGCTTAGCTGTGCAGAAGAAGAACAACAAGAAGAAGAAATATCTCGAAATATGTCCGTCAGGCCCCTTCCCTTGAGATAAATCTGCAAATATCTCGGAAGCGAAGCGAGCTAAGGCAAAATGTTAAGAGACCTTTTTTGTAGAGAATCAAGTTTCCTACTTTTTATGTTGTATGATATTTTTTGATCACATGCGTAGTTCTCGAGATATATCAAGATATTTAAAAGGTCCGAAGCCGCACCAACATAATAGAGATACAGAAACACCGTGGCCCCTTTCTTTGAGGTAACTCTGCACTATTGCGAGCTGGAAATGCCACTTCCAGTTTAGCTGTGCAGAAGAAGAAGAACAAGAAGAAGAAATATCTCGAAATATGTCCGTCAGGCCCCTTCCCTTGAGATAAATCTGCAAATATCTCGGAAACGAAGCGGGCTATGGCAAAATGTTAAGAGACCTTTTTTGTAGAGAATTAAGTTTCCTACTTTTTATGTTCTATGATATTTTTTGATCAGATGCGTAGTTCTCGAGATATATCAAGATATTTAAAAGTTCCGAAGCCGCACCAGCATAATAGAGATACAGAAACACCGTGGCCCCTTTCTTTGAGATAACTCTGCACTATTGCGAGCTGTAAATGCCACTTCCAGCTTAGCTGTGCAGAAGAAGAACAACAAGAAGAAGAAATATCTCGAAATATGTCCGTCAGGCCCCTTCCCTTGAGATAAATCTGCAAATATCTCGGAAACGAAGCGAGCTATGGCAAAATGTTAAGAGACCTTTTTTGTAGAGAATTAAGTTTTCCACTTTTTATGATTCATGATATTTTTTGATCAGATGCGTAGTTCTCGAGATATATCAAGATATTTAAAAGTTCCGAAGCTGCACCAACATAATAGAGATACAGAAACACCGTGGCCCCTTTCTTTGAGCTAACTCTGCACTAGTGCGAGCCGCAAATGCCACTTCCAACTTAGCTGTGCAGAAGAAGAACAACAAGAAGAAGAAATATCTCGAAATATGTCCGTTAGGCCCCTTCCCTTGAGATAAATCTGCAAATATCTCGGAAACGAAGCGAGCTATGGCAAAATGCTAAGAGACGTTTTATGTAGAGAATTATGTTTCCTACAATTTATGTTCTATGATATTTTTTGATCAGAAGCGTAGTTTTCGAGATATATCGAGATATTTAAAAGTTCCGAAGCCGCACCAACATAATAGAGATACAGAAACACCGTGGCCCCTTTCTTTGAGATAACTCTGCACTATTGCGAGCTGTAAATGCCACTGCCAGCTTACCTGTGCAGAAGAAGAACAACAAGAAGAAGAAATATGTCGAAATATGTCCGTCAGGCCCCTTCCCTTGAGATAAATCTGCAAATATCGCGGAAACGAAGCGAGCTATGGCAAAATGTTAAGAGACCTTTTTTGTAGAGAATTAAGTTTCCTACTTTTTATGTTCTATGATATTTTTTGATCAGATGCGTAGTTCTCGAGATATATCAAGATATTTAAAAGTTCCGAAGCCGCACTAACATAATAGAGATACAGAAACACCGTGGCCCCTTTCTTTGAGATAACTCTGCACTATTGCGAGCTGGAAATGCCACTTCCAGTTTAGCTGTGCAGAAGAAGAACAACAAGAAGAAGAAATATCTCGAAATATGTCCGTCAGGCCCCTTCCCTTGAGATAAATCTGCAAATATCGCGGAAACGAAGCGAGCTATGGCAAAATGTTAAGAGACCTTTTTTGTAGAGAATTAAGTTTCCTACTTTTTATGTTCTATGATATTTTTTGATCAGATGCGTAGTTCTCGAGATATATCAAGATATTTAAAAGTTCCGAAGCCGCACTAACATAATAGAGATACAGAAACACCGTGGCCCCTTTCTTTGAGATAACTCTGCACTATTGCGAGCTGGAAATGCCACTTCCAGTTTAGCTGTGCAGAAGAAGAACAACAAGAAGAAGAAATATCTCGAAATATGTCCGTCAGGCCCCTTCCCTTGAGATAAATCTGCAAATATCGCGGAAACGAAGCGAGCTATGGCAAAATGTTAAGAGACCTTTTTTGTAGAGAATTAAGTTTCCTACTTTTTATGTTCTATGATATTTTTTGATCAGATGCGTAGTTCTCGAGATATATCAAGATATTTAAAAGTTCCGAAGCCGCACTAACATAATAGAGATACAGAAACACCGTGGCCCCTTTCTTTGAGATAACTCTGCACTATCGCGAGCTGCAAATGCCACTTCCAGCTTAGCTGTGCAGAAGAAGAACAACAAGAAGAAGAAATATCTCGAAATATGTCCGTCAGGCACCTTCCCTTGAGATATATCTGCAAATATCTCGGAAGCGAAGCGAGCTAAGGCAAAATGTTGATAGACCTTTTTTGTAGAGAATTAAGTTTCCTACTTTTTATGTTGTATGATATTTTTTGATCAGATGCGTAGTTCTCGAGATATATCAAGATATTTAAAAGGTCCGAAGCCGCACCAACATAATAGAGAAACAGAAACACCGTGGCCCCTTTCTTTGAGATAACTCTGCACTATTGCGAGCTGGAAATGCCACTTCCAGTTTAGCTGTGCAGAAGAAGAACAACAAGAAGAAGAAATATCTCGAGATATGTCCGTCAGGCCCCTTCCCTTGAGATAAATCTGCAAATATCTCGGAAACGAAGCGAGCTATGGTAAAATGTTAAGAGACCTTTTTTGTAGAGAATTATGTTTCCTATAATTTATGTTCTATGATATTTTTTGATCAGAAGCGTAGTTTTCGAGATATATCGAGATATTTAAAAGTTCCGAAGCCGCACCAACATAATAGAGATACAGAAACACCGTGGCCACTTTCTTTGAGATAACTCTGCACTATTGCGAGCTGCAAATGCCACTTCCAGCTTAGCTGTGCAGAAGAAGAACAACAAGAAGAAGAAATATCTCGAAATATGTCCGTCAGGCCCCTTCCCTTGAGATAAATCTGCAAATATCTCGGAAGCGAAGCGAGCTAAGGCAAAATGTTAAGAGACCTTTTTTGTAGAGAATTAAGTTTCCTACTTTTTATGTTGTATGATATTTTTTGATCAGATGCGTAGTTCTCGAGATATATCAAGATATTTAAAAGGTCCGAAGCCGCACCAACATAATAGAGATACAGAAACACCGTGGCCCCTTTCTTTGAGGTAACTCTGCACTATTGTGAGCTGTAAATGCCACTTCCAGCTTAGCTGTGCAGAAGAAGAACAACAAGAAGAAGAAATATCTCGAAATATGTCCGTCAGGCCCCTTCCCTTGAGATAAATCTGCAAATATCTCGGAAACGAAGCGAGCTATGGCAAAATGTTAAGAGACCTTTTTTGTAGAGAATTAAGTTTTCCACTTTTTATGATTCATGATATTTTTTGATCAGATGCGTAGTTCTCGAGATATATCAAGATATTTAAAAGTTCCGAAGCTGCACCAACATAATAGAGATACAGAAACACCGTGGCCCCTTTCTTTGAGCTAACTCTGCACTAGTGCGAGCCGCAAATGCCACTTCCAACTTAGCTGTGCAGAAGAAGAACAACAAGAAGAAGAAATATCTCGAAATATGTCCGTTAGGCCCCTTCCCTTGAGATAAATCTGCAAATATCTCGGAAACGAAGCGAGCTATGGCAAAATGTTAAGAGACGTTTTTTGTAGAGAATTATGTTTCCTACAATTTATGTTCTATGATATTTTTTGATCAGAAGCGTAGTTTTCGAGATATATCGAGATATTTAAAAGTTCCGAAGCCGCACCAACATAATAGAGATACAGAAACACCGTGGCCCCTTTCTTTGAGATAACTCTGCACTATTGCGAGCTGTAAATGCCACTGCCAGCTTACCTGTGCAGAAGAAGAACAACAAGAAGAAGAAATATCTCGAAATATGTCCGTCAGGCCCCTTCCCTTGAGATAAATCTGCAAATATCGCGGAAACGAAGCGAGCTATGGCAAAATGTTAAGAGACCTTTTTTGTAGAGAATTAAGTTTCCTACTTTTTATGTTCTATGATATTTTTTGATCAGATGCGTAGTTCTCGAGATATATCAAGATATTTAAAAGTTCCGAAGCCGCACTAACATAATAGAGATACAGAAACACCGTGGCCCCTTTCTTTGAGATAACTCTGCACTATTGCGAGCTGGAAATGCCACTTCCAGTTTAGCTGTGCAGAAGAAGAACAACAAGAAGAAGAAATATCTCGAAATATGTCCGTCAGGCCCCTTCCCTTGAGATAAATCTGCAAATATCGCGGAAACGAAGCGAGCTATGGCAAAATGTTAAGAGACCTTTTTTGTAGAGAATTAAGTTTCCTACTTTTTATGTTCTATGATATTTTTTGATCAGATGCGTAGTTCTCGAGATATATCAAGATATTTAAAAGTTCCGAAGCCGCACTAACATAATAGAGATACAGAAACACCGTGGCCCCTTTCTTTGAGATAACTCTGCACTATTGCGAGCTGCAAATGCCACTTCCAGCTTAGCTGTGCAGAAGAAGAACAACAAGAAGAAGAAATATCTCGAAATATGTCCGTCAGGCACCTTCCCTTGAGATAAATCTGCAAATATCTCGGAAGCGAAGCGAGCTAAGGCAAAATGTTGATAGACCTTTTTTGTAGAGAATTAAGTTTCCTACTTTTTATGTTGTATGATATTTTTTGATCAGATGCGTAGTTCTCGAGATATATCAAGATATTTAAAAGGTCCGAAGCCGCACCAACATAATAGAGATACAGAAACACCGTGGCCCCTTTCTTTGAGATAACTCTGCACTATTGCGAGCTGGAAATGCCACTTCCAGTTTAGCTGTGCAGAAGAAGAACAACAAGAAGAAGAAATATCTCGAGATATGTCCGTCAGGCCCCTTCCCTTGAGATAAATCTGCAAATATCTCGGAAACGAAGCGAGCTATGGTAAAATGTTAAGAGACCTTTTTTGTAGAGAATTATGTTTCCTATAATTTATGTTCTATGATATTTTTTGATCAGAAGCGTAGTTTTCGAGATATATCGAGATATTTAAAAGTTCCGAAGCCGCACCAACATAATAGAGATACAGAAACACCGTGGCCACTTTCTTTGAGATAACTCTGCACTATTGCGAGCTGCAAATGCCACTTCCAGCTTAGCTGTGCAGAAGAAGAACAACAAGAAGAAGAAATATCTCGAAATATGTCCGTCAGGCCCCTTCCCTTGAGATAAATCTGCAAATATCTCGGAAGCGAAGCGAGCTAAGGCAAAATGTTAAGAGACCTTTTTTGTAGAGAATTAAGTTTCCTACTTTTTATGTTGTATGATATTTTTTGATCAGATGCGTAGTTCTCGAGATATATCAAGATATTTAAAAGGTCCGAAGCCGCACCAACATAATAGAGATACAGAAACACCGTGGCCCCTTTCTTTGAGGTAACTCTGCACTATTGTGAGCTGTAAATGCCACTTCCAGCTTAGCTGTGCAGAAGAAGAACAACAAGAAGAAGAAATATCTCGAAATATGTCCGTCAGGCCCCTTCCCTTGAGATAAATCTGCAAATATCTCGGAAACGAAGCGAGCTATGGCAAAATGTTAAGAGACCTTTTTTGTAGAGAATTAAGTTTTCCACTTTTTATGATTCATGATATTTTTTGATCAGATGCGTAGTTCTCGAGATATATCAAGATATTTAAAAGTTCCGAAGCTGCACCAACATAATAGAGATACAGAAACACCGTGGCCCCTTTCTTTGAGCTAACTCTGCACTAGTGCGAGCCGCAAATGCCACTTCCAACTTAGCTGTGCAGAAGAAGAACAACAAGAAGAAGAAATATCTCGAAATATGTCCGTTAGGCCCCTTCCCTTGAGATAAATCTGCAAATATCTCGGAAACGAAGCGAGCTATGGCAAAATGTTAAGAGACGTTTTTTGTAGAGAATTATGTTTCCTACAATTTATGTTCTATGATATTTTTTGATCAGAAGCGTAGTTTTCGAGATATATCGAGATATTTAAAAGTTCCGAAGCCGCACCAACATAATAGAGATACAGAAACACCGTGGCCCCTTTCTTTGAGATAACTCTGCACTATTGCGAGCTGTAAATGCCACTGCCAGCTTACCTGTGCAGAAGAAGAACAACAAGAAGAAGAAATATCTCGAAATATGTCCGTCAGGCCCCTTCCCTTGAGATATATCTGCAAATATCTCGGAAACGAAGCGAGCTATGGCAAAATGTTAAGAGACCTTTTTTGTAGAGAATTATGTTTCCTACAATTTATGTTGTATGATATTTTTTGATCAGAAGCGTAGTTTTCGAGATATATCGAGATATTTAAAAGTTCCGAAGCCGCACCAACATAATAGAGATACAGAACCACCGTGGCCCCTTTCTTTGAGATAACTCTGCACTAGTGCGAGCCGCAAATGCCACTTCCAGCTTAGCTGTGCAGAAGAAGAACAACAAGAAGAAGAAATATCTCGAAATATGTCCGTCAGGCCCCTTCCCTTGAGATAAATCTGCAAATATCTCGGAAACGAAGCGAGGTATGGCAAAATGTTAAGAGACCTTTTTGGTAGAGAATTAAGTTTCCTAATTTTTATGTTCTATGATATTTTTTGATCAGATGCGTAGTTCTCGAGATATATCAAGATATTTAAAAGTTCCGAACCCGCACCAACATAATAGAGATATAGAAACACCGTGGCCCCTTTCTTTGAGATAACACTGCACTAGTGCGAGCCGCAAATGCCACTTCCAACTTAGCTGTGCAGAAGAAGAACAACAAGAAGAAGAAATATCTCGAAATATGTCCGTCAGGCCCCTTCCCTTGAGATGTATCTGCAAATATCTCGGAAACGAAGCGAGCTATGGCAAAATGTTAAGAGACCTTTTTTGTAGAGAATTATGTTTCCTACGTTTTATGTTCTATGATATTTTTTGATCAGATGCGTAGTTCTCGTAATATATCAAGATATTTAAAAGTTCCGAAGCCGCACCAACATAATAGAGATACAGAAACACCGTGGCCCCTTTCTTTGAGATGACTCTGCACTATTGCGAGCTGGAAATGCCACTTCCAGTTTAGCTGTGCAGAAGAAGAACAACAAGAAGAAGAAATATCTCGAAATATGTCCGTCAGGCCCCTTCCCTTGAGATAAATCTGCAAATATCGCGGAAACCAAGCGAGCTATGGCAAAATGTTAAGAGACCTTTTTTGTAGAGAATTAAGTTTCCTACTTTTTATGTTGTATGATATTTTTTGATCAGATGCGTAGTTCTCGAGATATATCAAGATATTTAAAAGGTCCGAAGCCGCACCAACATAATAGAGATACAGAAACACCGTGGCCCCTTTCTTTGAGATAACTCTGCACTATTGCGAGCTGGAAATGCCACTTCCAGTTTAGCTGTGCAGAAGAAGAACAACAAGAAGAAGAAATATCTCGAAATATGTCCGTCAGGCCCCTTCCCTTGAGATAAATCTGCAAATATCTCGGAAACGAAGCGAGCTATGGCAAAATGTTAAGAGACCTTTTTTGTAGAGAATTAAGTTTCCTACTTTTTATGTTCTATGATATTTTTTGATCAGATGCGTAGTTCTCGAGATATATCAAGATATTTAAAAGTTCCGAAGCCGCACCAACATAATAGAGATACAGAAACACCGTGGCCCCTTTCTTTGAGATAACTCTGCACTATTGCGAGCTGCAAATGCCACTTCCAGCTTAGCTGTGCAGAAGAAGAACAACAAGAAGAAGAAATATCTCGAAATATGTCCGTCAAGCCCCTTCCCTTGAGATAAATCTGCAAATATCTCGGAAACGAAGCGAGCTATGGCAAAATGTTAAGAGATTTTTTTTGTAGAGAATTAAGTTCCCTACTTTTTATGTTCTATGATATTTTTTGATCAGATGCGTAGTTCTCGAGATATATCAAGATATTTAAAAGTTCCGAAGCCGCACCAACATAATAGAGATACAGAAACACCTTGGCCCCTTTCTTTGAGATAACTCTGCACTATTGCGAGCTGCAAATGCCACTTCCAGCTTAGCTGTGCAGAAGAAGAACAACAAGAAGAAGAAATATCTCGAAATATGTCCGTCAGGCCCCTTCCCTTGAGATAAATCTGCAAATATCTCGGAAACGAAGCGAGCTATGGCAAAATGTTAAGAGACCTTTTTTGTAGAGAATTAAGTTTCCTACTTTTTGTGTTCTATGATATTTTTTGATCAGATGCGTAGTTCTCGAGATATATCAAGATATTTAAAAGTTCCGAAGCCGCACCAACATAATAGAGATACAGAAACACCGTCGCCCCTTTCTTTGAGATAACTCTGCGCTATTGCGAGCTGGAAATGCCACTTCCAGTTTAGCTGTGCAGAAGAAGAACAACAAGAAGAAGAAATATCTCGAAATATATCCGTCAGGCACCTTCCCTTGAGATAAATCTGCAAATATCTCGGAAGCGAAGCGAGCTAAGGCAAAATGTTAATAGACCTTTTTTGTAGAGAATTAAGTTTCCTACATTTTATGTTGTATGATATTTTTTGATCAGATGCGTAGTTCTCGAGATGTATCAAGATATTTAAAAGTTCCGAAGCCGCACCAACATAATAGAGATACAGAAACACCGTGGCCCCTTTCTTTGAGATAACTCTGCGCTATTGCGAGCTGGAAATGCCACTTCCAGTTTAGCTGTGCAGAAGAAGAACAACAAGAAGAAGAAATATCTCGAAATATGTCCGTCAGGCACCTTCCCTTGAGATAAATCTGCAAATATCTCGGAAGCGAAGCGAGCTAAGGCAAAATGTTAATAGACCTTTTTTGTGGAGAATTAAGTTTCCTACTTTTTATGTTGTATGATATTTTTTGATCAGATGCGTAGTTCTCGAGATATATCAAGATATTTAAAAGGTCCGAAGCCGCACCAACATAATAGAGATACAGAAACACCGTGGCCCCTTTCTTTGAGATAACTCTGCACTATTGCGAGCTGGAAATGCCACTTCCAGTTTAGCTGTGCAGAAGAAGAACAACAAGAAGAAGAAATATCTCGAAATATGTCCGTCAGGCCCCTTCCCTTGAGATAAATCTGCAAATATCTCGGAAACGAAGCGAGCTATGGCAAAATGTTAAGAGACCTTTTTTGTAGAGAATTAAGTTTCCTACTTTTTATGTTCTATGATATTTTTTGATCAGATGCGTAGTTCTCGAGATATATCAAGATATTTAAAAGTTCCGAAGCCGCACCAACATAATAGAGATACAGAAACACCGTGGCCCCTTTCTTTGAGATAACTCTGCACTATTGCGAGCTGCAAATGCCACTTCCAGCTTAGCTGTGCAGAAGAAGAACAACAAGAAGAAGAAATATCTCGAAATATGTCCGTCAAGCCCCTTCCCTTGAGATAAATCTGCAAATATCTCGGAAACGAAGCGAGCTATGGCAAAATGTTAAGAGATTTTTTTTGTAGAGAATTAAGTTCCCTACTTTTTATGTTCTATGATATTTTTTGATCAGATGCGTAGTTCTCGAGATATATCAAGATATTTAAAAGTTCCGAAGCCGCACCAACATAATAGAGATACAGAAACACCGTGGCCCCTTTCTTTGAGATAACTCTGCACTATTGCGAGCTGCAAATGCCACTTCCAGCTTAGCTGTGCAGAAGAAGAACAACAAGAAGAAGAAATATCTCGAAATATGTCCGTCAGGCCCCTTCCCTTGAGATAAATCTGCAAATATCTCGGAAACGAAGCGAGCTATGGCAAAATGTTAAGAGACCTTTTTTGTAGAGAATTAAGTTTCCTACTTTTTATGTTCTATGATATTTTTTGATCAGATGCGTAGTTCTCGAGATATATCAAGATATTTAAAAGTTCCGAAGCCGCACCAACATAATAGAGATACAGAAACACCGTCGCCCCTTTCTTTGAGATAACTCTGCGCTATTGCGAGCTGGAAATGCCACTTCCAGTTTAGCTGTGCAGAAGAAGAACAACAAGAAGAAGAAATATCTCGAAATATGTCCGTCAGGCACCTTCCCTTGAGATAAATCTGCAAATATCTCGGAAGCGAAGCGAGCTAAGGCAAAATGTTAATAGACCTTTTTTGTAGAGAATTAAGTTTCCTACTTTTTATGTTGTATGATATTTTTTGATCAGATGCGTAGTTCTCGAGATATATCAAGATATTTAAAAGGTCCGAAGCCGCACCAACATAATAGAGATACAGAAACACCGTGGCCCCTTTCTTTGAGATTACTCTGCACTATTGCGAGCTGGAAATGCCACTTCCAGTTTAGCTGGGCAGAAGAAGAACAACAAGAATAAGAAATATCTCGAAATATGTCCGTCAGGCCCCTTCCCTTGAGATAAATCTGCAAATATCTCGGAAACGAAGCGAGCTATGGCAAAATGTTAAGAGACCTTTTTTGTAGAGAATTAAGTTTCCTACTTTTTATGTTCTATGATATTTTTTGATCAGATGCGTAGTTCTCGAGATATATCAAGATATTTAAAAGTTCCGAAGCCGCACCAACATAATAGAGATACAGAAACACCGTGGCCCCGTTCTTTGAGATAACTCTGCACTATTGCGAGCTGCAAATGCCACTTCCAGCTTAGCTGTGCAGAAGAAGAACAACAAGAAGAAGAAATATCTCGAAATATGTCCGTCAAGCCCCTTCCCTTGAGATAAATCTGCAAATATCTCGGAAACGAAGCGAGCTATGGCAAAATGTTAAGAGACCTTTTTTGTAGAGAATTAAGTTTCCTAATTTTTATATTCTATGATATTTTTTGATCAGATGCGTAGTTCTCGACATATATCAAGATATTTAAAAGTTCCGAAGCCGCACCTACATAATAGAGATACAGAAACACCGTGGCCCCTTTCTTTGAGATAACACTGCACTATTGCGAGCTGCAAATGCCACTTCCAGCTTAGCTGTGCAGAAGAAGAACAACAAGAAGAAGAAATATCTCGAAATATGTCCGTCAGGCCCCTTCCCTTGAGATGTATCTGCAAATATCTCGGAAACGAAGCGAGCTATGGCAAAATGTTAAGAGACCTTTTTTGTAGAGAATTATGTTTCCTACAATTTATGTTCTATGATATTTTTTGATCAGAAGCGTAGTTTTCGAGATATATCGAGATATTTAAAAGTTCCGAAGCCGCACCAACATAATAGAGATACAGAAACACCGTGGCCCCTTTCTTTGAGATAACTCTGCACTAGTGCGAGCCGCAAATGCCACTTCCAGCTGAGCTGTGCAGAAGAAGAACAACAAGAAGAAATATCTCGAAATATGTCCGTCAGGCCCCTTCCCTTGAGATAAATCTGCAAATATCTCGGAAACGAAGCGAGCTATGGCAAAATGTTAAGAGACCTTTTTTGTAGAGAATTAAGTTTCCTACTTTTTATGTTCTATGATATTTTTTGATCAGATGCGTAGTTCTCGAGATATATCAAGATATTTAAAAGTTCCGAAGCCGCACCACCATAATAGAGATACAGGAACACCGTGGCCCCTTTCTTTGAGATAACTCTGCACTATTGCGAGCTGCAAATGCCACTTCCAGCTTAGCTGTGCAGAAGAAGAACAACAAGAAGAAGAAATATCCCGAAATATGTCCGTCAGGCCCCTTCCCTTGAGATATATCTGCAAATATCTCGGAAACGAAGCGAGCTATGGCAAAATGTTAAGAGACCTTTTTTGTAGAGAATTAAGTTTCCTACTTTTTATGTTCTATGATATTTTTTGATCAGATGCGTAGTTCTCGAGATATATCAAGATATTTAAAAGTTCCGAAGCCGTACCAACATAATAGAGATACAGAAACACCGTGGCCCCTTTCTTTGAGATAACTCTGCACTATTGCGAGCTGCAAATGCCACTTCCAGCTTAGCTGTGCAGAAGAAGAACAACAAGAAGAAGAAATATCTCGAAATATGTCCGTCAAGCCCCTTCCCTTGAGATAAATCTGCAAATATCTCGGAAACGAAGCGAGCTATGGCAAAATGTTGTGAGACCTTTTTTGTAGAGAATTAAGTTTCCTACTTTTTATGTTCTATGATATTTTTTGATCAGATGCGTAGTTCTCGAGATATATCAAGATATTTAAAAGTTCCGAAGCCGCACCAACATAATAGAGATACAGAAACACCGTGGCCCCTTTCTTTGAGATAACTCTGTACTATTGCGAGCTGCAAATGCCACTTCCAGCTTAGCTGTGCAGAAGAAGAACAACAAGAAGAAATATCTCGAAATATGTCCGTCAGGCCCCTTCCCTTGAGATAAATCTGCAAATATCTCGGAAGCGAAGCGAGCTAAGGCAAAATGTTAAGAGACCTTTTTTGTAGAGAATTAAGTTTCCTACTTTTTATGTTGTATGATATTTTTTGATCAGATGCGTAGTTCTCGAGATATATCAAGATATTTAAAAGGTCCGAAGCCGCACCAACATAATAGAGATACAGAAACACCGTGGCCCCTTTCTTTGAGATAACACTGCACTATTGCGAGCTGGAAATGCCACTTCCAGTTTAGCTGTGCAGAAGAAGAACAACAAGAAGAAGAAGTATCTCGAAATATGTCCGTCAGGCCCCTTCCCTTGAGATATATCTGCAAATATCTCGGAAACGAAACGAGCTATGGCAAAATGTTAAGAGACCTTTTTTGTAGAGAATTATGTTTCCTATAATTTATATTCTATGATATTTTTTGATCAGAAGCGTAGTTTTCGAGATATATCGAGATATTTAAAAGTTCCGAAGCCGCACCAACATAATAGAGATACAGAAACACCGTGGCCCCTTTCTTTGAGATAACTCTGCGCTATTGCGAGCTGGGAATGCCACTTCCAGCTTAGCTGTGCAGAAGAAGAACAACAAGAAGAAATATCTCGAAATATGTCCGTCAGGCCCCTTCCCTTGAGATAAATCTGCAAATATCTCGGAAGCGAAGCGAGCTATGGCAAAATGTTAAGAGACCTTTTTTGTAGAGAATTAAGTTTCCTACTTTTTATGTTGTATGATATTTTTTGATCAGATGCGTAGTTCTCGAGATATATCAAGATATTTAAAAGGTCCGAAGCCGCACCAACATAATAGAGATACAGAAACACCGTGGCCCCTTTCTTTGAGATAACTCTGCACTATTGCGAGCTGGAAATGCCACTTCCAGTTTAGCTGTGCAGAAGAAGAACAACAAGAAGAAGAAATATCTCGAAATATGTCCGTCAGGCCCCTTCCCTTGAGATATATCTGCAAATATCTCGGAAACGAAACGAGCTATGGCAAAATGTTAAGAGACCTTTTTTGTAGAGAATTATGTTTCCTATAATTTATATTCTATGATATTTTTTGATCAGAAGCGTAGTTTTCGAGATATATCGAGATATTTAAAAGTTCCGAAGCCGCACCAACATAATAGAGATACAGAAACACCGTGGCCCCTTTCTTTAAGATAACTCTGCACTATTGCGAGCTGCAAATGCCACTTCCAGCTTAGCTGTGCAGAAGAAGAACAACAAGAAGAAGAAATATCTCGAAATATGTCCGTCAGGCCCCTTCCCTTGAGATAAATCTGCAAATATCTCGGAAACGAAGCGAGCTATGGCAAAATGTTTAGAGACCTTTTTTGTAGAGAATTAAGTTTCCTACTTTTTATGTTCTATGATATTTTTTGATCAGATGCGTAGTTCTCGAGATATATCAAGATATTTAAAAGTTCCGAAGCCGCACCACCATAATAGAGATACGGGAACACCGTGGCCCCTTTCTTTGAGATAACTCTGCGCTATTGCGAGCTGGGAATGCCACTTCCAGTTTAGCTGTGCAGAAGAAGAACAACAAGAAGAAGAAATATCTCGAAATATGTCCGTCAGGCACCTTCCCTTGAGATAAATCTGCAAATATCTCGGAAGCGAAGCGAGCTAAGGCAAAATGTTAATAGACCTTTTTTGTAGAGAATTAAGTTTCCTACTTTTTATGTTGTATGATATTTTTTGATCAGATGCGTAGTTCTCGAGATATATCAAGATATTTAAAAGGTCCGAAGCCGCACCAACATAATAGAGATACAGAAACACCGTGGCCCCTTTCTTTGAGATAACTCTGCACTATTGCGAGCTGGAAATGCCACTTCCAGTTTAGCTGTGCAGAAGAAGAACAACAAGAAGAAGAAATATCTCGAAATATGTCCGTCAGGCCCCTTCCCTTGAGATAAATCTGCAAATATCTCGGAAACGAAGCGAGCTATGGCAAAATGTTAAGACACCTTTTTTGTAGAGAATTAAGTTTCCTACTTTTTATGTTGTATGATATTTTTTGATCAGATGCGTAGTTCTCGAGATGTATCAAGATATTTAAAAGTTCCGAAGCCGCACCAACATAATAGAGATACAGAAACACCGTGGCCCCTTTCTTTGAGATAACTCTGCACTATTGCGGGCTGGAAATGCCACTTCCATTTTAGCTGTGTAGACGAAGAACAACAAGAAGAAGAAATATCTCGAAATATGTCCGTCTGGACCCATCCCTTGAAATATATCTGCAAATATCTCGGAAACCAAACGAGCTATGGCAAAATCTTAAGAGACCTTTTTTGTAGAGAATTATGTTTCCTATAATTTATGTTCTATGATAGTTTTTGATCAGAAGCGTAGTTTTCGAGATATATCGAGATATTTAAAAGTTCCGAAGCCGCACCAACATAATAGAGATACAGAAACACCGTTGCCCCTTTCTTTGAGATAACTCTGCACTATTGCGAGCTGCAAATGCCACTTCCAGCTTAGCTGTGCAGAAGAAGAACAACACGAAGAAGAAATATCTCGAAATATGTCCGTCAGGCACCTTCCCTTGAGATAAATCTGCAAATATCTCGGAAGCGAAGCGAGCTAAGGCAAAATGTTAATAGACCTTTTTTGTAGAGAATTAAGTTTCCTACTTTTTATGTTGTATGATATTTTTTGATCAGATGCGTAGTTCTCGAGATATATCAAGATATTTAAAAGTTCCGAAGCCGCACCAACATAATAGAGATACAGAAACACCGTGGCCCCTTTCTTTGAGATAACTCTGCACTATTGCGAGCTGGAAATGCCACTTCCAGTTTAGCTGTGCAGAAGAAGAACAACAAGAATAAGAAATATCTCGAAATATGTCCGTCAGGCGCCTTCCCTTGAGATAAATCTGCAAATATCTCGGAAACGAAGCGAGCTATGGCAAAATGTTAAGAGACCTTTTTTGTAGAGAATTAAGTTTCCTACTTTTTATGTTCTATGATATTTTTTGATCAGATGCGTAGTTCTCGAGATATATCGAGATATTTAAAAGTTCCGAAGCCGCACCAACATAATAGAGATACAGAAACACCGTGGCCCCTTTCTTTGAGATAACTCTGCACTATTGCGAGCTGCAAATGCCACTTCCAGCTTAGCTGTGCAGAAGAAGAACAACAAGAAGAAGAAATATCTCGAAATATGTCCGTCAAGCCCCTTCCCTTGAGATAAATCTGCAAATATCTCGGAAACGAAGCGAGCTATGGCAAAATGTTAAGAGACCTTTTTTGTAGAGAATTAAGTTTCCTAATTTTTATGTTCTATGATATTTTTTGATCAGATGCGTAGTTCTCGACATATATCAAGATATTTAAAAGTTCCGAAGCCGCACCTACATAATAGAGATACAGAAACACCGTGGCCCCTTTCTTTGAGATAACACTGCACTATTGCGAGCTGCAAATGCCACTTCCAGCTTAGCTGTGCAGAAGAAGAACAACAAGAAGAAGAAATATCTCGAAATATGTCCGTCAGGCCCCTTCCCTTGAGATGTATCTGCAAATATTTCGGAAACGAAGCGAGCTATGGCAAAATGTTAAGAGACCTTTTTTGTAGAGAATTATGTTTCCTACAATTTATGTTCTATGATATTTTTTGATCAGAAGCGTAGTTTTCGAGATATATCGAGATATTTAAAAGTTCCGAAGCCGCACCAACATAATAGAGATACAGAAACACCGTGGCCCCTTTCTTTGAGATAACTCTGCACTATTGCGAGCTGCAAATGCCACTTCCAGCTTAGCTGTGCAGAAGAAGAACAACAAGAAGAAGAAATATCTCGAAATATGTCCGTCAAGCCCCTTCCCTTGAGATAAATCTGCAAATATCTCGGAAACGAAGCGAGCTATGGCAAAATGTTAAGAGACCTTTTTTGTAGAGAATTATGTTTCCTACAATTTATGTTCTATGATATTTTTTGATCAGAAGCGTAGTTTTCGAGATATATCGAGATATTTAAAAGTTCCGAAGCCGCACCAACATAATAGAGATACAGAAACACCGTGGCCCCTTTCTTTGAGATAACTCTGCACTAGTGCGAGCCGCAAATGCCACTTCCAGCTTAGCTGTGCAGAAGAAGAACAACAAGAAGAAATATCTCGAAATATGTCCGTCAGGCCCCTTCCCTTGAGATAAATCTGCAAATATCTCGGAAACGAAGCGAGCTATGGCAAAATGTTAAGAGACCTTTTTTGTAGAGAATTAAGTTTCCTACTTTTTATGTTCTATGATATTTTTTGATCAGATGCGTAGTTCTCGAGATATATCAAGATATTTAAAAGTTCCGAAGCCGTACCAACATAATAGAGATACAGAAACACCGTGGCCCCTTTCTTTGAGATAACTCTGCACTATTGCGAGCTGCAAATGCCACTTCCAGCTTAGCTGTGCAGAAGAAGAACAACAAGAAGAAGAAATATCTCGAAATATGTCCGTCAGGCCCCTTCCCTTGAGATAAATCTGCAAATATCTCGGAAACGAAGCGAGCTATGGCAAAATGTTAAGAGACCTTTTTTGTAGAGAATTATGTTTCCTATAATTTATGTTCTATGATATTTTTTGATCAGAAGCGTAGTTTTCGAGATATATCGAGATATTTAAAAGTTCCGAAGCCGCACCAACATAATAGAGATACAGAAACACCGTGGCCTCTTTCTCTGAGATAATTCTGCACTATTGCGAGCTGCAAATGCCACTTCCAGCTTAGCTGTGCAGAAGAAGAACAACACGAAGAAGAAATATCTCGAAATATGTCCGTCAGGCACCTTCCCTTGAGATAAATCTGCAAATATCTCGGAAGCGAAGCTAGCTAAGGCAAAATGTTAAGAGACCTTTTTTGTAGAGAATTAAGTTTCCTACTTTTTATGTTGTATGATATTTTTTGATCAGATGCGTAGTTCTCGAGATATATCAAGATATTTAAAAGGTCCGAAGCCGCACCAACATAATAGAGATACAGAAACACCGTGGCCCCTTTCTTTGAGATAACTCTGCACTATTGCGAGCTGGAAATGCCACTTCCAGTTTAGCTGTGCAGAAGAAGAACAACAAGAAGAAGAAATATCTCGAAATATGTCCGTCAGGCCCCTTCCCTTGAGATATATCTGCAAATATCTCGGAAACGAAACGAGCTATGGCAAAATGTTAAGAGACCTTTTTTGTAGAGAATTATGTTTCCTATAATTTATATTCTATGATATTTTTTGATCAGAAGCGTAGTTTTCGAGATATATCGAGATATTTAAAAGTTCCGAAGCCGCACCAACATAATAGAGATACAGAAACACCGTGGCCCCTTTCTTTGAGATAACTCTGCACTATTGCGAGCTGCAAATGCCACTTCCAGCTTAGCTGTGCAGAAGAAGAACAACAAGAAGAAGAAATATCTCGAAATATGTCCGTCAGGCCCCTTCCCTTGAGATAAATCTGCAAATATCTCGGAAACGAAGAGAGCTATGGCAAAATGTTTAGAGACCTTTTTTGTAGAGAATTAAGTTTCCTACTTTTTATGTTCTATGATATTTTTTGATCAGATGCGTAGTTCTCGAGATATATCTAGATATTTAAAAGTTCCGAAGCCGCACCACCATAATAGAGATACGGGAACACCGTGGCCCCTTTCTTTGAGATAACTCTGCGCTATTGTGAGCTGGAAATGCCACTTCCAGTTTAGCTGTGCAGAAGAAGAACAACAAGAAGAAGAAATATCTCGAAATATGTCCGTCAGGCACCTTCCCTTGAGATAAATCTGCAAATATCTCGGAAGCGATGCGAGCTAAGGCAAAATGTTAATAGACCTTTTTTGTAGAGAATTAAGTTTCCTACTTTTTATGTTGTATGATATTTTTTGATCAGATGCGTAGTTCTCGAGATATATCAAGATATTTAACAGGTCCGAAGCCGCACCAACATAATAGAGATACAGAAACACCGTGGCCCCTTTCTTTGAGATAACTCTGCACTATTGCGAGCTGGAAATGCCACTTCCAGTTTAGCTGTGCAGAAGAAGAACAACAAGAAGAAGAAATATCTCGAAATATGTCCGTCAGGCCCCTTCCCTTGAGATAAATCTGCAAATATCGCGGAAACGAAGCGAGCTATGGCAAAATGTTAAGGGACCTTTTTTGTAGAGAATTATGTTTCCTATAATTTATGTTCTATGATATTTTTTGATCAGAAGCGTAGTTTTCGAGATATATCGAGATATTTAAAAGTTCCGAAGCCGCACCAACATAATAGAGATACAGAAACACCGTGGCCCCTTTCTTTGAGATAACTCTGCACTATTGCGAGCTGCAAATGCCACTTCCAGCTTAGCTGTGCAGAAGAAGAACAACAAGAAGAAGAAATATCTCGAAATATGTCCGTCAGGCCCCTTCCCTTGAGATAAATCTGCAAATATCTCGGAAGCGAAGCGAGCTAAGGCAAAATGTTAAGAGACCTTTTTTGTAGAGAATTAAGTTTCCTACTTTTTATGTTGTATGATATTTTTTGATCAGATGCGTAGTTCTCGAGATATATCAAGATATTTAAAAGTTCCGAAGCCGCACCACCATAATAGAGATACAGGAACACCGTGGCCCCTTTCTTTGAGATAACTCTGCGCTATTGCGAGCTGGAAATGCCACTTCCAGTTTAGCTGTGCAGAAGAAGAACAACAAGAAGAAGAAATATCTCGAAATATGTCCGTCAGGCACCTTCCCTTGCGATAAATCTGCAAATATCTCGGAAGCGAAGCGAGCTAAGGCAAAATGTTAATAGACCTTTTTTGTAGAGAATTAAGTTTCCTACCTTTTATGTTGTATGATATTTTTTGATCAGATGCGTAGTTCTCGAGATATATCAAGATATTTAAAAGGTCCGAAGCCGCACCAACATAATAGAGATACAGAAACACCGTGGCCCCTTTCTTTGAGATAACTCTGCACTATTGCGAGCTGGAAATGCCACTTCCAGTTTAGCTGTGCAGAAGAAGAACAACAAGAAGAAGAAATATCTCGAAATATGTCCGTCAGGCCCCTTCCCTTGAGATAAATCTGCAAATATCGCGGAAACGAAGCGAGCTATGGCAAAATGTTAGGAGAGCTTTTTTGTAGAGAATTATGTTTCCTATAATTTATGTTCTATGATATTTTTTGATCAGAAGCGTAGTTTTCGAGATATATCGAGATATTTAAAAGTTCCGAAGCCGCACCAACATAATAGAGATACAGAAACACCGTGGCCCCTTTCTTTGAGATAACTCTGCACTATTGCGAGCTGGAAATGCCACTTCCAGTTTAGCTGTGCAGAAGAAGAACAACAAGAAGAAGAAATATCTCGAAATATGTCCGTCAGGCCCCTTCCCTTGAGATAAATCTGCAAATATCTCGGAAACGAAGCGAGCTATGGCAAAATGTTGAGAGACCTTTTTTGTAGAGAATTATGTTTGCTATAATTTATGCTCTATGATATTTTTTGATCAGAAGCGTAGTTTTCGAGATATATCGAGATATTTAAAAGTTCCGAAGCCGCACCAACATAATAGAGATACAGAAACACCGTGGCCCCTTTCTTTGAGACAACTCTGCACTATTGCGAGCTGCAAATGCCACTTCCAGCTTAGCTGTGCAGAAGAAGAACAACAAGAAGAAGAAATATCTCGAAATATGTCCGTCAGGCCCCTTTCCTTGAGATATATCTGCAAATATCTCGGAAACGAAGCGAGCTAAGGCAAAATGTTAAGAGACCTTTTTTGTACAGAATTAAGTTTCCTACTTTTTATGTTGTATGATATTTTTTGATCAGAAGCGTAGTTTTCGAGATATATCGAGATATTTAAAAATTCCGAAGCCACACCAACATAATAGAGATACAGAAACACCGTGGCCCCTTTCTTTGAGATAACTCTGCACTATTGCGAGCTGGAAATGCCACTTCCAGTTTAGCTGTGCAGAAGAAGAACAACAAGAAGAAGAAATATCTCGAAATATGTCCGTCAGGCCCCTTCCCTTGAGATAAATCTGCAAATATCGCGGAAACGAATCGAGGTATGGCAAAATGTTAAGAGACCTTTTTTGTAGAGAATTATGTTTCCTATAATTTATGTTCTATGATATTTTTTGATCAGAAGCGTAGTTTTCGAGATATATCGAGATATTTAAAAGTTCCGAAGCCGCACCAACATAATAGAGATACAGAAACACCGTGGCCCCTTTCTTTGAGATAACCCTGCACTATTGCGAGCTGCAAATGCCACTTCCAGCTTAGCTGTGCAGAAGAAGAACAACAAGAAGAAGAAATATCTCCAAATATGTCCGTCAGGCCCCTTCCCTTGAGATAAATCTGCAAATATCTCGGAAGCGAAGCGAGCTAAGGCAAAATGTTAAGAGACCTTTTTTGTAGAGAATTAAGTTTCCTACTTTTTATGTTGTATGATATTTTTTGATCAGATGCGTAGTTCTCGAGATATATCAAGATATTTAAAAGGTCCGAAGCCGCACCAACATAATAGAGATACAGAAACACCGTGGCCCCTTTCTTTGAGATAACTCTGCACTATTGCGAGCTGGAAATGCCACTTCCAGTTTAGCTGTGCAGAAGAAGAACAACAAGAAGAAGAAATATCTCGAAATATGTCCGTCAGGCCCCTTCCCTTGAGATAAATCTGCAAATATCTCGGAAACGAAGCGAGCTATGGCAAAATGTTAAGAGACCATTTTTTTTTGTAGAGAATTATGTTTCCTATAATTTATGTTCTATGATATTTTTTGATCAGAAGCGTAGTTTTCGAGATATATCAAGATATTTAAAAGTTCCGAAGCCGCACCAACATAATAGAGATACAGAAACACCGTGGCCCCTTTCTTTGAGATAACTCCGCACTATTGCGAGCTGTAAATGCCACTTCCAGCTTAGCTGTGCAGAAGAAGAACAACAAGAAGAAGAAATATCTCGAAATATGTCCGTCAGGCCCCTTCCCTTGCGATAAATCTGCAAATATCTCGGAAACGAAGCGAGCTATGGCAAAATGTTAAGAGACCTTTTTTGTAGAGAATTAAGTTTCCTACTTTTTATGTTGTATGATATTTTTTGATCAGATGCGTAGTTCTCGAGATATATCAAGATATTTAAAAGTTCCGAAGCCGCACCAACATAATAGAGATACAGAAACACCGTGGCCCCCTCCTTTCAGATAACTCTGCACTATTGCGAGCTGGAAATGCCACTTCCAGTTTAGCTGTGCAGAAGAAGAACAACAAGAAGAAGAAATATCTCGAAATATGTCCGTCAGGCCCCTTCCCTTGAGATAAATCTGCAAATATCTCGGAAACGAAGCGAGCTATGGCAAAACGTTAAGAGACCTTTTTTGTAGAGAATTATGTTTCCGACAATATACGTTCTATGATATTTTTTGATCAGAAGCGTAGTTTTCGAGATATATCGAGATATTTAAAAGTTCCGAAGCCGCACCAACATAATAGAGATACAGAAACACCGTGGCCCCTTTCTTTGAGATAACTCTGCACTATTGCGACCTGCAAATGCCACTTCCAGCTTAGCTGTGCAGAAGAAGAACAACAAGAAGAAGAAATATCTCGAAATATGTCCGTCAGGCCCCGTCCCTTGAGATAAATCTGCAAATATCTCGGAACCGAAGCGAGCTACGGCAAAATGTTAAGAGACCTTTTTTGTAGAAAATTAGGTTTCCTACTTTTTATGTTCATTGATATTTTTTGATCAGATGCGTAGTTCTCCAGATATATCAAGATATTTAAAAGTTCCGAAGCCGCACCAACATAATAGAGATACAGAAACACCGTGGCCCCTTTCTGTGAGATAACTCTGCACTATTGCGAGCAGCAAATGCCAGTTCCAGCTTAGCTGTGCAGAAGAAGCACAACAAGAACAAGAAATATCTCGGAATATGTCCGTCAGGCCCCTTCCCTTGAGATAAATCTGCAAATATCTCGGAACCGAAGCGAGCTACGGCAAAATGTTAAGAGACCTTTTTTGTAGAAAATTAGGTTTCCTACTTTTTATGTTCATTGATATTTTTTGATCAGATGCGTAGTTCTCCAGATATATCAAGATATTTAAAAGTTCCGAAGCCGCACCAACATAATAGAGATACAGAAACACCGTGGCCCCTTTCTGTGAGATAACTCTGCACTATTGCGAGCAGCAAATGCCAGTTCCAGCTTAGCTGTGCAGAAGAAGCACAACAAGAACAAGAAATATCTCGGAATATGTCCGTCAGGCCCCACCCCTTGAGCTAAATCTGCAAATATCTCGCATACGATGCGAGCTATGGCAAAATGTTAAGACACCTTTTTTGTAGAGAATTAAGTTTCCTACTTTTTATGTTCTATGATATTTTTTGATCAGATGCGTAGTTCTCCAGATATATCAAGATATTTAAAAGTTCCGAAGCCGCACCAACATAATAGAGATACAGAAACACCGTGGCCCCTTTCTGTGAGATAACTCTGCACTATTGCGAGCAGCAAATGCCAGTTCCAGCTTAGCTGTGCAGAAGAAGCACAACAAGAACAAGAAATATCTCGGAATATGTCCGTCAGGCCCCACCCCTTGAGCTAAATCTGCAAATATCTCGCATACGATGCGAGCTATGGCAAAATGTTAAGACACCTTTTTTGTAGAGAATTAAGTTTCCTACTTTTTATGTTCTATGATATTTTCTGATCAGATGCGTAGTTCTCGAGATATATTAAGGTATTTAAAAGTTCCGAAGCCGCACCAACATAATAGGGATACAGAAACACCGTGGCCCCTTTCTTTGAGATAACTCTGCACTATTGCGAGCTGCAAATGCCACTTCCAGCTTAGCTGTGCAGAAGAAACACAACAAGAACGAGAAATATCTCGGAATATGTCCGTCAGGCCCCTTCACTTGAGTTACATCTGCAATATCTCGGAAACGATGCGAGCTATGGCAAAATGTTGAGAGACCATTTTTGTAGGAAATTAAGTTTCCTAGTATTTATGTTCTATGATATTTTTTGGTCAGATGCGTAGTTTTCGAGATATATCGAGATATTTAAAAGTTCCGAAGCCGCACCAACATAATAGAGATACAGAAACACCGTGGCCCCTTTCTGTGAGATAACTCTGCACTATTGCGAGCACCAAATGCCAGTTCCAGCTTAGCTGTGCAGAAAAAGCACAACAAGAACAAGAAATATCTCGGAATATGTCCGTCGGGCCCCTTCCCTTGTGCTACATCTGCAAATATCTCGGAAACGATGCGAGCTATGGCAAAATGTTGAGAGACCTTTTTTGTAGGAAATTAAGTTTCCTACTATTTATGTTCTATGATATTTTTTGGTCAGATGCGTAGTTTTCGAGATATATCGAGATATTTAAAAGTTCCGAAGCCGCACCAACATAATAGAGATACAGAAACACCGTGGCCCCTTTCTGTGAGATAACTCTGCACTATTGCGAGCTGCAAATGCCACTTCCAGCTTAGCTGTGCCGAAGAAGAATAACAAGAAGGAGAAATATCTCGAAATATGTCCGTCAGGCCCCTTGCCTTGAGATAAATCTGCAAATATCTCGGAAACGAAGCGAGCTATAGCAAAATGTTAAGATACCTTTTTTGTAGAGAATTATGTTTCCTACAATTTACGTTCTATGATATTTTTTGATCAGATGCGTGGTTTTCGAGATCTATCGAGATATTTCAAAGTTCCGAAGCCGCACCAACATAATAAAGATACACAAACACCGTGGCCTCTTTCTTTGAAATAACTCTGCACTATTGCGCGCTGCAAATGCCACTTCCAGCTTAGCTGTGCAGAAGAAGAACAACAAGAAGAAGAAATATCTCGAAATATGTCCGTCAGGCCCCTTCCTTTGAGCTAAACCGGCAAATATCTCGGAAACGAAGCGAGCTATAGCCAAATGTTGAGATACCTTTTTTGTAGAAAATTATGTTTCCTACAATTTACGTTCTATGATATTTTTTGATCAGATGCGTGGTTTTCGAGATATATCGAGATATTTCAAAGTTCCGAAGCCGCACCAACATAATAAAGATACACAAACACCGTGGCCTCTTTCTTTGAAATAACTCTGCACTATTGCGCGCTGCAAATGCCACTTCCAGCTTAGCTGTGCAGAAGAAGAACAACAAGAAGAAGAAATATCTCGAAATATGTCCGTCAGGCCCCTTCCTTTGAGCTAAACCGGCAAATATCTCGGAAACGATGCGAGCTGTGGCAAAATGTTGAGTGACCTTTTTTGTAGGAAATTAAGTTTCCTACTATTTATGTTCTATGATATTTTTTGATCAGATGCGTAGTTCTCGAGATATATCAAGATATTTAAAAGTTCCGAAGCCGCACCAACATAATAGAGATACAGAAACACCGTGGCCCCTTTCTGTGAGATAACTCTGCACTATTGCGAGCTGCAAATGCCACGTCCAGCTTAGCTGTGCAGAAGAAGCACAACAAGAACTAGAAATATCTCGGAATATGTCCGTCAGGCCCCTTCCCTTGAGCTAAATCTGCAAATATCTCGCAAACGATGCGAGCTATGTTAAAATGTTAGGTGACCTTTTTTGTAGAGAATTAAGTTTCCTACTTTTTATGTTGTATGATATTTTTTGATCAGATGCGTAGTTCTCGAGATATATCAAGATATTTAAAAGTTCCGAAGCCGCACCAACATAATAAAGATACACAAACACCGTGGCCTCTTTCTTTGAAATAACTCTGCACTATTGCGCGCTGCAAATGCCACTTCCAGCTTAGCTGTGCAGAAGAAGAACAACAAGAAGAAGAAATATCTCGAAATATGTCCGTCAGGCCCCTTCCTTTGAGCTAAACCGGCAAATATCTCGGAAACGAAGCGAGCTATAGCCAAATGTTGAGATACCTTTTTTGTAGAAAATTATGTTTCCTACAATTTACGTTCTATGATATTTTTTGATCAGATGCGTGGTTTTCGAGATATATCGAGATATTTCAAAGTTCCGAAGCCGCACCAACATAATAAAGATACACAAACACCGTGGCCTCTTTCTTTGAAATAACTCTGCACTATTGCGCGCTGCAAATGCCACTTCCAGCTTAGCTGTGCAGAAGAAGAACAACAAGAAGAAGAAATATCTCGAAATATGTCCGTCAGGCCCCTTCCTTTGAGCTAAACCGGCAAATATCTCGGAAACGATGCGAGCTGTGGCAAAATGTTGAGTGACCTTTTTTGTAGGAAATTAAGTTTCCTACTATTTATGTTCTATGATATTTTTTGATCAGATGCGTAGTTCTCGAGATATATCAAGATATTTAAAAGTTCCGAAGCCGCACCAACATAATAGAGATACAGAAACACCGTGGCCCCTTTCTGTGAGATAACTCTGCACTATTGCGAGCTGCAAATGCCACGTCCAGCTTAGCTGTGCAGAAGAAGCACAACAAGAACTAGAAATATCTCGGAATATGTCCGTCAGGCCCCTTCCCTTGAGCTAAATCTGCAAATATCTCGCAAACGATGCGAGCTATGTTAAAATGTTAGGTGACCTTTTTTGTAGAGAATTAAGTTTCCTACTTTTTATGTTGTATGATATTTTTTGATCAGATGCGTAGTTCTCGAGATATATCAAGATATTTAAAAGTTCCGAAGCCGCACCAACATAATAGAGATACAGAAACACTGTGGCCCCTTTCATTGAGATAACTCTGCACTATTGCGCGCTGCAAATGCCACTTCCAGCTTAGCTGTGCAGAAGAAGCACAACAAGAACAAGAAATATCTCGGAATATGTCCGTCAGGCCCCTTGACTTGAGCTACATCTGCAAATATCTCGGAAACGAGGCGAGCTATGGCAAGATGTTGAGAGACCGTTTTTGTAGGAAATTAAGTTTCCTACTTTTTATGTTCTATGATATTTTTTGGTCAGATGCGTAGTTTTCGAGATATATCGAGATATTTAAAAGTTCCGAAGCCGCACCAGCATAATAAAGATACAGAAACACCGTGGATCCTTTCTTTGAGATAACTCTGCCCTATTGCGGGCTGGAAATGCCACTTCCAGCTTAGCTGTGCTGAAGAGGAACAACAAGAAGAAGAAATATCTCGAAATATGTCCGTCAGGCCCCTTCCCTTGAGATAAATCTGCAAATATCTCGGAAACGATGCGAGCTATGGCAAAATCTTAAGAGACCTTTTTTGTAGAGAATTAAGTTTCCTACTATTCATGTTCTATGAGGTTTTTTTGATCAGATGCTTAGTTTTCGAGATATATCATGATATTTAAAAGTTCCGAAGCCGCACCAACATAATAGAGATACAGAAACACCGTGGCCCCTTTCTGTGAGATAACTCTGCACTATTGCGAGCTGCAAATGCCACTTCCAGCTTATCTGTGCCGAAGAAGAATAACAAGAAGAAGAAATATCTCGAAATATGTCCGTCAGGCCCCTTGCCTTGAGATAAATCTGCAAATATCTCGGAAACGAAGCGAGCTATAGCAAAATGTTAAGATACCTTTTTTGTAGGAAATTAAGTTTCCTACTATTTATGTTCTATGATATTTTTTGATCAGATGCGTAGTTCTCGAGATATATCAAGATATTTAAAAGTTCCGAAGCCGCACCAACATAATAGAAACACAGAAACACCGTGGCCCCTTTCTGTGAGATAACTCTGCACTATTGCGAGCTGCAAATGCCACGTCCAGCTTAGCTGTGCAGAAGAAGCACAACAAGAACTAGAAATATCTCGGAATATGTCCGTCAGGCCCCTTCCCTTGAGCTAAATCTGCATATATCTCGCAAACGATGCGAGCTATGTTAAAATGTTAGGTGACCTTTTTTGTAGAGAATTAAGTTTCCTACTTTTTATGTTGTATGATATTTTTTGATCAGATGCGTAGTTCTCGAGATATATCAAGATATTTAAAAGTTCCAAAGCCGCACCAACATAATAGAGATACAGAAACACCGTGGCCCCTTTCTTTGAGATAACTCTGCACTATTGCGACCTGCAAATGCCACTTCCAGCTTAGCTGTGCAGAAGAAGAACAACAAGAAGAAGAAATATCTCGAAATATGTCCGTCAGGCCCCTTCCCTTGAGATAAATCTGCAAATATCTCGGAAACGAAGCGAGCTATGGCAAAATGTTAAGAGACTTTATTTGTAGAGAATTAGGTTTCCTACTTTTTATGTTCTATAATATTTTTTGATCAGATGCGTAGCTCTCGAGATATATCAAGATATTTAAAAGTTCCGAAGCCGCACCAACATAATAGAGATACAGAAACACCGTGGCCCGTTTCTTTGAGATAACTCTGCACTATTGCGAGCTGCAAATGCCACTTCCAGCTTAGCTGTGCAGAAGAAGAAGAACAAGAAGAAGAAATATCTCGAAATATGTCCGTCAGGCCCCTTCCCTCGAGATAAATCTGCAAATATCTCGGAAACGAAGCGAGCTATGGCAAAATGTTAAGCGACCTTTTTTGTAGAGAATTAAGTTTCCTACTTTTTATGTTCTATGATATTTTTTGATCAGATGCGTAGTTCTCGAGATATATCCAGATATTTAAAAGTTCCGAAGCGGCACCAACATAATAGAGATACAGAAACACCGTGGCACCTTTCTTTGAGGTAACTCTGCACTATTGCTAGCTGCAAATGCCACTTCCAGCTTAGCTGTGCAGAAGAAGAACAACAAGAAGAAGAAATATCTCGAAATATGTCCGTCAGGCCCCTTCCCTTGAGATAAATCTGAAAATATCTCGGAAACCAAGCGAGCTATGGCAAAATGTTAGGGGACCTTTTTTGTAGAGAATTAAGTTTCCTACTTTTTATGTTCTATGATATTTTTTGATCAGATGCGTAGTTCTCGAGATATACCAAGATATTTAAAAGTTCCGAAGCCGCGCCAACATAATAGAGATACAGAAACACCGTGGCCCCTTTCTTTGAGATAACTCTGCACTATTGCGAGCTGCAAATGCCACTTCCAGCTTAGCTGTGCAGAAGAAGAACAGCAAGAAGAAGAAATATCTCGAAATATGTCCGTCAGGCCCCTTCCCTTGAGATAAATCTGCAAATATCTCGGAAACGAAGCGAGCTATGGCAAAAGGTTAAGAGACCATATTTGTAGAGAATTAAGTTTCCTACTTTTTATGTTCTATGATATTTTTTGATCAGATGCGTAGTTCTCGAGATATATCAAGATATTTAAAAGTTCCGAAGCCGCGCCAACATAATAGAGATACAGTAACACCGTGGCCCCTTTCTTTGAGATAACTCTGCACTATTGCGAGCTGCAAATGCCACTTCCAGCTTAGCTGTGCAGAAGAAGAACAAGAAGAAGTAGAAATATCTCGAAATATGTCCGTCAGGCCCCTTCCCTTGAGATAAATCTGCAAATATCTCGGAAACGAAGCGAGCTATGGCAAAATGTTAAGAGACTTTATTTGTAGAGAATTAGGTTTCCTACTTTTTATGTTCTATGATATTTTTTGATCAGATGCGTAGCTCTCGAGATATATCAAGATATTTAAAAGTTCCGAAGCCGCACCAACATAATAGAGATACAGAAACACCGTGGCCCGTTTCTTTGAGATAACTCTGCACTATTGCGAGCTGCAAATGCCACTTCCAGCTTAGCTGTGCAGAAGAAGAACAACAAGAAGAAGAAATATCTCGAAATATGTCCGTCAGGCCCCTTCCCTTGAGATAAATCTGCAAATATCTCGGAAACGAAGCGAGCTATGGCAAAATGTTAAGAGACCTTATTTGTAGAGAATTAAGTTTCCTACTTTTTATGTTCTATGATATTATTAGATCAGATGCGTAGTTCTCGAGATATATCAAGATATTTAAAAGTTCCGAAGCCGCACCAACATAATAGAGATACAGAAACACCGTGGCCCCTTTCTTTGAGATAACTCTGCACTATCGCGAGCTGCAAATGCCACTTCCAGCTTAGCTGTGCAGAAGAAGAACAACAAGAAGAAGAAATATCTCGAAATATGTCCGTCAGGCCCCTTCCCTTGAGATAAATCTGCACATATCTCGGAAACGAAGCGAGCTATGGCAAAATGTTAAGAGACCTTTTTTGTAGAGAATTAAGTTTCCTACTTTTTATGTTCTATGATATTTTTTGATCAGATGCGTAGTTCTCGAGATATATCAAGATATTTAAAAGTTCCGAAGCCGCGCCAACATAATAGAGATACAGTAACACCGTGGCTCCTTTCTTTGAGATAACTCTGCACTATTGCGAGCTGCAAATGCCACTTCCAGCTTAGCTGTGCAGAAGAAGAACAACAAGCAGAAGAAATATCTCGAAATATGTCCGTCAGGCCCCTTCCCTTGAGATAAATCTGCAAATATCTCGGAAACGAAGCGAGCTATGGCAAAATGTTAAGCGACATTTTTTGTAGAGAATTAAGTTTCCTACTTTTTATGTTCTATGATATTTTTTGATCAGATGCGTAGTTCTCGAGATATATCCAGATATTTAAAAGTTCCGAAGCGGCACCAACATAATAGAGATACAGAAACACCGTGGCACCTTTCTTTGAGGTAACTCTGCACTATTGCTAGCTGCAAATGCCACTTCCAGTTTAGCTGTGCAGAAGAAGAACAACAAGAAGAAGAAACATCTCGAAATATGTCCGTCAGGACCCTTCCCTTGAGATAAATCTGCAAATATCTCGGAAACGAAGCGCGCTATGGCAAAACGTTAAGAGACCTTTTTTGTAGAGAATTATGTTTCCTACAATTTATGTTCTATGATATTTTTTGATGAGAAGCGTAGTTTTCGAGATATAACGAGATATTTAAAAGTTCCGAAGCCGCACCAACATAATAGAGATACAGAAACACCGTGGCCCCTTTCTTTGAGATAACTCTGCACTATTGCGAGCTGCAAATGCCACTTCCAGCTTAGCTGTGCAGAGGAAGAATAACAAGAAGAAGAAATATCTCGAAATATGTCCGTCAGGCCCCTTCCCTTGAGATAAATCTGCAAATATCTCGGAAACGAAGCGAGCTATGGCAAAATGTTAAGATACCTTTTTTGTAGAGAATTAAGTTTCCCACTTTTTATGTTCTATGATGTTTTTTGATCAGAAGCGTAGTTTTCGAGATATATCCAGCTATTTAAAAGTTCCGAAGCGGCACCAACATAATAGAGATACAGAAACACCGTGGCCCCTTTCTTTGAGGTAACTCTGCACTATTGCTAGCTGCAAATGCCACTTCCAGCTTAGCTGTGCAGAAGAAGAACAACAAGAAGAAGAAATATCTCGAAATATGTCCGTCAGGCCCCTTCCCTTGAGATATATCTGCAAATATCTCGGAAACGAAACGAGCTATGGCAAAATCTTAAGAAACCATTTTTGTAGAGAATTATGTTTCCTACAATTCATGTTCTATGATATTTTTTGATCAGAAGCGTAGTTTTCGAGATATAACGAGATATTTAAAAGTTCCGAAGCCGCACCAACATAATAGAGATACAGAAACACCGTGGCCCCTTTCTTTGAGATAACTCTGCACTATTGCGAGCTGCAAATGCCACTACCAGCTTAGCTGTGCAGAAGAAGAACAACAAGAAGAAGAAATATCTCGAAATATGTCCGTCAGGCCCCTTCCCTTGAGATAAATCTGCAAATATCTCGGAAACAAAGCGAGCTATGGCAAAATGTTAAGAGACCTTATTTGTAGAGAATTAAGTTTCCTACTTTTTATGTTCTATGATATTATTAGATCAGATGCGTAGTTCTCGAGATATATCAAGATATTTAAAAGTTCCGAAGCCGCACCAACATAATAGAGATACAGAAACACCGTGGCCCCTTTCTTTGAGATAACTCTGCACTAGTGCGAGCCGCAAATGCCCCTTCCAGCTTAGCTGTGCAGAAGAAGAACAACAAGAACAAGAAATATCTCGAAATATGTCCGTCAGGCCCCTTCCCTTGAGATAAATCTGCAAATATCTCGGAAACGAAGCGAGCTATGGCAAAAAGTTTAGAGACCTTTCTTGTAGAGAATTAAGTTTCCTACTTTTTATGTAGTATGATATTTTTTGATCAGATGCGTAGTTCTCGAGATATATCAAGATATTTAAAAGTTCCGAAGCCGCACCAACATAATAGAGATACAGAAACGCCGTGGCCCCTTTCTTTGAGATAACTCTGCACTATTGCGCGCTGCAAATGCCACTTCCAGCTTAGCTGTGCAGAAGAAGAACAACAAGAAGAAGAAATATCTCGAAATATGTCCGTCAGGCCCCTTCCCTTGAGATAAATCTGCAAATATCTCGGAAACGAAGCGAGCTATGGCAAAATGTTGAGAGACCTTTGTTGTAGAGAATTAAGTTTTCTACTTTTTATGTTGCATGATATTTTTTGATCAGATGCGTAGTTCTCGAGATATATCAAGATATTTAAAAGTTCTGAAGCTGCACCAACATAATAGAGACACAGAAACACCGTGGCCCCTTTCTTTGAGATAACTCTGCACTAGTGCGAGCCGCAAATGCCACTTCCAGCTTAGCTGTGCAGAAGAAGAACAACAAGAAGAAGAAATATCTCGAAATATGTCCGTCCGGCCCCTTCCCTTGAGATAAATCTGCAAATATCTCGGAAACGAAGCGAGCTATGGCAAAATGTTGAGAGACCTTTGTTGTAGAGAATTAAGTTTTCTACTTTTTATGTTGCATGATATTTTTTGATCAGATGCGTAGTTCTCGAGATATATCAAGATATTTAAAAGTTCTGAAGCTGCACCAACATAATAGAGACACAGAAACACCGTGGCCCCTTTCTTTGAGATAACTCTGCACTAGTGCGAGCCGCAAATGCCACTTCCAGCTTAGCTGTGCAGAAGAAGAACAACAAGAAGAAGAAATATCTCGAAATATGTCCGTTAGGCCCCTTCCCTTGAGGTAAATGTGCAAATATCTCGGAAACGAAGCGAGCTATGGCAAAATGTTGAGAGACCTTTTTTGTAGAGAATTAAGTTTCCTACTATTTATGTTCTATGATATTTTTTGATCAGATGCGTAGTTCTCGAGATATATCAAGATTTTTAAAAGTTCCGAAGCCGCACCAACATAATAGAGATACAGAAACACCGTGGCCCCTTTCTTTGAGATAACTCTGCACTATTGCGAGCTGCAAATGCCACTTCCAGCTTAGCTGTGCAGAGGAAGAACAACAAGAAGAAGAAATATCTCGAAATATGTCCGTCAGGCCCCTTCCCTTGAGATAAATCTGCAAATATCTCGGAAACGAAACGAGCTATGGCAAAATGTTAAGAGACCTTTTTTGTAGAGAATTAAGTTTTCTACTTTTTATGCTCTATGATATTTTTTGATCAGAAGCGTAGTTTTCGAGATATATCGAGATATTTAAAAGTTCCGAAGCCGCACCAACATAATAGAGATACAGAAACACCGTGGCCCCTTTCTTTGAGATAACTCTGCACTATTGCGAGCTGCAAATGCCACTTCCAGCTTCGCTGTGCAGAAGAAGAACAACAAGAAGAAGAAATATCTCGAAATATGTCCGTCAGGCCCCTTCCCCTGAGATAAATCTGCAAATATCTCGGAAACGAAGCGAGCTATGGCAAAAAGTTTAGAGACCTTTCTTGTAGAGAATTAAGTTTCCTACTTTTTATGTAGTATGATATTTTTTGATCAGATGCGTAGTTCTCGAGATATATCAAGATATTTAAAAGTTCC
The DNA here is from genome assembly GCF_051020975.1 of Osmia lignaria lignaria. Lineage (NCBI taxonomy): Eukaryota > Metazoa > Arthropoda > Insecta > Hymenoptera > Megachilidae > Osmia > Osmia lignaria. Next base: position 30,959,896 of record NW_027478158.1, on the reverse strand, counting down.
GAAGCCGCACCAACATAATGGAGATACAGAAACGCCGTGGCCCCTTTCTTTGAGATAACTCTGCACTATTGCGCGCTGCAAATGCCACTTCCAGCTTAGCTGTGCAGAAGAAGAACAACAAGAAGAAGAAATATCTCGAAATATGTCCGTCAGGCCCCTTCCCTTGAGATAAATCTGCAAATATCTCGGAAACGAAGCGAGCTATGGCAAAATGTTGAGAGACCTTTGTTGTAGAGAATTAAGTTTTCTACTTTTTATGTTGCATGATATTTTTTGATCAGATGCGTAGTTCTCGAGATATATCAAGATATTTAAAAGTTCTGAAGCTGCACCAACATAATAGAGACACAGAAACACCGTGGCCCCTTTCTTTGAGATAACTCTGCACTAGTGCGAGCCGCAAATGCCACTTCCAGCTTAGCTGTGCAGAAGAAGAACAACAAGAAGAAGAAATATCTCGAAATATGTCCGTCAGGCCCCTTCCCTTGAGATAAATCTGCAAATATCTCGGAAACGAAGCGAGCTATGGCAAAATGTTGAGAGACCTTTGTTGTAGAGAATTAAGTTTTCTACTTTTTATGTTGCATGATATTTTTTGATCAGATGCGTAGTTCTCGAGATATATCAAGATATTTAAAAGTTCTGAAGCTGCACCAACATAATAGAGACACAGAAACACCGTGGCCCCTTTCTTTGAGATAACTCTGCACTAGTGCGAGCCGCAAATGCCACTTCCAGCTTAGCTGTGCAGAAGAAGAACAACAAGAAGAAGAAATATCTCGAAATATGTCCGTTAGGCCCCTTCCCTTGAGGTAAATGTGCAAATATCTCGGAAACGAAGCGAGCTATGGCAAAATGTTGAGAGACCTTTTTTGTAGAGAATTAAGTTTCCTACTATTTATGTTCTATGATATTTTTTGATCAGATGCGTAGTTCTCGAGATATATCAAGATTTTTAAAAGTTCCCAAGCCGCACCAACATAATAGAGATACAGAAACACCGTGGCCCCTTTCTTTGAGATAACTCTGCACTATTGCGAGCTGTAAATGCCACTTCCAGCTTAGCTGTGCAGAGGAAGAACAACAAGAAGGAGAAATATCTCGAAATATGTCCGTCAGGCCAGCTCCTTTGAGCTGAATCTGCAAATATCTCGGAAACGAAGCGAGCTATGGCAAAATGTTAAGAGACCTTTTTTGTAGAGAATTATGTTTCCTACTTTTTATGTTCTATGATATTTTTTGATCAGACGCGTAGTTCTCGAGATATATCAAGATATTTAAACGTTCCGAAGCCGCACCAACATAATAGAGATACAGAAACACCGTGGCCCCTTTCTTTGAGATATATCTGCACTATTGCGAGCTGCAAATGCCACTTCCAGCTTAGCTGTGCAGAAGAAGAACAACAAGAAGAAGAAATATCTCGAAATATGTCCGTCAGGCCCCTTCCCTTGAGATAAATCTGCAAATATCTCGGAAACGAAGCGAGCTATGGCAAAATGTTAAGAGACCTTTTTTGTAGAGAATTATGTTTCCTACAATTTACGTTCTCTGATATTTTTTGATCAGAAGCGTAGTTTTCGAGATATACCGAGATATTTAAAAGTTCCGAAGCCGCACCAACATAATAGAGATACAGAAACACCGTGGCCCCTTTCCTTGAGATAACTCTGCCCTATTGCTACCTGCAAATGCCACTTCCAGCTTAGCTGTGCAGAAGAAGAACAACAAGAAGAAGAAATATCTCGAAATATGTCCGTCAGGCCCCTTCCCTTGAGATATATCTGCAAATAGCTCGGAAACAAAGCGAGCTATGGCAAAATGTTAAGAGACCTTTTTTGTAGAGCATTAAGTTTCCTACTTTTTATGTTCTATGATATTTTTTGATCAGATGCGTAGATCTCGAGATATATCAAGATATTTAAAAGTTCCGAAGCCGCACCAACATAATAGAGATACAGAAACACCGTGGCCCCTTTCTTTGAGATAACTCTGCACTTTTGCGAGCTGCAAATGCCACTTCCAGCTTAGCTGTGCAGAAGAAGAACAACAAGAAGAAGAAATATCTCGAAATATGTCCGTCAGGCCCCTTCCCTTGAGATAAATCTGCAAATATCTCGGAAACGAAGCGTGCTATGGCAAAATGTTAAGAGACCTTTTTTGTAGAGAATTAAGTTTTCTACTTTTTATGTTCCATGATATTTTTTGATCAGATGCGTAGTTCTCGAGATATATCAAGATATTTAAAAGTTCCGAAGCTGCACCAACATAATAGAGATACAGAAACACCGTGGCCCCTTTCTTTGAGATAACTCTGCACTAGTGCGAGCCGCAAATGCCACTTCCAGCTTAGCTGTGCAGAAGAAGAACAACAAGAAGAAGAAATATCTCGAAATATGTCCGTTAGGCCCCTTCCCTTGAGGTAAATGTGCAAATATCTCGGAAACGAAGCGAGCTATGGCAAAATGTTGAGAGACCGTTTTTGTAGAGAATTAAGTTTCCTACTATTTATGTTCTATGATATTTTTTGATCAGATGCGTAGTTCTCGAGATATATCGAGATATTTAAAAGTTCCGAAGCCGCACCAACATAATAGAGATACAGAAACACCGTGGCCCCTTTCTTTGAGATAACTCTGCACTAGTGCGAGCCGCAAATGCCACTTCCAGCTTAGCTGTGCAGAGGAAGAACAACAAGAAGAAGAAATATCTCGAAGTATGTCCGTCAGGCCAGTTCCTTTGAGCTGAATCTGCAAATATCTCGGAAACGAAGCGAGCTATGGCAAAATGTTAAGAAACCTTTTTTGTAGAGAATTAAGTTTCCTACTTTTTATGTTCTATGATATTTTTTGATCAGATACGTAGTTTTCGAGATATATCAAGATATTTAAAAGTTCCGAAGCCGCATCAACATAATAGAGATACAGAAACACCGTGGCCCCTTTCTTTGAGATAACTCTGCACTATTGCGAGCTGTAAATGCCACTTCCAGCTTAGCTGTGCAGAGGAAGAACAACAAGAAGGAGAAATATCTCGAAATATGTCCGTCAGGCCAGCTCCTTTGAGCTGAATCTGCAAATATCTCGGAAACGAAGCGAGCTATGGCAAAATGTTAAGAGACCTTTTTGGTAGAGAATGAAGTTTCCTACTTTTTATGTTCTATGATATTTTTTGATCAGATGCGTAGTTCTCGAGATATATCAAGATATTTAAAAGTTCCGAAGCCGCACCAACATAATACAGATACAGAAACACCGTGGCCCCTTTCTTTGAGATAACTCTGCACTATTGCGAGCTGCAAATGCCACTTCCAGCTTAGCTGTGCAGAACAAGAACAACAAGAAGAAGAAATATCTCGAAATATGTCCGTCAGGCCCCTTCCCTTGAGATAAATCTGCAAATATCTCGGAAACGAAGCGAGCTATGGCAAAATGTTAAGAGACCTTATTTGTAGAGAATTAAGTTTCCTACTTTTTATGTTTTATGATATTTTTTCATCAGATGCGTAGCTCTCGAGATATATCACGATATTTAAAAGTTCCGAAGCCGCACCAACATAATAGAGATACAGAAACACCGTGGCCCCTTTCTTTCAGATAACTCTGCACTATTGCGAGCTGGAAATGCCACTTCCAGTTTAGCTGTGCAGAAGAAGAACAACAAGAAGAAGAAATATCTCGAAATATGTCCGTCAGGCCCCTTCCCTTGAGATAAATCTGCAAATATCTCGGAAACGAAGCGAGCTATGGCAAAATGTTAAGACACCTTTTTTGTAGAGAATTAAGTTTCCTACTTTTTATGTTCTATGATATTTTTTGATCAGATGCGTAGTGCTCGAGATGTATCAAGATATTTAAAAGTTCCGAAGCTGCACCAACATAATAGAGATACAGAAACACCGTGGCCCCTTTCTTTGAGATAACTCTGCGCTATTGCGAGCTGGAAATGCCACTTCCAGTTTAGCTGTGCAGAAGAAGAAATATCTCGAAATATGTCCGTCAGGCCCCTTCCCTTGAGATATATCTGCAAATATCTCGGAAACGAAACGAGCTATGGCAAAATCTTAAGAGACCTTTTTTGTAGAGAATCATGTTTCCTACAATTTATGTTCTACGATATTTTTTGATCAGAAGCGTAGTTTTCGAGATATATCGAGATATTTCAAAGTTCCGAAGCCGCACCAACATAATAGAGATACAGAAACACAGTGGCCCCTATCTTTCAGATAACTCTGCACTCTTGCGAGCTGGAAATGCCACTTCCAGCTTAGCTGTGCAGAAGAAGAACAACAAGAAGAAGAAATATCTCGAAATATGTCCGTCAGGCCCCTTCCCTTGAGATATATCTGCAAATATCTCGGAAACGAAACGAGCTATGGCAAAATGTTAAGAGACCTTTTTTGTAGAGAATTAAGTTTCCTACTTTTTATGTTCTATGATATTTTTTGATCAGATGCGTAGTTCTCGAGATATATCAAGATATTTAAAAGTTCCGAAGCCGCACCAACATAATAGAGATACAGAAACACCGTGGCCCCTTTCTTTGAGATAACTCTGCACTATTGCGAGCTGCAAATGCCACTTCCAGCTTAGCTGTACAGAAGAAGAACAACAAGAAGAAGAAATATCTCGAAATATGTCCGTCAGGCCCCTTCCCTTGAGATAAATCTGCACATATCTCGGAAACGAAGCGAGCTATGGCAAAATGTTAAGCGACCTTTTTTGTAGAGAATTATGTTTCCTACAATTTATGTTCTATGATATTTTTTGATCAGAAGCGTAGTTTTCGAGATATATCGAGATATTTAAAAGTTCCGAAGCCGCACCAACATAATAGAGATACAGAAACACCGTGGCCCCTTTCTTTGAGATAACTCTGCACTAGTGCGAGCCGCAAATGCCACTTCCAGCTTAGCTGTGCAGAAGAAGAACAACAAGAAGAAGAAATATCTCGAAATATGTCCGTCAGGCCCCTTCCCTTGATATAAATCTGCAAATATCTCGGAAACGAAGCGAGCTATGGCAAAATGTTAAGAGACTTTATTTGTATAGAATTAAGTTTCCTACTTTTTATGTTCTATGATATTTTTTGATCAGATGCGTAGTTCTCGAGATATATCAAGATATTTAAAAGTTCCGAAGCTGCACCAACATAATAGAGGTACAGAAACACCGTGGCTTCTTTCTTTGAGATAACTCTGCACTATTGCGAGCTGCAAATGCCACTTCCAGCTTAGCTGTGCAGAAGAAGAACAACAAGAAGAAGAAATATCTCGAAATATGTCCGTTAGGCCCCTTCCCTTGAGATAAATCTGCATATATCTCGGAAACGAAGCGAGCTATGGCAAAATGTTAAGAGACCTTTTTGGTAGAGAATGAAGTTTCCTACTTTTTATGTTCTATGATATTTTTTGATCAGATGCGTAGTTCTCGAGATATATCAAGATATTTAAAAGTTCCGAAGCCGCACCAACATAATACAGATACAGAAACACCGTGGCCCCTTTCTTTGAGATAACTCTGCACTATTGCGAGCTGCAAATGCCACTTCCAGCTTAGCTGTGCAGAAGAAGAACAACAAGAAGAAGAAATATCTCGAAATATGTCCGTCAGGCCCCTTCCCTTGATATAAATCTGCAAATATCTCGGAAACGAAGCGAGCTATGGCAAAATGTTAAGAGACTTTATTTGTATAGAATTAAGTTTCCTACTTTTTATGTTCTATGATATTTTTTGATCAGATGCGTAGTTCTCGAGATATATCAAGATATTTAAAAGTTCCGAAGCTGCACCAACATAATAGAGGTACAGAAACACCGTGGCTTCTTTCTTTGAGATAACTCTGCACTATTGCGAGCTGCAAATGCCACTTCCAGCTTAGCTGTGCAGAAGAAGAACAACAAGAAGAAGAAATATCTCGAAATATGTCCGTTAGGCCCCTTCCCTTGAGATAAATCTGCATATATCTCGGAAACGAAGCGAGCTATGGCAAAATGTTAAGACACCTTTTTTGTAGAGAATTAAGTTTCCTACTTTTTATGTTCTATGATATTTTTTGATCAGATGCGTAGTGCTCGAGATGTATCAAGATATTTAAAAGTTCCGAAGCTGCACCAACATAATAGAGATACAGAAACACCGTGGCCCCTTTCTTTGAGATAACTCTGCGCTATTGCGAGCTGGAAATGCCACTTCCAGTTTAGCTGTGCAGAAGAAGAACAACAAGAAGAAGAAATATCTCGAAATATGTCCGTCAGGCCCCTTCCCTTGAGATATATCTGCAAATATCTCGGAAACGAAACGAGCTATGGCAAAATCTTAAGAGACCTTTTTTGTAGAGAATCATGTTTCCTACAATTTATGTTCTACGATATTTTTTGATCAGAAGCGTAGTTTTCGAGATATATCGAGATATTTCAAAGTTCCGAAGCCGCACCAACATAATAGAGATACAGAAACACCGTGGCCCCTATCTTTCAGATAACTCTGCACTCTTGCGAGCTGGAAATGCCACTTCCAGCTTAGCTGTGCAGAAGAAGAACAACAAGAAGAAGAAATATCTCGAAATATGTCCGTCAGGCCCCTTCCCTTGAGATATATCTGCAAATATCTCGGAAACGAAACGAGCTATGGCAAAATGTTAAGAGACCTTTTTTGTAGAGAATTAAGTTTCCTACTTTTTATGTTCTATGATATTTTTTGATCAGATGCGTAGTTCTCGAGATATATCAAGATATTTAAAAGTTCCGAAGCCGCACCAACATAATAGAGATACAGAAACACCGTGGCCCCTTTCTTTGAGATAACTCTGCACTATTGCGAGCTGCAAATGCCACTTCCAGCTTAGCTGTACAGAAGAAGAACAACAAGAAGAAGAAATATCTCGAAATATGTCCGTCAGGCCCCTTCCCTTGAGATAAATCTGCACATATCTCGGAAACGAAGCGAGGTATGGCAAAATGTTAAGCGACCTTTTTTGTAGAGAATTATGTTTCCTACAATTTATGTTCTATGATATTTTTTGATCAGAAGCGTAGTTTTCGAGATATATCGAGATATTTAAAAGTTCCGAAGCCGCACCAACATAATAGAGATACAGAAACACCGTGGCCCCTTTCTTTGAGATAACTCTGCACTAGTGCGAGCCGCAAATGCCACTTCCAGCTTAGCTGTGCAGAAGAAGAACAACAAGAAGAAGAAATATCTCGAAATATGTCCGTCAGGCCCCTTCCCTTGATATAAATCTGCAAATATCTCGGAAACGAAGCGAGCTATGGCAAAATGTTAAGAGACTTTATTTGTATAGAATTAAGTTTCCTATTTTTTATGTTCTATGATATTTTTTGATCAGATGCGTAGTTCTCGAGATATATCAAGATATTTAAAAGTTCCGAAGCTGCACCAACATAATAGAGGTACAGAAACACCGTGGCTTCTTTCTTTGAGATAACTCTGCACTATTGCGAGCTGCAAATGCCACTTCCAGCTTAGCTGTGCAGAAGAAGAACAACAAGAAGAAGAAATATCTCGAAATATGTCCGTTAGGCCCCTTCCCTTGAGATAAATCTGCATATATCTCGGAAACGAAGCGAGCTATGGCAAAATGTTAAGAGACCTTTTTGGTAGAGAATGAAGTTTCCTACTTTTTATGTTCTATGATATTTTTTGATCAGATGCGTAGTTCTCGAGATATATCAAGATATTTAAAAGTTCCGAAGCCGCACCAACATAATACAGATACAGAAACACCGTGGCCCCTTTCTTTGAGATAACTCTGCACTATTGCGAGCTGCAAATGCCACTTCCAGCTTAGCTGTGCAGAACAAGAACAACAAGAAGAAGAAATATCTCGAAATATGTCCGTCAGGCCCCTTCCCTTGAGATAAATCTGCAAATATCTCGGAAACGAAGCGAGCTATGGCAAAATGTTAAGAGACCTTATTTCTAGAGAATTAAGTTTCCTACTTTTTATGTTTTATGATATTTTTTGATCAGATGCGTAGCTCTCGAGATATATCACGATATTTAAAAGTTCCGAAGCCGCACCAACATAATAGAGATACAGAAACACCGTGGCCCCTTTCTTTCAGATAACTCTGCACTATTGCGAGCTGGAAATGCCACTTCCAGTTTAGCTGTGCAGAAGAAGAACAACAAGAAGAAGAAATATCTCGAAATATGTCCGTCAGGCCCCTTCCCTTGAGATAAATCTGCAAATATCTCGGAAACGAAGCGAGCTATGGCAAAATGTTAAGACACCTTTTTTGTAGAGAATTAAGTTTCCTACTTTTTATGTTCTATGATATTTTTTGATCAGATGCGTAGTGCTCGAGATGTATCAAGATATTTAAAAGTTCCGAAGCTGCACCAACATAATAGAGATACAGAAACACCGTGGCCCCTTTCTTTGAGATAACTCTGCGCTATTGCGAGCTGGAAGTGCCACTTCCAGTTTAGCTGTGCAGAAGAAGAACAACAAGAAGAAGAAATATCTCGAAATATGTCCGTCAGGCCCCTTCCCTTGAGATATATCTGCAAATATCTCGGAAACGAAACGAGCTATGGCAAAATCTTAAGAGACCTTTTTTGTAGAGAATTATGTTTCCTACAATTTATGTTCTACGATATTTTTTGATCAGAAGCGTAGTTTTCGAGATATATCGAGATATTTCAAAGTTCCAAAGCCGCACCAACATAATAGAGATACAGAAACACCGTGGCCCCTTTCTTTGAGATAACTCTGCACTAGTGCGAGCCGCAAATGCCACTCCCAGCTTAGCTGTGCAGAAGAAGAACAACAAGAAGAAGAAATATCTCGAAATATGTCCGTCAGGCCCCTTCCCTCGAGATAAATCTGCAAATATCTCGGAAACGAAGCGAGCTATGGCAAAATGTTAAGAGACCTTATTTGTAGAGAATTAAGTTTCCTACTTTTTATGTTCTATGATATTTTTTGATCAGATGCGTAGTTCTCGAGATATATCAAGATATTTAAAAGTTCCGAAGCCGCACCAACATAATAGAGATACAGAAACACCGTGGCCCCTTTCTTTCAGATAACTCTGCACTATTGCGAGCTGGAAATGCCACTTCCAGTTTAGCTGTGCAGAAGAAGAACAACAAGAAGAAGAAATATCTCGAAATATGTCCGTCAGGCCCCTTCCCTTGAGATATATCTGCAAATATCTCGGAAACGAAGCGAGCTATGGCAAAATGCTAAGAGACCTTTTTTGTAGAGAATTATGTTTCCTACAAGTTATGTTCTATGATATTTTTTGATCAGAAGCGTAGTTTTCGAGATATATCGAGATATTTAAAAGTTCCGAAGCCGCACCAACATAATAGAGATACAGAAACACCGTGGCCCCTTTCTTTCAGATAACTCTGCACTATTGCGAGCTGTAAATGCCACTTCCAGCTTAGCTGTGCAGAAGAAGAACAACAAGAAGAAGAAATATCTCGAAATATGTCCGTCAGGCCCCTTCCCTTGAGATAAATCTGCAAATATCTCGGAAACGAAGCGAGCTATGGCCAAATGTTAAGAGACCTTATTTGTAGAGAATTAAGTTTCCTACTTTTTATGTTCTATGATATTTTTTGATCAGATGCGTAGTTCTCGAGATATATCAAGATATTTAAAAGTTCCGAAGCCGCACCAACATAATAGAGATACAGAAACACCGTGGCCCCTTTCTTTCAGATAACTCTGCACTATTGCGAGCTGGAAATGCCACTTCCAGTTTAGCTGTGCAGAAGAAGAACAACAAGAAGAAGAAATATCTCGAAATATGTCCGTCAGGCCCCTTCCCTTGAGATATATCTGCAAATATCTCGGAAACGAAGCGAGCTATGGCAAAATGCTAAGAGACCTTTTTTGTAGAGAATTATGTTTCCTACAAGTTATGTTCTATGATATTTTTTGATCAGAAGCGTAGTTTTCGAGATATATCGAGATATTTAAAAGTTCCGAAGCCGCACCAACATAATAGAGATACAGAAACACCGTGGCCCCTTTCTTTCAGATAACTCTGCACTATTGCGAGCTGTAAATGCCACTTCCAGCTTAGCTGTGCAGAAGAAGAACAACAAGAAGAAGAAATATCTCGAAATATGTCCGTCAGGCCCCTTCCCTTGAGATAAATCTGCAAATATCTCGGAAACGAAGCGAGCTATGGCAAAATGTTAAGAGACCTTATTTGTAGAGAATTAAGTTTCCTATTTTTTATGTTCTATGATGTTTTTTGATCAGATGCGTAGTTCTCGAGATATATCAAGATATTTAAAAGTTCCGAAGCCGCACCAACATAATAGAGATACAGAAACACCGTGGCCCCTTTCTTTCAGATAACTCTGCACTATTGCGAGCTGGAAATGCCACTTCCAGTTTAGCTGTGCAGAAGAAGAACAACAAGAAGAAGAAATATCTCGAAATATGTCCGTCAGGGCCCTTCCCTTGAGATATATCTGCAAATATCTCGGAAACGAAGCGAGCTATGGCAAAATGCTAAGAGACCTTTTTTGTAGAGAATTATGTTTCCTACAAGTTATGTTCTATGATATTTTTTGATCAGAAGCGTAGTTTTCGAGATATATAGAGATATTTAAAAGTTCCGAAGCCGCACCAACATAATAGAGATACAGAAACACTGTGGCCCCTTTCTTTCAGATAACTCTGCACTATTGCGAGCTGGAAATGCCACTTCCAGTTTAGCTGTGCAGAAGAAGAACAACAAGAAGAAGAAATATCTCGAAATATGTCCGTCAGGCCCCTTCCCTTGGGATATATCTGCAAATATCTCGGAAACGAAGCGAGCTATGGCAAAATGTTAAGAGACTTTATTTGTAGAGAATTAAGTTTCCTACTTTTTATGTTCTATGATATTTTTTGATCAGATGCGTAGTTCTCGAGATATATCAAGATATTTAAAAGTTCCGAAGCCGCACCAACATAATAGAGATACAGAAACACCGTGGCCCCTTTCTCTGAGATAACTCTGCACTATTGCGAGCTGTAAATGCCACTTCCAGCTTAGCTGTGCAGAAGAAGAACAACAAGAAGAAGAAATATCTCGAAATATGTCCGTCAGGCCCCTTCCCTTGAGATAAATCTGCAAATATCTCGGAAACGAAGCGAGCTATGGCAAAATGTTAAGAGACCTTATTTGTAGAGAATTAAGTGTCCTACTTTTTATGTTCTATGATATTTTTTGATCAGATGCGTAGTTCTCGAGATATATCAAGATATTTAAAAGTTCCGAAGCCGCACCAACATAATAGAGATACAGAAACACCGTGGCCCCTTTCTTTGAGATAACTCTGCACTATTGCGAGCTGTAAATGCCACTTCCAGCTTAGCTGTGCAGAAGAAGAACAACAAGAAGAAGAAATATCTCGAAATATGTCCGTCAGGCCCCTTCCCTTGAGATAAATCTGCAAATATCTCGGAAACGAAGCGAGCTATGGCAAAATGTTAAGAGACCTTATTTGTAGAGAATTAAGTTTCCTACTTTTTATGTTCTATGATATTTTTTGATCAGATGCGTAGTTCTCGAGATATATCAAGATATTTAAAAGTTCCGAAGCCGCACCAACATAATAGAGATACAGGAACACCGTGGCCCCTTTCTTTCAGATAACTCTGCACTATTGCGAGCTGGAAATGCCACTTCCAGTTTAGCTGTGCAGAAGAAGAACAACAAGAAGAAGAAATATCTCGAAATATGTCCGTCAGGCCCCTTCCCTTGAGATATATCTGCAAATATCTCGGAAACGAAGCGAGCTATGGCAAAATGCTAAGAGACCTTTTTTGTAGAGAATTATGTTTCCTACAAGTTACGTTCTATGATATTTTTTGATCAGAAGCGTAGTTTTCGAGATATATCGAGATATTTAAAAGTTCCGAAGCCGCACCAACATAATAGAGATACAGAAACACCGTGGCCCCTTTCTTTCAGATAACTCTGCACTATTGCGAGCTGGAAATGCCACTTCCAGTTTAGCTGTGCAGAAGAAGAACAACAAGAAGAAGAAATATCTCGAAATATGTCCGTCAGGCCCCTTCCCTTGAGATATATCTGCAAATATCTCGGAAACCAAGCGAGCTATGGCAAAATGTTAAGAGACCTTATTTGTAGAGAATTAAGCGCCCTACTTGTTATGTTCTATGATATTTTTTGATCAGATGCGTAGTTCTCGATATATATCAAGATATTTAAAAGTTCCGAAGCCGCACCAACATAATAGAGATACAGAAACACCGTGGCCCCTTTCTTTGAGATAACTCTGCACTATTGCGAGCTGTAAATGCCACTTCCAGCTTAGCTGTGCAGAAGAAGAACAACAAGAAGAAGAAATATCTCGAAATATGTCCGTCAGGTCCCTTCCCTTGAGATAAATCTGCAAATATCTCGGAAACGAAGCGAGCTATGGCAAAATGTTAAGAGACCTTATTTGTAGAGAATTAAGTTTCCTACTTTTTATGTTCTATGATATTTTTTGATCAGATGCGTAGTTCTCGAGATATATCAAGATATTTAAAAGTTCCGAAGCCGCACCAACATAATAGAGATACAGGAACACCGTGGCCCGTTTCTTTCAGATAACTCTGCACTATTGCGAGCTGGAAATGCCACTTCCAGTTTAGCTGTGCAGAAGAAGAACAACAAGAAGAAGAAATATCTCGAAATATGTCCGTCAGGCCCCTTCCCTTGAGATATATCTGCAAATATCTCGGAAACGAAGCGAGCTATGGCAAAATGCTAAGAGACCTTTTTTGTAGAGAATTATGTTTCCTACAATTTATGTTCTATGATATTTTTTGATCAGAAGCGTAGTTTTCGAGATATATCGAGATATTTAAAAGTTCCGAAGCCGCACCAACATAATAGAGATACAGAAACACCGTGGCCCCTTTCTTTGAGATAACTCTGCACTATTGCGAGCTGTAAATGCCACTTCCAGCTTAGCTGTGCAGAAGAAGAACAACAAGAAGAAGAAATATCTCGAAATATATCCGTCAGGCCCCTTCCCTTGAGATAAATCTGCAAATATCTCGGAAACGAAGCGAGCTATGGCAAAATGTTAAGAGACCTTATTTGTAGAGAATTAAGTTTCCTACTTTTCATGTTCTATGATATTTTTTGATCAGATGCGTAGTTCTCGAGATATATCAAGATATTTAAAAGTTCCGAAGCCGCACCAACATAATAGAGATACAGGAACACCGTGGCCCCTTTCTTTCAGATAACTCTGCACTATTGCGAGCTGGAAATGCCACTTCCAGTTTAGCTGTGCAGAAGAAGAACAACAAGAAGAAGAAATATCTCGAAATATGTCCGTCAGGTCCCTTCCCTTGAGATAAATCTGCAAATATCTCGGAAACGAAGCGAGCTATGGCAAAATGCTAAGAGACCTTTTTTGTAGAGAATTATGTTTCCTACAAGTTATGTTTTATGATATTTTTTGATCAGAAGCGTAGTTTTCGAGATATATCGAGATATTTAAAAGTTCCGAAGCCGCACCAACATAATAGAGATACAGAAACACCGTGGCCCCTTTCTTTCAGATAACTCTGCACTATTGCGAGCTGGAAATGCCACTTCCAGTTTAGCTGTGCAGAAGAAGAACAACAAGAAGAAGAAATATCTCGAAATATGTCCGGCAGGCCCCTTCCCTTGAGATATATCTGCAAATATCTCGGAAACGAAGCGAGCTATGGCCAAATGTTAAGAGACTTTATTTGTAGAGAATTAAGTTTCCTACTTTTTATGTTCTATGATATTTTTTGATCAGATGCGTAGTTCTCGAGATATATCAAGATATTGAAAAGTTCCGAAGCCGCACCAACATAATAGAGATACAGAAACACCGTGGCCCCTATCTTTGAGATAACTCTGCACTATTGCGAGCTGTAAATGCCACTTCCAGCTTAGCTGTGCAGAAGAAGAACAACAAGAAGAAGAAATATCTCGAAATATGTCCGTCAGGCCCCTTCCCTTGAGATATATCTGCAAATATCTCGGAAACGAAGCGAGCTATGGCAAAATGCTAAGAGACCTTTTTTGTAGAGAATTATGTTTCCTACAAGTTATGTTCTATGATATTTTTTGATCAGAAGCGTAGTTTTCGAGATATATCGAGATATTTAAAAGTTCCGAAGCCGCACCAACATAATAGAGATACAGAAACACCGTGGCCCCTTTCTTTCAGATAACTCTGCACTATTGCGAGCTGTAAATGCCACTTCCAGCTTAGCTGTGCAGAAGAAGAACAACAAGAAGAAGAAATATCTCGAAATATGTCCGTCAGGCCCCTTCTCTTGAGATAAATCTGCAAATATCTCGGAAACGAAGCGAGCTATGGCAAAATGTTAAGAGACCTTATTTGTAGAGAATTAAGTTTCCTACTTTTTATGTTCTATGATATTTTTTGATCAGATCCGTAGTTCTCGAGATATATCAAGATATTTAAAAGTTCCGAAGCCGCACCAACATAATAGAGATACAGAAACACCGTGGCCCCTTTCTTTCAGATAACTCTGCACTATTGCGAGCTGGAAATGCCACTTCCAGTTTAGCTGTGCAGAAGAAGAACAACAAGAAGAAGAAATATCTCGAAATATGTCCGTCAGGCCCCTTCCCTTGAGATATATCTGCAAATATCTCGGAAACGAAGCGAGCTATGGCAAAATGCTAAGAGACCTTTTTTGTAGAGAATTATGTTTCCTACAAGTTATGTTCTATGATATTTTTTGATCAGAAGCGTAGTTTTCGAGATATATCGAGATATTTAAAAGTTCCGAAGCCGCACCAACATAATAGAGATACAGAAACACCGTGGCCCCTTTCTTTCAGATAACTCAGCACTATTGCGAGCTGTAAATGCCACTTCCAGCTTAGCTGTGCAGAAGAAGAACAACAAGAAGAAGAAATATCTCGAAATATGTCCGTCAGGCCCCTTCCCTTGAGATAAATCTGCAAATATCTCGGAAACGAAGCGAGCTATGGCCAAATGTTAAGAGACCTTATTTGTAGAGAATTAAGTTTCCTACTTTTTATGTTCTATGATATTTTTTGATCAGATGCGTAGTTCTCGAGATATATCAAGATATTTAAAAGTTCCGAAGCCGCACCAACATAATAGAGATACAGAAACACCGTGGTCCCTTTCTTTGAGATAACTCTGCACTATTGCGAGCTGTAAATGCCACTTCCAGCTTAGCTGTGCAGAAGAAGAACAACAAGAAGAAGAAATATCTCGAAATATGTCCGTCAGGCCCCTTCCCTTGAGATAAATCTGCAAATATCTCGGAAACCAAGCGAGCTATGGCAAAATGTTAAGAGACCTTATTTGTAGAGAATTAAGTGTCCTACTTTTTATGTTCTATGATATTTTTTGATCAGATGCGTAGTTCTCGAGATATATCAAGATATTTAAAAGTTCCGAAGCCGCACCAACATAATAGAGATACAGAAACACCGTGGCCCCTTTCTTTGAGATAACTCTGCACTATTGAGAGCTGTAAATGCCACTTCCAGCTTAGCTGTGCAGAAGAAGAACAACAAGAAGAAGAAATATCTCGAAATATGTCCGTCAGGCCCCTTCCCTTGAGATAAATCTGCAAATATCTCGGAAACGAAGCGAGCTATGGCAAAATGTTAAGAGACCTTATTTGTAGAGAATTAAGTTTCCTACTTTTTATGTTCTATGATATTTTTTGATCAGATGTGTAGTTCTCGAGATATATCAAGATATTTAAAAGTTCCGAAGCCGCACCAACATAATAGAGATACAGAAACACCGTGGCCCCTTTCTTTGAGATAACTCTGCACTATTGCGAGCTGCAAATGCCACTTCCAGCTTAGCTGTGCAGAAGAAGAACAACAAGAATAAGAAATATCTCGAAATATGTCCGTCAGGCCCCTTCCCTTGAGATAAATCTGCAAATATCTCGGAAACGAAGCGAGCTATGGCAAAATGTTAAGAGACGTTTTTTGTAGAGAATTATGTTTCCTACAATTTATGTTGTATGATATTTTTTGATCAGAAGCGTAGTTTTCGAGATATATTGAGATATTTAAAGTTCCGAAGCCGCACCAACATAATAGAGATACAGAAACACAGTGGCCCCTTTCTTTGAGATAACTCTGCACTAGTGCGAGCCGCAAATGCCACTTCCAGCTTAGCTGTGCAGAAGAAGAACAACAAGAAGAAGAAATATCTCGAAATATGTCCGTCAGGCCCCTTCCCTTGAGATATATCTGCAAATATCTCGGAAACGAAGCGAGCTATGGCAAAATGTTTAGAGACCTATTTTGTAGAGAATTACGTTTCCTACAATTTATGTTCTATGATATTTTTTGATCAGAAGCGTAGTTTTCGAGATATATCGAGATATTTAAAAGTTCCGAAGCCGCACCAACATAATAGAGATACAGAAACACCGTGGCCCCTTTCTTTGAGATAACTCTGCACTAGTGCGAGCCGCAAATGCCACTTCCAGCTTAGCTGTGCAGAAGAAGAACAACAAGAAGAAGAAATATCTCGAAATATGTCCGTCAGGCCCCTTCCCTTGAGATATATCTGCAAATATCTCGGAAACGAAGCGAGCTATGGCAAAATGCTAAGAGACCTTTTTTGTAGAGAATTATGTTTCCTACAAGTTATGTTCTATGATATTTTTTGATCAGAAGCGTAGTTTTCGAGATATATCGAGATATTTAAAAGTTCCGAAGCCGCACCAACATAATAGAGATACAGAAACACCGTGGCCCCTTTCTTTCAGATAACTCTGCACTATTGCGAGCTGGAAATGCCACTTCCAGTTTAGCTGTGCAGAAGAAAAACAACAAGAAGAAGAAATATCTCGAAATATGTCCGTCAGGCCCCTTCCCTTGAGATATATCTGCAAATATCTCGGAAACGAAGCGAGCTATGGCAAAATGTTAAGAGACTTTATTTGTAGAGAATTAAGTTTCCTACTTTTTATGTTCTATGATATTTTTTGATCAGATGCGTAGTTCTCGAGATATATCAAGATATTTAAAAGTTCCGAAGCCGCACCAACATAATAGAGATACAGAAACACCGTGGCCCCTTTCTTTGAGATAACTCTGCACTATTGCGAGCTGTAAATGCCACTTCCAGCTTAGCTGTGCAGAAGAAGAACAACAAGAAGAAGAAATATCTCGAAATATGTCCGTCAGGTCCCTTCCCTTGAGATAAATCTGCAAATATCTCGGAAACGAAGCGAGCTATGGCAAAATGTTAAGAGACCTTATTTGTAGAGAATTAAGTTTCCTACTTTTCATGTTCTATGATATTTTTTGATCAGATGCGTAGTTCTCGAGATATATCAAGATAATTAAAAGTTCCGAAGCCGCACCAACATAATAGAGATACAGGAACACCGTGGCCCCTTTCTTTCAGATAACTCTGCACTAGTGCGAGCCGCAAATGCCACTTCCAGCTTAGCTGTGCAGAAGAAGAACAACAAGAAGAAGAAATATCTCGAAATATGTCCGTCAGGCCCCTTCCCTTGAGATAAATCTGCAAATATCTCGGAAACGAAGCGAGCTATGGCAAAATGTTAAGAGACCTTATTTGTAGAGAATTAAGTTTCCTACTTTTTATGTTCTATGATATTTTTTGATCAGATGTGTAGTTCTCGAGATATATCAAGATATTTAAAAGTTCCGAAGCCGCACCAACATAATAGAGATACAGAAACACCGTGGCCCCTTTCTTTGAGATAACTCTGCACTATTGCGAGCTGCAAATGCCACTTCCAGCTTAGCTGTGCAGAAGAAGAACAACAAGAAGAAGAAATATCTCGAAATATGTCCGTCAGGCCCCTTCCCTTGAGATAAATCTGCAAATATCTCGGAAACGAAGCGAGCTATGGCAAAATGTTAAGAGACGTTTTTTGTAGAGAATTATGTTTCCTACAATTTATGTTCTATGATATTTTTTGATCAGAAGCGTAGTTTTCGAGATATATTGAGATATTTAAAGTTCCGAAGCCGCACCAACATAATAGAGATACAGAAACACAGTGGCCCCTTTCTTTGAGATAACTCTGCACTAGTGCGAGCCGCAAATGCCACTTCCAGCTTAGCTGTGCAGAAGAAGAACAACAAGAAGAAGAAATATCTCGAAATATGTCCGTCAGGCCCCTTCCCTTGAGATATATCTGCAAATATCTCGGAAACGAAGCGAGCTATGGCAAAATGTTTAGAGACCTATTTTGTAGAGAATTACGTTTCCTACAATTTATGTTCTATGATATTTTTTGATCAGAAGCGTAGTTTTCGAGATATATCGAGATATTTAAAAGTTCCGAAGCCGCACCAACATAATAGAGATACAGAAACACCGTGGCCCCTTTCTTTGAGATAACTCTGCACTAGTGCGAGCCGCAAATGCCACTTCCAGCTTAGCTGTGCAGAAGAAGAACAACAAGAAGAAGAAATATCTCGAAATATGTCCGTCAGGCCCCTTCCCTTGAGATATATCTGCAAATATCTCGGAAACGAAGCGAGCTATGGCAAAATGCTAAGAGACCTTTTTTGTAGAGAATTATGTTTCCTACAAGTTATGTTCTATGATATTTTTTGATCAGAAGCGTAGTTTTCGAGATATATCGAGATATTTAAAAGTTCCGAAGCCGCACCAACATAATAGAGATACAGAAACACCGTGGCCCCTTTCTTTCAGATAACTCTGCACTATTGCGAGCTGGAAATGCCACTTCCAGTTTAGCTGTGCAGAAGAAAAACAACAAGAAGAAGAAATATCTCGAAATATGTCCGTCAGGCCCCTTCCCTTGAGATATATCTGCAAATATCTCGGAAACGAAGCGAGCTATGGCAAAATGTTAAGAGACTTTATTTGTAGAGAATTAAGTTTCCTACTTTTTATGTTCTATGATATTTTTTGATCAGATGCGTAGTTCTCGAGATATATCAAGATATTTAAAAGTTCCGAAGCCGCACCAACATAATAGAGATACAGAAACACCGTGGCCCCTTTCTTTGAGATAACTCTGCACTATTGCGAGCTGTAAATGCCACTTCCAGCTTAGCTGTGCAGAAGAAGAACAACAAGAAGAAGAAATATCTCGAAATATGTCCGTCAGGTCCCTTCCCTTGAGATAAATCTGCAAATATCTCGGAAACGAAGCGAGCTATGGCAAAATGTTAAGAGACCTTATTTGTAGAGAATTAAGTTTCCTACTTTTCATGTTCTATGATATTTTTTGATCAGATGCGTAGTTCTCGAGATATATCAAGATAATTAAAAGTTCCGAAGCCGCACCAACATAATAGAGATACAGGAACACCGTGGCCCCTTTCTTTCAGATAACTCTGCACTATTGCGAGCTGGAAATGCCACTTCCAGTTTAGCTGTGCAGAAGAAGAACAACAAGAAGAAGAAATATCTCGAAATATGTCCGTTAGGCCCCTTCCCTTGAGATATATCTGCAGATATCTCGGAAACGAAGCGAGCTATGGCAAAATGCTAAGAGACCTTTTTTGTAGAGAATTATGTTTCCTACAAGTTATGTTTTATGATATTTTTTGATCAGAAGCGTAGTTTTCGAGATATATCGAGATATTTAAAAGTTCCGAAGCCGCACCAACATAATAGAGATACAGAAACACCGTGGCCCCTTTCTTTCAGATAACTCTGCACTATTGCGAGCTGGAAATGCCACTTCCAGTTTAGCTGTGCAGAAGAAGAACAACAAGAAGAAGAAATATCTCGAAATATGTCCGTCAGGCCCCTTCCCTTGAGATATATCTGCAAATATCTCGGAAACGAAGCGAGCTATGGCAAAATGTTAAGAGACTTTATTTGTAGAGAATTAAGTTTCCTACTTTTTATGTTCTATGATATTTTTTGATCAGATGCGTAGTTCTCGAGATATATCAAGATATTGAAAAGTTCCGAAGCCGCACCAACATAATAGAGATACAGAAACACCGTGGCCCCTTTCTTTGAGATAACTCTGCACTATTGCGAGCTGTAAATGCCACTTCCAGCTTAGCTGTGCAGAAGAAGAACAACAAGAAGAAGAAATATCTCGAAATATGTCCGTCAGGTCCCTTCCCTTGAGATAAATCTGCAAATATCTCGGAAACGAAGCGAGCTATGGCAAAATGTTAAGAGACCTTATTTGTAGAGAATTAAGTTTCCTACTTTTCATGTTCTATGATATTTTTTGATCAGATGCGTAGTTCTCGAGATATATCAAGATAATTAAAAGTTCCGAAGCCGCACCAACATAATAGAGATACAGGAACACCGTGGCCCCTTTCTTTCAGATAACTCTGCACTATTGCGAGCTGGAAATGCCACTTCCAGTTTAGCTGTGCAGAAGAAGAACAACAAGAAGAAGAAATATCTCGAAATATGTCCGTTAGGCCCCTTCCCTTGAGATATATCTGCAGATATCTCGGAAACGAAGCGAGCTATGGCAAAATGCTAAGAGACCTTTTTTGTAGAGAATTATGTTTCCTACAAGTTATGTTTTATGATATTTTTTGATCAGAAGCGTAGTTTTCGAGATATATCGAGATATTTAAAAGTTCCGAAGCCGCACCAACATAATAGAGATACAGAAACACCGTGGCCCCTTTCTTTCAGATAACTCTGCACTATTGCGAGCTGGAAATGCCACTTCCAGTTTAGCTGTGCAGAAGAAGAACAACAAGAAGAAGAAATATCTCGAAATATGTCCGTCAGGCCCCTTCCCTTGAGATATATCTGCAAATATCTCGGAAACGAAGCGAGCTATGGCAAAATGTTAAGAGACTTTATTTGTAGAGAATTAAGTTTCCTACTTTTTATGTTCTATGATATTTTTTGATCAGATGCGTAGTTCTCGAGATATATCAAGATATTGAAAAGTTCCGAAGCCGCACCAACATAATAGAGATACAGAAACACCGTGGCCCCTTTCTTTGAGATAACTCTGCACTAGTGCGAGCCGCAAATGCCACTTCCAGCTTAGCTGTGCAGAAGAAGAACAACAAGAAGAAGAAATATCTCGAAATATGTCCGTCAGGCCCCTTCCCTTGAGATATATCTGCAAATATCTCGGAAACGAAGCGAGCTATGGCAAAATGTTAAGACACTTTATTTGTAGAGAATTAAGTTTCCTACTTTTTATGTTCTATGATATTTTTTGATCAGATGCGTAGTTCTCGAGATATATCAAGATATTTAAAAGTTCCGAAGCCGCACCAACATAATAGAGATACAGAAACACCGTGGCCCCTTTCTTTGAGATAACTCTGCACTATTGCGAGCTGTAAATGCCACTTCCAGCTTAGCTGTGCAGAAGAAGAACAACAAGAAGAAGAAATATCTCGAAATATGTCCGTCAGGCCCCTTCCCTTGAGATAAATCTGCAAATATCTCGGAAACGAAGCGAGCTATGGCAAAATGTTAAGAGACCTTATTTGTAGAGAATTAAGTTTCCTACTTTTTATGTTCTATGATATTTTTTGATCAGATGCGTAGTTCTCGAGATATATCAAGATATTTAAAAGTTCCGAAGCCGCACCAACATAATAGAGATACAGGAACACCGTGGCCCCTTTCTTTCAGATAACTCTGCACTATTGCGAGCTGGAAATGCCACTTCCAGTTTAGCTGTGCAGAAGAAGAACAACAAGAAGAAGAAATATCTCGAAATATGTCCGTCAGGCCCCTTCCCTTGAGATATATCTGCAAATATCTCGGAAACGAAGCGAGCTATGGCAAAATGCTAAGAAAACTTTTTTGTAGAGAATTATGTTTCCTACAAGTTATGTTCTATGATATTTTTTGATCAGAAGCGTAGTTTTCGAGATATATCGAGATATTTAAAAGTTCCGAAGCCGCACCAACATAATAGAGATACAGAAACACCGTGGCCCCTTTCTTTCAGATAACTCTGCACTATTGCGAGCTGGAAATGCCACTTCCAGTTTAGCTGTGCAGAAGAAGAACAACAAGAAGAAGAAATATCTCGAAATATGTCCGTCAGGCCCCTTCCCTTGAGATATATCTGCAAATATCTCGGAAACGAAGCGAGCTATGGCAAAATGTTAAGAGACTTTATTTGTAGAGAATTAAGTTTCCTACTTTTTATGTTCTATGATATTTTTTGATCGGAAGCGTAGTTCTCGAGATATATCGAGATATTTAAAAGTTCCGAAGCCGCACCAACATAATAGAGATACAGAAACACCGTGGCCCCTTTCTTTGAGATAACTCTGCACTATTGCAAGCTGTAAATGCCACTTCCAGCTTAGCTGTGCAGAAGAAGAACAACAAGAAGAAGAAATATCTCGAAATATGTCCGTCAGGCCCCTTCCCTTGAGATATATCTGCAAATATCTCGGAAACGAAGCGAGCTATGGCAAAATGCTAAGAAAACTTTTTTGTAGAGAATTATGTTTCCTACAAGTTATGTTCTATGATATTTTTTGATCAGAAGCGTAGTTTTCGAGATATATCGAGATATTTAAAAGTTCCGAAGCCGCACCAACATAATAGAGATACAGAAACACCGTGGCCCCTTTCTTTCAGATAACTCTGCACTATTGCGAGCTGGAAATGCCACTTCCAGTTTAGCTGTGCAGAAGAAGAACAACAAGAAGAAGAAATATCTCGAAATATGTCCGTCAGGCCCCTTCCCTTGAGATATATCTGCAAATATCTCGGAAACGAAGCGAGCTATGGCAAAATGTTAAGAGACCTTATTTGTAGAGAATTAAGTTTCCTACTTTTTATGTTCTATGATATTTTTTGATCAGATGCGTAGTTCTCGAGATATATCAAGATATTTAAAAGTTCCGAAGCCGCACCAACATAATAGAGATACAGGAACACCGTGGCCCCTTTCTTTCAGATAACTCTGCACTATTGCGAGCTGGAAATGCCACTTCCAGTTTAGCTGTGCAGAAGAAGAACAACAAGAAGAAGAAATATCTCGAAATATGTCCGTCAGGCCCCTTCCCTTGAGATATATCTGCAAATATCTCGGAAACGAAGCGAGCTATGGCAAAATGGTAAGAAAACTTTTTTGTAGAGAATTATGTTTCCTACAAGTTATGTTCTATGATATTTTTTGATCAGAAGCGTAGTTTTCGAGATATATCGAGATATTTAAAAGTTCCGAAGCCGCACCAACATAATAGAGATACAGAAACACCGTGGCCCCTTTCTTTCAGATAACTCTGCACTATTGCGAGCTGGAAATGCCACTTCCAGTTTAGCTGTGCAGAAGAAGAACAACAAGAAGAAGAAATATCTCGAAATATGTCCGTCAGGCCCCTTCCCTTGAGATATATCTGCAAATATCTCGGAAACGAAGCGAGCTATGGCAAAATGTTAAGAGACCTTATTTGTAGAGAATTAAGTTTCCTACTTTTTATGTTCTATGATATTTTTTGATCAGATGCGTAGTTCTCGAGATATATCAAGATATTTAAAAGTTCCGAAGCCGCACCAACATAATAGAGATACAGGAACACCGTGGCCCCTTTCTTTCAGATAACTCTGCACTATTGCGAGCTGGAAATGCCACTTCCAGTTTAGCTGTGCAGAAGAAGAACAACAAGAAGAAGAAATATCTCGAAATATGTCCGTCAGGCCCCTTCCCTTGAGATATATCTGCAAATATCTCGGAAACGAAGCGAGCTATGGCAAAATGCTAAGAAAACTTTTTTGTAGAGAATTATGTTTCCTACAAGTTATGTTCTATGATATTTTTTGATCAGAAGCGTAGTTTTCGAGATATATCGAGATATTTAAAAGTTCCGAAGCCGCACCAACATAATAGAGATACAGAAACACCGTGGCCCCTTTCTTTCAGATAACTCTGCACTATTGCGAGCTGGAAATGCCACTTCCAGTTTAGCTGTGCAGAAGAAGAACAACAAGAAGAAGAAATATCTCGAAATATGTCCGTCAGGCCCCTTCCCTTGAGATATATCTGCAAATATCTCGGAAACGAAGCGAGCTATGGCAAAATGTTAAGAGACGTTTTTTGTAGAGAATTATGTTTCTACAATTTATGTTCTATGATATTTTTTGATCAGAAGCGTAGTTTTCGAGATATACTGAGATATTTAAAGTTCCGAAGCCGCACAAACATAATAGAGATACAGAAACACAGTGGCCCCTTTCTTTGAGATAACTCTGCACTAGTGCGAGCCGCAAATGCCACTTCCAGCTTAGCTGTGCAGAAGAAGAACAACAAGAAGAAGAAATATCTCGAAATATGTCCGTCAGGCCCCTTCCCTAGAGATATATCTGCAAATATCTCGGAAACGAAGCGAGCTATGGCAAAATGTTAAGAGACCTTTTTTGTAGAGAATTATGTTTCCTACAATTTATGTTCTATGATATTTTTTGATCGGAAGCGTAGTTTTCGAGATATATCGAGATATTTAAAAGTTCCGAAGCCGCACCAACATAATAGAGATACAGAAACACCGTGGCCCCTTTCTTTGAGATAACTCTGCACTATTGCAAGCTGTAAATGCCACTTCCAGCTTAGCTGTGCAGAAGAAGAACAACAAGAAGAAGAAATATCTCGAAATATGTCCGTCAGGCCCCTTCCCTTGAGATATATCTGCAAATATCTCGGAAACGAAGCGAGCTATGGCAAAATGTTAAGAGACGTTATTTGTAGAGAATTAAGTTTCCTACTTTTTATGTTCTATGATATTTTTTGATCAGATGCGTAGTTCTCGAGATATATCAAGATATTTAAAAGTGCCGAAGCCGCACCAACATAATAGAGATACAGGAACACCGTGGCCCCTTTCTTTGAGATAACTCTGCACTATTGCGAGCTGTAAATGCCACTTCCAGCTTAGCTGTGCAGAAGAAGAACAACAAGAAGAAGAAATATCTCGAAATATGTCCGTCAGGCCCCTTCACTTGAGATAAATCTGCAAATATCTCGGAAACGAAGCGAGCTATGGCAAAATGTTAAGAGACGTTTTTTGTAGAGAATTATGTTTCCTACAATTTATGTTCTATGATATTTTTTGATCAGAAGCGTAGTTTTCGAGATATACTGAGATATTTAAAGTTCCGAAGCCGCACAAACATAATAGAGATACAGAAACACAGTGGCCCCTTTCTTTGAGATAACTCTGCACTAGTGCGAGCCGCAAATGCCACTTCCAGCTTAGCTGTGCAGAAGAAGAACAACAAGAAGAAGAAATATCTCGAAATATGTCCGTCAGGCCCCTTCCCTTGAGATATATCTGCAAATATCTCGGAAACGAAGCGAGCTATGGCAAAATGTTAAGAGACCTTTTTTGTAGAGAATTATGTTTCCTACAATTTATGTTCTATGATATTTTTTGATCGGAAGCGTAGTTTTCGAGATATATCGAGATATTTAAAAGTTCCGAAGCCGCACCAACATAATAGAGATACAGAAACACCGTGGCCCCTTTCTTTGAGATAACTCTGCACTATTGCAAGCTGTAAATGCCACTTCCAGCTTAGCTGTGCAGAAGAAGAACAACAAGAAGAAGAGATATCTCGAAATATGTCCGTCAGGCCCCTTCCCTTGAGATATATCTGCAAATATCTCGGAAACGAAGCGAGCTATGGCAAAATGTAGGAGACCTTTTTTGTAGAGAATTACGTTTCCTACAATTTATGTTCTATGATATTCTTTGATCAGAAGCGTAGTTTTCGAGATATATCGAGATATTTAAAAGTTCCGAAGCCGCACCAACATAATAGAGATACAGAAACACCGTGGCCCCTTTCTTTGAGATATCTCTGCACTAGTGCGAGCCGCAAATGCCACTTCCAGCTTAGCTGTGCAGAAGAAGAACAACAAGAAGAAGGAATATCTCGAAATATGTCCGTCAGGCCCCTTCTCTTGAGATAAATCTGCAAATATCTCGGAAACGAAGCGAGCTATGGCAAAATGTTAAGAGACTTTATTTGTAGAGAATTAAGTTTCCTACTTTTTATGTTCTATGATATTTTTTGATCAGATGCGTAGTTCTCGAGATATATCAAGATATTTAAAAGTTCCGAAGCCGCACCAACATAATAGAGATACAGAAACACCGTGGCCCCTTTCTTTGAGATAACTCTGCACTATTGCGAGCTGTAAATGCCACTTCCAGCTTAGCTGTGCAGAAGAAGAACAACAAGAAGAAGAAATATCTCGATATATGTCCGTCAGGCCCCTTCCCTTGAGATAAATCTGCAAATATCTCGGAAACGAAGCGAGCTATGGCAAAATGTTAAGAGACCTTATTTGTGGAGAATTATGTTTCCTACAAGTTATGTTCTATGATATTTTTTGATCAGAAGCGTAGTTTTCGAGATATATCGAGATATTAAAAAGTTCCGAAGCCGCACCAACATAATAGAGATACAGAAACACCGTGGCCCCTTTCTTTCAGATAACTCTGCACTATTGCGAGCTGGAAATGCCACTTCCAGTTTAGCTGTGCAGAAGAAGAACAACAAGAAGAAGAAATATCTCGAAATATGTCCGTCAGGCCCCTTCCCTTGAGATAAATCTGCAAATATCTCGGAAACGAAGCGCGCTATGGCAAAATGTTAAGAGACCTTATTTGTAGAGAATTATGTTTCCTACAAGTTATGATCTATGATATTTTTTGATCAGAAGCGTAGTTTTCGAGATATATCGAGATATTTAAAAGTTCCGAAGCCGCACCAACATAATAGAGATACAGAAACACCGTGGCCCCTTTCTTTCAGATAACTCTGCACTATTGCGAGCTGGAAATGCCACTTCCAGCTTAGCTGTGCAGAAGAAGAACAACAAGAAGAAGAAATATCTCGAAATATGTCCGTCAGGCCCCTTCCCTTGAGATAAATCTGCAAATATCTCGGAAACGAAGCGAGCTATGGCAAAATGTTAAGAGACCTTATTTGTAGAGAATTAAGTTTCCTACTTTTTATGTTCTATGATATTTTTTGATCAGATGCGTAGTTCTCGAGATATATCAAGATATTTAAAAGTTCCGAAGCCGCACCAACATAATAGAGATACAGAAACACCGTGGCCCCTTTCTTTGAGATAACTCTGCACTAGTGCGAGCCGCAAATGCCACTTCCAGCTTAGCTGTGCAGAAGAAGAACAACAAGAAGAAGAAATATCTCGAAATATGTCCGTCAGGCCCCTTCCCTTGAGATAAATCTGCAAATATCTCGGAAACGAAGCGAGCTATGGCAAAATGTTAAGAGACCTTATTTGTAGAGAATTAAGTTTCCTACTTTTTATGTTCTATGATATTTTTTGATCAGATGCGTAGTTCTCGAGATATATCAAGATATTTAAAAGTTCCGAAGCCGCACCAACATAATAGAGATACAGAAACACCGTGGCCCCTTTCTTTCAGATAACTCTGCACTATTGCGAGCTGGAAATGCCACTTCCAGTTTAGCTGTGCAGAAGAAGAACAACAAGAAGAAGAAATATCTCGAAATATGTCCGTCAGGCCCCTTCCCTTGAGATATATCTGCAAATATCTCGGAAACGAAGCGAGCTATGGCAAAATGCTAAGAGACCTTTTTTGTAGAGAATTATGTTTCCTACAAGTTATGTTCTATGATATTTTTTGATCAGAAGCGTAGTTTTCGAGATATATCGAGATATTTAAAAGTTCCGAAGCCGCACCAACATAATAGAGATACAGAAACACCGTGGCCCCTTTCTTTCAGATAACTCTGCACTATTGCGAGCTGGAAATGCCACTTCCAGTTTAGCTGTGCAGAAGAAGAACAACAAGAAGAAGAAATATCTCGAAATATGTCCGTCAGGCCCCTTCCCTTGAGATATATCTGCAAATATCTCGGAAACGAAGCGAGCTATGGCAAAATGTTAAGAGACTTTATTTGTAGAGAATTAAGTTTCCTACTTTTTATGTTCTATGATATTTTTTGATCAGATGCGTAGTTCTCGAGATATATCAAGATATTTAAAAGTTCTGAAGCCGCACCAACATAATAGAGATACAGAAACACCGTGGCCCCTTTCTTTGAGATAACTCTGCACTATTGCGAGCTGTTAATGCCACTTCCAGCTTAGCTGTGCAGAATAAGAACAACAAGAAGAAGAAATATCTCGAAATATGTCCGTCAGGCCCCTTCCCTTGAGATAAATCTGCAAATATCTCGGAAACGAAGCGAGCTATGGCAAAATGTTAAGAGACGTTTTTTGTAGAGAATTATGTTTCCTACAATTTATGTTCTATGATATTTTTTGATCAGAAGCGTAGTTTTCGAGATATATTGAGATATTTTAAGTTCCGAAGCCGCACCAACATAATAGAGATACAGAAACACAGTGGCCCCTTTCTTTGAGATAACTCTGCACTAATGCGAGCCGCAAATGCCACTTCCAGCTTAGCTGTGCAGAAGAAGAACAACAAGAAGAAGAAATATCTCGAAATATGTCCGTCAGGCCCCTTCCCTTGAGATATATCTGCAAATATCTCGGAAACGAAGCGAGCTATGGCAAAATGTTAAGAGACCTTTTTTGTAGAGAATTATGTTTCCTACAATTTATGTTCTATGATATTTTTTGATCGGAAGCGTAGTTTTCGAGATATATCAAGATATTTAAAAGTTCCGAAGCCGCACCAACATAATAGAGATACAGGAACACCGTGGCCCCTTTCTTTCAGATAACTCTGCACTATTGCGAGCTGGAAATGCCACTTCCAGTTTAGCTGTGCAGAAGAAGAACAACAAGAAGAAGAAATATCTCGAAATATGTCCGTCAGGCCCCTTCCCTTGAGATATATCTGCAAATATCTCGGAAACGAAGCGAGCTATGGCAAAATGCTAAGAGACCTTTTTTGTAGAGAATTATGTTTCCTACAAGTTATGTTCTATGATATTTTTTGATCAGAAGCGTAGTTTTCGAGATATATCGAGATATTTAAAAGTTCCGAAGCCGCACCAACATAATAGAGATACAGAAACACCGTGGCCCCTTTCTTTCAGATAACTCTGCACTATTGCGAGCTGGAAATGCCACTTCCAGTTTAGCTGTGCAGAAGAAGAACAACAAGAAGAAGAAATATCTCGAAATATGTCCGTCAGGCCCCTTCCCTTGAGATATATCTGCAAATATCTCGGAAACGAAGCGAGCTATGGCAAAATGTTAAGAGACTTTATTTGTAGAGAATTAAGTTTCCTACTTTTTATGTTCTATGATATTTTTTGATCAGATGCGTAGTTCTCGAGATATATCAAGATATTTAAAAGTTCCGAAGCCGCACCAACATAATAGAGATACAGAAACACCGTGGCCCCTTTCTTTGAGATAACTCTGCACTATTGCGAGCTGTAAATGCCACTTCCAGCTTAGCTGTGCAGAAGAAGAACAACAAGAAGAAGAAATATCTCGAAATATGTCCGTCAGGCCCCTTCCCTTGAGATAAATCTGCAAATATCGCGGAAACCAAGCGAGCTATGGCAAAATGTTAAGAGACCTTATTTGTAGAGAATTAAGTGTCCTACTTTTTATGTTCTATGATATTTTTTGATCAGATGCGTAGTTCTCGAGATATATCAAGATATTTAAAAGTTCCGAAGCCGCACCAACATAATAGAGATACAGAAACACCGTGGCCCCCTTCTTTGAGATAACTCTGCACTATTGCGAGCTGGAAATGCCACTTCCAGCTTAGCTGTGCAGAAGAAGAACAACAAGAAGAAGAAATATCTTGAAATATGTCCGTCTGGCCCCTTCCCTTGAGATAAATCTGCAAATATCTCGGAAACGAAGCGAGCTATGGCAAAATGTTGAGAGACCTTTTTTGTAGAGAATTAAGTTTCCTACTATTTATGTTCTATGATATTTTTTGATCAGATGCGTAGTTCTCGAGATATATCAAGATATTTAAAAGTTCCGAAGCCGCACCAACATAATAGAGATACAGAAACACCGTGGCCCCCTTCTTTGAGATAACTCTGCACTAGTGCGAGCCGCAAGTGCCACTTCCAGCTTAGCTGTGCAGAAGAAGAACAACAAGAAGAAGAAATATCTCGAAATATGTCCGTCAGGCCCCTTCCCTTGAGATAAATCTGCAAATATCTCGGAAACGAAGCGAGCTATGGCAAAATGTTAAGAGACCTTTTTTGTAGAGAATTAAGTTTCCTACTTTTTATGTTCTATGATATTTTTCGATCAGATGCGTAGTTCTCGAGATATATCAAGATATTTAAAAGTTCCGAAGCCGCACCAACATAATAGAGATACAGAAACACCGTGGCCCCTTTCTTTGAGATAACTCTGCACTATTGCGAGCTGCAAATGCCACTTCCAGCTTAGCTGTGCAGAAGAAGAACAACAAGAAGAAGAAATATCTCGAAATATGTCCGTCAGGCCCCTTCCCTTGAGATAAATCTGCAAATATCTCGGAAACGAAGCGAGCTATGGCAAAATGTTGAGAGACCTTTTTTGTAGAGAATTAAGTTTCCTACTTTTTATGTTCTATGATATTTTTTGATCAGATGCGTAGTTCTCGAGATATATCAAGATATTCAAAAGTTCCGAAGCCGCACCAACATAATAGAGATACAGAAACACCGTGGCCCCTTTCTTTGAGATAACTCTGCACTATTGCGAGCTGCAAATGCCACTTCCAGCTTAGCTGTGCAGAAGAAGAACAACAAGAAGAGGAAATATCTCGAAATATGTCCGTCTGGCCCCTTCCCTTGAGATAAATCTGCAAATATCTCGGAAACGAAGCGAGCTATGGCAAAATGTTGAGAGACCTTTTTTGTAGAGAATTAAGTTTCCTACTATTTATGTTCTATGATATTTTTTGATCAGATGCGTAGTTCTCGAGATATATCAAGATATTTAAAAGTTCCGAAGCCGCACCAACATAATAGAGATACAGAAACACCGTGGCCCCCTTCTTTGAGATAACTCTGCACTAGTGCGAGCCGCAAGTGCCACTTCCAGCTTAGCTGTGCAGAAGAAGAACAACAAGAAGAAGAAATATCTCGAAATATGTCCGTCAGGCCCCTTCCCTTGAGATAAATCTGCAAATATCTCGGAAACGAAGCGAGCTATGGCAAAATGTTAAGAGACCTTTTTTGTAGAGAATTAAGTTTCCTACTTTTTATGTTCTATGATATTTTTCGATCAGATGCGTAGTTCTCGAGATATATCAAGATATTTAAAAGTTCCGAAGCCGCACCAACATAATAGAGATACAGAAACACCGTGGCCCCTTTCTTTGAGATAACTCTGCACTATTGCGAGCTGCAAATGCCACTTCCAGCTTAGCTGTGCAGAAGAAGAACAACAAGAAGAAGAAATATCTCGAAATATGTCCGTCAGGCCCCTTCCCTTGAGATAAATCTGCAAATATCTCGGAAACGAAGCGAGCTATGGCAAAATGTTGAGAGACCTTTTTTGTAGAGAATTAAGTTTTCTACTTTTTATGTTCTATGATATTTTTTGATCAGATGCGTAGTTCTCGAGATATATCAAGATATTTAAAAGTTCCGAAGCCGCACCAACATAATAGAGATACAGAAACACCGTGGCCCCTTTCTTTGAGATAACTCTGCACTATTGCAAGCTGCAAATGCCACCTCCAGCTTAGCTGTGCAGAAGAAGAACACCAAGAAGAAGAAATATCTCGAAATATGTCCGTCAGGCCCCTTCCCTTGAGATAAATCTGCAAATATCTCGGAAACGAAGCGAGCTATGGCGAAATGTTAAGAGACTTTATTTGTAGAGAATTAAGTTTCCTACTTTTTATGTTCTATGATATTTTTTGATCAGATGCGTAGTTCTCGAGATATATCAAGATATTTAAAAGTTCCGAAGCCGCACCAACATAATAGAGATACAGAAACACCGTGGCCCCTTTCTTTGAGATAACTCTGCACTATTGCGAGCTGGAAATGCCACTTCCAGTTTAGCTGTGCAGAAGAAGAACAACAAGAAGAAGAAATATCTCGAAATATGTCCGTCAGGCCCGTTCCTTTGAGCTGAATCTGCAAATATCTCGGAAACGAAGCGAGCTATGGCAAAATGTTAAGAGACGTTTTTTGAAGAGAATTATGTTTCCTACAATTTATGTTCTATGATATTTTATGATCAGAAGCGTAGTTTTCGAGATATATCGAGATATTTAAAAGTTCCGAAGCCGCACCAACATAATAGAGATACAGAAACACCGTGGCCCCTTTCTTTGAGATAATTCTGCACTAGTGCGAGCCGCAAATGCCACTTCCAGCTTAGCTGTGCAGAAGAAGAACAACAAGAAGAAGAAATATCTCGAAATATGTCCGTCAGGCCCCTTCCCTTGAGATAAATCTGCAAATATCTCGGAAACGAAGCGAGCTATGGCAAAATGTTAAGAGACCTTTTTTGTAGAGAATTATGTTTCCTACAATTTATGTTCTATGATATTTTTTGATCACAAGCGTAGTTTTCGAGATATATCGAGATATTTAAAAGTTCCGAAGCCGCACCAACATAATAGAGATACAGAAACACCGTGGCCCCTTTCTTTGAGATAACTCTGCACTATTGCGAGCTGCAAATGCCACTTCCAGCTAAGCTGTGCAGAAGAAGAACAACAAGAAGAAGAAATATCTCGAAATATGTGCGTTAGGCCCCTTCCCTTGAGATAAATCTGCAAATATCTCGGAAATGAAGCGAGCTATGGCAAAATGTTGAGAGACCTTTTTTGTAGAGAATTAAGTTTCCTACTTTTTATGTTCTATGATATTTTTTGATCAGATGCGTAGTTCTCGAGATATATCAAGATATTTAAAAGTTCCGAAGCCGCACCAACATAATAGAGATACAGAAACACCGTGGCCCCCTTCTTTGAGATAACTCTGCACTATTGCGAGCTGCAAATGCCACTTCCAGCTTAGCTGTGCAGAAGAAGAACAACAAGAAGAAGAAATATCTTGAAATATGTCCGTCAGGCCCCTTCCCTTGAGATAAATCTGCAAATATCTCGGAAACGAAGCGAGCTATGGCAAAATGTTAAGAGACCTTTTTTGTAGAGAATTATGTTTCCTACAATTTATGTTCTATGATATTTTTTGATCACAAGCGTAGTTTTCGAGATATATCGAGATATTTAAAAGTTCCGAAGCCGCACCAACATAATAGAGATTCAGAAACACCGTGGCCCCTTTCTTTGAGATAACTCTGCACTAGTGCGAGCCGCAAGTGCCACTTCCAGCTTAGCTGTGCAGAAGAAGAACAACAAGAAGAAGAAATATCTCGAAATATGTCCGTCAGGCCCCTTCCCTTGAGATAAATCTGCAAATATCTCGGAAACGAAGCGAGCTATGGCAAAATGTTAAGAGACCTTTTTTGTAGAGAATTAAGTTTCCTACTTTTTATGTTCTATGATATTTTTCGATCAGATGCGTAGTTCTCGAGATATATCAAGATATTTAAAAGTTCCGAAGCCGCACCAACATAATAGAGATACAGAAACACCGTGGCCCCTTTCTTTGAGATAACTCTGCACTATTGCGAGCTGCAAATGCCACTTCCAGCTTAGCTGTGCAGAAGAAGAACAACAAGAAGAAGAAATATCTCGAAATATGTCCGTCAGGCCCCTTCCCTTGAGATAAATCTGCAAATATCTCGGAAACGAAGCGAGCTATGGCAAAATGTTCAGAGACCTTTTTTGTAGAGAATTAAGTTTCGTACTTTTTATGTTCTATGATATTTTTTGATCAGATGCGTAGTTCTCGAGATATATCAAGATATTTAAAAGTTCCGAAGCCGCACCAACATAATAGAGATACAGAAACACCGTGGCCCCTTTCTTTGAGATAACTCTGCACTATTGCGAGCTGCAAATGCCACTTCCAGCTTAGCTGTGCAGAAGAAGAACAACAAGAAGAAGAAATATCTCGAAATATGTCCGTCAGGCCCCTTCCCTTGAGATAAATCTGCAAATATCTCGGAAACGAAGCGAGCTATGGCAAAATGTTAAGAGACGTTTTTTGAAGAGAATTATGTTTCCTACAATTTATGTTCTATGATATTTTATGATCAGAAGCGTAGTTTTCGAGATATATCGAGATATTTAAAAGTTCCGAAGCCGCACCAACATAATAGAGATACAGAAACACCGTTGCCTCTTTCTTTGAGATAATTCTGCACTAGTGCGAGCCGCAAATGCCACTTCCAGCTTAGCTGTGCAGAAGAAGAACAACAAGAAGAAGAAATATCTCGAAATATGTCCGTCAGGCCCCTTCCCTTGAGATAAATCTGCAAATATCTCGGAAACGAAGCGAGCTATGGCAAAATGTTAAGAGACCTTTTTTGTAGGGAATTATGTTTCCTACAATTTATGTTCTATGATATTTTTTGATCACAAGCGTAGTTTTCGAGATATATCGAGATATTTAAAAGTTCCGAAGCCGCACCAACATAATAGAGATACAGAAACACCGTGGCCCCTTTCTTTGAGATAACTCTGCACTATTGCGAGCTGGAAATGCCACTTCCAGCTTAGCTGTGCAGAAGAAGAACAACAAGAAGAAGAAATATCTCGAAATATGTCCGTCAGGCCCCTTCCCTTGAGATATATCTGCAAATATCTCGGAAACGAAGCGAGCTATGGCAAAATGTTAAGAGACCTTTTTTGTAGAGAATTATGTTTCCTACAATTTATGTTCTATGATATTTTTTGATCACAAGCGTAGTTTTCGAGATATATCGAGATATTTAAAAGTTCCGAAGCCGCACCAACATAATAGAGATTCAGAAACACCGTGGCCCCTTTCTTTGAGATAACTCTGCACTAGTGCGAGCCGCAAGTGCCACTTCCAGCTTAGCTGTGCAGAAGAAGAACAACAAGAAGAAGAAATATCTCGAAATATGTCCGTCAGGCCCCTTCCCTTGAGATAAATCTGCAAATATCTCGGAAACGAAGCGAGCTATGGCAAAATGTTAAGAGACCTTTTTTGTAGAGAATTAAGTTTCCTACTTTTCATGTTCTATGATATTTTTCGATCAGATGCGTAGTTCTCGAGATATATCAAGATATTTAAAAGTTCCGAAGCCGCACCAACATAATAGAGATACAGAAACACCGTGGCCCCTTTCTTTGAGATAACTCTGCACTATTGCGAGCTGCAAATGCCACTTCCAGCTTAGCTGTGCAGAAGAAGAACAACAAGAAGAAGAAATATCTCGAAATATGTCCGTCAGGCCCCTTCCCTTGAGATAAATCTGCAAATATCTCGGAAACGAAGCGAGCTCTGGCAAAATGTTGAGAGACCTTTTTTGTAGAGAATTAAGTTTCCTACTTTTTATGTTCTATGATATTTTTCGATCAGATGCGTAGTTCTCGAGATATATCAAGATATTTAAAAGTTCCGAAGCCGCACCAACATAATAGAGATACAGAAACACCGTGGCCCCTTTCTTTGAGATAACTCTGCACTATTGCGAGCTGCAAATGCCACTTCCAGCTTAGCTGTGCAGAAGAAGAACAACAAGAAGAAGAAATATCTCGAAATATGTCCGTCAGGCCCCTTCCCTTGAGATAAATCTGCAAATATCTCGGAAACGAAGCGAGCTATGGCAAAATGTTGAGAGACCTTTTTTGTAGAGAATTAAGTTTCCTACTTTTTATGTTCTATGATATTTTTTGATCAGATGCGTAGTTCTCGAGATATATCAAGATATTTAAAAGTTCCGAAGCCGCACCAACATAATAGAGATACAGAAACACCGTGGCCCCTTTCTTTGAGATAACTCTGCACTATTGCGAGCTGGAAATGCCACTTCCAGTTTAGCTGTGCAGAAGAAGAACAACAAGAAGAAGAAATATCTCGAAATATGTCCGTCAGGCCCCTTCCCTTGAGATATATCTGCAAATATCTCGGAAACGAAGCGAGCTATGGCAAAATGTTAAGAGACCTTTTTTGTAGAGAATTAAGCTTCCTACTTTTTATGTTCTATGATATTTTTTGATCAGATGCGTAGTTCTCGAGATATATCAAGATATTTAAAAGTTCCGAAGCCGCACCAACATAATAGAGATACAGAAACACCGTGGCCCCTTTCTTTGAGATAACTCTGCACTATTGCGAGCCGCAAATGCCACTTCCAGCTTAGCTGTGCAGAAGAAGAACAACAAGAAGAAGAAATATCTCGAAATATGTCCGTTAGGCCCCTTCCCTTGAGATAAATGTGCAAATATCTCGGAAACGAAGCGAGCTATGGCAAAATGTTGAGAGACCTTTTTTGTAGAGAATTAAGTTTCCTACCTTTTATGTTCTATGATATTTTTTGATCACAAGCGTAGTTTTCGAGATATATCAAGATATTTAAAAGTTCCGAAGCCGCACCAACATAATAGAGATACAGAAACACCGTGGCCCCCTTCTTTGAGATAACTCTGCACTAGTGCGAGCCGCAAGTGCCACTTCCAGCTTAGCTGTGCAGAAGAAGAACAACAAGAAGAAGAAATATCTCGAAATATGTCCGTCAGGCCCCTTCCCTTGAGATAAATCTGCAAATATCTCGGAAACGAAGCGAGCTATGGCAAAATGTTAAGAGACCTTTTTTGTAGAGAATTAAGTTTCCTACTTTTTATGTTCTATGATATTTTTCGATCAGATGCGTAGTTCTCGAGATATATCAAGATATTTAAAAGTTCCGAAGCCGCACCAACATAATAGAGATACAGAAACACCGTGGCCCCTTTCTTTGAGATAACTCTGCACTATTGCGAGCTGCAAATGCCACTTCCAGCTTAGCTGTGCAGAAGAAGAACAACAAGAAGAAGAAATATCTCGAAATATGTCCGTCAGGCCCCTTCCCTTGAGATAAATCTGCAAATATCTCGGAAACGAAGCGAGCTATGGCAAAATGTTAAGAGACGTTTTTTGAAGAGAATTATGTTTCCTACAATTTATGTTCTATGATATTTTATGATCAGAAGCGTAGTTTTCGAGATATATCGAGATATTTAAAAGTTCCGAAGCCGCACCAACATAATAGAGATACAGAAACACCGTTGCCTCTTTCTTTGAGATAATTCTGCACTAGTGCGAGCCGCAAATGCCACTTCCAGCTTAGCTGTGCAGAAGAAGAACAACAAGAAGAAGAAATATCTCGAAATATGTCCGTCAGGCCCCTTCCCTTGAGATAAATCTGCAAATATCTCGGAAACGAAGCGAGCTATGGCAAAATGTTAAGAGACCTTTTTTGTAGGGAATTATGTTTCCTACAATTTATGTTCTATGATATTTTTTGATCACAAGCGTAGTTTTCGAGATATATCGAGATATTTAAAAGTTCCGAAGCCGCACCAACATAATAGAGATACAGAAACACCGTGGCCCCTTTCTTTGAGATAACTCTGCACTATTGCGAGCTGGAAATGCCACTTCCAGCTTAGCTGTGCAGAAGAAGAACAACAAGAAGAAGAAATATCTCGAAATATGTCCGTCAGGCCCCTTCCCTTGAGATATATCTGCAAATATCTCGGAAACGAAGCGAGCTATGGCAAAATGTTAAGAGACCTTTTTTGTAGAGAATTATGTTTCCTACAATTTATGTTCTATGATATTTTTTGATCACAAGCGTAGTTTTCGAGATATATCGAGATATTTAAAAGTTCCGAAGCCGCACCAACATAATAGAGATTCAGAAACACCGTGGCCCCTTTCTTTGAGATAACTCTGCACTAGTGCGAGCCGCAAGTGCCACTTCCAGCTTAGCTGTGCAGAAGAAGAACAACAAGAAGAAGAAATATCTCGAAATATGTCCGTCAGGCCCCTTCCCTTGAGATAAATCTGCAAATATCTCGGAAACGAAGCGAGCTATGGCAAAATGTTAAGAGACCTTTTTTGTAGAGAATTAAGTTTCCTACTTTTCATGTTCTATGATATTTTTCGATCAGATGCGTAGTTCTCGAGATATATCAAGATATTTAAAAGTTCCGAAGCCGCACCAACATAATAGAGATACAGAAACACCGTGGCCCCTTTCTTTGAGATAACTCTGCACTATTGCGAGCTGCAAATGCCACTTCCAGCTTAGCTGTGCAGAAGAAGAACAACAAGAAGAAGAAATATCTCGAAATATGTCCGTCAGGCCCCTTCCCTTGAGATAAATCTGCAAATATCTCGGAAACGAAGCGAGCTATGGCAAAATGTTGAGAGACCTTTTTTGTAGAGAATTAAGTTTCCTACTTTTTATGTTCTATGATATTTTTTGATCAGATGCGTAGTTCTCGAGATATATCAAGATATTTAAAAGTTCCGAAGCCGCACCAACATAATAGAGATACAGAAACACCGTGGCCCCTTTCTTTGAGATAACTCTGCACTATTGCGAGCTGGAAATGCCACTTCCAGTTTAGCTGTGCAGAAGAAGAACAACAAGAAGAAGAAATATCTCGAAATATGTCCGTCAGGCCCCTTCCCTTGAGATATATCTGCAAATATCTCGGAAACGAAGCGAGCTATGGCAAAATGTTAAGAGACCTTTTTTGTAGAGAATTAAGCTTCCTACTTTTTATGTTCTATGATATTTTTTGATCAGATGCGTAGTTCTCGAGATATATCAAGATATTTAAAAGTTCCGAAGCCGCACCAACATAATAGAGATACAGAAACACCGTGGCCCCTTTCTTTGAGATAACTCTGCACTATTGCGAGCCGCAAATGCCACTTCCAGCTTAGCTGTGCAGAAGAAGAACAACAAGAAGAAGAAATATCTCGAAATATGTCCGTTAGGCCCCTTCCCTTGAGATAAATGTGCAAATATCTCGGAAACGAAGCGAGCTATGGCAAAATGTTGAGAGACCTTTTTTGTAGAGAATTAAGTTTCCTACCTTTTATGTTCTATGATATTTTTTGATCACAAGCGTAGTTTTCGAGATATATCGAGATATTTAAAAGTTCCGAAGCCGCACCAACATAATAGAGATTCAGAAACACCGTGGCCCCTTTCTTTGAGATAACTCTGCACTAGTGCGAGCCGCAAGTGCCACTTCCAGCTTAGCTGTGCAGAAGAAGAACAACAAGAAGAAGAAATATCTCGAAATATGTCCGTCAGGCCCCTTCCCTTGAGATAAATCTGCAAATATCTCGGAAACGAAGCGAGCTATGGCAAAATGTTAAGAGACCTTTTTTGTAGAGAATTAAGTTTCCTACTTTTCATGTTCTATGATATTTTTCGATCAGATGCGTAGTTCTCGAGATATATCAAGATATTTAAAAGTTCCGAAGCCGCACCAACATAATAGAGATACAGAAACACCGTGGCCCCTTTCTTTGAGATAACTCTGCACTATTGCGAGCTGCAAATGCCACTTCCAGCTTAGCTGTGCAGAAGAAGAACAACAAGAAGAAGAAATATCTCGAAATATGTCCGTCAGGCCCCTTCCCTTGAGATAAATCTGCAAATATCTCGGAAACGAAGCGAGCTATGGCAAAATGTTGAGAGACCTTTTTTGTAGAGAATTAAGTTTCCTACTTTTTATGTTCTATGATATTTTTTGATCAGATGCGTAGTTCTCGAGATATATCAAGATATTTAAAAGTTCCGAAGCCGCACCAACATAATAGAGATACAGAAACACCGTGGCTCCTTTCTTTGAGATATCTCTGCACTATTGCGAGCTGCAAATGCCACTTCCAGTTTAGCTGTGCAGAAGAAGAACAACAAGAAGAAGAAATATCTCGAAATATGTCCGTCAGGCCCCCTCCCTTGAGATAAATCTGCAAATATCTCGGAAACGAAGCGAGCTATTGCAAAATGTTAAGATACCTTATTTGTAGAGAATTAAGTTCCCTACTTTTTATGTTCTATGATATTTTTTGATCAGATGCGTAGTTCTCGAGATATATCGAGATATTTAAAAGTTCCGAAGCCGCACCAACATAATAGAGATACAGAAACACCGTGGCCCCTTTCTCTGAGATAACTCTGCACTATTGCGAGCTGCAAATGCCACTTCCAGCTTAGCTGTGCAGAAGAAGAACAACAAGAAGAAGAAATATCTCGAAATATGTCCGTCAGGACCCTTCCCTTGAGATAAATCTGCAAATATCTCGGAAACGAAGCGAGCTATGGCAAAATGTTAAGAGACCTTTTTTGTAGAGAATTAAGTTTCCTACTTTTCATGTTCTATGATATTTTTCGATCAGATGCGTAGTTCTCGAGATATATCAAGATATTTAAAAGTTCCGAAGCCGCACCAACATAATAGAGATACAGAAACACCGTGGCCCCTTTCTTTGAGATAACTCTGCACTATTGCGAGCTGCAAATGCCACTTCCAGCTTAGCTGTGCAGAAGAAGAACAACAAGAAGAAGAAATATCTCGAAATATGTCCGTCAGGCCCCTTCCCTTGAGATAAATCTGCAAATATCTCGGAAACGAAGCGAGCTATGGCAAAATGTTGAGAGACCTTTTTTGTAGAGAATTAAGTTTCCTACTTTTTATGTTCTATGATATTTTTTGATCAGATGCGTAGTTCTCGAGATATATCAAGATATTTAAAAGTTCCGAAGCCGCACCAACATAATAGAGATACAGAAACACCGTGGCCCCTTTCTTGGAGATAACTCTGCACTATTGCGAGCTGGAAATGCCACTTCCAGTTTAGCTGTGCAGAAGAAGAACAACAAGAAGAAGAAATATCTCGAAATATGTCCGTAAGGCCCCTTCCCTTGAGATAAATCTGCAAATATCTCGGAAACCAAGCGAGCTATGGCAAAATGTTAAGACACCTTTTTTGTAGAGAATTAAGTTTCCTACTTTTTATGTTCTATGATATTTTTTGATCAGATGCGTAGTTCTCGAGATATATCAAGATATTTAAAAGTTCCGAAGCCGCACCAACATAATAGAGATACAGAAACACCGTGGCCCCTTTCTTTGAGATAACTCTGCACTATTGCGAGCTGCAAATGCCACTTCCAGCTTAGCTGTGCAGAAGAAGAACAAGAAGAAGAAGAAATATCTCGAAATATGTCCGTCAGGCCACTTCCCTTGAGATAAATCTGCAAATATCTCGGAAACGAAGCGAGCTATGGCAAAATGTTAAGAGACCTTTTTTGTAGAGAATTAAGTTTCCTACTTTCTATGTTCGATGATATTTTTTGATCAGATGCGTAGTTCTCGAGATATATCAAGATATTTAAAAGTTCCGAAGCTGCACCAACATAATAGAGGTACAGAAACACCGTGGCCTCTTTCTTTGAGATAACTCTGCACTATTGCGAGCTGCAAATGCCACTTCGAGCTTAGCTGTGCAGAAGAAGAAGAAATATCTCGAAATATGTCCGTCAGACCCCTTCCCTTGAGATAAATCTGCAAATATCTCGGAAACGAAGCGAGCTATGGCAAAATGTTAAGAGACCTTTTTTGTAGAGAATTATGTTTCCTAAAATTTACGTTCTATGATATTTTTTGATGAGAAGCGTAGTTTTCGAGATATATCGAGATATTTAAAAGTTCCGAAGCCGCACCAACATAATAGAGATACAGAAACACCGTGGCCCCTTTCTTTGAGATAACTGTGCACTATTGCGAGCTGCAAATGCCACTTCCAGCTTAGCTGTGCAGAAGAAGAACAACAAGAAGAAGAAATATCTCGAAATATGTCCGTCAGGCCCCTTCCCTTGAGATAAATCTGCAAATATCTCGGACACAAAGCGAGCTATGGCAAAATGTTAAGAGACCTTATTTGTAGAGAATTATGTTTCCTACAATTTACGTTCTATGATATTTTTTGATGAGAAGCGTAGTTTTCGAGATATATCGAGATATTTAAAAGTTCCGAAGCCGCACCAACATAATAGAGATACAGAAACACCGTGGCCCCTTTCTTTGAGATAACTCTGCACTATTGCGAGCTGCAAATGCCACTTCCAGCTTAGCTGTGCAGAAGAAGAACAACAAGAAGAAGAAATATCTCGAAATATGTCCGTCAGGCCCCTTCTCTTGAGATAAATCTGCAAATATCTCGGACACAAAGCGAGCTATGGCAAAATGTTAAGAGACCTTATTTGTAGAGAATTAAGTTTCCTACTTTTTATGTTCTATGATATTTTTTGATCAGATGCGTAATTCTCGAGATATATCAAGATATTTAAAAGTTCCGAAGCCGCACCAACATAATAGAGATACAGAAACACCGTGGCCCCTTTCTTTGAGATAACTTTGCACTATTGCGAGCTGCAAATGCCACTTCCAGCTTAGCTGTGCAGAAGAAGAACAACAAGAAGAAGAAATATCTCGAAATATGTCCGTCAGGCCCCTTCCCTTGAGATAAATCTGCAAATATCTCGGAAACGAAGCGAGCTATGGCAAAATGTTAAGAGACCTTATTTGTAGAGAATTAAGTTTCCTACTTTTTATGTTCTATGATATTTTTTGATCAGATGCGTAGTTCTCGAGATATATCAAGATATTTAAAAGTTCCGAAGCCGCACCAACATAATAGAGATACAGAAACACCGTGGCTCCTTTCTTTGAGATATCTCTGCACTATTGCGAGCTGCAAATGCCACTTCCAGTTTAGCTGTGCAGAAGAAGAACAACAAGAAGAAGAAATATCTCGAAATATGTCCGTCAGGCACCTTCCCTTGAGATAAATCTGCAAATATCTCGGAAACGAAGCGAGCTATTGCAAAATGTTAAGATACCTTATTTGTAGAGAATTAAGTTCCCTACTTTTTATGTTCTATGATATTTTTTGATCAGATGCGTAGTTCTCGAGATATATCGAGATATTTAAAAGTTCCGAAGCCGCACCAACATAATAGAGATACAGAAACACCGTGGCCCCTTTCTTTGAGATAACTCTGCACTATTGCGAGCTGCAAATGCCACTTCCAGCTTAGCTGTGCAGAAGAAGAACAACAAGAAGAAGAAATATCTCGAAATATGTCCGTCAGGACCCTTCCCTTGAGATAAATCTGCAAATATCTCGGAAACGAAGCGAGTTATGGCAAAATGTTAAGAGACCTTTTTTGTAGAGAATTAAGTTTCCTACTTTTCATGTTCTATGATATTTTTCGATCAGATGCGTAGTTCTCGAGATATATCAAGATATTTAAAAGTTCCGAAGCCGCACCAACATAATAGAGATACAGAAACACCGTGGCCCCTTTCTTTGAGATAACTCTGCACTATTGCGAGCTGCAAATGCCACTTCCAGCTTAGCTGTGCAGAAGAAGAACAACAAGAAGAAGAAATATCTCGAAATATGTCCGTCAGGCCCCTTCCCTTGAGATAAATCTGCAAATATCTCGGAAACGAAGCGAGCTATGGCAAAATGTTGAGAGACCTTTTTTGTAGAGAATTAAGTTTCCTACTTTTTATGTTCTATGATATTTTTTGATCAGATGCGTAGTTCTCGAGATATATCAAGATATTTAAAAGTTCCGAAGCCGCACCAACATAATAGAGATACAGAAACACCGTGGCTCCTTTCTTTGAGATATCTCTGCACTATTGCGAGCTGCAAATGCCACTTCCAGTTTAGCTGTGCAGAAGAAGAACAACAAGAAGAAGAAATATCTCGAAATATGTCCGTCAGGCCCCCTCCCTTGAGATAAATCTGCAAATATCTCGGAAACGAAGCGAGCTATTGCAAAATGTTAAGATACCTTATTTGTAGAGAATTAAGTTCCCTACTTTTTATGTTCTATGATATTTTTTGATCAGATGCGTAGTTCTCGAGATATATCGAGATAT
This sequence comes from Osmia lignaria lignaria, assembly GCF_051020975.1. Classification (NCBI taxonomy): domain Eukaryota; kingdom Metazoa; phylum Arthropoda; class Insecta; order Hymenoptera; family Megachilidae; genus Osmia; species Osmia lignaria. The sequence goes on along the minus strand of NW_027478158.1, from coordinate 30,916,149 downwards.
TTAAAAGTTCCGAAGCCGCACCAACATAATAGAGATACAGAAACACCGTGGCCCCTTTCTCTGAGATAACTCTGCACTATTGCGAGCTGCAAATGCCACTTCCAGCTTAGCTGTGCAGAAGAAGAACAACAAGAAGAAGAAATATCTCGAAATATGTCCGTCAGGACCCTTCCCTTGAGATAAATCTGCAAATATCTCGGAAACGAAGCGAGCTATGGCAAAATGTTAAGAGACCTTTTTTGTAGAGAATTAAGTTTCCTACTTTTCATGTTCTATGATATTTTTCGATCAGATGCGTAGTTCTCGAGATATATCAAGATATTTAAAAGTTCCGAAGCCGCACCAACATAATAGAGATACAGAAACACCGTGGCCCCTTTCTTTGAGATAACTCTGCACTATTGCGAGCTGCAAATGCCACTTCCAGCTTAGCTGTGCAGAAGAAGAACAACAAGAAGAAGAAATATCTCGAAATATGTCCGTCAGGCCCCTTCCCTTGAGATAAATCTGCAAATATCTCGGAAACGAAGCGAGCTATGGCAAAATGTTGAGAGACCTTTTTTGTAGAGAATTAAGTTTCCTACTTTTTATGTTCTATGATATTTTTTGATCAGATGCGAGGTTCTCGAGATATATCAAGATATTTAAAAGTTCCGAAGCCGCACCAACATAATAGAGATACAGAAACACCGTGGCCCCTTTCTTTGAGATAACTCTGCACTATTGCGAGCTGGAAATGCCACTTCCAGTTTAGCTGTGCAGAAGAAGAACAACAAGAAGAAGAAATATCTCGAAATATGTCCGTAAGGCCCCTTCCCTTGAGATAAATCTGCAAATATCTCGGAAACCAAGCGAGCTATGGCAAAATGTTAAGACACCTTTTTTGTAGAGAATTAAGTTTCCTACTTTTTATGTTCTATGATATTTTTTGATCAGATGCGTAGTTCTCGAGATATATCAAGATATTTAAAAGTTCCGAAGCCGCACCAACATAATAGAGATACAGAAACACCGTGGCCCCTTTCTTTGAGATAACTCTGCACTATTGCGAGCTGCAAATGCCACTTCCAGCTTAGCTGTGCAGAAGAAGAACAACAAGAAGAAGAAATATCTCGAAATATGTCCGTCAGGCCACTTCCCTTGAGATAAATCTGCAAATATCTCGGAAACGAAGCGAGCTATGGCAAAATGTTAAGAGACCTTTTTTGTAGAGAATTAAGTTTCCTACTTTCTATGTTCGATGATATTTTTTGATCAGATGCGTAGTTCTCGAGATATATCAAGATATTTAAAAGTTCCGAAGCTGCACCAACATAATAGAGGTACAGAAACACCGTGGCCTCTTTCTTTGAGATAACTCTGCACTATTGCGAGCTGCAAATGCCACTTCGAGCTTAGCTGTGCAGAAGAAGAAGAAATATCTCGAAATATGTCCGTCAGACCCCTTCCCTTGAGATAAATCTGCAAATATCTCGGAAACGAAGCGAGCTATGGCAAAATGTTAAGAGACCTTTTTTGTAGAGAATTATGTTTCCTAAAATTTACGTTCTATGATATTTTTTGATGAGAAGCGTAGTTTTCGAGATATATCGAGATATTTAAAAGTTCCGAAGCCGCACCAACATAATAGAGATACAGAAACACCGTGGCCCCTTTCTTTGAGATAACTCTGCACTATTGCGAGCTGCAAATGCCACTTCCAGCTTAGCTGTGCAGAAGAAGAACAACAAGAAGAAGAAATATCTCGAAATATGTCCGTCAGGCCCCTTCCCTTGAGATAAATCTGCAAATATCTCGGACACAAAGCGAGCTATGGCAAAATGTTAAGAGACCTTATTTGTAGAGAATTATGTTTCCTACAATTTACGTTCTATGATATTTTTTGATGAGAAGCGTAGTTTTCGAGATATATCGAGATATTTAAAAGTTCCGAAGCCGCACCAACATAATAGAGATACAGAAACACCGTGGCCCCTTTCTTTGAGATAACTCTGCACTATTGCGAGCTGCAAATGCCACTTCCAGCTTAGCTGTGCAGAAGAAGAACAACAAGAAGAAGAAATATCTCGAAATATGTCCGTCAGGCCCCTTCTCTTGAGATAAATCTGCAAATATCTCGGACACAAAGCGAGCTATGGCAAAGTGTTAAGAGACCTTATTTGTAGAGAATTAAGTTTCCTACTTTTTATGTTCTATGATATTTTTTGATCAGATGCGTAATTCTCGAGATATATCAAGATATTTAAAAGTTCCGAAGCCGCACCAACATAATAGAGATACAGAAACACCGTGGCCCCTTTCTTTGAGATAACTTTGCACTATTGCGAGCTGCAAATGCCACTTCCAGCTTAGCTGTGCAGAAGAAGAACAACAAGAAGAAGAAATATCTCGAAATATGTCCGTCAGGCCCCTTCCCTTGAGATAAATCTGCAAATATCTCGGAAACGAAGCGAGCTATGGCAAAATGTTAAGAGACCTTATTTGTAGAGAATTAAGTTTCCTACTTTTTATGTTCTATGATATTTTTTGATCAGATGCGTAGTTCTCGAGATATATCAAGATATTTAAAAGTTCCGAAGCCGCACCAACATAATAGAGATACAGAAACACCGTGGCCCCTTTCTCTGAGATAACTCTGCACTATTGCGAGCTGCAAATGCCACTTCCAGCTTAGCTGTGCAGAAGAAGAACAACAAGAAGAAGAAATATCTCGAAATATGTCCGTCAGGACCCTTCCCTTGAGATAAATCTGCAAATATCTCGGAAACGAAGCGAGCTATGGCAAAATGTTAAGAGACCTTTTTTGTAGAGAATTAAGTTTCCTACTTTTCATGTTCTATGATATTTTTCGATCAGATGCGTAGTTCTCGAGATATATCAAGATATTTAAAAGTTCCGAAGCCGCACCAACATAATAGAGATACAGAAACACCGTGGCCCCTTTCTTTGAGATAACTCTGCACTATTGCGAGCTGCAAATGCCACTTCCAGCTTAGCTGTGCAGAAGAAGAACAACAAGAAGAAGAAATATCTCGAAATATGTCCGTCAGGCCCCTTCCCTTGAGATAAATCTGCAAATATCTCGGAAACGAAGCGAGCTATGGCAAAATGTTGAGAGACCTTTTTTGTAGAGAATTAAGTTTCCTACTTTTTATGTTCTATGATATTTTTTGATCAGATGCGAGGTTCTCGAGATATATCAAGATATTTAAAAGTTCCGAAGCCGCACCAACATAATAGAGATACAGAAACACCGTGGCCCCTTTCTTTGAGATAACTCTGCACTATTGCGAGCTGGAAATGCCACTTCCAGTTTAGCTGTGCAGAAGAAGAACAACAAGAAGAAGAAATATCTCGAAATATGTCCGTAAGGCCCCTTCCCTTGAGATAAATCTGCAAATATCTCGGAAACCAAGCGAGCTATGGCAAAATGTTAAGACACCTTTTTTGTAGAGAATTAAGTTTCCTACTTTTTATGTTCTATGATATTTTTTGATCAGATGCGTAGTTCTCGAGATATATCAAGATATTTAAAAGTTCCGAAGCCGCACCAACATAATAGAGATACAGAAACACCGTGGCCCCTTTCTTTGAGATAACTCTGCACTATTGCGAGCTGCAAATGCCACTTCCAGCTTAGCTGTGCAGAAGAAGAACAACAAGAAGAAGAAATATCTCGAAATATGTCCGTCAGGCCACTTCCCTTGAGATAAATCTGCAAATATCTCGGAAACGAAGCGAGCTATGGCAAAATGTTAAGAGACCTTTTTTGTAGAGAATTAAGTTTCCTACTTTCTATGTTCGATGATATTTTTTGATCAGATGCGTAGTTCTCGAGATATATCAAGATATTTAAAAGTTCCGAAGCTGCACCAACATAATAGAGGTACAGAAACACCGTGGCCTCTTTCTTTGAGATAACTCTGCACTATTGCGAGCTGCAAATGCCACTTCGAGCTTAGCTGTGCAGAAGAAGAAGAAATATCTCGAAATATGTCCGTCAGACCCCTTCCCTTGAGATAAATCTGCAAATATCTCGGAAACGAAGCGAGCTATGGCAAAATGTTAAGAGACCTTTTTTGTAGAGAATTATGTTTCCTAAAATTTACGTTCTATGATATTTTTTGATGAGAAGCGTAGTTTTCGAGATATATCGAGATATTTAAAAGTTCCGAAGCCGCACCAACATAATAGAGATACAGAAACACCGTGGCCCCTTTCTTTGAGATAACTCTGCACTATTGCGAGCTGCAAATGCCACTTCCAGCTTAGCTGTGCAGAAGAAGAACAACAAGAAGAAGAAATATCTCGAAATATGTCCGTCAGGCCCCTTCCCTTGAGATAAATCTGCAAATATCTCGGACACAAAGCGAGCTATGGCAAAATGTTAAGAGACCTTATTTGTAGAGAATTATGTTTCCTACAATTTACGTTCTATGATATTTTTTGATGAGAAGCGTAGTTTTCGAGATATATCGAGATATTTAAAAGTTCCGAAGCCGCACCAACATAATAGAGATACAGAAACACCGTGGCCCCTTTCTTTGAGATAACTCTGCACTATTGCGAGCTGCAAATGCCACTTCCAGCTTAGCTGTGCAGAAGAAGAACAACAAGAAGAAGAAATATCTCGAAATATGTCCGTCAGGCCCCTTCTCTTGAGATAAATCTGCAAATATCTCGGACACAAAGCGAGCTATGGCAAAGTGTTAAGAGACCTTATTTGTAGAGAATTAAGTTTCCTACTTTTTATGTTCTATGATATTTTTTGATCAGATGCGTAATTCTCGAGATATATCAAGATATTTAAAAGTTCCGAAGCCGCACCAACATAATAGAGATACAGAAACACCGTGGCCCCTTTCTTTGAGATAACTTTGCACTATTGCGAGCTGCAAATGCCACTTCCAGCTTAGCTGTGCAGAAGAAGAACAACAAGAAGAAGAAATATCTCGAAATATGTCCGTCAGGCCCCTTCCCTTGAGATAAATCTGCAAATATCTCGGAAACGAAGCGAGCTATGGCAAAATGTTAAGAGACCTTATTTGTAGAGAATTAAGTTTCCTACTTTTTATGTTCTATGATATTTTTTGATCAGATGCGTAGTTCTCGAGATATATCAAGATATTTAAAAGTTCCGAAGCCGCACCAACATAATAGAGATACAGAAACACCGTGGCTCCTTTCTTTGAGATATCTCTGCACTATTGCGAGCTGCAAATGCCACTTCCAGTTTAGCTGTGCAGAAGAAGAACAACAAGAAGAAGACATATCTCGCAATATGTCCGTCAGGCCCCTTCCCTTGAGATAAATCTGCAAATATCTCGGAAACGAAGCGAGCTATTGCAAAATGTTAAGATACCTTATTTGTAGAGAATTAAGTTCCCTACTTTTTATGTTCTATGATATTTTTTGATCAGATGCGTAGTTCTCGAGATATATCGAGATATTTAAAAGTTCCGAAGCCGCACCAACATAATAGAGATACAGAAACACCGTGGCCCCTTTCTTTGAGATAACTCTGCACTATTGCGAGCTGCAAATGCCACTTCCAGCTTAGCTGTGCAGAAGAAGAACAACAAGAAGAAGAAATATCTCGAAATATGTCCGTCAGGACCCTTCCCTTGAGATAAATCTGCAAATATCTCGGAAACGAAGCGAGCTATGGCAAAATGTTAAGAGACCTTTTTTGTAGAGAATTAAGTTTCCTACTTTTCATGTTCTATGATATTTTTCGATCAGATGCGTAGTTCTCGAGATATATCAAGATATTTAAAAGTTCCGAAGCCGCACCAACATAATAGAGATACAGAAACACCGTGGCCCCTTTCTTTGAGATAACTCTGCAATATTGCGAGCTGCAAATGCCACTTCCAGCTTAGCTGTGCAGAAGAAGAACAACAAGAAGAAGAAATATCTCGAAATATGTCCGTCAGGCCCCTTCCCTTGAGATAAATCTGCAAATATCTCGGAAACGAAGCGAGCTATGGCAAAATGTTGAGAGACCTTTTTTGTAGAGAATTAAGTTTCCTACTTTTTATGTTCTATGATATTTTTTGATCAGATGCGTAGTTCTCGAGATATATCAAGATATTTAAAAGTTCCGAAGCCGCACCAACATAATAGAGATACAGAAACACCGTGGCCCCTTTTTTTGAGATAACTCTGCACTATTGCGAGCTGGAAATGCCACTTCCAGTTTAGCTGTGCAGAAGAAGAACAACAAGAAGAAGAAATATCTCGAAATATGTCCGTCAGGCCCCTTCCCTTGAGATATATCTGCAAATATCTCGGAAACGAAGCGAGCTATGGCAAAATGTTAAGAGACCTTTTTTGTAGAGAATTAAGCTTCCTACTTTTTATGTTCTATGATATTTTTTGATCAGATGCGTAGTTCTCGAGATATATCAAGATATTTAAAAGTTCCGAAGCCGCACCAACATAATAGAGATACAGAAACACCGTGGCCCCTTTCTTTGAGATAACTCTGCACTATTGCGAGCCGCAAATGCCACTTCCAGCTTAGCTGTGCAGAAGAAGAACAACAAGAAGAAGAAATATCTCGAAATATGTCCGTTAGGCCCCTTCCCTTGAGATAAATGTGCAAATATCTCGGAAACGAAGCGAGCTATGGCAAAATGTTGAGAGACCTTTTTTGTAGAGAATTAAGTTTCCTACCTTTTATGTTCTATGATAGTTTTTGAGCAGATGCGTAGTTCTCGAGATATATCAAGATATTTAAAAGTTCCGAAGCTGCACCAACATAATAGAGATACAGAAACACCGTGGCCCCTTTCTTTGAGATAACTCTGCACTAGTGCGAGCCGCAAATGCCACTTCCAGCTTAGCTGTGCAGAAGAAGAACAACAAGAAGAAGAAATATCTCGAAATATGTCCGTCAGGCCCCTTCCTTGAGATAAATCTGCAAATATCTCGGAAACGAAGCGAGCTATGGCAAAATGTTGAGAGACCTTTTTTGTAGAGAATTAAGTTTCCTACTATTTATGTTCTATGATATTTTTTTATCAGATGCGTAGTTCTCGAGGTATATCAAGATATTTAAAAGTTCCGAAGCCGCACCAACATAATAGAGATACAGAAACACCGTGGCCCCTTTCTTTGAGATAACTCTGCACTATTGCGAGCTGCAAATGCCACTTCCAGCTTAGCTGTGCAGAAGAAGAACAACAAGAAGAAGAAATATCTAGAAATATGTCCGTCAGGCCCCTTCCCTTGAGATAAATCTGCAAATATCTCGGAACGAAGCGAGCTATGGCAAAATGTTGAGAGACCTTTTTTGTAGAGCATTAAGTTTCCTACTATTTATGTTCTATGATATTTTTTGATCAGATGCGTAGTTCTCGAGATATATCAAGATATTTAAAAGTTCCGAAGCCGCACCAACATAATAGAGATACAGAAACACCGTGGCCCCTTTCTTTGAGATAACTCTGCAGTATTGCGAGCTGCAAATGCCACTTCCAGCTTAGCTGTGCAGAAGAAGATCAACGAGAAGAAGAAATATCTAGAAATATGTCCGTCAGGCCCCTTCCCTTGAGATAAATCTGCAAATATCTCGGAAACGAAGCGAGCTATGGCAAAATGTTGAGAGACCTTTTTTGTAGAGAATTAAGTTTCCTACTATTTATGTTCTATGATATTTTTTGATCAGATGCGTAGTTCTCGAGATATATCAAGATATTTAAAAGTTCCGAAGCCGCACCAACATAATAGAGATACAGAAACACCGTGGCCCCTTTCTTTGAGATAACTCTGCACTATTGCGAGCTGCAAATGCCACTTCCAGCTTAGCTGTGCAGAAGAAGAACAACAAGAAGAAGAAATATCTCGAAATATGTCCGTCAGGCCCCTTCCCTTGAGATAAATCTGCAAATATCTCGGAAACGAAGCGAGCTATGGCAAAATGTTGAGAGACCTCTTTTGTAGAGAATTAAGTTTCCTACTTTTTATGTTCTATGATATTTTTTGATCAGATGCGTAGTTCTCGAGATATATCAAGATATTTAAAAGTTCCGAAGCCGCACCAACATAATAGAGATACAGAAACACCGTGGCCCCTTTCTTTGAGATAACTCTGCACTATTGCGAGCTGGAAATGCCACTTCCAGTTTAGCTGTGCAGAAGAAGAACAACAAGAAGAAGAAATATCTCGAAATATGTCCGTCAGGCCCCTTCCCTTGAGATATATCTGCAAATATCTCGGAAACGAAGCGAGCTATGGCAAAATGTTAAGAGACCTTTTTTGTAGAGAATTAAGCTTCCTACTTTTTATGTTCTATGATATTTTTTGATCAGATGCGTAGTTCTCGAGATATATCAAGATATTTAAAAGTTCCGAAGCCGCACCAACATAATAGAGATACAGAAACACCGTGGCCCCTTTCTTTGAGATAACTCTGCACTATTGCGAGCTGGAAATGCCACTTCCAGTTTAGCTGTGCAGAAGAAGAACAACAAGAAGAAGAAATATCTCGAAATATGTCCGTCAGGCCCCTTCCCTTGAGATATATCTGCAAATATCTCGGAAACGAAGCGAGCTATGGCAAAATGTTAAGAGACCTTTTTTGTAGAGAATTAAGCTTCCTACTTTTTATGTTCTATGATATTTTTTGATCAGATGCGTAGTTCTCGAGATATATCAAGATATTTAAAAGTTCCGAAGCCGCACCAACATAATAGAGATACAGAAACACCGTGGCCCCTTTCTTTGAGATAACTCTGCACTATTGCGAGCCGCAAATGCCACTTCCAGCTTAGCTGTGCAGAAGAAGAACAACAAGAAGAAGAAATATCTCGAAATATGTCCGTTAGGCCCCTTCCCTTGAGATAAATGTGCAAATATCTCGGAAACGAAGCGAGCTATGGCAAAATGTTGAGAGACCTTTTTTGTAGAGAATTAAGTTTCCTACCTTTTATGTTCTATGATAGTTTTTGAGCAGATGCGTAGTTCTCGAGATATATCAAGATATTTAAAAGTTCCGAAGCTGCACCAACATAATAGAGATACAGAAACACCGTGGCCCCTTTCTTTGAGATAACTCTGCACTAGTGCGAGCCGCAAATGCCACTTCCAGCTTAGCTGTGCAGAAGAAGAACAACAAGAAGAAGAAATATCTCGAAATATGTCCGTCAGGCCCCTTCCCTTGAGATAAATCTGCAAATATCTCGGAAACGAAGCGAGCTATGGCAAAATGTTGAGAGACCTTTTTTGTAGAGCATTAAGTTTCCTACTATTTATGTTCTATGATATTTTTTGATCAGATGCGTAGTTCTCGAGATATATCAAGATATTTAAAAGTTCCGAAGCCGCACCAACATAATAGAGATACAGAAACACCGTGGCCCCTTTCTTTGAGATAACTCTGCAGTATTGCGAGCTGCAAATGCCACTTCCAGCTTAGCTGTGCAGAAGAAGATCAACGAGAAGAAGAAATATCTAGAAATATGTCCGTCAGGCCCCTTCCCTTGAGATAAATCTGCAAATATCTCGGAAACGAAGCGAGCTATGGCAAAATGTTGAGAGACCTTTTTTGTAGAGAATTAAGTTTCCTACTATTTATGTTCTATGATATTTTTTGATCAGATGCGTAGTTCTCGAGATATATCAAGATATTTAAAAGTTCCGAAGCCGCACCAACATAATACAGATACAGAAACACCGTGGCCCCTTTCTTTGAGATAACTCTGCACTATTGCGAGCTGCAAATGCCACTTCCAGCTTAGCTGTGCAGAAGAAGAACAACAAGAAGAAGAAATATCTCGAAATATGTCCGTCAGGCCCCTTCCCTTGAGATAAATCTGCAAATATCTCGGAAACGAAGCGAGCTATGGCAAAATGTTGAGAGACCTCTTTTGTAGAGAATTAAGTTTCCTACTTTTTATGTTCTATGATATTTTTTGATCAGATGCGTAGTTCTCGAGATATATCAAGATATTTAAAAGTTCCGAAGCCGCACCAACATAATAGAGATACAGAAACACCGTGGCCCCTTTCTTTGAGATAACTCTGCACTATTGCGAGCTGGAAATGCCACTTCCAGTTTAGCTGTGCAGAAGAAGAACAACAAGAAGAAGAAATATCTCGAAATATGTCCGTCAGGCCCCTTCCCTTGAGATATATCTGCAAATATCTCGGAAACGAAGCGAGCTATGGCAACATGTTAAGAGACCTTTTTTGTAGAGAATTAAGCTTCCTACTTTTTATGTTCTATGATATTTTTTGATCAGATGCGTAGTTCTCGAGATATATCAAGATATTTAAAAGTTCCGAAGCCGCACCAACATAATAGAGATACAGAAACACCGTGGCCCCTTTCTTTGAGATAACTCTGCACTAGTGCGAGCTGCAAATGCCACTTCCAGCTTAGCTGTGCAGAAGAAGAACAACAAGAAGAAGAAATATCTCGAAATATGTCCGTCAGGCCGCTTCCTTGAGATAAATCTGCAAATATCTCGGAAACGAAGCGAGCTATGGCAAAATGTTGAGAGACCTTTTTTGTAGAGAATTAAGTTTCCTACTATTTATGTTCTATGATATTTTTTTATCAGATGCGTAGTTCTCGAGATATATCAAGATATTTAAAAGTTCCGAAGCCGCACCAACATAATAGAGATACAGAAACACCGTGGCCCCTTTCTTTGAGATAACTCTGCACTATTGCGAGCTGCAAATGCCACTTCCAGCTTAGCTGTGCAGAAGAAGAACAACAAGAAGAAGAAATATCTAGAAATATGTCCGTCAGGCCCCTTCCCTTGAGATAAATCTGCAAATATCTCGGAAACGAAGCGAGCTATGGCAAAATGTTGAGAGACCTTTTTTGTAGAGAATTAAGTTTCCTACTATTCATGTTCTATGATATTTTTTGATCAGATGCGTAGTTCTCGAGATATATCAAGATATTTAAAAGTTCCGAAGCCGCACCAACATAATAGAGATACAGAAACACCGTGGCCCCTTTCTTTGAGATAACTCTGCACTATTGCGAGCTGCAAATGCCACTTCCAGCTTAGCTGTGCAGAAGAAGATCAACGAGAAGAAGAAATATCTAGAAATATGTCCGTCAGGCCCCTTCCCTTGAGATAAATCTGCAAATATCTCGGAAACGAAGCGAGCTATGGCAAAATGTTGAGAGACCTTTTTTGTAGAGAATTAAGTTTCCTACTATTTATGTTCTATGATATTTTTTGATCAGATGCGTAGTTCTCGAGATATATCAAGATATTTAAAAGTTCCGAAGCCGCACCAACATAATAGAGATACAGAAACACCGTGGCCCCTTTCTTTGAGATAACTCTGCACTATTGCGAGCTGCAAATGCCACTTCCAGCTTAGCTGTGCAGAAGAAGAACAACAAGAAGAAGAAATATCTCGAAATATGTCCGTCAGGCCCCTTCCCTTGAGATAAATCTGCAAATATCTCGGAAACGAAGCGAGCTATGGCAAAATGCTGAGAGACCTTTTTTGTAGAGAATTAAGTTTCCTACTTTTTATGTTCTATGATATTTTTTGATCAGATGCGTAGTTCTCGAGATATATCAAGATATTTAAAAGTTCCGAAGCCGCACCAACATAATAGAGATACAGAAACACCGTGGCCCCTTTCTTTGAGATAACTCTGCACTATTGCGAGCTGGAAATGCCACTTCCAGTTTAGCTGTGCAGAAGAAGAACAACAAGAAGAAGAAATATCTCGAAATATGTCCGTCAGGCCCCTTCCCTTGAGATATATCTGCAAATATCTCGGAAACGAAGCGAGCTATGGCAAAATGTTAAGAGACCTTTTTTGTAGAGAATTAAGCTTCCTACTTTTTATGTTCTATGATATTTTTTGATCAGATGCGTAGTTCTCGAGATATATCAAGATATTTAAAGTTCCGAAGCCGCACCAACATAATAGAGATACAGAAACACCGTGGCCCCTTTCTTTGAGATAACTCTGCACTAGTGCGAGCTGCAAATGCCACTTCCAGCTTAGCTGTGCAGAAGAAGAACAACAAGAAGAAGAAATATCTCGAAATATGTCCGTAAGGCCCCTTCCCTTGAGATAAATCTGCAAATATCTCGGAAACCAAGCGAGCTATGGCAAAATGTTAAGAGACCTTTTTTGTAGAGAATTAAGTTTCCTACTTTTTATGTTCTATGATATTTTTTGATCAGATGCGTAGTTCTCGAGATATATCAAGATATTTAAAAGTTCCGAAGCCGCACCAACATAATAGAGATACAGAAACACCGTGGCCCCTTTCTTTGAGATAACTCTGCACTATTGCGAGCTGCAAATGCCACTTCCAGCTTAGCTGTGCAGAAGAAGAACAACAAGAAGAAGAAATATCTCGAAATATGTCCGTCAGGCCACTTCCCTTGAGATAAATCTGCAAATATCTCGGAAACGAAGCGAGCTATGGCAAAATGTTAAGAGACCTTTTTTGTAGAGAATTAAGTTTCCTACTTTCTATGTTCGATGATATTTTTTGATCAGATGCGTAGTTCTCGAGATATATCAAGATATTTAAAAGTTCCGAAGCTGCACCAACATAATAGAGGTACAGAAACACCGTGGCCTCTTTCTTTGAGATAACTCTGCACTATTGCGAGCTGCAAATGCCACTTCGAGCTTAGCTGTGCAGAAGAAGAACAACAAGAAGAAGAAATATCTCGAAATATGTCCGTCAGACCCCTTCCCTTGCGATAAATCTGCAAATATCTCGGAAACGAAGCGAGCTATGGCAAAATGTTAAGAGACCTTTTTTGTAGAGAATTATGTTTCCTACAATTTACGTTCTATGATATTTTTTGATGAGAAGCGTAGTTTTCGAGATATATCGAGATATTTAAAAGTTCCGAAGCCGCACCAACATAATAGAGATACAGAAACACCGTGGCCCCTTTCTTTGAGATAACTCTGCACTATTGCGAGCTGCAAATGCCACTTCCAGCTTAGCTGTGCAGAAGAAGAACAAGAAGAAGAAGAAATATCTCGAAATATGTCCGTCAGGCCCCTTCCCTTGAGATAAATCTGCAAATATCTCGGAAACCAAGCGAGCTATGGCAAAATGTTAAGAGACCTTTTTTGTAGAGAATTAAGTTTCCTACTTTTTATGTTCTATGATATTTTTTGATCAGATGCGTAGTTCTCGAGATATATCAAGATATTTAAAAGTTCCGAAGCTGCACCAACATAATAGAGGTACAGAAACACCGTGGCCTCTTTCTTTGAGATGACTCTGCACTATTGCGAGCTGCAAATGCCACTTCGAGCTTAGCTGTGCAGAAGAACAACAACACGAAGAAGAAATATCTCGAAATATGTCCGTCAGACCCCTTCCCTTGAGATAAATCTGCAAATATCTCGGAAACGAAGCGAGCTATGGCAAAATGTTAAGAGACCTTTTTTGTAGAGAATTATGTTTCCTACAATTTACGTTCTATGATATTTTTTGATGAGAAGCGTAGTTTTCGAGATATATCGAGATATTTAAAAGTTCCGAAGCCGCACCAACATAATAGAGATACAGAAACACCGTGGCCCCTTTCTTTGAGATAACTCTGCACTATTGCGAGCTGCAAATGCCACTTCCAGCTTAGCTGTGCAGAAGAAGAACAACAAGAAGAAGAAATATCTCGAAATATGTCCGTCAGGCCCCTTCCCTTGAGATAAATCTGCAAATATCTCGGACACAAAGCGAGCTATGGCAAAATGTTTAGAGACCTTATTTGTAGAGAATTATGTTTCCTACAATTTACGTTCTATGATATTTTTTGATGAGAAGCGTAGTTTTCGAGATATATCGAGATATTTAAAAGTTCCGAAGCCGCACCAACATAATAGAGATACAGAAACACCGTGGCCCCTTTCTTTGAGATAACTCTGCACTATTGCGAGCTGCAAATGCCACTTCCAGCTTAGCTGTGCAGAAGAAGAACAACAAGAAGAAGAAATATCTCGAAATATGTCCGTCAGGCCCCTTCTCTTGAGATAAATCTGCAAATATCTCGGACACAAAGCGAGCTATGGCAAAATGTTAAGAGACCTTATTTGTAGAGAATTAAGTTTCCTACTTTTTATGTTCTATGATATTTTTTGATCAGATGCGTAATTCTCGAGATATATCAAGATATTTAAAAGTTCCGAAACCGCACCAACATAATAGAGATACAGAAACACCGTGGCCCCTTTCTTTGAGATAACTCTGCACTAGTGCGAGCCCGAAATGCCACTTCCAGCTTAGCTGTGCAGAAGAAGAACAACAAGAAGAAGAAATATCTCGAAATATGTCCGTCAGGCCCCTTCCCTTGAGATATATCTGCAAATATCTCGGAAACGAAGCGAGCTATGGCAAAATGTTAAGAGACCTTTTTTGTAGAGAATTAAGCTTCCTACTTTTTATGTTCTATGATATTTTTTGATCAGATGCGTAGTTCTCGAGATATATCAAGATATTTAAAAGTTCCGAAGCCGCACCAACATAATAGAGATACAGAAACACCGTGGCCCCTTTCTTTGAGATAACTCTGCACTAGTGCGAGCTGCAAATGCCACTTCCAGCTTAGCTGTGCAGAAGAAGAACGACAAGAAGAAGAAATATCTCGAAATATGTCCGTAAGGCCCCTTCCCTTGAGATAAATCTGCAAATATCTCGGAAACGAAGCGAGCTATGGCAAAATGTTAAGAGACCTTTTTTGTAGAGAATTAAGTTTCCTACTTTTTATGTTCTATGATATTTTTTGATCAGATGCGTAGTTCTCGAGATATATCAAGATATTTAAAAGTTCCGAAGCCGCACCAACATAATAGAGATACAGAAACACCGTGGCCCCTTTCTTTGAGATAACTCTGCACTATTGCGAGCTGCAAATGCCACTTCCAGCTTAGCTGTGCAGAAGAAGAACAACAAGAAGAAGAAATATCTCGAAATATGTCCGTCAGGCCACTTCCCTTGAGATAAATCTGCAAATATCTCGGAAACGAAGCGAGCTATGGCAAAATGTTAAGAGACCTTTTTTGTAGAGAATTAAGTTTCCTACTTTCTATGTTCGATGATATTTTTTGATCAGATGCGTAGTTCTCGAGATATATCAAGATATTTAAAAGTTCCGAAGCTGCACCAACATAATAGAGGTACAGAAACACCGTGGCCTCTTTCTTTGAGATAACTCTGCACTATTGCGAGCTGCAAATGCCACTTCGAGCTTAGCTGTGCAGAAGAAGAACAACAAGAAGAAGAAATATCTCGAAATATGTCCGTCAGACCCCTTCCCTTGCGATAAATCTGCAAATATCTCGGAAACGAAGCGAGCTATGGCAAAATGTTAAGAGACCTTTTTTGTAGAGAATTATGTTTCCTACAATTTACGTTCTATGATATTTTTTGAT
This sequence comes from Osmia lignaria lignaria, assembly GCF_051020975.1. NCBI lineage: Eukaryota > Metazoa > Arthropoda > Insecta > Hymenoptera > Megachilidae > Osmia > Osmia lignaria. Next base: position 30,900,754 of record NW_027478158.1, on the reverse strand, counting down.
GAGAAGCGTAGTTTTCGAGATATATCGAGATATTTAAAAGTTCCGAAGCCGCACCAACATAATAGAGATACAGAAACACCGTGGCCCCTTTCTTTGAGATAACTCTGCACTATTGCGAGCTGCAAATGCCACTTCCAGCTTAGCTGTGCAGAAGAAGAACAACAAGAAGAAGAAATATCTCGAAATATGTCCGTCAGGCCCCTTCCCTTGAGATAAATCTGCAAATATCTCGGACACAAAGCGAGCTATGGCAAAATGTTTAGAGACCTTATTTGTAGAGAATTATGTTTCCTACAATTTACGTTCTATGATATTTTTTGATGAGAAGCGTAGTTTTCGAGATATATCGAGATATTTAAAAGTTCCGAAGCCGCACCAACATAATAGAGATACAGAAACACCGTGGCCCCTTTCTTTGAGATAACTCTGCACTATTGCGAGCTGCAAATGCCACTTCCAGCTTAGCTGTGCAGAAGAAGAACAACAAGAAGAAGAAATATCTCGAAATATGTCCGTCAGGCCCCTTCTCTTGAGATAAATCTGCAAATATCTCGGACACAAAGCGAGCTATGGCAAAATGTTAAGAGACCTTATTTGTAGAGAATTAAGTTTCCTACTTTTTATGTTCTATGATATTTTTTGATCAGATGCGTAATTCTCGAGATATATCAAGATATTTAAAAGTTCCGAAACCGCACCAACATAATAGAGATACAGAAACACCGTGGCCCCTTTCTTTGAGATAACTCTGCACTAGTGCGAGCCGCAAATGCCACTTCCAGCTTAGCTGTGCAGAAGAAGAACAACAAGAAGAAGAAATATCTCGAAATATGTCCGTCAGGCCCCTTCCCTTGAGATATATCTGCAAATATCTCGGAAACGAAGCGAGCTATGGCAAAATGTTAAGAGACCTTTTTTGTAGAGAATTAAGCTTCCTACTTTTTATGTTCTATGATATTTTTTGATCAGATGCGTAGTTCTCGAGATATATCAAGATATTTAAAAGTTCCGAAGCCGCACCAACATAATAGAGATACAGAAACACCGTGGCCCCTTTCTTTGAGATAACTCTGCACTAGTGCGAGCTGCAAATGCCACTTCCAGCTTAGCTGTGCAGAAGAAGAACAACAAGAAGAAGAAATATCTCGAAATATGTCCGTAAGGCCCCTTCCCTTGAGATAAATCTGCAAATATCTCGGAAACGAAGCGAGCTAAGGCAAAATGTTAAGAGACCTTTTTTGTAGAGAATTAAGTTTCCTACTTTTTATGTTCTATGATATTTTTTGATCAGATGCGTAGTTCTCGAGATATATCAAGATATTTAAAAGTTCCGAAGCCGCACCAACATAATAGAGATACAGAAACACCGTGGCCCCTTTCTTTGAGATAACTCTGCACTATTGCGAGCTGCAAATGCCACTTCCAGCTTAGCTGTGCAGAAGAAGAACAACAAGAAGAAGAAATATCTCGAAATATGTCCGTCAGGCCCCTTCTCTTGAGATAAATCTGCAAATATCTCGGACACAAAGCGAGCTATGGCAAAATGTTAAGAGACCTTATTTGTAGAGAATTAAGTTTCCTACTTTTTATGTTCTATGATATTTTTTGATCAGATGCGTAATTCTCGAGATATATCAAGATATTTAAAAGTTCCGAAACCGCACCAACATAATAGAGATACAGAAACACCGTGGCCCCTTTCTTTGAGATAACTCTGCACTAGTGCGAGCTGCAAATGCCACTTCCAGCTTAGCTGTGCAGAAGAAGAACAACAAGAAGAAGAAATATCTCGAAATATGTCCGTAAGGCCCCTTCCCTTGAGATAAATCTGCAAATATCTCGGAAACGAAGCGAGCTATGGCAAAATGTTAAGAGACCTTTTTTGTAGAGAATTAAGTTTCCTACTTTTTATGTTCTATGATATTTTTTGATCAGATGCGTAGTTCTCGAGATATATCAAGATATTTAAAAGTTCCGAAGCCGCACCAACATAATAGAGATACAGAAACACCGTGGCCCCTTTCTTTGAGATAACTCTGCACTATTGCGAGCTGCAAATGCCACTTCCAGCTTAGCTGTGCAGAAGAAGAACAACAAGAAGAAGAAATATCTCGAAATATGTCCGTCAGGCCCCTTCTCTTGAGATAAATCTGCAAATATCTCGGACACAAAGCGAGCTATGGCAAAATGTTAAGAGACCTTATTTGTAGAGAATTAAGTTTCCTACTTTTTATGTTCTATGATATTTTTTGATCAGATGCGTAATTCTCGAGATATATCAAGATATTTAAAAGTTCCGAAACCGCACCAACATAATAGAGATACAGAAACACCGTGGCCCCTTTCTTTGAGATAACTCTGCACTATTGCGAGCTGCAAATGCCACTTCCAGCTTAGCTGTGCAGAAGAAGAACAACAAGAAGAAGAAATATCTCGAAATATGTCCGTCAGACCCCTTCCCTTGCGATAAATCTGCAAATATCTCGGAAACGAAGCGAGCTATGGCAAAATGTTAAGAGACCTTTTTTGTAGAGAATTATGTTTCCTACAATTTACGTTCTATGATATTTTTTGATGAGAAGCGTAGTTTTCGAGATATATCGAGATATTTAAAAGTTCCGAAGCCGCACCAACATAATAGAGATACAGAAACACCGTGGCCCCTTTCTTTGAGATAACTCTGCACTATTGCGAGCTGCAAATGCCACTTCCAGCTTAGCTGTGCAGAAGAAGAACAACAAGAAGAAGAAATATCTCGAAATATGTCCGTCAGGCCCCTTCCCTTGAGATAAATCTGCAAATATCTCGGAAACGAAGCGAGCTATGGCAAAATGTTAAGAGACCTTTTTTGTAGAGAATTATGTTTCCTACAATTTACGTTCTATGATATTTTTTGATGAGAAGCGTAGTTTTCGAGATATATCGAGATATTTAAAAGTTCCGAAGCCGCACCAACATAATAGAGATACAGAAACACCGTGGCCCCTTTCTTTGAGATAACTCTGCACTATTGCGAGCTGCAAATGCCACTTCCAGCTTAGCTGTGCAGAAGAAGAACAACAAGAAGAAGAAATATCTCGAAATATGTCCGTCAGGCCCCTTCCCTTGAGATAAATCTGCAAATATCTCGGAAACGAAGCGAGCTATGGCAAAATGTTAAGAGACCTTTTTTGTAGAGAATTAAGTTTCCTACTTTTTATGTTCTATGATATTTTTTGATCAGATGCGTAGTTCTCGAGATATATCAAGATATTTAAAAGTTCCGAAGCTGCACCAACATAATAGAGGTACAGAAACACCGTGGCCTCTTTCTTTGAGATGACTCTGCACTATTGCGAGCTGCAAATGCCACTTCGAGCTTAGCTGTGCAGAAGAACAACAACACGAAGAAGAAATATCTCGAAATATGTCCGTCAGACCCCTTCCCTTGAGATAAATCTGCAAATATCTCGGAAACGAAGCGAGCTATGGCAAAATGTTAAGAGACCTTTTTTGTAGAGAATTATGTTTCCTACAATTTACGTTCTATGATATTTTTTGATGAGAAGCGTAGTTTTCGAGATATATCGAGATATTTAAAAGTTCCGAAGCCGCACCAACATAATAGAGATACAGAAACACCGTGGCCCCTTTCTTTGAGATAACTCTGCACTATTGCGAGCTGCAAATGCCACTTCCAGCTTAGCTGTGCAGAAGAAGAACAACAAGAAGAAGAAATATCTCGAAATATGTCCGTCAGGCCCCTTCCCTTGAGATAAATCTGCAAATATCTCGGACACAAAGCGAGCTATGGCAAAATGTTTAGAGACCTTATTTGTAGAGAATTATGTTTCCTACAATTTACGTTCTATGATATTTTTTGATGAGAAGCGTAGTTTTCGAGATATATCGAGATATTTAAAAGTTCCGAAGCCGCACCAACATAATAGAGATACAGAAACACCGTGGCCCCTTTCTTTGAGATAACTCTGCACTATTGCGAGCTGCAAATGCCACTTCCAGCTTAGCTGTGCAGAAGAAGAACAACAAGAAGAAGAAATATCTCGAAATATGTCCGTCAGGCCCCTTCTCTTGAGATAAATCTGCAAATATCTCGGACACAAAGCGAGCTATGGCAAAATGTTAAGAGACCTTATTTGTAGAGAATTAAGTTTCCTACTTTTTATGTTCTATGATATTTTTTGATCAGATGCGTAATTCTCGAGATATATCAAGATATTTAAAAGTTCCGAAACCGCACCAACATAATAGAGATACAGAAACACCGTGGCCCCTTTCTTTGAGATAACTCTGCACTAGTGCGAGCCGCAAATGCCACTTCCAGCTTAGCTGTGCAGAAGAAGAACAACAAGAAGAAGAAATATCTCGAAATATGTCCGTCAGGCCCCTTCCCTTGCGATAAATCTGCAAATATCTCGGAAACGAAGCGAGCTATGGCAAAATGTTAAGAGACCTTTTTTGTAGAGAATTATGTTTCCTACAATTTACGTTCTATGATATTTTTTGATGAGAAGCGTAGTTTTCGAGATATATCGAGATATTTAAAAGTTCCGAAGCCGCACCAACATAATAGAGATACAGAAACACCGTGGCCCCTTTCTTTGAGATAACTCTGCACTATTGCGAGCTGCAAATGCCACTTCCAGCTTAGCTGTGCAGAAGAAGAACAACAAGAAGAAGAAATATCTCGAAATATGTCCGTCAGGCCCCTTCCCTTGAGATAAATCTGCAAATATCTCGGAAACCAAGCGAGCTATGGCAAAATGTTAGAGACCTTTTTTGTAGAGAATTAAGTTTCCTACTTTTTATGTTCTATGATATTTTTTGATCAGATGCGTAGTTCTCGAGATATATCAAGATATTTAAAAGTTCCGAAGCTGCACCAACATAATAGAGGTACAGAAACACCGTGGCCTCTTTCTTTGAGATGACTCTGCACTATTGCGAGCTGCAAATGCCACTTCGAGCTTAGCTGTGCAGAAGAAGAACAACAAGAAGAAGAAATATCTCGAAATATGTCCGTCAGACCCCTTCCCTTGCGATAAATCTGCAAATATCTCGGAAACGAAGCGAGCTATGGCAAAATGTTAAGAGACCTTTTTTGTAGAGAATTATGTTTCCTACAATTTACGTTCTATGATATTTTTTGATGAGAAGCGTAGTTTTCGAGATATATCGAGATATTTAAAAGTTCCGAAGCCGCACCAACATAATAGAGATACAGAAACACCGTGGCCCCTTTCTTTGAGATAACTCTGCACTATTGCGAGCTGCAAATGCCACTTCCAGCTTAGCTGTGCAGAAGAAGAACAACAAGAAGAAGAAATATCTCGAAATATGTCCGTCAGGCCCCTTCCCTTGAGATAAATCTGCAAATATCTCGGAAACCAAGCGAGCTATGGCAAAATGTTAGAGACCTTTTTTGTAGAGAATTAAGTTTCCTACTTTTTATGTTCTATGATATTTTTTGATCAGATGCGTAGTTCTCGAGATATATCAAGATATTTAAAAGTTCCGAAGCTGCACCAACATAATAGAGGTACAGAAACACCGTGGCCTCTTTCTTTGAGATGACTCTGCACTATTGCGAGCTGCAAATGCCACTTCGAGCTTAGCTGTGCAGAAGAACAACAACACGAAGAAGAAATATCTCGAAATATGTCCGTCAGACCCCTTCCCTTGAGATAAATCTGCAAATATCTCGGAAACGAAGCGAGCTATGGCAAAATGTTAAGAGACCTTTTTTGTAGAGAATTATGTTTCCTACAATTTACGTTCTATGATATTTTTTGATGAGAAGCGTAGTTTTCGAGATATATCGAGATATTTAAAAGTTCCGAAGCCGCACCAACATAATAGAGATACAGAAACACCGTGGCCCCTTTCTTTGAGATAACTCTGCACTATTGCGAGCTGCAAATGCCACTTCCAGCTTAGCTGTGCAGAAGAAGAACAACAAGAAGAAGAAATATCTCGAAATATGTCCGTCAGGCCCCTTCCCTTGAGATAAATCTGCAAATATCTCGGACACAAAGCGAGCTATGGCAAAATGTTTAGAGACCTTATTTGTAGAGAATTATGTTTCCTACAATTTACGTTCTATGATATTTTTTGATGAGAAGCGTAGTTTTCGAGATATATCGAGATATTTAAAAGTTCCGAAGCCGCACCAACATAATAGAGATACAGAAACACCGTGGCCCCTTTCTTTGAGATAACTCTGCACTATTGCGAGCTGCAAATGCCACTTCCAGCTTAGCTGTGCAGAAGAAGAACAACAAGAAGAAGAAATATCTCGAAATATGTCCGTCAGGCCCCTTCTCTTGAGATAAATCTGCAAATATCTCGGACACAAAGCGAGCTATGGCAAAATGTTAAGAGACCTTATTTGTAGAGAATTAAGTTTCCTACTTTTTATGTTCTATGATATTTTTTGATCAGATGCGTAATTCTCGAGATATATCAAGATATTTAAAAGTTCCGAAACCGCACCAACATAATAGAGATACAGAAACACCGTGGCCCCTTTCTTTGAGATAACTCTGCACTAGTGCGAGCCGCAAATGCCACTTCCAGCTTAGCTGTGCAGAAGAAGAACAACAAGAAGAAGAAATATCTCGAAATATGTCCGTCAGGCCCCTTCCCTTGAGATATATCTGCAAATATCTCGGAAACGAAGCGAGCTATGGCAAAATGTTAAGAGACCTTTTTTGTAGAGAATTAAGCTTCCTACTTTTTATGTTCTATGATATTTTTTGATCAGATGCGTAGTTCTCGAGATATATCAAGATATTTAAAAGTTCCGAAGCCGCACCAACATAATAGAGATACAGAAACACCGTGGCCCCTTTCTTTGAGATAACTCTGCACTAGTGCGAGCTGCAAATGCCACTTCCAGCTTAGCTGTGCAGAAGAAGAACAACAAGAAGAAGAAATATCTCGAAATATGTCCGTAAGGCCCCTTCCCTTGAGATAAATCTGCAAATATCTCGGAAACGAAGCGAGCTATGGCAAAATGTTAAGAGACCTTTTTTGTAGAGAATTAAGTTTCCTACTTTTTATGTTCTATGATATTTTTTGATCAGATGCGTAGTTCTCGAGATATATCAAGATATTTAAAAGTTCCGAAGCCGCACCAACATAATAGAGATACAGAAACACCGTGGCCCCTTTCTTTGAGATAACTCTGCACTATTGCGAGCTGCAAATGCCACTTCCAGCTTAGCTGTGCAGAAGAAGAACAACAAGAAGAAGAAATATCTCGAAATATGTCCGTCAGGCCACTTCCCTTGAGATAAATCTGCAAATATCTCGGAAACGAAGCGAGCTATGGCAAAATGTTAAGAGACCTTTTTTGTAGAGAATTAAGTTTCCTACTTTCTATGTTTGATGATATTTTTTGATCAGATGCGTAGTTCTCGAGATATATCAAGATATTTAAAAGTTCCGAAGCTGCACCAACATAATAGAGGTACAGAAACACCGTGGCCTCTTTCTTTGAGATAACTCTGCACTATTGCGAGCTGCAAATGCCACTTCGAGCTTAGCTGTGCAGAAGAAGAACAACAAGAAGAAGAAATATCTCGAAATATGTCCGTCAGACCCCTTCCCTTGCGATAAATCTGCAAATATCTCGGAAACGAAGCGAGCTATGGCAAAATGTTAAGAGACCTTTTTTGTAGAGAATTATGTTTCCTACAATTTACGTTCTATGATATTTTTTGATGAGAAGCGTAGTTTTCGAGATATATCGAGATATTTAAAAGTTCCGAAGCCGCACCAACATAATAGAGATACAGAAACACGGTGGCCCCTTTCTTTGAGATAACTCTGCACTATTGCGAGCTGCAAATGCCACTTCCAGCTTAGCTGTGCAGAAGAAGAACAACAAGAAGAAGAAATATCTCGAAATATGTCCGTCAGGCCCCTTCTCTTGAGATAAATCTGCAAATATCTCGGACACAAAGCGAGCTATGGCAAAATGTTAAGAGACCTTATTTGTAGAGAATTAAGTTTCCTACTTTTTATGTTCTATGATATTTTTTGATCAGATGCGTAATTCTCGAGATATATCAAGATATTTAAAAGTTCCGAAACCGCACCAACATAATAGAGATACAGAAACACCGTGGCCCCTTTCTTTGAGATAACTCTGCACTAGTGCGAGCCGCAAATGCCACTTCCAGCTTAGCTGTGCAGAAGAAGAACAACAAGAAGAAGAAATATCTCGAAATATGTCCGTCAGGCCCCTTCCCTTGAGATAAATCTGCAAATATCTCGGAAACGAAGCGAGCTATGGCAAAATGTTAAGAGACCTTTTTTGTAGAGAATTAAGTTTCCTACTTTCAATGTTCGATGATATTTTTTGATCAGATGCGTAGTTCTCGAGATATATCAAGATATTTAAAAGTTCCGAAGCTGCACCAACATAATAGAGGTACAGAAACACCGTGGCCTCTTTGTTTGAGATAACTCTGCACTATTGCGAGCTGCAAATGCCACTTCGAGCTTAGCTGTGCAGAAGAAGAACAACAAGAAGAAGAAATATCTCGAAATATGTCCGTCAGACCCCTTCCCTTGAGATAAATCTGCAAATATCTCGGAAACGAAGCGAGCTATGGCAAAATGTTAAGAGACCTTTTTTGTAGAGAATTATGTTTCCTAAAATTTACGTTCTATGATATTTTTTGATGAGAAGCGTAGTTTTCGAGATATATCGAGATATTTAAAAGTTCCGAAGCCGCACCAACATAATAGAGATACAGAAACACCGTGGCCCCTTTCTTTGAGATAACTCTGCACTATTGCGAGCTGCAAATGCCACTTCCAGCTTAGCTGTGCAGAAGAAGAACAACAAGAAGAAGAAATATCTCGAAATATGTCCGTCAGGCCCCTTCCCTTGAGATAAATCTGCAAATATCTCGGACACAAAGCGAGCTATGGCCAAATGTTAAGAGACCTTATTTGTAGAGAATTAAGTTTCCTACTTTTTATGTTCTATGATATTTTTTGATCAGATGCGTAGTTCTCGAGATATATCAAGATATTTAAAAGTTCCGAAGCTGCACCAACATAATAGAGGTACAGAAACACCGTGGCCTCTTTCTTTGAGATAACTCTGCACTATTGCGAGCTGCAAATGCCACTTCGAGCTTAGCTGTGCAGAAGAAGAACAACAAGAAGAAGAAATATCTCGAAATATGTCCGTCAGACCCCTTCCCTTGCGATAAATCTGCAAATATCTCGGAAACGAAGCGAGCTATGGCAAAATGTTAAGAGACCTTTTTTGTAGAGAATTATGTTTCCTACAATTTACGTTCTATGATATTTTTTGATGAGAAGCGTAGTTTTCGAGATATATCGAGATATTTAAAAGTTCCGAAGCCGCACCAACATAATAGAGATACAGAAACACGGTGGCCCCTTTCTTTGAGATAACTCTGCACTATTGCGAGCTGCAAATGCCACTTCCAGCTTAGCTGTGCAGAAGAAGAACAACAAGAAGAAGAAATATCTCGAAATATGTCCGTCAGGCCCCTTCTCTTGAGATAAATCTGCAAATATCTCGGACACAAAGCGAGCTATGGCAAAATGTTAAGAGACCTTATTTGTAGAGAATTAAGTTTCCTACTTTTTATGTTCTATGATATTTTTTGATCAGATGCGTAATTCTCGAGATATATCAAGATATTTAAAAGTTCCGAAACCGCACCAACATAATAGAGATACAGAAACACCGTGGCCCCTTTCTTTGAGATAACTCTGCACTAGTGCGAGCCGCAAATGCCACTTCCAGCTTAGCTGTGCAGAAGAAGAACAACAAGAAGAAGAAATATCTCGAAATATGTCCGTCAGGCCCCTTCCCTTGAGATAAATCTGCAAATATCTCGGAAACGAAGCGAGCTATGGCAAAATGTTAAGAGACCTTTTTTGTAGAGAATTAAGTTTCCTACTTTCAATGTTCGATGATATTTTTTGATCAGATGCGTAGTTCTCGAGATATATCAAGATATTTAAAAGTTCCGAAGCTGCACCAACATAATAGAGGTACAGAAACACCGTGGCCTCTTTGTTTGAGATAACTCTGCACTATTGCGAGCTGCAAATGCCACTTCGAGCTTAGCTGTGCAGAAGAAGAACAACAAGAAGAAGAAATATCTCGAAATATGTCCGTCAGACCCCTTCCCTTGAGATAAATCTGCAAATATCTCGGAAACGAAGCGAGCTATGGCAAAATGTTAAGAGACCTTTTTTGTAGAGAATTATGTTTCCTAAAATTTACGTTCTATGATATTTTTTGATGAGAAGCGTAGTTTTCGAGATATATCGAGATATTTAAAAGTTCCGAAGCCGCACCAACATAATAGAGATACAGAAACACCGTGGCCCCTTTCTTTGAGATAACTCTGCACTATTGCGAGCTGCAAATGCCACTTCCAGCTTAGCTGTGCAGAAGAAGAACAACAAGAAGAAGAAATATCTCGAAATATGTCCGTCAGGCCCCTTCCCTTGAGATAAATCTGCAAATATCTCGGACACAAAGCGAGCTATGGCCAAATGTTAAGAGACCTTATTTGTAGAGAATTAAGTTTCCTACTTTTTATGTTCTATGATATTTTTTGATCAGATGCGTAATTCTCGAGATATATCAAGATATTTAAAAGTTCCGAAACCGCACCAACATAATAGAGATACAGAAACACCGTGGCCCCTTTCTTTGAGATAACTCTGCACTAGTGCGAGCCGCAAATGCCACTTCCAGCTTAGCTGTGCAGAAGAAGAACAACAAGAAGAAGAAATATCTCGAAATATGTCCGTCAGGCCCCTTCCCTTGAGATAAATCTGCAAATATCTCGGAAACGAAGCGAGCTATGGCAAAATGTTAGGAGACCTTATTTGTAGAGAATTAAGTTTCCTACTTTTTATGTTCTATGATATTTCTTGATCAGACGCGTAGTTCTCGAGATATATCAAGATATTTAAAAGTTCCGAAGCCGCACCAACATAATAGAGATACAGAAACACCGTGGCCCCTTTCTTTGAGATAACTTTGCACTATTGCGAGCTGCAAATGCCACTTCCAGCTTAGCTGTGCAGAAGAAGAACAACAAGAAGAAGAAATATCTCGAAATATGTCCGTCAGGCCCCTTCCCTTGAGATAGATCTGCAAATATCTCGGAAACGAAGCGAGCTATGGCAAAATGTTAAGAGACCTTATTTGTAGAGAATTAAGTTTCCTACTTTTTATGTTCTATGATATTTTTTGATCAGATGCGTAGTTCTCGAGATATATCAAGATATTTAAAAGTTCCGAAGCCGCACCAACATAATAGAGATACAGACACACCGTGGCTCCTTTCTTTGAGATATCTCTGCACTATTGCGAGCTGCAAATGCCACTTCCAGTTTAGCTGTGCAGAAGAAGAACAACAAGAAGAAGAAATATCTCGAAATATGTCCGTCAGGCCCCTTCCCTTGAGATAAATCTGCAAATATCTCGGAAACGAAGCGAGCTATTGCAAAATGTTAAGATACCTTATTTGTAGAGAATTAAGTTCCCTACTTTTTATGTTCTATGATATTTTTTGATCAGATGCGTAGTTCTCGAGATATATCGAGATATTTAAAAGTTCCGAAGCCGCACCAACATAATAGAGATACAGAAACACCGTGGCCCCTTTCTTTGAGATAACTCTGCACTATTGCGAGCTGCAAATGCCACTTCCAGCTTAGCTGTGCAGAAGAAGAACAACAAGAAGAAGAAATATCTCGAAATATGTCCGTCAGGACCCTTCCCTTGAGATAAATCTGCAAATATCTCGGAAACGAAGCGAGCTATGGCAAAATATTAAGAGACCTTTTTTGTAGAGAATTAAGTTTCCTACTTTTCATGTTCTATGATATTTTTCGATCAGATGCGTAGTTCTCGAGATATATCAAGATATTTAAAAGTTCCGGAGCCGCACCAACATAATAGAGATACAGAAACACCGTGGCCCCTTTCTTTGAGATAACTCTGCACTATTGCGAGCTGCAAATGCCACTTCCAGCTTAGCTGTGCAGAAGAAGAACAACAAGAAGAAGAAATATCTCGAAATATGTCCGTCAGGCCCCTTCCCTTGAGATAAATCTGCAAATATCTCGGAAACGAAGCGAGCTATGGCAAAATGTTGAGAGACCTTTTTTGTAGAGAATTAAGTTTCCTACTTTTTATGTTCTATGATATTTTTTGATCAGATGCGTAGTTCTCGAGATATATCAAGATATTTAAAAGTTCCGAAGCCGCACCAACATAATAGAGATACAGAAACACCGTGGCCCCTTTCTTTGAGATAACTCTGCACTATTGCGAGCTGCAAATGCCACTTCCAGCTTAGCTGTGCAGAAGAAGAACAACAAGAAGAAGAAATATCTCGAAATATGTCCGTCAGGACCCTTCCCTTGAGATAAATCTGCAAATATCTCGGAAACGAAGCGAGCTATGGCAAAATGTTAAGAGACCTTTTTTGTAGAGAATTAAGTTTCCTACTTTTCATGTTCTATGATATTTTTCGATCAGATGCGTAGTTCTCGAGATATATCAAGATATTTAAAAGTTCCGAAGCCGCACCAACATAATAGAGATACAGAAACACCGTGGCCCCTTTCTTTGAGATAACTCTGCACTATTGCGAGCTGCAAATGCCACTTCCAGCTTAGCTGTGCAGAAGAAGAACAACAAGAAGAAGAAATATCTCGAAATATGTCCGTCAGGCCCCTTCCCTTGAGATAAATCTGCAAATATCTCGGAAACGAAGCGAGCTATGGCAAAATGTTGAGAGACCTTTTTTGTAGAGAATTAAGTTTCCTACTTTGTATGTTCTATGATATTTTTTGATCAGATGCGTAGTTCTCGAGATATATCAAGATATTTAAAAGTTCCGAAGCCGCACCAACATAATAGAGATACAGAAACACCGTGGCCCCTTTCTTTGAGATAACTCTGCACTATTGCGAGCTGGAAATGCCACTTCCAGTTTAGCTGTGCAGAAGAAGAACAACAAGAAGAAGAAATATCTCGAAATATGTCCGTCAGGCCCCTTCCCTTGAGATATATCTGCAAATATCTCGGAAACGAAGCGAGCTATGGCAAAATGTTAAGAGACCTTTTTTGTAGAGAATTAAGCTTTCTACTTTTTATGTTCTATGATATTTTTTGATCAGATGCGTAGTTCTCGAGATATATCAAGATATTTAAAAGTTCCGAAGCCGCACCAACATAATAGAGATACAGAAACACCGTGGCCCCTTTCTTTGAGATAACTCTGCACTATTGCGAGCCGCAAATGCCACTTCCAGCTTAGCTGTGCAGAAGAAGAACAACAAGAAGAAGAAATATCTCGAAATATGTCCGTTAGGCCCCTTCCCTTGAGATAAATGTGCAAATATCTCGGAAACGAAGCGAGCTATGGCAAAATGTTGAGAGACCTTTTTTGTAGAGAATTAAGTTTCCTACCTTTTATGTTCTATGATAGTTTTTGAGCAGATGCGTAGTTCTCGAGATATATCAAGATATTTAAAAGTTCCGAAGCTGCACCAACATAATAGAGATACAGAAACACCGTGGCCCCTTTCTTTGAGATAACTCTGCACTAGTGCGAGCCGCAAATGCCACTTCCAGCTTAGCTGTGCAGAAGAAGAACAACAAGAAGAAGAAATATCTCGAAATATGTCCGTCAGGCCCCTTCCTTGAGATAAATCTGCAAATATCTCGGAAACGAAGCGAGCTATGGCAAAATGTTGAGAGACCTTTTTTGTAGAGAATTAAGTTTCCTACTATTTATGTTCTATGATATTTTTTTATCAGATGCGTAGTTCTCGAGATATATCAAGATATTTAAAAGTTCCGAAGCCGCACCAACATAATAGAGATACAGAAACACCGTGGCCCCTTTCTTTGAGATAACTCTGCACTATTGCGAGCTGCAAATGCCACTTCCAGCTTAGCTGTGCAGAAGAAGAACAACAAGAAGAAGAAATATCTAGAAATATGTCCGTCAGGCCCCTTCCCTTGAGATAAATCTGCAAATATCTCGGAAACGAAGCGAGCTATGGCAAAATGTTGAGAGACCTTTTTTGTAGAGAATTAAGTTTCCTACTATTTATGTTCTATGATATTTTTTGATCAGATGCGTAGTTCTCGAGATATATCAAGATATTTAAAAGTTCCGAAGCCGCACCAACATAATAGAGATACAGAAACACCGTGGCCCCTTTCTTTGAGATAACTCTGCACTATTGCGAGCTGCAAATGCCACTTCCAGCTTAGCTGTGCAGAAGAAGATCAACGAGAAGAAGAAATATCTAGAAATATGTCCGTCAGGCCCCTTCCCTTGAGATAAATCTGCAAATATCTCGGAAACGAAGCGAGCTATGGCAAAATGTTGAGAGACCTTTTTTGTAGAGAATTAAGTTTCCTACTATTTATGTTCTATGATATTTTTTGATCAGATGCGTAGTTCTCGAGATATATCAAGATATTTAAAAGTTCCGAAGCCGCACCAACATAATAGAGATACAGAAACACCGTGGCCCCTTTCTTTGAGATAACTCTGCACTATTGCGAGCTGCAAATGCCACTTCCAGCTTAGCTGTGCAGAAGAAGAACAACAAGAAGAAGAAATATCTCGAAATATGTCCGTCAGGCCCCTTCCCTTGAGATAAATCTGCAAATATCTCGGAAACGAAGCGAGCTATGGCAAAATGTTGAGAGACCTTTTTTGTAGAGAATTAAGTTTCCTACTTTTTATGTTCTATGATATTTTTTGATCAGATGCGTAGTTCTCGAGATATATCAAGATATTTAAAAGTTCCGAAGCCGCACCAACATAATAGAGATACAGAAACACCGTGGCCCCTTTCTTTGAGATAACTCTGCACTATTGCGAGCTGGAAATGCCACTTCCAGTTTAGCTGTGCAGAAGAAGAACAACAAGAAGAAGAAATATCTCGAAATATGTCCGTCAGGCCCCTTCCCTTGAGATATATCTGCAAATATCTCGGAAACGAAGCGAGCTATGGCAAAATGTTAAGAGACCTTTTTTGTAGAGAATTAAGCTTCCTACTTTTTATGTTCTATGATATTTTTTGATCAGATGCGTAGTTCTCGAGATATATCAAGATATTTAAAAGTTCCGAAGCCGCACCAACATAATAGAGATACAGAAACACCGTGGCCCCTTTCTTTGAGATAACTCTGCACTAGTGCGAGCTGCAAATGCCACTTCCAGCTTAGCTGTGCAGAAGAAGAACAACAAGAAGAAGAAATATCTCGAAATATGTCCGTAAGGCCCCTTCCCTTGAGATAAATCTGCAAATATCTCGGAAACCAAGCGAGCTATGGCAAAATGTTAAGAGACCTTTTTTGTAGAGAATTAAGTTTCCTACTTTTTATGTTCTATGATATTTTTTGATCAGATGCGTAGTTCTCGAGATATATCAAGATATTTAAAAGTTCCGAAGCCGCACCAACATAATAGAGATACAGAAACACCGTGGCCCCTTTCTTTGAGATAACTCTGCACTATTGCGAGCTGCAAATGCCACTTCCAGCTTAGCTGTGCAGAAGAAGAACAACAAGAAGAAGAAATATCTCGAAATATGTCCGTCAGGCCACTTCCCTTGAGATAAATCTGCAAATATCTCGGAAACGAAGCGAGCTATGGCAAAATGTTAAGAGACCTTTTTTGTAGAGAATTAAGTTTCCTACTTTCTATGTTCGATGATATTTTTTGATCAGATGCGTAGTTCTCGAGATATATCAAGATATTTAAAAGTTCCGAAGCTGCACCAACATAATAGAGGTACAGAAACACCGTGGCCTCTTTCTTTGAGATAACTCTGCACTATTGCGAGCTGCAAATGCCACTTCGAGCTTAGCTGTGCAGAAGAAGAACAACAAGAAGAAGAAATATCTCGAAATATGTCCGTCAGACCCCTTCCCTTGCGATAAATCTGCAAATATCTCGGAAACGAAGCGAGCTATGGCAAAATGTTAAGAGACCTTTTTTGTAGAGAATTATGTTTCCTACAATTTACGTTCTATGATATTTTTTGATGAGAAGCGTAGTTTTCGAGATATATCGAGATATTTAAAAGTTCCGAAGCCGCACCAACATAATAGAGATACAGAAACACCGTGGCCCCTTTCTTTGAGATAACTCTGCACTATTGCGAGCTGCAAATGCCACTTCCAGCTTAGCTGTGCAGAAGAAGAACAACAAGAAGAAGAAATATCTCGAAATATGTCCGTCAGGCCCCTTCCCTTGAGATAAATCTGCAAATATCTCGGACACAAAGCGAGCTATGGCAAAATGTTTAGAGACCTTATTTGTAGAGAATTATGTTTCCTACAATTTACGTTCTATGATATTTTTTGATGAGAAGCGTAGTTTTCGAGATATATCGAGATATTTAAAAGTTCCGAAGCCGCACCAACATAATAGAGATACAGAAACACCGTGGCCCCTTTCTTTGAGATAACTCTGCACTATTGCGAGCTGGAAATGCCACTTCCAGTTTAGCTGTGCAGAAGAAGAACAACAAGAAGAAGAAATATCTCGAAATATGTCCGTCAGGCCCCTTCCCTTGAGATAAATCTGCAAATATCTCGGAAACGAAGCGAGCTATGGCAAAATGTTGAGAGACCTTTTTTGTAGAGAATTAAGTTTCCTACTATTTATGTTCTATGATATTTTTTGATCAGATGCGTAGTTCTCGAGATATATCAAGATATTTAAAAGTTCCGAAGCCGCACCAACATAATAGAGATACAGAAACACCGTGGCCCCTTTCTTTGAGATAACTCTGCACTATTGCGAGCTGCAAATGCCACTTCCAGCTTAGCTGTGCAGAAGAAGATCAACGAGAAGAAGAAATATCTAGAAATATGTCCGTCAGGCCCCTTCCCTTGAGATAAATCTGCAAATATCTCGGAAACGAAGCGAGCTATGGCAAAATGTTGAGAGACCTTTTTTGTAGAGAATTAAGTTTCCTACTATTTATGTTCTATGATATTTTTTGATCAGATGCGTAGTTCTCGAGATATATCAAGATATTTAAAAGTTCCGAAGCCGCACCAACATAATAGAGATACAGAAACACCGTGGCCCCTTTCTTTGAGATAACTCTGCACTATTGCGAGCTGCAAATGCCACTTCCAGCTTAGCTGTGCAGAAGAAGAACAACAAGAAGAAGAAATATCTCGAAATATGTCCGTCAGGCCCCTTCCCTTGAGATAAATCTGCAAATATCTCGGAAACGAAGCGAGCTATGGCAAAATGTTGAGAGACCTTTTTTGTAGAGAATTAAGTTTCCTACTTTTTATGTTCTATGATATTTTTTGATCAGATGCGTAGTTCTCGAGATATATCAAGATATTTAAAAGTTCCGAAGCCGCACCAACATAATAGAGATACAGAAACACCGTGGCCCCTTTCTTTGAGATAACTCTGCACTATTGCGAGCTGGAAATGCCACTTCCAGTTTAGCTGTGCAGAAGAAGAACAACAAGAAGAAGAAATATCTCGAAATATGTCCGTCAGGCCCCTTCCCTTGAGATATATCTGCAAATATCTCGGAAACGAAGCGAGCTATGGCAAAATGTTAAGAGACCTTTTTTGTAGAGAATTAAGCTTCCTACTTTTTATGTTCTATGATATTTTTTGATCAGATGCGTAGTTCTCGAGATATATCAAGATATTTAAAAGTTCCGAAGCCGCACCAACATAATAGAGATACAGAAACACCGTGGCCCCTTTCTTTGAGATAACTCTGCACTAGTGCGAGCTGCAAATGCCACTTCCAGCTTAGCTGTGCAGAAGAAGAACAACAAGAAGAAGAAATATCTCGAAATATGTCCGTAAGGCCCCTTCCCTTGAGATAAATCTGCAAATATCTCGGAAACCAAGCGAGCTATGGCAAAATGTTAAGAGACCTTTTTTGTAGAGAATTAAGTTTCCTACTTTTTATGTTCTATGATATTTTTTGATCAGATGCGTAGTTCTCGAGATATATCAAGATATTTAAAAGTTCCGAAGCCGCACCAACATAATAGAGATACAGAAACACCGTGGCCCCTTTCTTTGAGATAACTCTGCACTATTGCGAGCTGCAAATGCCACTTCCAGCTTAGCTGTGCAGAAGAAGAACAACAAGAAGAAGAAATATCTCGAAATATGTCCGTCAGGCCACTTCCCTTGAGATAAATCTGCAAATATCTCGGAAACGAAGCGAGCTATGGCAAAATGTTAAGAGACCTTTTTTGTAGAGAATTAAGTTTCCTACTTTCTATGTTCGATGATATTTTTTGATCAGATGCGTAGTTCTCGAGATATATCAAGATATTTAAAAGTTCCGAAGCTGCACCAACATAATAGAGGTACAGAAACACCGTGGCCTCTTTCTTTGAGATAACTCTGCACTATTGCGAGCTGCAAATGCCACTTCGAGCTTAGCTGTGCAGAAGAAGAACAACAAGAAGAAGAAATATCTCGAAATATGTCCGTCAGACCCCTTCCCTTGCGATAAATCTGCAAATATCTCGGAAACGAAGCGAGCTATGGCAAAATGTTAAGAGACCTTTTTTGTAGAGAATTATGTTTCCTACAATTTACGTTCTATGATATTTTTTGATGAGAAGCGTAGTTTTCGAGATATATCGAGATATTTAAAAGTTCCGAAGCCGCACCAACATAATAGAGATACAGAAACACCGTGGCCCCTTTCTTTGAGATAACTCTGCACTATTGCGAGCTGCAAATGCCACTTCCAGCTTAGCTGTGCAGAAGAAGAACAACAAGAAGAAGAAATATCTCGAAATATGTCCGTCAGGCCCCTTCCCTTGAGATAAATCTGCAAATATCTCGGACACAAAGCGAGCTATGGCAAAATGTTTAGAGACCTTATTTGTAGAGAATTATGTTTCCTACAATTTACGTTCTATGATATTTTTTGATGAGAAGCGTAGTTTTCGAGATATATCGAGATATTTAAAAGTTCCGAAGCCGCACCAACATAATAGAGATACAGAAACACCGTGGCCCCTTTCTTTGAGATAACTCTGCACTATTGCGAGCTGCAAATGCCACTTCCAGCTTAGCTGTGCAGAAGAAGAACAACAAGAAGAAGAAATATCTCGAAATATGTCCGTCAGGCCCCTTCTCTTGAGATAAATCTGCAAATATCTCGGACACAAAGCGAGCTATGGCAAAATCTTAAGAGACCTTATTTGTAGAGAATTAAGTTTCCTACTTTTTATGTTCTATGATATTTTTTGATCAGATGCGTAATTCTCGAGATATATCAAGATATTTAAAAGTTCCGAAACCGCACCAACATAATAGAGATACAGAAACACCGTGGCCCCTTTCTTTGAGATAACTCTGCACTAGTGCGAGCCGCAAATGCCACTTCCAGCTTAGCTGTGCAGAAGAAGAACAACAAGAAGAAGAAATATCTCGAAATATGTCCGTCAGGCCCCTTCCCTTGAGATAAATCTGCAAATATCTCGGAAACGAAGCGAGCTATGGCAAAATGTTAAGAGACCTTATTTGTAGAGAATTAAGTTTCCTACTTTTTATGTTCTATGATATTTCTTGATCAGACGCGTAGTTCTCGAGATATATCAAGATATTTAAAAGTTCCGAAGCCGCACCAACATAATAGAGATACAGAAACACCGTGGCCCCTTTCTTTGAGATAACTTTGCACTATTGCGAGCTGCAAATGCCACTTCCAGCTTAGCTGTGCAGAAGAAGAACAACAAGAAGAAGAAATATCTCGAAATATGTCCGTCAGGCCCCTTCCCTTGAGATAAATCTGCAAATATCTCGGAAACGAAGCGAGCTATGGCAAAATGTTAAGAGACCTTATTTGTAGAGAATTAAGTTTCCTACTTTTTATGTTCTATGATATTTTTTGATCAGATGCGTAGTTCTCGAGATATATCGAGATATT
Source organism: Osmia lignaria lignaria (assembly GCF_051020975.1). Classification (NCBI taxonomy): domain Eukaryota; kingdom Metazoa; phylum Arthropoda; class Insecta; order Hymenoptera; family Megachilidae; genus Osmia; species Osmia lignaria. Next base: position 30,880,759 of record NW_027478158.1, on the reverse strand, counting down.
TAAAAGTTCCGAAGCCGCACCAACATAATAGAGATACAGAAACACCGTGGCCCCTTTCTTTGAGATAACTCTGCACTATTGCGAGCTGCAAATGCCACTTCCAGCTTAGCTGTGCAGAAGAAGAACAACAAGAAGAAGAAATATCTCGAAATATGTCCGTCAGGCCCCTTCCCTTGAGATAAATCTGCAAATATCTCGGACACAAAGCGAGCTATGGCAAAATGTTAAGAGACCTTATTTGTAGAGAATTATGTTTCCTACAATTTACGTTCTATGATATTTTTTGATGAGAAGCGTAGTTTTCGAGATATATCGAGATATTTAAAAGTTCCGAAGCCGCACCAACATAATAGAGATACAGAAACACCGTGGCCCCTTTCTTTGAGATAACTCTGCACTATTGCGAGCTGCAAATGCCACTTCCAGCTTAGCTGTGCAGAAGAAGAACAACAAGAAGAAGAAATATCTCGAAATATGTCCGTCAGGCCCCTTCTCTTGAGATAAATCTGCAAATATCTCGGAAACGAAGCGAGCTATTGCAAAATGTTAAGATACCTTATTTGTAGAGAATTAAGTTTCCTACTTTTTATGTTCTATGATATTTTTTGATCAGATGCGTAGTTCTCGAGATATATCAAGATATTTAAAAGTTCCGAAACCGCACCAACATAATAGAGATACAGAAACACCGTGGCCCCTTTCTTTGAGATAACTCTGCACTATTGCGAGCTGTAAGTGCCACTTCCAGCTTAGCTGTGCAGAAGAAGAACAACAAGAAGAAGAAATATCTCGAAATATGTCCGTCAGGCCCGTTACTTTGAGCTGAATCTGCAAATATCTCGAAAACGAAGCGAGCTATGGCAAAATGTTGAGAGACGTTTTTTGTAGAGAATTAAGTTTCCTACTTTTTATGTTCTACGATATTTTTTGATCAGATGCGTAGTTCTCGAGATATATCAAGATATTTAAAAGTTCCGAAGCCGCACCAACATAATAGAGATACAGAAACACCGTGGCTCCTTTCTTTGAGATATCTCTGCACTATTGCGAGCAGCAAATGCCACTTCCAGTTTAGCTGTGCAGAAGAAGAACAACAAGAAGAAGAAATATCCCGAAATATGTCCGTCAGGCCCCTTCCCTTGAGATAAATCTGCAAATATCTCGGAAACGAAGCGAGCTATGGCAAAATCTTAAGAGACCTTATTTGTAGAGAATTAAGTTTCCTACTTTTTATCTTGTATGATATTTTTTGATCAGAAGCGTAGTTTTCGAGATATATCGAGATATTTAAAAGTTCCGAAGCCGCACCAACATAATAGAGATACAGAAACACCGTGGCCCCTTTCTTTGAGATAACTCTGCACGATTGCGAGCTGGAAATGCCACTTCCAGTTTAGCTGTGCAGAAGAAGAACAACAAGAAGAAGAAATATCTCGAAATATGTCCATCAGGACCCTTCCCTTGAGATAAATCTGCAAATATCTCGGAAACGAAGCGAGCTATGGCAAAACGTTGAGAGACCTTTTTTGTAGAGAATTATGTTTCCTACAATTTATGTTCTATGATATTTTTTGATCAGAAGCGTAGTTTTCGAGATATATCGAGATATTTAAAAGTTCCGAAGCCGCACCAACATAATAGAGATACAGAAACACCGTGGCCTCTTTCTTTGAGATAACTCTGCACTATTGCGAGCTGCAAATGCCACTTCCAGCTTAGCTGTGCAGAAGAAGAACAACAAGAAGAGGAAATATCTCGAAATATGTCCGTCAGGCTACTTCCCTTGAGATAAATCTGCAAATATCTCGGAAACGAAGCGAGCTATGGCAAAATGTTAAGAGACCTTTTTTGTAGAGAATTAAGTTTCCTACTTTTTATGTTCGATGATATTTTTTGATCAGATGCGTAGTTCTCGAGATATATCAAGATATTTAAAAGTTCCGAAGCTGCACCAACATAATAGAGGTACAGAAACACCGTGGCCTCTTTCTTTGAGATAACTCTGCACTATTGCGAGCTGCAAATGCCACTTCGAGCTTAGCTGTGCAGAAGAAGAACAACAAGAAGAAGAAATATCTCGAAATATGTCCGTCGGGCCCCTTCCCTTGAGATAAATCTGCAAATATCTCGGAAACGAAGCGAGCTATGGCAAAATGTTAAGAGACCTTATTTGTAGAGAATTAAGTTTCCTACTTTTTACGTTCTATGATATTTTTTGATCAGACGCGTAGTTCTCGAGATATATCAAGATATTTAAAAGTTCCGAAGCCGCACCAACATAATAGAGATACAGAAACACCGTGGCCCCTTTCTTTGAGATAACTTTGCACTATTGCGAGCTGCAAATGCCACTTCCAGTTTAGCTGTGCAGAAGAAGAAGAACAAGAAGAAGAAATATCTCGAAATATGTCCGTCAGGCCCCTTCCCTTGAGATAAATCTGCAAATATCTCGGAAACGAAGCGAGCTATGGCAAAATCTTAAGAGACCTTATTTGTAGAGAATTAAGTTTCCTACTTTTTATCTTGTATGATATTTTTTGATCAGATGCGTAGTTCTCGAGATATATCAAGATATTTAAAAGTTCCGAAGCCGCACAAACATAATAGAGATACAGAAACACCGTGGCCCCTTTCTTTGAGATATCTCTGCACTATTGCGAGCTGCAAATGCCACTTCCAGCTAAGCTGTGCAGAAGAAGAACAACAAGAAGAAGAAATATCTCGAAATATGTCCGTCAGGCCCCTTCCCTTGAGATAAATCTGCAAATATCTCGGAAACGAAGCGAGCTATGGCAAAATGTTAAGAGACCTTATTTGTAGAGAATTAAGTTTCCTACTTTTTATGTTCTATGATATTTTTTGATCAGATGCGTAGTTCTCGAGATATATCAAGATATTTAAAAGTTCCGAAGCCGCACCAACATAATAGAGATACAGAAACACCGTGGCTCCTTTCTTTGAGATATCTCTGCACTATTGCGAGCTGCAAATGCCACTTCCAGCTTAGCTGTGCAGAAGAAGAACAACAAGAAGAAGAAATATCTCGAAATATGCCCCATCAGGACCCTTCCCTCCAGATAAATCTGCAAATATCTCGGAAACGAAGCGAGCTATGGCAAAATGTTAAGAGACCTTTTTTGTAGAGAATTATGTTTCCTACAATTTATGTTCTATGATATTTTTTGATCAGAAGCGTAGTTTTCGAGATATATCGAGATATTTAAAAGTTCCGAAGCGGCACCAACATAATAGAGATACAGAACACCGTGGCCCCTTTCTTTGGGATAACTCTGTACTATTGCGAGCTGGAAATGCCACTTCCAGTTTAGCTGTGCAGAAGAAGAACAACAAGAAGAAGAAATATCTCGAAATATGTCCGTCAGGCCCCTTCCCTTGAGATAAATCTGCAAATATCTCGGAAACGAAGCGAGCTATGGCAAAATGTTAAGAGACGTTATTTGTAGAGAATTAAGTTTCCTACTTTTTATCTTCTATGATATTTTTTGATCAGATGCGTAGTTCTCGAGATATATCAAGATATTTAAAAGTTCCGAAGCCGCACCAACATAATAGAGATACAGAAACACCGTGGCCCCTCTCTTTGAGATAACTCTGCACTATTGCGAGCTGGAAATGCCACTTCCAGTTTAGCTGTGCAGAAGAAGAACAACAAGAAGAAGAAATATCTCGAAATATGTCCGTTAGGCCCCTTCCCTTGAGATAAATCTGCAAATATCTCGGAAACGAAGCGAGCTATGGCAAAATGTTAAGAGACCTTTTTTGTAGAGAATTAAGTTTCCTACTTTTTATGTTCTATGATATTTTTTGATCAGATGCGTAGTTCTCGAGATATATCAAGATATTTAAAAGTTCCGAAGCCGCACAAACATAATAGAGATACAGAAACACCGTGGCCCCTTTCTTTGAGATATCTCTGCACTATTGCGAGCTGCAAATGCCACTTCCAGCTTAGCTGTGCAGAAGAAGAACAACAAGAAGAAGAAATATCTCGAAATATGTCCGTTAGGCCCCTTCCCTTGAGATAAATCTGCAAATATCTCGGAAACGAAGCGAGCTATGGCAACATGTTAAGAGACCTTTTTTGTAGAGAATTAAGTTTCCTACTTTTTATGTTCTATGATATTTTTTGATCAGATGCGTAGTTCTCGAGATATATCAAGATATTTAAAAGTTCCGAAGCCGCACAAACATAATAGAGATACAGAAACACCGTGGCCCCTTTCTTTGAGATATCTCTGCACTATTGCGAGCTGCAAATGCCACTTCCAGCTTAGCTGTGCAGAAGAAGAACAACAAGAAGAAGAAATATCTCGAAATATGTCCGTTAGGCCCCTTCCCTTGAGATAAATCTGCAAATATCTCGGAAACGAAGCGAGCTATGGCAACATGTTAAGAGACCTTTTTTGTAGAGAATTAAGTTTCCTACTTTTTATGTTCTATGATATTTTTTGATCAGATGCGTAGTTCTCGAGATATATCAAGATATTTAAAAGTTCCGAAGCCGCACAAACATAATAGAGATACAGAAACACCGTGGCCCCTTTCTTTGAGATATCTCTGCACTATTGCGAGCTGCAAATGCCACTTCCAGCTTAGCTGTGCAGAAGAAGAACAACAAGAAGAAGAAATATCTCGAAATATGCCCCATCAGGACCCTTCCCTCCAGATAAATCTGCAAATATCTCGGAAACGAAGCGAGCTATGGCAAAATGTTAAGAGACCTTTTTTGTAGAGAATTATGTTTCCTACAATTTATGTTCTATGATATTTTTTGATCAGAAGCGTAGTTTTCGAGATATATCGAGATATTTAAAAGTTCCGAAGCCGCACCAACATAATAGAGATACAGAACACCGTGGCCCCTTTCTTTGGGATAACTCTGTACTATTGCGAGCTGGAAATGCCACTTCCAGTTTAGCTGTGCAGAAGAAGAACAACAAGAAGAAGAAATATCTCGAAATATGTCCGTCAGGCCCCTTCCCTTGAGATAAATCTGCAAATATCTCGGAAACGAAGCGAGCTATGGCAAAATGTTAAGAGACGTTATTTGTAGAGAATTAAGTTTCCTACTTTTTATCTTCTATGATATTTTTTGATCAGATGCGTAGTTCTCGAGATATATCAAGATATTTAAAAGTTCCGAAGCCGCACCAACATAATAGAGATACAGAAACACCGTGGCCCCTCTCTTTGAGATAACTCTGCACTATTGCGAGCTGGAAATGCCACTTCCAGTTTAGCTGTGCAGAAGAAGAACAACAAGAAGAAGAAATATCTCGAAATATGTCCGTTAGGCCCCTTCCCTTGAGATAAATCTGCAAATATCTCGGAAACGAAGCGAGCTATGGCAAAATGTTAAGAGACCTTTTTTGTAGAGAATTAAGTTTCCTACTTTTTATGTTCTATGATATTTTTTGATCAGATGCGTAGTACTCGAGATATATCAAGATATTTAAAAGTTCCGAAGCCGCACAAACATAATAGAGATACAGAAACACCGTGGCCCCTTTCTTTGAGATATCTCTGCACTATTGCGAGCTGCAAATGCCACTTCCAGCTTAGCTGTGCAGAAGAAGAACAACAAGAAGAAGAAATATCTCGAAATATGTCCGTCAGGCCCCTTCCCTTGAGATAAATCTGCAAATATCTCGGAAACGAAGCGAGCTATGGCAAAATGTTAAGAGACGTTATTTGTAGAGAATTAAGTTTCCTACTTTTTATCTTCTATGATATTTTTTGATCAGATGCGTAGTTCTCGAGATATGTCAAGATATTTAAAAGTTCCGAAGCCGCACCAACATAATAGAGATACAGAAACACCGTGGCCCCTCTCTTTGAGATAACTCTGCACTATTGCGAGCTGGAAATGCCACTTCCAGTTTAGCTGTGCAGAAGAAGAACAACAAGAAGAAGAAATATCTCGAAATATGTCCGTTAGGCCCCTTCCCTTGAGATAAATCTGCAAATATCTCGGAAACGAAGCGAGCTATGGCAAAATGTTAAGAGACCTTATTTGTAGAGAATTAAGTTTCCTACTTTTTATCTTGTATGATATTTTTTGATCAGAAGCGTAGTTTTCGAGATATATCGAGATATTTAAAAGTTCCGAAGCCGCACCAACATAATAGAGATACAGAAACACCGTGGCTCCTTTCTTTGAGATATCTCTGCACTATTGCGAGCTGCAAATGCCACTTCCAGTTTAGCTGTGCAGAAGAAGAACAACAAGAAGAAGAAATATCTCGAAATATGTCCGTCAGGCCCCTTCCCTTGAGATAAATCTGCAAATATCTCGGAAACGAAGCGAGCTATGGCAAAATCTTAAGAGACCTTATTTGTAGAGAATTAAGTTTCCTACTTTTTATCTTGTATGATATTTTTTGATCAGATGCGTAGTTTTCGAGATATATCGAGATATTTAAAAGTTCCGAAGCCGCACCAACATAATAGAGACATAGGAACACCGTGGCCCCTTTCTTTGAGATAACTCTGCACTATTGCGAGCTGCAAATGCCACTTCCAGCTTAGCTGTGCAGAAGAAGAACAACAAGAAGAAGAAATATCTCGAAATATGTCCGTCAGGCCCCTTCCCTTGAGATAAATCTGCAAATATCTCGGAAACGAAGCGAGCTATTGCAAAATGTTAAGACACCTCATTTGTAGAGAATTAAGTTTCCTACTTTTTATGTTCTATGATATTTTTTGATCAGATGCGTAGTTCTCGAGATATATCAAGATATTTAAAAGTTCCGAAACCGCACCAACATAATAGAGATACAGAAACACCGTGGCCCCTTTCTTTGAGATAACTCTGCACTACTGCGAGCCGCAAATGCCACTTCCAGCTTAGCTGTGCCGAAGAAGAACAACAAGAAGAAGAAATATCTCGAAATATGTCCGTCAGGCCCCTTCCCTTGAGATAAATCTGCAAATATCTCGGAAACGAAGCGAGCTATGGCAAAATGTTAAGAGACCTTATTTGTAGAGAATTAAGTTTCCTACTTTTTATGTTCTACGATATTTTTTGATGAGATGCGTAGTTCTCGAGATATATCAAGATATTTAAAAGTTCCGAAGCCGCACCAACATAATAGAGATACAGAAACACCGTGGCCCCTTTCTTTGAGATAACTCTGCACGATTGCGAGCTGGAAATGCCACTTCCAGTTTAGCTGTGCAGAGGAAGAACAACAAGAAGAAGAAATATCTCGAAATATGTCCGTCAGGCCCCTTCCCTTGAGATAAATCTGCAAATATCTCGGAAACGAAGCGAGCTATTGCAAAATCTTAAGAGACCTTATTTGTAGAGAATTAAGTTTCCTACTTTTTATCTTGTATGATATTTTTTGATCAGATGCGTAGTTCTCGAGATATATCAAGATATTGAAAAGTTCCGAAGCCGCACCAACATAATAGAGATACAGAAACACCGTGGCCCCTCTCTTTGAGATAACTCTGCACTATTGCGAGCTGGAAATGCCACTTCCAGTTTAGCTGTGCAGAAGAAGAACAACAAGAAGAAGAAATATCTCGAAATATGTCCGTTAGGCCCCTTCACTTGAGATAAATCTGCAAATATCTCGGAAACGAAGCGAGCTATGGCAAAATGTTAAGAGACCTTTTTTGTAGAGAATTAAGTTTCCTACTTTTTATGTTCTATGATATTTTTTGATCAGATGCGTAGTTCTCGAGATATATCAAGATATTTAAAAGTTCCGAAGCCGCACCAACATAATAGAGATACAGAAACACCGTGGCCCCTTTCTTTGAGATAACTCTGCACGATTGCGAGCTGGAAATGCCACTTCCAGTTTAGCTGTGCAGAAGAAGAACAACAAGAAGAAGAAATATCTCGAAATATGTCCGTCAGGCCCCTTCCCTTGAGATAAATCTGCAAATATCTCGGAAACGAAGCGAGCTATGGCAAAATCTTAAGAGACCTTATTTGTAGAGAATTAAGTTTCCTACTTTTTATCTTCTATGATATTTTTTGATCAGATGCGTAGTTCTCGAGATATATCAAGATATTTAAAAGTTCCGAAGCCGCACCAACATAATAGAGATACAGAAACACCGTGGCCCCTCTCTTTGAGATAACTCTGCACTATTGCGAGCTGGAAATGCCACTTCCAGTTTAGCTGTGCAGAAGAAGAACAACAAGAAGAAGAAATATCTCGAAATATGTCCGTTAGGCCCCTTCACTTGAGATAAATCTGCAAATATCTCGGAAACGAAGCGAGCTATGGCAAAATGTTAAGAGACCTTTTTTGTAGAGAATTAAGTTTCCTACTTTTTATGTTCTATGATATTTTTTGATCAGATGCGTAGTTCTCGAGATATATCAAGATATTTAAAAGTTCCGAAGCCGCACCAACATAATAGAGATACAGAAACACCGTGGCCCCTGTCTTTGAGATAACTCTGCACGATTGCGAGCTGGAAATGCCACTTCCAGTTTAGCTGTGCAGAAGAAGAACAACAAGAAGAAGAAATATCTCGAAATATGTCCATCAGGACCCTTCCCTCCAGATAAATCTGCAAATATCTCGGAAACGAAGCGAGCTATGGCAAAACGTTGAGAGACCTTTTTTGTAGAGAATTATGTTTCCTACAATTTATGTTCTATGATATTTTTTGATCAGAAGCGTAGTTTTCGAGATATATCGAGATATTTAAAAGTTCCGAAGCCGCACCAACATAATAGAGATACAGGAACACCGTGGCCCCTCTCTTTGAGATAACTCTGCACTATTGCGAGCTGGAAATGCCACTTCCAGTTTAGCTGTGCAGAAGAAGAACAACAAGAAGAAGAAATATCTCGAAATATGTCCGTTAGGCCCCTTCACTTGAGATAAATCTGCAAATATCTCGGAAACGAAGCGAGCTATGGCAAAATGTTAAGAGACCTTTTTTGTAGAGAATTAAGTTTCCTACTTTTTACGTTCTATGATATTTTTTGATCAGATGCGTAGTTCTCGAGATATATCAAGATATTTAAAAGTTCCGAAGCCGCACCAACATAATAGAGATACAGAAACACCGTGGCCCCTTTCTTTGAGATAACTCTGCACGATTGCGAGCTGGAAATGCCACTTCCAGTTTAGCTGTGCAGAAGAAAAACAACAAGAAGAAGAAATATCTCGAAATATGTCCATCAGGTCCCTTCCCTCCAGATAAATCTGCAAATATCTCGGAAACGAAGCGAGCTATGGCAAAACGTTGAGAGACCTTTTTTGTAGAGAATTATGTTTCCTACAATTTATGTTGTATGATATTTTTTGATCAGAAGCGTAGTTTTCGAGATATATCGAGATATTTAAAAGTTCCGAAGCCGCACCAACATAATAGAGACATAGGAACACCGTGGCCCCTTTCTTTGAGATAACTCTGCACTATTGCGAGCTGCAAATGCCACTTCCAGCTTAGCTGTGCAGAAGAAGAACAACAAGAAGAAGAAATATCTCGAAATATGTCCGTCAGGCCCCTTCCCTTGAGATAAATCTGCAAATATCTCGGAAACGAAGCGAGCTATTGCAAAATGTTAAGACACCTCATTTGTAGAGAATTAAGTTTCCTACTTTTTATGTTCTATGATATTTTTTGATCAGATGCGTAGTTCTCGAGATATATCAAGATATTTAAAAGTTCCGAAACCGCACCAACATAATAGAGATACAGAAACACCGTGGCCCCTTTCTTTGAGATAACTCTGCACTACTGCGAGCCGCAAATGCCACTTCCAGCTTAGCTGTGCCGAAGAAGAACAACAAGAAGAAGAAATATCTCGAAATATGTCCGTCAGGCCCCTTCCCTTGAGATAAATCTGCAAATATCTCGGAAACGAAGCGAGCTATGGCAAAATGTTAAGAGACCTTATTTGTAGAGAATTAAGTTTCCTACTTTTTATGTTCTACGATATTTTTTGATGAGATGCGTAGTTCTCGAGATATATCAAGATATTTAAAAGTTCCGAAGCCGCACCAACATAATAGAGATACAGAAACACCGTGGCTCCTTTCTTTGAGATATCTCTGCACTATTGCGAGCTGCAAATGCCACTTCCAGTTTAGCTGTGCAGAAGAAGAACAACAAGAAGAAGAAATATCTCGAAATATGTCCGTCAGGCCCCTTCCCTTGAGATAAATCTGCAAATATCTCGGAAACGAAGCGAGCTATGGCAAAATCTTAAGAGACCTTATTTGTAGAGAATTAAGTTTCCTACTTTTTATCTTGTATGATATTTTTTGATCAGATGCGTAGTTCTCGAGATATATCAAGATATTTAAAAGTTCCGAAGCCGCACCAACATAATAGAGATACAGAAACACCGTGGCCCCTCTCTTTGAGATAACTCTGCACTATTGCTAGCTGCAAATGCCACTTCCAGCTTAGCTGTGCAGAGGAAGAACAACAAGAAGAAGAAATATCTCGAAATATGTCCGTTAGGCCCCTTCACTTGAGATAAATCTGCAAATATCTCGGAAACGAAGCGAGCTATGGCAAAATGTTAAGAGACCTTTTTTGTAGAGAATTAAGTTTCCTACTTTTTATGTTCTATGATATTTTTTGATCAGATGCGTAGTTCTCGAGATATATCAAGATATTTAAAAGTTCCGAAGCCGCACCAACATAATAGAGATACAGAAACACCGTGGCCCCTGTCTTTGAGATAACTCTGCACGATTGCGAGCTGGAAATGCCACTTCCAGTTTAGCTGTGCAGAAGAAGAACAACAAGAAGAAGAAATATCTCGAAATATGTCCATCAGGACCCTTCCCTCCAGATAAATCTGCAAATATCTCGGAAACGAAGCGAGCTATGGCAAAACGTTGAGAGACCTTTTTTGTAGAGAATTATGTTTCCTACAATTTATGTTCTATGATATTTTTTGATCAGAAGCGTAGTTTTCGAGATATATCGAGATATTTAAAAGTTCCGAAGCCGCACCAACATAATAGAGATACAGGAACACCGTGGCCCCTCTCTTTGAGATAACTCTGCACTATTGCGAGCTGGAAATGCCACTTCCAGTTTAGCTGTGCAGAAGAAGAACAACAAGAAGAAGAAATATCTCGAAATATGTCCGTTAGGCCCCTTCACTTGAGATAAATCTGCAAATATCTCGGAAACGAAGCGAGCTATGGCAAAATGTTAAGAGACCTTTTTTGTAGAGAATTAAGTTTCCTACTTTTTATGTTCTATGATATTTTTTGATCAGATGCGTAGTTCTCGAGATATATCAAGATATTTAAAAGTTCCGAAGCCGCACCAACATAATAGAGATACAGGAACACCGTGGCCCCTCTCTTTGAGATAACTCTGCACTATTGCGAGCTGGAAATGCCACTTCCAGTTTAGCTGTGCAGAAGAAGAACAACAAGAAGAAGAAATATCTCGAAATATGTCCGTTAGGCCCCTTCACTTGAGATAAATCTGCAAATATCTCGGAAACGAAGCGAGCTATGGCAAAATGTTAAGAGACCTTTTTTGTAGAGAATTAAGTTTCCTACTTTTTATGTTCTATGATATTTTTTGATCAGATGCGTAGTTCTCGAGATATATCAAGATATTTAAAAGTTCCGAAGCCGCACCAACATAATAGAGATACAGAAACACCGTGGCCCCTCTCTTTGAGATAACTCTGCACTATTGCGAGCTGGAAATGCCACTTCCAGTTTAGCTGTGCAGAAGAAGAACAACAAGAAGAAGAAATATCTCGAAATATGTCCGTTAGGCCCCTTCACTTGAGATAAATCTGCAAATATCTCGGAAACGAAGCGAGCTATGGCAAAATGTTAAGAGACCTTTTTTGTAGAGAATTAAGTTTCCTACTTTTTATGTTCTATGATATTTTTTGATCAGATGCGTAGTTCTCGAGATATATCAAGATATTTAAAAGTTCCGAAGCCGCACCAACATAATAGAGATACAGAAACACCGTGGCCCCTTTCTTTGAGATAACTCTGCACGATTGCGAGCTGGAAATGCCACTTCCAGTTTAGCTGTGCAGAAGAAGAACAACAAGAAGAAGAAATATCTCGAAATATGTCCGTCAGGCCCCTTCCCTTGAGATAAATCTGCAAATATCTCGGAAACGAAGCGAGCTATGGCAAAATCTTAAGAGACCTTATTTGTAGAGAATTAAGTTTCCTACTTTTTATCTTCTATGATATTTTTTGATCAGATGCGTAGTTCTCGAGATATATCAAGATATTTAAAAGTTCCGAAGCCGCACCAACATAATAGAGATACAGAAACACCGTGGCCCCTGTCTTTGAGATAACTCTGCACGATTGCGAGCTGGAAATGCCACTTCCAGTTTAGCTGTGCAGAAGAAGAACAACAAGAAGAAGAAATATCTCGAAATATGTCCATCAGGACCCTTCCCTCCAGATAAATCTGCAAATATCTCGGAAACGAAGCGAGCTATGGCAAAACGTTGAGAGACCTTTTTTGTAGAGAATTATGTTTCCTACAATTTATGTTCTATGATATTTTTTGATCAGAAGCGTAGTTTTCGAGATATATCGAGATATTTAAAAGTTCCGAAGCCGCACCAACATAATAGAGATACAGGAACACCGTGGCCCCTCTCTTTGAGATAACTCTGCACTATTGCGAGCTGGAAATGCCACTTCCAGTTTAGCTGTGCAGAAGAAGAACAACAAGAAGAAGAAATATCTCGAAATATGTCCGTTAGGCCCCTTCACTTGAGATAAATCTGCAAATATCTCGGAAACGAAGCGAGCTATGGCAAAATGTTAAGAGACCTTTTTTGTAGAGAATTAAGTTTCCTACTTTTTATGTTCTATGATATTTTTTGATCAGATGCGTAGTTCTCGAGATATATCAAGATATTTAAAAGTTCCGAAGCCGCACCAACATAATAGAGATACAGAAACACCGTGGCCCCTTTCTTTGAGATAACTCTGCACGATTGCGAGCTGGAAATGCCACTTCCAGTTTAGCTGTGCAGAAGAAAAACAACAAGAAGAAGAAATATCTCGAAATATGTCCATCAGGTCCCTTCCCTCCAGATAAATCTGCAAATATCTCGGAAACGAAGCGAGCTATGGCAAAACGTTGAGAGACCTTTTTTGTAGAGAATTATGTTTCCTACAATTTATGTTGTATGATATTTTTTGATCAGAAGCGTAGTTTTCGAGATATATCGAGATATTTAAAAGTTCCGAAGCCGCACCAACATAATAGAGATACAGGAACACCGTGGCCCCTTTCTTTGAGATAACTCTGCACTATTGCGAGCTGCAAATGCCACTTCCAGCTTAGCTGTGCAGAAGAAGAACAACAAGAAGAAGAAATATCTCGAAATATGTCCGTAAGGCCCCTTCCCTTGAGATAAATCTGCAAATATCTCGGAAACGAAGCGAGCTATGGCAAAATCTAAAGAGACCTTATTTGTAGAGAATTAAGTTTCCTACTTTTTATCTTGTATGATATTTTTTGATCAGATGCGTAGTTCTCGAGATATATCAAGATATTTAAAAGTTCCGAAGCCGCACCAACATAATAGAGATACAGAAACACCGTGGCCCCTCTCTTTGAGATAACTCTGCACTATTGCGAGCTGGAAATGCCACTTCCAGTTTAGCTGTGCAGAAGAAGAACAACAAGAAGAAGAAATATCTCGAAATATGTCCGTCAGGCCCCTTCCCTTGAGATAAATCTGCAAATATCTCGGAAACGAAGCGAGCTATGGCAAAATGTTGAGAGACCTTTTTTGTAGAGAATTAAGTTTTCTACTTTTTATGTTCTATGATATTTTTTGATCAGATGCGTAGTTCTCGAGATATATCAAGATATTTAAAAGTTCCGAAGCCGCACCAACATAATAGAGATACAGAAACACCGTGGCCCCTTTCTTTGAGATAACTCTGCACGATTGCGAGCTGGAAATGCCACTTCCAGTTTAGCTGTGCAGAAGAAGAACAACAAGAAGAAGAAATATCTCGAAATATGTCCATCAGGACCCTTCCCTCCAGATAAATCTGCAAATATCTCGGAAACGAAGCGAGCTATGGCAAAACGTTGAGAGACCTTTTTTGTAGAGAATTATGTTTCCTACAATTTATGTTCTATGATATTTTTTGATCAGAAGCGTAGTTTTCGAGATATATCGAGATATTTAAAAGTTCCGAAGCCGCACCAACATAATAGAGATACAGGAACACCGTGGCCCCTCTCTTTGAGATAACTCTGCACTATTGCGAGCTGGAAATGCCACTTCCAGTTTAGCTGTGCAGAAGAAGAACAACAAGAAGAAGAAATATCTCGAAATATGTCCGTTAGGCCCCTTCACTTGAGATAAATCTGCAAATATCTCGGAAACGAAGCGAGCTATGGCAAAATGTTAAGAGACCTTTTTTGTAGAGAATTAAGTTTCCTACTTTTTATGTTCTATGATATTTTTTGATCAGATGCGTAGTTCTCGAGATATATCAAGATATTTAAAAGTTCCGAAGCCGCACCAACATAATAGAGATACAGAAACACCGTGGCCCCTCTCTTTGAGATAACTCTGCACTATTGCGAGCTGGAAATGCCACTTCCAGTTTAGCTGTGCAGAAGAAGAACAACAAGAAGAAGAAATATCTCGAAATATGTCCGTTAGGCCCCTTCACTTGAGATAAATCTGCAAATATCTCGGAAACGAAGCGAGCTATGGCAAAATGTTAAGAGACCTTTTTTGTAGAGAATTAAGTTTCCTACTTTTTATGTTCTATGATATTTTTTGATCAGATGCGTAGTTCTCGAGATATATCAAGATATTTAAAAGTTCCGAAGCCGCACCAACATAATAGAGATACAGAAACACCGTGGCCCCTTTCTTTGAGATAACTCTGCACGATTGCGAGCTGGAAATGCCACTTCCAGTTTAGCTGTGCAGAAGAAAAACAACAAGAAGAAGAAATATCTCGAAATATGTCCATCAGGTCCCTTCCCTCCAGATAAATCTGCAAATATCTCGGAAACGAAGCGAGCTATGGCAAAACGTTGAGAGACCTTTTTTGTAGAGAATTATGTTTCCTACAATTTATGTTGTATGATATTTTTTGATCAGAAGCGTAGTTTTCGAGATATATCGAGATATTTAAAAGTTCCGAAGCCGCACCAACATAATAGAGATACAGGAACACCGTGGCCCCTTTCTTTGAGATAACTCTGCACTATTGCGAGCTGCAAATGCCACTTCCAGCTTAGCTGTGCAGAAGAAGAACAACAAGAAGAAGAAATATCTCGAAATATGTCCGTAAGGCCCCTTCCCTTGAGATAAATCTGCAAATATCTCGGAAACGAAGCGAGCTATGGCAAAATCTAAAGAGACCTTATTTGTAGAGAATTAAGTTTCCTACTTTTTATCTTGTATGATATTTTTTGATCAGATGCGTAGTTCTCGAGATATATCAAGATATTTAAAAGTTCCGAAGCCGCACCAACATAATAGAGATACAGAAACACCGTGGCCCCTCTCTTTGAGATAACTCTGCACTATTGCGAGCTGGAAATGCCACTTCCAGTTTAGCTGTGCAGAAGAAGAACAACAAGAAGAAGAAATATCTCGAAATATGTCCGTCAGGCCCCTTCCCTTGAGATAAATCTGCAAATATCTCGGAAACGAAGCGAGCTATGGCAAAATGTTGAGAGACCTTTTTTGTAGAGAATTAAGTTTTCTACTTTTTATGTTCTATGATATTTTTTGATCAGATGCGTAGTTCTCGAGATATATCAAGATATTTAAAAGTTCCGAAGCCGCACCAACATAATAGAGATACAGAAACACCGTGGCCCCTTTCTTTGAGATAACTCTGCACGATTGCGAGCTGGAAATGCCACTTCCAGTTTAGCTGTGCAGAAGAAGAACAACAAGAAGAAGAAATATCTCGAAATATGTCCATCAGGACCCTTCCCTCCAGATAAATCTGCAAATATCTCGGAAACGAAGCGAGCTATGGCAAAACGTTGAGAGACCTTTTTTGTAGAGAATTATGTTTCCTACAATTTATGTTCTATGATATTTTTTGATCAGAAGCGTAGTTTTCGAGATATATCGAGATATTTAAAAGTTCCGAAGCCGCACCAACATAATAGAGATACAGGAACACCGTGGCCCCTCTCTTTGAGATAACTCTGCACTATTGCGAGCTGGAAATGCCACTTCCAGTTTAGCTGTGCAGAAGAAGAACAACAAGAAGAAGAAATATCTCGAAATATGTCCGTTAGGCCCCTTCACTTGAGATAAATCTGCAAATATCTCGGAAACGAAGCGAGCTATGGCAAAATGTTAAGAGACCTTTTTTGTAGAGAATTAAGTTTCCTACTTTTTATGTTCTATGATATTTTTTGATCAGATGCGTAGTTCTCGAGATATATCAAGATATTTAAAAGTTCCGAAGCCGCACCAACATAATAGAGATACAGAAACACCGTGGCCCCTCTCTTTGAGATAACTCTGCACTATTGCGAGCTGGAAATGCCACTTCCAGTTTAGCTGTGCAGAAGAAGAACAACAAGAAGAAGAAATATCTCGAAATATGTCCGTTAGGCCCCTTCACTTGAGATAAATCTGCAAATATCTCGGAAACGAAGCGAGCTATGGCAAAATGTTAAGAGACCTTTTTTGTAGAGAATTAAGTTTCCTACTTTTTATGTTCTATGATATTTTTTGATCAGATGCGTAGTTCTCGAGATATATCAAGATATTTAAAAGTTCCGAAGCCGCACCAACATAATAGAGATACAGAAACACCGTGGCCCCTTTCTTTGAGATAACTCTGCACGATTGCGAGCTGGAAATGCCACTTCCAGTTTAGCTGTGCAGAAGAAAAACAACAAGAAGAAGAAATATCTCGAAATATGTCCATCAGGTCCCTTCCCTCCAGATAAATCTGCAAATATCTCGGAAACGAAGCGAGCTATGGCAAAACGTTGAGAGACCTTTTTTGTAGAGAATTATGTTTCCTACAATTTATGTTGTATGATATTTTTTGATCAGAAGCGTAGTTTTCGAGATATATCGAGATATTTAAAAGTTCCGAAGCCGCACCAACATAATAGAGATACAGGAACACCGTGGCCCCTTTCTTTGAGATAACTCTGCACTATTGCGAGCTGCA
This sequence comes from Osmia lignaria lignaria, assembly GCF_051020975.1. Taxonomy (NCBI): domain Eukaryota; kingdom Metazoa; phylum Arthropoda; class Insecta; order Hymenoptera; family Megachilidae; genus Osmia; species Osmia lignaria. The sequence goes on along the minus strand of NW_027478158.1, from coordinate 30,863,603 downwards.
AATGCCACTTCCAGCTTAGCTGTGCAGAAGAAGAACAACAAGAAGAAGAAATATCTCGAAATATGTCCGTAAGGCCCCTTCCCTTGAGATAAATCTGCAAATATCTCGGAAACGAAGCGAGCTATGGCAAAATCTAAAGAGACCTTATTTGTAGAGAATTAAGTTTCCTACTTTTTATCTTGTATGATATTTTTTGATCAGATGCGTAGTTCTCGAGATATATCAAGATATTTAAAAGTTCCGAAGCCGCACCAACATAATAGAGATACAGAAACACCGTGGCCCCTCTCTTTGAGATAACTCTGCACTATTGCGAGCTGGAAATGCCACTTCCAGTTTAGCTGTGCAGAAGAAGAACAACAAGAAGAAGAAATATCTCGAAATATGTCCGTCAGGCCCCTTCCCTTGAGATAAATCTGCAAATATCTCGGAAACGAAGCGAGCTATGGCAAAATCTTAAGAGACCTTATTTGTAGAGAATTAAGTTTCCTACTTTTTATCTTGTATGATATTTTTTGATCAGATGCGTAGTTCTCGAGATATATCAAGATATTTAAAAGTTCCGAAGCCGCACCAACATAATAGAGATACAGAAACACCGTGGCCCCTCTCTTTGAGATAACTCTGCACTATTGCGAGCTGGAAATGCCACTTCCAGTTTAGCTGTGCAGAAGAAGAACAACAAGAAGAAGAAATATCTCGAAATATGTCCGTTAGGCCCCTTCACTTGAGATAAATCTGCAAATATCTCGGAAACGAAGCAAGCTATGGCAAAATGTTAAGAGACCTTTTTTGTAGAGAATTAAGTTTCCTACTTTTTATGTTCTATGATATTTTTTGATGAGATGCGTAGTTCTCGAGATATATCAAGATATTTAAAAGTTCCGAAGCTGCACCAACATAATAGAGGTACAGAAACACCGTGGCCTCTTTCTTTGAGATAACTCTGCACTATTGCGAGCTGCAAATGCCACTTCGAGCTTAGCTGTGCAGAAGAAGAACAACAAGAAGAAGAAATATCTCGAAATATGTCCGTCAGGCCCCTTCCCTTGAGATAAATCTGCAAATATCTCGGAAACGAAGCGAGCTATGGCAAAATGTTAAGAGACCTTATTTGTAGAGAATTCAGTTTCCTACTTTTTATGTTCTATGATATTTTTTGATCAGACGCGTAGTTCTCGAGATATATCAAGATATTTAAAAGTTCCGAAGCCGCACCAACATAATAGAGATACAGAAACACCGTGGCCCCTTTCTTTGAGATAACTTTGCACTATTGCGAGCTGCAAATGCCACTTCCAGCTTAGCTGTGCAGAAGAAGAACAACAAGAAGAAGAAAAATCTCGAAATATGTCCGTCAGGCCCCTTCCCTTGAGATAAATCTGCAAATATCTCGGAAACGAAGCGAGCTATGGCAAAATGTTAAGAGACCTTATTTGTAGAGAATTAAGTTTCCTACTTTTTATGTTCTATGATATTTTTTGATCAGATGCGTAGTTCTCGAGATATATCAAGATATTTAAAAGTTCCGAAACCGCACCAACATAATAGAGATACAGAAACACCGTGGCCCCTTTCTTTGAGATAACTCTGCACTAGTGCGAGCCGCAAATGCCACTTCCAGTTTAGCTGTGCAGAAGAAGAACAACCAGAAGAAGAAATATCTCGAAATATGTCCGTTAGGCCCCTTCCCTTGAGATAAATCTGCAAATATCTCGGAAACGAAGCGAGCTATGGCAAAATGTTAAGAGACCTTTTTTGTAGAGAATTAAGTTTCCTACTTTTTATGTTCTATGATATTTTTTGATCAGATGCGTAGTTCTCGAGATATATCAAGATATTTAAAAGTTCCGAAGCCGCACAAACATAATAGAGATACAGAAACACCGTGGCCCCTTTCTTTGAGATATCTCTGCACTATTGCGAGCTGCAAATGCCACTTCCAGCTTAGCTGTGCAGAAGAAGAACAACAAGAAGAAGAAATATCTCGAAATATGTCCATCAGGACCCTTCCCTCCAGATAAATCTGCAAATATCTCGGAAACGAAGCGAGCTATGGCAAAATGTTAAGAGACCTTTTTCGTAGAGAATTATGTTTCCTACAATTTATGTTCTATGATATTTTTTGATCAGAAGCGTAGTTTTCGAGATATATCGAGATATTTAAAAGTTCCGAAGCCGCACCAACATAATAGAGATACAGAACACCGTGGCCCCTTTCTTTGGGATAACTCTGTACTATTGCGAGCTGGAAATGCCACTTCCAGTTTAGCTGTGCAGAAGAAGAACAACAAGAAGAAGAAATATCTCGAAATATGTCCGTCAGGCCCCTTCCCTTGAGATAAATCTGCAAATATCTCGGAAACGAAGCGAGCTATAGCAAAATGTTAAGAGACGTTATTTGTAGAGAATTAAGTTTCCTACTTTTTATGTTCTATGATATTTTTTGATCAGATGCGTAGTTCTCGAGATATATCAAGATATTTAAAAGTTCCGAAGCCGCACCAACATAATAGAGATACAGAAACACCGTGGCTCCTTTCTTTGAGATATCTCTGCACTATTGCGAGCTGCAAATGCCACTTCCAGTTTAGCTGTGCAGAAGAAGAACAACAAGAAGAAGAAATATCTCGAAATATGTCCGTCAGGACCCTTCCCTTGAGATAAATCTGCAAATATCTCGGAAACGAAGCGAGCTATGGCAGAACGTTGAGAGACCTTTTTTGTAGAGAATTATGTTTCCTACAATTTATGTTCTATGATATTTTTTGATCAGAAGCGTAGTTTTCGAGATATCTCGAGATATTTAAAAGTTCCGAAGCCGCACCAACATAATAGAGATACAGAAACACCGTGGCCCCTTTCTTTGGGATAACTCTGTACTATTGCGAGCAGGAAATGCCACTTCCAGTTTAGCTGTGCAGAAGAAGAACAACAAGAAGAAGAAATATCTCGAAATATGTCCGTCAGGACCCTTCCCTTGAGATAAATCTGCAAATATCTCGGAAACGAAGCGAGCTATGGCAGAACGTTGAGAGACCTTTTTTGTAGAGAATTATGTTTCCTACAATTTATGTTCTATGATATTTTTTGATCAGAAGCGTAGTTTTCGAGATATATCGAGATATTTAAAAGTTCCGAAGCCGCACCAACATAATAGAGATACAGGAACACCGTGGCCCCTTTCTTTGAGATAACTCTGCACTATTGCGAGCTGCAAATGCCACTTCCAGCTTAGCTGTGCAGAAGAAGAACAACAAGAAGAAGAAATATCTCGAAATATGTCCGTAAGGCCCCTTCCCTTGAGATAAATCTGCAAATATCTCGGATACCAAGCGAGCTATGGCAAAATGTTAAGAGACCTTTTTTGTAGAGAATTAAGTTTTCTACTTTTTATCTTCTATGATATTTTTTGATGAGATGCGTAGTTCTCGAGATATATCAAGATATTTAAAAGTTCCGAAGCTGCACCAACATAATAGAGGTACAGAAACACCGTGGCCTCTTTCTTTGAGATAACTCTGCACTATTGCGAGCTGCAAATGCCACTTCCAGCTTAGCTGTGCAGAAGAAGAACAACAAGAAGAAGAAATATCTCGAAATATGTCCGTTAGGCCCCTTCACTTGAGATAAATCTGCAAATATCTCGGAAACCAAGCGAGCTATGGCAAAATGTTAAGAGACCTTTTTTGTAGAGAATTAAGTTTCCTACTTTTTATCTTCTATGATATTTTTTGATGAGATGCGTAGTTCTCGAGATATATCAAGATATTTGAAAGTTCCGAAGCTGCACCAACATAATAGAGGTACAGAAACACCGTGGCCTCTTTCTTTGAGATAACTCTGCACTATTGCGAGCTGCAAATGCCACTTCGAGCTTAGCTGTGCAGAAGAAGAACAACAAGAAGAAGAAATATCTCGAAATATGTCCGTCAGGCCCCTTCCCTTGAGATAAATCTGCAAATATCTCGGAAACGAAGCGAGCTATGGCAAAATGTTAAGAGACCTTATTTGTAGAGAATTCAGTTTCCTACTTTTTATGTTCTATGATATTTTTTGATCAGACGCGTAGTTCTCGAGATATATCAAGATATTTAAAAGTTCCGAAGCCGCACCAACATAATAGAGATACAGAAACACCGTGGCCCCTTTCTTTGAGATAACTTTGCACTATTGCGAGCTGCAAATGCCACTTCCAGCTTAGCTGTGCAGAAGAAGAACAACAAGAAGAAGAAAAATCTCGAAATATGTCCGTCAGGCCCCTTCCCTTGAGATAAATCTGCAAATATCTCGGAAACGAAGCGAGCTATGGCAAAATGTTAAGAGACGTTATTTGTAGAGAATTAAGTTTCCTACTTTTTATGTTCTATGATATTTTTTGATCAGATGCGTAGTTCTCGAGATATATCAAGATATTTGAAAGTTCCGAAGCCGCACCAACATAATAGAGATACAGAAACACCGTGGCTCCTTTCTTTGAGATATCTCTGCACTATTGCGAGCTGCAAATGCCACTTCCAGTTTAGCTGTGCAGAAGAAGAACAACAAGAAGAAGAAATATCTCGAAATATGTCCGTCAGGCCCCTTCCCTTGAGATAAATCTGCAAATATCTCGGAAACGAAGCGAGCTATGGCAAAATGTTAAGACACCTTATTTGTAGAGAATTAAGTTTCCTACTTTTTATGTTCTATGATATTTTTTGATCAGATGCGTAGTTCTCGAGATATATCAAGATATTTAAAAGTTCCGAAACCGCACCAACATAATAGAGATACAGAAACACCGTGGCCCCTTTCTTTGAGATAACTCTGCACTAGTGCGAGCCGCAAATGCCACTTCCAGTTTAGCTGTGCAGAAGAAGAACAACAAGAAGAAGAAATATCTCGAAATATGTCCATCAGGACCCTTCCCTCCAGATAAATCTGCAAATATCTCGGAAACCAAGCGAGCTATGGCAAAATGTTAAGAGACCTTTTTTGTAGAGAATTAAGTTTTCTACTTTTTATCTTCTATGATATTTTTTGATGAGATGCGTAGTTCTCGAGATATATCAAGATATTTAAAAGTTCCGAAGCTGCACCAACATAATAGAGGTACAGAAACACCGTGGCCTCTTTCTTTGAGATAACTCTGCACTATTGCGAGCTGCAAATGCCACTTCCAGCTTAGCTGTGCAGAAGAAGAACAACAAGAAGAAGAAATATCTCGAAATATGTCCGTTAGGCCCCTTCACTTGAGATAAATCTGCAAATATCTCGGAAACCAAGCGAGCTATGGCAAAATGTTAAGAGACCTTTTTTGTAGAGAATTAAGTTTCCTACTTTTTATCTTCTATGATATTTTTTGATGAGATGCGTAGTTCTCGAGATATATCAAGATATTTGAAAGTTCCGAAGCTGCACCAACATAATAGAGGTACAGAAACACCGTGGCCTCTTTCTTTGAGATAACTCTGCACTATTGCGAGCTGCAAATGCCACTTCGAGCTTAGCTGTGCAGAAGAAGAACAACAAGAAGAAGAAATATCTCGAAATATGTCCGTCAGGCCCCTTCCCTTGAGATAAATCTGCAAATATCTCGGAAACGAAGCGAGCTATGGCAAAATGTTAAGAGACCTTATTTGTAGAGAATTCAGTTTCCTACTTTTTATGTTCTATGATATTTTTTGATCAGACGCGTAGTTCTCGAGATATATCAAGATATTTAAAAGTTCCGAAGCCGCACCAACATAATAGAGATACAGAAACACCGTGGCCCCTTTCTTTGAGATAACTTTGCACTATTGCGAGCTGCAAATGCCACTTCCAGCTTAGCTGTGCAGAAGAAGAACAACAAGAAGAAGAAAAATCTCGAAATATGTCCGTCAGGCCCCTTCCCTTGAGATAAATCTGCAAATATCTCGGAAACGAAGCGAGCAATGGCAAAATGTTAAGAGACCTTATTTGTAGAGAATTAAGTTTCCTACTTTTTATGTTCTATGATATTTTTTGATCAGATGCGTAGTTCTCGAGATATATCAAGATATTTGAAAGTTCCGAAGCCGCACCAACATAATAGAGATACAGAAACACCGTGGCTCCTTTCTTTGAGATATCTCTGCACTATTGCGAGCTGCAAATGCCACTTCCAGTTTAGCTGTGCAGAAGAAGAACAACAAGAAGAAGAAATATCTCGAAATATGTCCATCAGGACCCTTCCCTCCAGATAAATCTGCAAATATCTCGGAAACGAAGCGAGCTATGGCAAAATGTTAAGAGACCTGTTTCGTAGAGAATTATGTTTCCTACAATTTATGTTCTATGATATTTTTTGATCAGAAGCGTAGTTTTCGAGATATATCGAGATATTTAAAAGTTCCGAAGCCGCACCAACATAATAGAGATACAGAACACCGTGGCCCCTTTCTTTGGGATAACTCTGTACTATTGCGAGCTGGAAATGCCACTTCCAGTTTAGCTGTGCAGAAGAAGAACAACAAGAAGAAGAAATATCTCGAAATATGTCCGTCAGGCCCCTTCCCTTGAGATAAATCTGCAAATATCTCGGAAACGAAGCGAGCTATGGCAAAATGTTAAGAGACGTTATTTGTAGAGAATTAAGTTTCCTACTTTTTATGTTCTATGATATTTTTTGATCAGATGCGTAGTTCTCGAGATATATCAAGATATTTAAAAGTTCCGAAGCCGCACCAACATAATAGAGATACAGAAACACCGTGGCTCCTTTCTTTGAGATATCTCTGCACTATTGCGAGCTGCAAATGCCACTTCCAGTTTAGCTGTGCAGAAGAAGAACAACAAGAAGAAGAAATATCTCGAAATATGTCCGTCAGGCCCCTTCCCTTGAGATAAATCTGCAAATATCTCGGAAACGAAGCGAGCTATGGCAAAATCTTAAGAGACCTTATTTGTAGAGAATTAAGTTTCCTACTTTTTATCTTGTATGATATTTTTTGATCAGATGCGTAGTTCTCGAGATATATCAAGATATTTAAAAGTTCCGAAGCCGCAGCAACATAATAGAGATACAGAAACACCGTGGCCCCTTTCTTTGAGATAACTCTGCACGATTGCGAGCTGGAAATGCCACTTCCAGTTTAGCTGTGCAGAAGAAGAACAACAAGAAGAAGAAATATCTCGAAATATGTCCATCAGGACCCTTCCCTCCAGATAAATCTGCAAATATCTCGGAAACGAAGCGAGCTATGGCAAAATGTTAAGAGACCTTTTTTGTAGAGAATTATGTTTCCTACAATTTATGTTCTATGATATTTTTTGATCAGAAGCGTAGTTTTCGAGACATATCGAGATATTTAAAAGTTCCGAAGCCGCACCAACATAATAGAGATACAGAAACACCGTGGCCCCTTTCTTTGGGATAACTCTGTACTATTGCGAGCTGGAAATGCCACTTCCAGTTTAGCTGTGCAGAAGAAGAACAACAAGAAGAAGAAATATCTCGAAATATGTCCGTCAGGACCCTTCCCTTGAGATAAATCTGCAAATATCTCGGAAACGAAGCGAGCTATGGCAAAACGTTGAGAGACCTTTTTTGTAGAGAATTATGTTTCCTACAATTTATGTTCTATGATATTTTTTGATCAGAAGCGTAGTTTTCGAGATATATCGAGATATTTAAAAGTTCCGAAGCCGCACCAACATAATAGAGATACAGGAACACCGTGGCCCCTTTCTTTGAGATAACTCTGCACTATTGCGAGCTGCAAATGCCACTTCCAGCTTAGCTGTGCAGAAGAAGAACAACAAGAAGAAGAAATATCTCGAAATATGTCCGTAAGGCCCCTTCCCTTGAGATAAATCTGCAAATATCTCGGAAACCAAGCGAGCTATGGCAAAATGTTAAGAGACCTTTTTTGTAGAGAATTAAGTTTCCTACTTTTTATCTTCTATGATATTTTTTGATGAGATGCGTAGTTCTCGAGATATATCAAGATATTTGAAAGTTCCGAAGCTGCACCAACATAATAGAGGTACAGAAACACCGTGGCCTCTTTCTTTGAGATAACTCTGCACTATTGCGAGCTGCAAATGCCACTTCGAGCTTAGCTGTGCAAAAGAAGAACAACAAGAAGAAGAAATATCTCGAAATATGTCCGTCAGGCCCCTTCCCTTGAGATAAATCTGCAAATATCTCGGAAACGAAGCGAGCTATGGCAAAATGTTAAGAGACCTTATTTGTAGAGAATTCAGTTTCCTACTTTTTATGTTCTATGATATTTTTTGATCAGACGCGTAGTTCTCGAGATATATCAAGATATTTAAAAGTTCCGAAGCCGCACCAACATAATAGAGATACAGAAACACCGTGGCCCCTTTCTTTGAGATAACTTTGCACTATTGCGAGCTGCAAATGCCACTTCCAGCTTAGCTGTGCAGAAGAAGAACAACAAGAAGAAGAAAAATCTCGAAATATGTCCGTCAGGCCCCTTCCCTTGAGATAAATCTGCAAATATCTCGGAAACGAAGCGAGCTATGGCAAAATGTTAAGAGACGTTATTTGTAGAGAATTAAGTTTCCTACTTTTTATGTTCTATGATATTTTTTGATCAGATGCGTAGTTCTCGAGATATATCAAGATATTTGAAAGTTCCGAAGCCGCACCAACATAATAGAGATACAGAAACACCGTGGCTCCTTTCTTTGAGATATCTCTGCACTATTGCGAGCTGCAAATGCCACTTCCAGTTTAGCTGTGCAGAAGAAGAACAACAAGAAGAAGAAATATCTCGAAATATGTCCGTCAGGCCCCTTCCCTTGAGATAAATCTGCAAATATCTCGGAAACGAAGCGAGCTATGGCAAAATGTTAAGACACCTTATTTGTAGAGAATTAAGTTTCCTACTTTTTATGTTCTATGATATTTTTTGATCAGATGCGTAGTTCTCGAGATATATCAAGATATTTAAAAGTTCCGAAACCGCACCAACATAATAGAGATACAGAAACACCGTGGCCCCTTTCTTTGAGATAACTCTGCACTAGTGCGAGCCGCAAATGCCACTTCCAGTTTAGCTGTGCAGAAGAAGAACAACAAGAAGAAGAAATATCTCGAAATATGTCCATCAGGACCCTTCCCTCCAGATAAATCTGCAAATATCTCGGAAACCAAGCGAGCTATGGCAAAATGTTAAGAGACCTTTTTTGTAGAGAATTAAGTTTTCTACTTTTTATCTTCTATGATATTTTTTGATGAGATGCGTAGTTCTCGAGATATATCAAGATATTTAAAAGTTCCGAAGCTGCACCAACATAATAGAGGTACAGAAACACCGTGGCCTCTTTCTTTGAGATAACTCTGCACTATTGCGAGCTGCAAATGCCACTTCCAGCTTAGCTGTGCAGAAGAAGAACAACAAGAAGAAGAAATATCTCGAAATATGTCCGTTAGGCCCCTTCACTTGAGATAAATCTGCAAATATCTCGGAAACCAAGCGAGCTATGGCAAAATGTTAAGAGACCTTTTTTGTAGAGAATTAAGTTTCCTACTTTTTATCTTCTATGATATTTTTTGATGAGATGCGTAGTTCTCGAGATATATCAAGATATTTGAAAGTTCCGAAGCTGCACCAACATAATAGAGGTACAGAAACACCGTGGCCTCTTTCTTTGAGATAACTCTGCACTATTGCGAGCTGCAAATGCCACTTCGAGCTTAGCTGTGCAGAAGAAGAACAACAAGAAGAAGAAATATCTCGAAATATGTCCGTCAGGCCCCTTCCCTTGAGATAAATCTGCAAATATCTCGGAAACGAAGCGAGCTATGGCAAAATGTTAAGAGACCTTATTTGTAGAGAATTCAGTTTCCTACTTTTTATGTTCTATGATATTTTTTGATCAGACGCGTAGTTCTCGAGATATATCAAGATATTTAAAAGTTCCGAAGCCGCACCAACATAATAGAGATACAGAAACACCGTGGCCCCTTTCTTTGAGATAACTTTGCACTATTGCGAGCTGCAAATGCCACTTCCAGCTTAGCTGTGCAGAAGAAGAACAACAAGAAGAAGAAAAATCTCGAAATATGTCCGTCAGGCCCCTTCCCTTGAGATAAATCTGCAAATATCTCGGAAACGAAGCGAGCAATGGCAAAATGTTAAGAGACCTTATTTGTAGAGAATTAAGTTTCCTACTTTTTATGTTCTATGATATTTTTTGATCAGATGCGTAGTTCTCGAGATATATCAAGATATTTGAAAGTTCCGAAGCCGCACCAACATAATAGAGATACAGAAACACCGTGGCTCCTTTCTTTGAGATATCTCTGCACTATTGCGAGCTGCAAATGCCACTTCCAGTTTAGCTGTGCAGAAGAAGAACAACAAGAAGAAGAAATATCTCGAAATATGTCCATCAGGACCCTTCCCTCCAGATAAATCTGCAAATATCTCGGAAACGAAGCGAGCTATGGCAAAATGTTAAGAGACCTGTTTCGTAGAGAATTATGTTTCCTACAATTTATGTTCTATGATATTTTTTGATCAGAAGCGTAGTTTTCGAGATATATCGAGATATTTAAAAGTTCCGAAGCCGCACCAACATAATAGAGATACAGAACACCGTGGCCCCTTTCTTTGGGATAACTCTGTACTATTGCGAGCTGGAAATGCCACTTCCAGTTTAGCTGTGCAGAAGAAGAACAACAAGAAGAAGAAATATCTCGAAATATGTCCGTCAGGCCCCTTCCCTTGAGATAAATCTGCAAATATCTCGGAAACGAAGCGAGCTATGGCAAAATGTTAAGAGACGTTATTTGTAGAGAATTAAGTTTCCTACTTTTTATGTTCTATGATATTTTTTGATCAGATGCGTAGTTCTCGAGATATATCAAGATATTTAAAAGTTCCGAAGCCGCACCAACATAATAGAGATACAGAAACACCGTGGCTCCTTTCTTTGAGATATCTCTGCACTATTGCGAGCTGCAAATGCCACTTCCAGTTTAGCTGTGCAGAAGAAGAACAACAAGAAGAAGAAATATCTCGAAATATGTCCGTCAGGCCCCTTCCCTTGAGATAAATCTGCAAATATCTCGGAAACGAAGCGAGCTATGGCAAAATCTTAAGAGACCTTATTTGTAGAGAATTAAGTTTCCTACTTTTTATCTTGTATGATATTTTTTGATCAGATGCGTAGTTCTCGAGATATATCAAGATATTTAAAAGTTCCGAAGCCGCAGCAACATAATAGAGATACAGAAACACCGTGGCCCCTTTCTTTGAGATAACTCTGCACGATTGCGAGCTGGAAATGCCACTTCCAGTTTAGCTGTGCAGAAGAAGAACAACAAGAAGAAGAAATATCTCGAAATATGTCCATCAGGACCCTTCCCTCCAGATAAATCTGCAAATATCTCGGAAACGAAGCGAGCTATGGCAAAATGTTAAGAGACCTTTTTTGTAGAGAATTATGTTTCCTACAATTTATGTTCTATGATATTTTTTGATCAGAAGCGTAGTTTTCGAGACATATCGAGATATTTAAAAGTTCCGAAGCCGCACCAACATAATAGAGATACAGAAACACCGTGGCCCCTTTCTTTGGGATAACTCTGTACTATTGCGAGCTGGAAATGCCACTTCCAGTTTAGCTGTGCAGAAGAAGAACAACAAGAAGAAGAAATATCTCGAAATATGTCCGTCAGGACCCTTCCCTTGAGATAAATCTGCAAATATCTCGGAAACGAAGCGAGCTATGGCAAAACGTTGAGAGACCTTTTTTGTAGAGAATTATGTTTCCTACAATTTATGTTCTATGATATTTTTTGATCAGAAGCGTAGTTTTCGAGATATATCGAGATATTTAAAAGTTCCGAAGCCGCACCAACATAATAGAGATACAGGAACACCGTGGCCCCTTTCTTTGAGATAACTCTGCACTATTGCGAGCTGCAAATGCCACTTCCAGCTTAGCTGTGCAGAAGAAGAACAACAAGAAGAAGAAATATCTCGAAATATGTCCGTAAGGCCCCTTCCCTTGAGATAAATCTGCAAATATCTCGGAAACCAAGCGAGCTATGGCAAAATGTTAAGAGACCTTTTTTGTAGAGAATTAAGTTTCCTCCTTTTTATCTTCTATGATATTTTTTGATGAGATGCGTAGTTCTCGAGATATATCAAGATATTTAAAAGTTCCGAAGCTGCACCAACATAATAGAGGTACAGAAACACCGTGGCCTCTTTCTTTGAGATATCTCTGCACTATTGCGAGCTGCAAATGCCACTTCCAGCTTAGCTGTGCAGAAGAAGAACAACAAGAAGAAGAAATATCTCGAAATATGTCCGTCAGGCCCCTTCCCTTGAGATAAATCTGCAAATATCTCGGAAACGAAGCGAGCTATGGCAAAATGTTAAGAGACCTTATTTGTAGAGAATTAAGTTTCCTACTTTTTATGTTCTATGATATTTTTTGATCAGATGCGTAGTTCTCGAGATATATCAAGATATTTAAAAGTTCCGAAGCCGCACCAACATAATAGAGATACAGAAACACCGTGGCTCCTTTCTTTGAGATATCTCTGCACTATTGCGAGCTGCAAATGCCACTTCCAGTTTAGCTGTGCAGAAGAAGAACAACAAGAAGAAGAAATATCTCGAAATATGTCCGTCAGGCCCCTTCCCTTGAGATAAATCTGCAAATATCTCGGAAACGAAGCGAGCTATGGCAAAATGTTAAGACACCTTATTTGTAGAGAATTAAGTTTCCTACTTTTTATGTTCTATGATATTTTTTGATCAGATGCGTAGTTCTCGAGATATATCAAGATATTTAAAAGTTCCGAAGCCGCAGCAACATAATAGAGATACAGAAACACCGTGGCCCCTCTCTTTGAGATAACTCTGCACTAGTGCGAGCCGCAAATGCCACTTCCAGCTTAGCTGTGCCGAAGAAGAACAACAAGAAGAAGAAATATCTCGAAATATGTCCGTCAGGCCCCTTCCCTTGAGATAAATCTGCAAATATCTCGGAAACGAAGCGAGCTATGGCAAAATGTTAAGAGACCTTATTTGTAGAGAATTAAGTTTCCTACTTTTTATGTTCTATGATATTTTTTGATCAGATGCGTAGTTCTAGAGATATATCAAGATATTTAAAAGTTCCGAAGCCGCACCAACATAATAGAGATACAGAAACACCGTGGCTCCTTTCTTTGAGATATCTCTGCACTATTGCGAGCTGCAAATGCCACTTCCAGTTTAGCTGTGCAGAAGAAGAACAACAAGAAGAAGAAATATCTCGAAATATGTCCGTCAGGCCCCTTCCCTTGAGATAAATCTGCAAATATCTCGGAAACGAAGCGAGCTATGGCAAAATCTTAAGAGACCTTTTTTGTAGAGAATTAAGTTTCCTACTTTTTATCTTCTATGATATTTTTTGATCAGATGCGTAGTTCTCGAGATATATCAAGATATTTAAAAGTTCCGAAGCCGCAGCAACATAATAGAGATACAGAAACACCGTGGCCCCTCTCTTTGAGATAACTCTGCACTATTGCGAGCTGGAAATGCCATTTCCAGTTTAGCTGTGCAGAAGAAGAACAACAAGAAGAAGAAATATCTCGAAATATGTCCGTCAGGCCCCTTCCCTTGAGATAAATCTGCAAATATCTCGGAAACGAAGCGAGCTATGGCAAAATGTTAAGAGACCTTATTTGTAGCGAATTAAGTTTCCTACTTTTTATGTTCTATGATATTTTTTGATCAGATGCGTAGTTCTAGAGATATATCAAGATATTTAAAAGTTCCGAAGCCGCACCAACATAATAGAGATACAGAAACACCGTGGCTCCTTTCTTTGAGATATCACTGCACTATTGCGAGCTGCAAATGCCACTTCCAGTTTAGCTGTGCAGAAGAAGAACAACAAGAAGAAGAAATATCTCGAAATATGTCCGTCAGGCCCCTTCCCTTGAGATAAATCTGCAAATATCTCGGAAACGAAGCGAGCTATGGCAAAATCTTAAGAGACCTTTTTTGTAGAGAATTAAGTTTCCTACTTTTTATCTTCTATGATATTTTTTGATCAGATGCGTAGTTCTCGAGATATATCAAGATATTTAAAAGTTCCGAAGCCGCAGCAACATAATAGAGATACAGAAACACCGTGGCCCCTCTCTTTGAGATAACTCTGCACTATTGCGAGCTGGAAATGCCACTTCCAGTTTAGCTGTGCAGAAGAAGAACAACAAGAAGAAGAAATATCTCGAAATATGTCCGTTAGGCCCCTTCACTTGAGATAAATCTGCAAATATCTCGGAAACGAAGCGAGCTATGGCAAAATGTTAAGAGACCTTTTTTGTAGAGAATTATGTTTCCTACAATTTATGTTCTATGATATTTTTTGATCAGAAGCGTAGTTTTCGAGACATATCGAGATATTTAAAAGTTCCGAAGCCGCACCAACATAATAGAGATACAGAAACACCGTGGCCCCTTTCTTTGGGATAACTCTGTACTATTGCGAGCTGGAAATGCCACTTCCAGTTTAGCTGTGCAGAAGAAGAACAACAAGAAGAAGAAATATCTCGAAATATGTCCGTCAGGACCCTTCCCTTGAGATAAATCTGCAAATATCTCGGAAACGAAGCGAGCTATGGCAAAACGTTGAGAGACCTTTTTTGTAGAGAATTATGTTTCCTACAATTTATGTTCTATGATATTTTTTGATCAGAAGCGTAGTTTTCGAGATATATCGAGATATTTAAAAGTTCCGAAGCCGCAACAACATAATAGAGATACAGGAACACCGTGGCCCCTTTCTTTGAGATAACTCTGCACTATTGCGAGCTACAAATGCCACTTCCAGCTTAGCTGTGCAGAAGAAGAACAACAAGAAGAAGAAATATCTCGAAATATGTCCGTAAGGGCCCTTCCCTTGAGATAAATCTGCAAATATCTCGGAAACCAAGCGAGCTATGGCAAAATGTTAGGAGACCTTTTTTGTAGAGAATTAAGTTTCCTCCTTTTTATCTTCTATGATATTTTTTGATGAGATGCGTAGTTCTCGAGATATATCAAGATATTTAAAAGTTCCGAAGCTGCACCAACATAATAGAGGTACAGAAACACCGTGGCCTCTTTCTTTGAGATATCTCTGCACTATTGCGAGCTGCAAATGCCACTTCCAGCTTAGCTGTGCAGAAGAAGAACAACAAGAAGAGGAAATATCTCGAAATATGTCCGTCAGGCCACTTCCCTTGAGATAAATCTGCAAATATCTCGGAAACGAAGCGAGCTATGGCAAAATGTTAAGAGACCTTTTTTGTAGAGAATTAAGTTTCCTACTTTTTATGTTCGATGATATTTTTTGATCAGATGCGTAGTTCTCGAGATATATCAAGATATTTAAAAGTTCCGAAGCTGCACCAACATAATAGAGGTACAGAAACACCGTGGCCTCTTTCTTTGAGATAACTCTGCACTATTGCGAGCTGCAAATGCCACTTCGAGCTTAGCTGTGCAGAAGAAGAACAACAAGAAGAAGAAATATCTCGAAATATGTCCGTCAGGCCCCTTCCCTTGAGATAAATCTGCAAATATCTCGGAAACGAAGCGAGCTATGGCAAAATGTTAAGAGACCTTATTTGTAGAGAATTAAGTTTCCTACTTTTTATGTTCTATGATATTTTTTGATCAGATGCGTAGTTCTCGAGATATATCAAGATATTTAAAAGTTCCGAAGCCGCACCAACATAATAGAGATACAGAAACACCGTGGCTCCTTTCTTTGAGATATCTCTGCACTATTGCGAGCTGCAAATGCCACTTCCAGTTTAGCTGTGCAGAAGAAGAACAACAAGAAGAAGAAATATCTCGAAATATGTCCGTCAGGACCCTTCCCTTGAGATAAATCTGCAAATATCTCGGAAACGAAGCGAGCTATGGCAAAATGTTAAGACACCTTATTTGTAGAGAATTAAGTTTCCTACTTTTTATGTTCTATGATATTTTTTGATCAGATGCGTAGTTCTCGAGATATATCAAGATATTTAAAAGTTCCGAAACCGCACCAACATAATAGAGATACAGAAACACCGTGGCCCCTTTCTTTGAGATAACTCTGCACTAGTGCGAGCCGCAAATGCCACTTCCAGCTTAGCTGTGCCGAAGAAGAACAACAAGAAGAAGAAATATCTCGAAATATGTCCGTCAGGCCCCTTCCCTTGAGATAAATCTGCAAATATCTCGGAAACGAAGCGAGCTATGGCAAAATGTTAAGAGACCTTATTTGTAGAGAATTAAGTTTCCTACTTTTTATGTTCTATGATATTTTTTGATCAGATGCGTAGTTCTAGAGATATATCAAGATATTTAAAAGTTCCGAAGCCGCACCAACATAATAGAGATACAGAAACACCGTGGCTCCTTTCTTTGAGATATCTCTGCACTATTGCGAGCTGCAAATGCCACTTCCAGTTTAGCTGTGCAGAAGAAGAACAACAAGAAGAAGAAATATCTCGAAATATGTCCGTCAGGCCCCTTCCCTTGAGATAAATCTGCAAATATCTCGGAAACGAAGCGAGCTATGGCAAAATCTTAAGAGACCTTTTTTGTAGAGAATTAAGTTTCCTACTTTTTATCTTCTATGATATTTTTTGATCAGATGCGTAGTTCTCGAGATATATCAAGATATTTAAAAGTTCCGAAGCCGCACCAACATAATAGAGATACAGAAACACCGTGGCCCCTTTCTTTGAGATAACTCTGCACTAGTGCGAGCCGCAAATGCCACTTCCAGCTTAGCTGTGCCGAAGAAGAACAACAAGAAGAAGAAATATCTCGAAATATGTCCGTCAGGCCCCTTCCCTTGAGATAAATCTGCAAATATCTCGGAAACGAAGCGAGCTATGGCAAAATGTTAAGACACCTTATTTGTAGAGAATTAAGTTTCCTACTTTTTATGTTCTATGATATTTTTTGATCAGATGCGTAGTTCTCGAGATATATCAAGATATTTAAAAGTTCCGAAGCCGCACCAACATAATAGAGATACAGAAACACCGTGGCTCCTTTCTTTGAGATATCTCTGCACTATTGCGAGCTGCAAATGCCACTGCCAGTTTAGCTGTGCAGAAGAAGAACAACAAGAAGAAGAAATATCTCGAAATATGTCCGTTAGGCCCCTTCCCTTGAGATAAATCTGCAAATATCTCGGAAACGAAGCGAGCTATGGCAAAATGTTAAGAGACCTTATTTGTAGAGAATTAAGTTTCCTACTTTTTATGTTCTATGATATTTTTTGATCAGATGCGTAGTTCTCGAGATATATCAAGATATTTAAAAGTTCCGAAGCAGCACCAACATAATAGAGATACAGAAACACCGTGGCTCCTTTCTTTGAGATATCTCTGCACTATTGCGAGCTGCAAATGCCACTTCCAGTTTAGCTGTGCAGAAGAAGAACAACAAGAAGAAGAAATATCTCGAAATATGTCCGTCAGGCCCCTTCCCTTGAGATAAATCTGCAAATATCTCGGAAACGAAGCGAGCTATGGCAAAATGTTAAGACACCTTATTTGTAGAGAATTAAGTTTCCTACTTTTTATGTTGTATGATATTTTTTGATCAGATGCGTAGTTCTCGAGATATATCAAGATATTTAAAAGTTCCGAAACCGCACCAACATAATAGAGATACAGAAACACCGTGGCCCCTTTCTTTGAGATAACTCTGCACTAGTGCGAGCCGCAAATGCCACTTCCAGCTTAGCTGTGCCGAAGAAGAACAACAATAAGAAGAAATATCTCGAAATATGTCCGTCAGGCCCCTTCCCTTGAGATAAATCTGCAAATATCTCGGAAACGAAGCGAGCTATGGCAAAATGTTAAGAGACCTTATTTGTAGAGAATTAAGTTTCCTACTTTTTACGTTCTATGATATTTTTTGATCAGATGCGTAGTTCTCGAGATATATCAAGATATTTAAAAGTTCCGAAGCCGCACCAACATAATAGAGATACAGAAACACCGTGGCTCCTTTCTTTGAGATATCTCTGCACTATTGCGAGCTGCAAATGCCACTTCCAGTTTAGCTGTGCAGAAGAAGAACAACAAGAAGAAGAAATATCTCGAAATATGTCCGTTAGGCCCCTTCCCTTGGGATAAATCTGCAAATATCTCGGAAACGAAGCGAGCTATGGCAAAATGTTAAGAGACCTTTTCTGTAGAGAATTAAGTTTCCTACTTTTTATGTTCTATGATATTTTTTGATCAGAAGCGTAGTTTTCGAGATATATCGAGATATTTAAAAGTTCCGAAGCCGCACCAACATAATAGAGATACAGAAACACCGTGGCCCCTTTCTTTGAGATAACTCTGCACGATTGCGAGCGGGAAATGCCACTTCCAGTTTAGCTGTGCAGAAGAAGAACAACAAGAAGAAGAAATATCTCGAAATATGTCCATCAGGACCCTTCCCTTCAGATAAATCTGCAAATATCTCGGAAACGAAGCGAGCTATGGCAAAATGTTAAGAGACCTTATTTGTAGAGAATTAAGTTTCCTACTTTTTATGTTCTATGATATTTTTTGATCAGACGCGTAGTTCTAGAGATATATCAAGATATTTAAAAGTTTCGAAGCCGCACCAACATAATAGAGATACAGAAACACCGTGGCCCCTTTCTTTGAGATAACTTTGCACTATTGGAGCTGCAAATGCCACTTCCAGCTTAGCTGTGCAGAAGAAGAGCAACAAGCAGAAGAAATATCTCGAAATATGTCCGTCAGGCCCCTTCCCTTGAGATAAATCTGCAAATATCTCGGAAACGAAGCGAGCTATGGCAAAATGTTAAGAGACCTTATTTGTAGAGAATTAAGTTTCCTACTTTTTATGTTCTATGATATTTTTTGATCAGATGCGTAGTTCTCGAGATATATCAAGATATTTAAAAGTTCCGAAGCAGCACCAACATAATAGAGATACAGAAACACCGTGGCTCCTTTCTTTGAGATATCTCTGCACTATTGCGAGCTGCAAATGCCACTTCCAGTTTAGCTGTGCAGAAGAAGAACAACAAGAAGAAGAAATATCTCGAAATATGTCCGTCAGGCCCCTTCCCTTGAGATAAATCTGCAAATATCTCGGAAACGAAGCGAGCTATGGCAAAATGTTAAGACACCTTATTTGTAGAGAATTAAGTTTCCTACTTTTTATGTTGTATGATATTTTTTGATCAGATGCGTAGTTCTCGAGATATATCAAGATATTTAAAAGTTCCGTAACCGCACCAACATAATAGAGATACAGAAACACCGTGGCCCCTTTCTTTGAGATAACTCTGCACTAGTGCGAGCCGCAAATGCCACTTCCAGCTTAGCTGTGCCGAAGAAGAACAACAATAAGAAGAAATATCTCGAAATATGTCCGTCAGGCCCCTTCCCTTGAGATAAATCTGCAAATATCTCGGAAACGAAGCGAGCTATGGCAAAATGTTAAGAGACGTTTTTTGTAGAGAATTATATTTCCTACAATTGATGTTCTATGATATTTTTTGATCAGAAGCGTAGTTTTCGAGATATATCGAGATATTTAAAAGTTCCGAAGCCGCACCAACATAATAGAGATACAGAAACACCGTGGCCCCTTTCTTTGAGATAACACTGCACTATTGCGAGCTGCAAATGCCACTTCCAGCTTAGCTGTGCAGAAGAAGAACAACAAGAAGAAGAAATATCTCGAAATATGTCCGTCAGGCCCCTT
Organism: Osmia lignaria lignaria; assembly: GCF_051020975.1. Taxonomy (NCBI): domain Eukaryota; kingdom Metazoa; phylum Arthropoda; class Insecta; order Hymenoptera; family Megachilidae; genus Osmia; species Osmia lignaria. Next base: position 30,843,885 of record NW_027478158.1, on the reverse strand, counting down.
CCGTTGAGATAAATCTGCAAATATCTCGGAAACCAAGCGAGCTATGGCAAAATGTTAAGAGACCTTTTTTGTAGAGAATTAAGTTTCCTACTTTTTATGTTCTATGATATTTTTTGATCAGATGCGTAGTTCTCGAGATATATCAAGATATTTAAAAGTTCCGAAGCCGCACCAACATAATAGAGATACAGAAACACCGTGGCCCCTTTCTTTGAGATAACTCTGCACTATTGCGAGCTGTAAATGCCACTTCCAGCTTAGCTGTGCAGAAGAAGAACAACAAGAAGAAGAAATATCTCGAAATATGTCCGTAAGGCCCCTTCCCTTGAGATAAATCTGCAAATATCTCGGAAACGAAGCGAGCTATGGCAAAATGTTAAGAGACCTTTTTTGTAGAGAATTAAGTTTCCTACTTTTTATCTTCTATGATATTTTTTGATCAGAAGCGTAGTTTTCGAGATATATCGAGATATTTAAAAGTTCCGAAGCCGCACCAACATAATAGAGATACAGAAACACCGTGGCCCCTTTCTTTGAGATAACTCTGCACGATTGCGAGCTGGAAATGCCACTTCCAGTTTAGCTGTGCAGAAGAAGAACAACAAGAAGAAGAAATATCTCGAAATATGTCCATCAGGACCCTTCCCTTCAGATAAATCTGCAAATATCTCGGAAACGAAGCGAGCTATGGCAAAATGTTAAGAGACCTTTTTTGTAGAGAATCAAGTTTCCTACTTTTTATCTTGTATGATATTTTTTGATCAGATGCGTAATTCTCGAGATATATCAAGATATTTAAAAGTTCCGAAGCCGCACCAACATAATAGAGATACAGAAACACCGTGGCCCCTTTCTTTGAGATAACTCTGCACTATTGCGAGCTGCAAATGCCACTTCCAGCTTAGCTGTGCGGAAGAAGAACAACAAGAAGAAGAAATATCTCGAAATATGTCCGTCAGGCCCCTTCCCTTGAGATAAATCTGCAAATATCTCGGAAACCTAGCGAGCTATGGCAAAATGTTATGAGACCTTTTTTGTAGAGAATTAAGTTTCCTACTTTTTATGTTCTATGATATTTTTTGATTAGATGCGTAGTTCTCGAGATATATCAAGATATTTAAAAGTTCCGAAGCTGCACCAACATAATAGAGATACAGAAACACCGTGGCCCCTTTCTTTGAGATAACTGTGCACTATTGCGAGCTGCAAATGCCACTTCCAGCTTAGCTGTGCAGAAGAAGAACAACAAGAAGAAGAAATATCTCGAAATATGTCCGTCAGGCCCCTTCCCTTGAGATAAATCTGCAAATATCTCGGAAACAAAGAGAGCTATGGCAAAATGTTAAGAGACCTTTTTTGTAGAGAATTAAGTTTCCTACTTTTTATGTTCTATGATATTTTTTGATCAGATGCGTAGTTCTCGAGATATATCAAGATATTTAAAAGTTCCGAAGCCGCACCAACATAATAGAGATACAGAAACACCGTGGCCCCTTTCTTTGAGATAACTCTGCACTATTGCGAGCTGTAAATGCCACTTCCAGCTTAGCTGTGCAGAAGAAGAACAACAAGAAGAAGAAATATCTCGAAATATGTCCGTCAGGCCCCTTCCCTTGAGATATATCTGCAAATATCTCGGAAACGAAGCGAGCTATGGCAAAATGTTAAGAGACCTTTTTTGTAGAGAATTATGTTTTCTACAATTTATGTTCTATGATATTTTTTGATCAGAGGCGTAGTTTTCGAGATATATCGAGATATTTAAAAGTTCCGAAGCCGCACCAACATAATAGAGATACAGAAACACCGTGGCCCCTTTCTTTGAGATAACTCTGCACTAGTGCGAGCCGCAAATGCCACTTCCAGTTTAGCTGTGCAGAAGAAGAACAACAAGAAGAAGAAATATCTCGAAATATGTCCGTCAGGCCCCTTCCCTTGAGATAAATCTGCAAATTTCTCGGAAACCAAGCGAGCTATGGCAAAATGTTAAGAGACCTTTTTTGTAGAGAATTAGGTTTCCTACTTTTTATGTTGTATGATATTTTTTGATCAGATGCGTAGTTCTCGAGATATATCAAGATATTTAAAAGTTCCGAAGCCGCACCAACATAATAGAGATACAGAAACACCGTGGCCCCTTTCTTTGAGATAACTCTGCACTATTGCGAGCTGCAAATGCCACTTCCAGCTTAGCTGTGCAGAAGAAGAACAACAAGAAGAAGAAATATCTCGATATATGTCCGTAAGGCCCCTTCCCTTGAGATAAATCTGCAAATATCTCGGAAACGAAGCGAGCTATGGCAAAATGTTAAGAGACCTTTTTTGTAGAGAATTAAGTTTCCTACTTTTTATCTTCTATGATATTTTTTGATCAGATGCGTAGTTCTCGAGATATATCAAGATATTTAAAAGTTCCGAAACCGCACCAACATAATAGAGATACAGAAACACCGTGGCCCCTTTCTTTGAGATAACTCTGCACTAGTGCGAGCCGCAAATGCCACTTCCAGCTTAGCTGTGCAGAAGAAGAACAACAAGAAGAAGAAATATCTCGAAATATGTCCGTCAGGCCCCTTCCCTTGAGATAAATCTGCAAATATCTCGGAAACGAAGAGAGCTATGGCAAAATGTTAAGAGACCTTTTTTGTAGAGAATTAAGTTTCCTACTTTTTATGTTCTATGATATTTTTTGATCAGATGCGTAGTTCTCGAGATATATCAAGATATTTAAAAGTTCCGAAGCCGCACCAACATAATAGAGATACAGAAACACCGTGGCCCCTTTCTTTGAGATAACTCTGCACTATTGCGAGCTGTAAATGCCACTTCCAGCTTAGCTGTGCAGAAGAAGAACAACAAGAAGAAGAAATATCTCGAAATATGTCCGTCAGGCCCCTTCCTTTGAGATAAATCTGCAAATATCTCGGAAACGAAGCGAGCTATGGCAAAATGTTAGGAGACCTTTTTTGTAGAGCATTAAGTTTCCTACTTTTTATGTTCTATGATATTTTTTGATCAGATGCGTAGATCTCGAGATATATCAAGATATTTAAAAGTTCCGAAGCCGCACCAACATAATAGAGATACAGAAACACCGTGGCCACCTTCTTTGAGATAACTCTGCACTATTGCGAGCTGCAAATGCCACTTCCAGCTTAGCTGTGCAGAAGAAGAACAACAAGAAGAAGAAATATCTCGAAATATGTCCGTCAGGCCCCTTCCCTTGAGATATATCTGCAAATATCTCGGAAACGAAGCGAGCTATGGCAAAATGTTGAGAGACCTTTTTTGTAGAGAATTATGTTTCCTACAATTTATGTTCTATGATATTTTTTGTTCAGAAGCGTAGTTTTCGAGATATATCGAGATATTTAAAAGTTCCGACGCCGCACCAACATAATAGAGATACAGAAACACCGTGGCCCCTTTCTTTGAGATAACTCTGCACTAGTGCGAGCCGCAAATGCCACTTCCAGCTTAGCTGTGCAGAAGAAGAACAACAAGAAGAAGAAATATCTCGAAATATGTCCGTCAGGCCCCTTCCCTTGAGATAAATCTGCAAATATCTCGGAAACGAAGCGAGCTATGGCAAAATGTTAAGAGACCTTTTTTGTAGAGAATTAAGTTTCCTACTTTTTATGTTCTATGATATTTTTTGATCAGATGCGTAGTTCTCGAGATATATCAAGATATTTAAAAGTTCCGAAGCCGCACCAACATAATAGAGATACAAAAACACCGTGGCCCCTTTCTTTGAGATAACTCTGCACTATTGCGAGCTGTAAGTGCCACTTCCAGCTTAGCTGTGCAGAAGAAGAACAACAAGAAGAAGAAATATCTCGAAATATGTCCGTCAGGCCTCTTCCCTTGAGATAAATCGGCAAATATCTCGGAAACGAAGCGAGCTATGGCAAAATGTTAAGAGACCTTTTTTGTAGAGAATTAAGTTTCCTACTTTTTATGTTCTATGATATTTTTTGATCAGATGCGTAGTTCTCGAGATATATCAAGATATTTAAAAGTTCCGAAGCCGCACCAACATAATAGAGATACAGAAACACCGTGGCCCCTTTCTTTGAGATAACTCTGCACTATTGCGAGCTGGAAATGCCACTTCCAGTTTAGCTGTGCAGAAGAAGAACAACAAGAAGAAGAAATATCTCGAAATATGTCCGTCAGGCCCCTTCCCTTGAGATAAATCTGCAAATATCTCGGAAACGAAGCGAGCTATGGCAAAATGTTAAGAGACCTTTTTTGTAGAGAATTAAGTTTCCTACTTTTTATGTTCTATGATATTTTTTGATCAGATGCGTAGTTCTCGAGATATATCAAGATATTTAAAAGTTCCGAAGCCGCACCAACATAATAGAGATACAGAAACACCGTGGCCCCCTTCTTTGAGATAACTCTGCACTATTGCGAGCTGCAAATGCCACTTCCAGCTTAGCTGTGCAGAAGAAGAACAACAAGAAGAAGAAATATCTTGAAATATGTCCGTCAGGCGCCATCCCTTGAGATAAATCTGCAAATATCTCGGAAACGAAGCGAGCTATGGCAAAATGTTAAGAGACCTTTTTTGTAGAGAATTAAGTTTCCTACTTTTTATGTTCTATGATATTTTTTGATCAGATGCGTAGTTCTCGGGATATATCAAGATATTTAAAAGTTCCGAAGCCGCACCAACATAATAGAGATACAAAAACACCGTGGCCCCTTTCTTTGAGATAACTCTGCACTATTGCGAGCTGTAAGTGCCACTTCCAGCTTAGCTGTGCAGAAGAAGAACAACAAGAAGAAGAAATATCTTGAAATATGTCCGTCAGGCCCCTTCCCTTGAGATAAATCTGCAAATATCTCGGAAACGAAGCGAGCTATGGCAAAATGTTAAGAGACCTTTTTTGTAGAGAATTAAGTTTCCTACTGTTTATGTTCTATGATATTTTTTGATCAGATGCGTAGTTCTCGGGATATATCAAGATATTGAAAAGTTCCGAAGCCGCACCAACATAATAGAGATACAGAAACACCGTGGCCCCCTCCTTTGAGATAACTCTGCACTATTGCGAGCTGCAAATGCCACTTCCAGCTTAGCTGTGCAGAAGAAGAACAACAAGAAGAAGAAATATCTTGAAATATGTCCGTCAGGCCCCATCCCTTGAGATAAATCTGCAAATATCTCGGAAACGAAGCGAGCTATGGCAAAATGTTAAGAGACCTTTTTTGTAGAGAATTAAGTTTCCTACTTTTTATGTTTTATAATATTTTTTGATCAGATGCGTAGTTCTCGGGATATATCAAGATATTGAAAAGTTCCGAAGCCGCACCAACATAATAGAGATACAGAAACGCCGTGGCCCCTTTCTTTGAGATAACTCTGCACTAGTGCGAGCCGCAAATGCCACTTCCAGCTTAGTTGTGCAGAAGAAGAACAACAAGAAGAAGAAATATCTCGAAATATGTCCGTCAGGCCCCTTCCCTTGAGATAAATCTGCAAATATCTCGGAAACGAAGCGAGCTATGGCAAAATGTTAAGAGACCTTTCTTGTAGAGAATTAAGTTTCCTACTTTTTATGTAGTATGATATTTTTTGATCAGATGCGTAGTTCTCGAGATATATCAAGATATTTAAAAGTTCCGAAGCCGCACCAACATAATAGAGATACAGAAACACCGTGGCCCCTTTCTTTGAGATAACTCTGCACTAGTGCGAGCCGCAAATACCACTTCCAGCTTAGCTGTGCAGAAGAAGAACAACAAGAAGAAGAAATATCTCGAAATATGTCCGTCAGGCCCCTTCCCTTGAGATAAATCTGCAAATATCTCGGAAACGAAGCGAGCTATGGCAAAATGTTAAGAGACCTTTTTTGTAGAGAATTATGTTTCCTACAATTTATGTTCTATGATATTTTTTGATCACAAGCGTAGTTTTCGAGATATATCGAGATATTTAAAAGTTCCGAAGCCGCACCAACATAATAGAGATTCAGAAACACCGTGGCCCCTTTCTTTGAGATAACTCTGCACTAGTGCGAGCCGCAAATGCCACTTCCAGCTTAGCTGTGCAGAAGAAGAACAACAAGAAGAAGAAATATCTCGAAATATGTCCGTCAGGCCCCTTCCCTTGAGATAAATCTGCAAATATCTCGGAAACGAAGCGAGCTATGGCAAAATGTTAAGAGACCTTTTTTGTAGAGAATTAAGTTTCCTACTTTTTATGTTCTATGATATTTTTTGATCAGATGCGTAGTTCTCGAGATATATCAAGATATTTAAAAGTTCCGAAGCCGCACCAACATAATAGAGATACAAAAACACCGTGGCCCCTTTCTTTGAGATAACTCTGCACTATTGCGAGCTGTAAGTGCCACTTCCAGCTTAGCTGTGCAGAAGAAGAACAACAAGAAGAAGAAATATCTCGAAATATGTCCGTCAGGCCTCTTCCCTTGAGATAAATCGGCAAATATCTCGGAAACGAAGCGAGCTATGGCAAAATGTTAAGAGACCTTTTTTGTAGAGAATTAAGTTTCCTACTTTTTATGTTGTATGATATTTTTTGATCAGATGCGTAGTTCTCGAGATATATCAAGATATTTAAAAGTTCCGAAGCCGCACCAACATAATAGAGATACAGAAACACCGTGGCCCCTTTCTTTGAGATAACTCTGCACTATTGCGAGCTGGACATGCCACTTCCAGTTTAGCTGTGCAGAAGAAGAACAACAAGAAGAAGAAATATCTCGAAATATGTCCGTCAGGCCCCTTCCCTTGAGATAAATCTGCAAATATCTCGGAAACGAAGCGAGCTATGGCAAAATGTTAAGAGACCTTTTTTGTAGAGAATTAAGTTTCCTACTTTTTATGTTCTATGATATTTTTTGATCAGATGCGTAGTTCTCGAGATATATCAAGATATTTAAAAGTTCCGAAGCCGCACCAACATAATAGAGATACAGAAACACCGTGGCCCCCTTCTTTGAGATAACTCTGCACTATTGCGAGCTGCAAATGCCACTTCCAGCTTAGCTGTGCAGAAGAAGAACAACAAGAAGAAGAAATATCTTGAAATATGTCCGTCAGGCCCCTTCCCTTGAGATAAATCTGCAAATATCTCGGAAACGAAGCGAGCTATGGCAAAATGTTAAGAGACCTTTTTTGTAGAGAATTAAGTTTCCTACTGTTTATGTTCTATGATATTTTTTGATCAGATGCGTAGTTCTCGGGATATATCAAGATATTGAAAAGTTCCGAAGCCGCACCAACATAATAGAGATACAAAAACACCGTGGCCCCTTTCTTTGAGATAACTCTGCACTATTGCGAGCTGTAAGTGCCACTTCCAGCTTAGCTGTGCAGAAGAAGAACAACAAGAAGAAGAAATATCTCGAAATATGTCCGTCAGGCCTCTTCCCTTGAGATAAATCGGCAAATATCTCGGAAACGAAGCGAGCTATGGCAAAATGTTAAGAGACCTTTTTTGTAGAGAATTAAGTTTCCTACTTTTTATGTTCTATGATATTTTTTGATCAGATGCGTAGTTCTCGAGATATATCAAGATATTTAAAAGTTCCGAAGCCGCACCAACATAATAGAGATACAGAAACACCGTGGCCCCTTTCTTTGAGATAACTCTGCACTATTGCGAGCTGGAAATGCCACTTCCAGTTTAGCTGTGCAGAAGAAGAACAACAAGAAGAAGAAATATCTCGAAATATGTCCGTCAGGCCCCTTCCCTTGAGATAAATCTGCAAATATCTCGGAAACGAAGCGAGCTATGGCAAAATGTTAAGAGACCTTTTTTGTAGAGAATTAAGTTTCCTACTTTTTATGTTCTATGATATTTTTTGATCAGATGCGTAGTTCTCGAGATATATCAAGATATTTAAAAGTTCCGAAGCCGCACCAACATAATAGAGATACAGAAACACCGTGGCCCCCTTCTTTGAGATAACTCTGCACTATTGCGAGCTGCAAATGCCACTTCCAGCTTAGCTGTGCAGAAGAAGAACAACAAGAAGAAGAAATATCTTGAAATATGTCCGTCAGGCCCCATCCCTTGAGATAAATCTGCAAATATCTCGGAAACGAAGCGAGCTATGGCAAAATGTTAAGAGACCTTTTTTGTAGAGAATTAAGTTTCCTACTTTTTATGTTCTATGATATTTTTTGATCAGATGCGTAGTTCTCGGGATATATCAAGATATTGAAAAGTTCCGAAGCCGCACCAACATAATAGAGATACAGAAACACCGTGGCCCCTTTCTTTGAGATAACTCTGCACTATTGCGAGCTGCAAATGCCACTTCCAGCCTAGCTGTGCAGAAGAAGAACAACAAGAAGAAGAAATATCTCGAAATATGTCCGTCAGGCCCCTTCCCTTGAGATAAATCTGCAAATATCTCGGAAACGAAGCGAGCTATGGCAAAATCTTAAGAGACCTTTTTTGTAGAGAATTAAGTTTCCTACTTTTTATGTTCTATGATATTTTTTGATCAGATGCGTAGTTCTCGAGATATATCAAGATATTTAAAAGTTCCGAAGCCGCACCAACATAATAGAGATACAGAAACACCGTGGCCCCTTTCTTTGAGATAACTCTGCACTATTGCGAGCTGGAAATGCCACTTCCAGTTTAGCTGTGCAGAAGAAGAACAACAAGAAGAAGAAATATCTCGAAATATGTCCGTCAGGCCCCTTCCCTTGAGATAAATCTGCAAATATCTCGGAAACGAAGCGAGCTATGGCAAAATGTTAAGAGACCTTTTTTGTAGAGAATTAAGTTTCCTACTTTTTACGCTCTACGATATTTTTTGATCAGAAGCGTAGTTCTCGAGATATATCGAGATATTTAAAAGTTCCGAAGCCGCACCAACATAATAGAGATACAGAAACACCGTGGCCCCTTTCTTTAAGATAACTCTGCACTATTGCGAGCTGCAAATGCCACTTCCAGCTTAGCTGTGCAGAAGAAGAACAACAAGAAGAAGAAATATCTCGAAATATGTCCGTCAGGCCCCTTCCCTTGAGATAAATCTGCAAATATCTCGGAAACGAAGCGAGCTATGGCAAAATGTTAAGAGACCTTTTTTGTAGAGAATTATGTTTCCTACAATTTATGTTCTATGATATTTATTGATCACAAGCGTAGTTTTCGAGATATATCGAGATATTTAAAAGTTCCGAAGCCGCACCAACATAATAGAGATACAGAAACACCGTGGCCCCTTTCTTTGAGATAACTCTGCACTATTGCGAGCTGGAAATGCCACTTCCAGTTTAGCTGTGCAGAAGAAGAACAACAAGAAGAAGCAATATCTCGAAATATGTCCGTCAGGCCCCTTCCCTTGAGATAAATCTGCAAATATCTCGGAAACGAAGCGAGCTATGGCAAAATGTTAAGAGACCTTTTTTGTAGAGAATTAAGTTTCCTACTTTTTATGTTCTATGATATTTTTTGATCAGATGCGTAGTTCTCGAGATATATCAAGATATTTAAAAGTTCCGAAGCCGCACCAACATATTAGAGATACAGAAACACCGTGGCCCCTTTCTTTGAGATAACTCTGCACTATTGCGAGCTGGAAATGCCACTTCCAGTTTAGCTGTGCAGAAGAAGAACAACAAGAAGAAGAAATATCTCGAAATATGTCCGTCAGGCCCCTCCCCTTGAGATAAATCTGCAAATATCCCGGAAACGAAGCGAGCTATGGCAAAATGTTAAGAGACCTTTTTTGTAGAGAATTAAGTTTCCTACTTTTTATGTTCTATGATATTTTTTGATCAGATGCGTAGTTCTCGAGATATATCAAGATATTTAAAAGTTCCGAAGCCGCACCAACATAATTGGGATACAGAAACACCGTGGCCCCTTTCTTTGAGATAACTCTGCACTATTGCGAGCTGCAAATGCCACTTCCAGCTTAGCTGTGCAGAAGAAGAACAACAAGAAGAAGAAATATCTCGAAATATGTCCGTCAGGCCCCTTCCCTTGAGATAAATCTGCAAATATCTCGGAAACGAAGCGAGCTATGGCAAAATGTTAAGAGACCTTTTTTGTAGAGAATTAAGTTTCCTACTTTTTATGTTCTATGATATTTATTGATCAGACGCGTAGTTTTCGAGATATATCGAGATATTTAAAAGTTCCGAAGCCGCACCAACATAATAGAGATACAGAAACACCGTGGCCCCTTTCTTTGAGATAACTCTGCACTATTGCGAGCTGCAAATGCCACTTCCAGCTTAGCTGTGCAGAAGAAGAACAACAAGAAGAAGAAATATCTCGAAATATGTCCGACAGGCCCCTTCTATTGAGATAAATCTGCATATATCTCGGAAACCAAGCGAGCTATGGCAAAATGTTAAGAGACCTTTTTTGTAGAGAATTAAGTTTCGTACTTTTTATGCTCTATGATATTTTTTGATCAGATGCGTAGTTCTCGAGATATATCAAGATATTTAAAAGTTCCGAAGCCGCACCAACATAATAGAGATACAGAAACACCGTGGACCCTTTCTTTGAGATAACTCTGCACTATTGCGAGCTGCAAATGCCACTTCCAGCTTAGCTGTGCAGAAGAAGAACAACAAGAAGAAGAAATATCTCGAAATATGTCCGTCAGGCCCCTTCCCTTGAGATAAATCTGCATATATCTCGGCAACCAAGCGAGCTATGGCAAAATGTTAAGAGACCTTTTTTGTAGAGAATTATGTTTCCTACAATTTATGTTCTATGATATTTATTGATCACAAGCGTAGTTTTCGAGATATATCGAGATATTTAAAAGTTCCGAAGCCGCACCAACATAATAGAGATTCAGAAACACTGTGGCCCCTTTCTTTGAGATAACTCTGCACTAGTGCGAGCCGCAAATGCCACTTCCAGCTTAGCTGTGCAGAAGAAGAACAACAAGAAGAAGAAATATCTCGAAATATGTCCGTCAGGCCCCTTCCCTTGAGATAAATCTGCAAATATCTCGGAAACGAAGCGAGCAATGGCAAAATGTTAAGAGACCTTTTTTGTAGAGAATTAAGTTTCCTACTTTTTATGTTCTATGATATTTTTTGATCAGATGCGTAGTTCTTGAGATATATCAAGATATTTAAAAGTTCCGAAGCCGCACCAACATAATAGAGATACAGAAACACCGTGGCCCCTTTCTTTGAGATAACTCTGCACTATTGCGAGCTGCAAATGCCACTTCCAGCTTAGCTGTGCAGAAGAAGAACAACAAGAAGAAGAAATATCTCGAAATATGTCCGTCAGGCCCCTTCCCTTGAGATATATCTGCAAATATCTCGGAAACGAAGCGAGCTATGCCAAAATGTTAAGAGACCTTTTTTGTAGAGAATTAAGTTTCCTACTTTTTATGATCTATGATATTTTTTGATCAGATGCGTAGTTCTCGAGATATATCAAGATATTTAAAAGTTCCGAAGCCGCACCAACATAATAGAGATACAGAAACACCGTGGCCCCTTTCTTTGAGATAACTCTGCACTATTGCGAGCTGCAAATGCCACTTCCAGCTTAGCTGTGCAGAAGAAGAACAACAAGAAGAAGAAATATCTCGGAATATGTCCGTCAGGCCCCTTCCCTTGAGATAAATCTGCAAATATCTCGGAAACGAAGCGAGCTATGGCAAAATGTTAAGAGACCTTTTTTGTAGAGAATTAAGTTTCCTACTTTTTATGTTCTATGATATTTTTTGATCAGATGCGTAGTTCTCGAGATATATCAAGATATTTAAAAGTTCCGAAGCCGCACCAACATAATAGAGATACAGAAACACCGTGGCCCCTTTCTTTGAGATAACTCTGCACTATTGCGAGCTGGAAATGCCACTTCCAGTTTAGCTGTGCAGAAGAAGAACAACAAGAAGAAGAAATATCTCGAAATATGTCCGTCAGGCCCCTTCCCTGGAGATAAATCTGCAAATATCTCGGAAACGAAGCGAGCTATGGCAAAATGTTAAGAGACCTTTTTTGTAGAGAATTAAGTTTCCTACTTTTTATGTTCTATGATATTTTTTGATCAGATGCGTAGTTCTCGAGATATATCAAGATATTTAAAAGTTCCGAAGCCGCACCAACATAACAGAGATACAGAAACACCGTGGCCCCTTTCTTTGAGATAACTCTGCACTATTGCGAGCTGCAAATGCCACTTCCAACTTAGCTGTGCAGAAGAAGAACAACAAGAAGAAGCAATATCTCGAAATATGTCCGTCAGGCCCCTTCCCTTGAGATAAATCTGCAAATACCCCGGAAACGAAGCGAGCTATGGCAAAATGTTAAGAGACCTTTTTTGTAGAGAATTAAGTTTCCTACTTTTTATGTTCTATGATATTTTTTGATCAGATGCGTAGTTCTCGAGATATATCAAGATATTTAAAAGTTCCGAAGCCGCACCAACATAATTGGGATACAGAAACACCGTGGCCCCTTTCTTTGAGATAACTCTGCACTATTGCGAGCTGCAAATGCCACTTCCAGCTTAGCTGTGCAGAAGAAGAACAACAAGAAGAAGAAATATCTCGAAATATGTCCGTCAGGCCCCTTCCCTTGAGATAAATCTGCAAATATCTCGGAAACGAAGCAAGCTATGGCAAAATGTTAAGAGACCTTTTTTGTAGAGAATTAAGTTTCCTACTTTTTATGTTCTATGATATTTTTTGATCAGATGCGTAGTTCTCGAGATATATCAAGATATTTAAAAGTTCCGAAGCCGCACCAACATAATAGAGATACAGAAACACCGTGGCCCCTTTCTTTGAGATAACTCTGCACTATTGCGAGCTGGAAATGCCACTTCCAGTTTAGCAGTGCAGAAGAAGAACAACAAGAAGAAGAAATATCTCGAAATATGTCCGTCAGGCCCCTTCCCTTGAGATAAATCTGCCAATATCTCGGAAACGAAGCGAGCTATGGCAAAATGTTAAGCGACCTTTTTTGTAGAGAATTAAGTTTCCTACTTTCTATGTTGTATGATATTTTTTGATCAGATGCGTAGATCTCGAGATATATCAAGATATTTAAAAGTTCCGAAGTTGCACCAACATAATAGAGGTACAGAAACACCGTGGCCTCTTTCTTTGAGATAACTCTGCACTATTGCGAGCTGCAAATGCCACTTCCAGCTTAGCTGTGCAGAAGAAGAACAACAAGAAGAAGAAATATCTCGAAATATGTCCGTCAGGCCCCTTCCCTCGAGATAAATCTGCAAATATCTCGGAAACGAAGCGAGCTATGGCAAAATGTTAAGAGACCTTTGTTGTAGAGAATTAAGGTTCCTACTTTTTCTGTTCTATGATATTTTTTGATCAGATGCGTAGTTCTCGAGATATATCAAGATATTTAAAAGTTCCGAAGCCGCACCAACATAATAGAGATACAGAAACACCGTGGCCCCTTTCTTTGCGATAACTCTGCACTATTGCGAGCTGCAAATGCCACTTCCAGCTTAGCTGTGCAGAAGAAGAACAACAAGAAGAAGAAATATCTCGAAATATGTCCGTCAGGCCCCTTCCCTTGAGATAAATCTGCAAATATCTCGGAAACGAAGCGAGCTATGGCAAAATGTTAAGAGACCTTTTTTGTAGAGAATTAAGTTTCCTACTTTTTATGTTCTATGATATTTTATGATCAGATGCGTAGATCTCGAGATATATCAAGATATTTAAAAGTTCCGAAGCCGCACCAACATAATAGAGATACAGAAACACCGTGGACCCTTTCTTTGAGATAATTCTGCACTATTGCGAGCTGCAAATGCCACTTCCAGCTTAGCTGTGCAGAAGAAGAACAACAAGAAGAAGAAATATCTCGAAATATGTCCGTCAGGCCCCTTCCCTTGAGATAAATCTGCAAATATCTCGGAAACGAAGCGAGCTATGGCAAAATGTTAAGAGACCTTTTTTGTAGAGAATTATGTTTCATACTTTTTGTGTTCTATCATATTTTTTGATCAGACGCGTAGTTCTCGAGATATATCAAGATATTTAAAAATTCCGAAGCCGCACCAACATAATAGAGATACAGAAACACCGTGGCCCCTTTCTTTGAGATAACTCTGCACTATTGCGAGCTGCAAATGCGACTTCCAGCTTAGCTGTGCAGAAGAAGAGCAACAAGAAGAAGAAATATCTCGAAATATGTCCGTCAGGCCCCTTCCCTTGAGATAAATCTGCATATATCTCGGAAACCAAGCGAGCTATGGCAAAATGTTACGAGACCTTTTTTGTAGAGAATTAAGTTTCGTACTTTTTATGTTCTATGATATTTTTTGTTCAGATGCGTAGTTCTCGAGATATATCAAGATATTTAAAAGTTCCGAAGCCGCACCAACATAATAGAGATACAGAAACACCTTGGCCCCTTTCTTTGAGATAACTCTGCACTATTGCGAGCTGCAAATGCCACTTCCAGCTTAGCCGTGCAGAAGAAGAACAACAAGAAGAAGAAATATTTCGAAATATGTCCGTCAGGCCCCTTCCCTTGAGATAAATCTGCAAATATCTCGGAAACGAAGCGAGCTATGGCAAAATGTTAAGAGACCTTATTTGTAGGGAATTAAGTTTCCTACTTTTTATGTTCTATGATATTTTTTGATAAGATGCGTAGTTCTCGTGATATATCAAGATATTTAAAAGTTCCGAAGCTGCACCAACATAATAGAGGTACAGAAACACCGTGGCCTGTTTCTTTGAGATAACTCTGCACAATTGCGAGCTGCAAATGCCACTTCCAGCTTAGGTGTGCAGAAGAAGAACAACAAGAAGAAGAAATATCTCGAAATATGTCCGTCAGGCCCCTTCCCTTGAGATAAATCTGCACATATCTCGGAAACAAAGCGAGCTATGGCAAAATGGTGAGAGACCTTTTTTGTAGAGAATTAAGTTTCCTACTTTTTATGTTCTATGATATTTATTGATCAGACGCGTAGTTTTCGAGATATATCGAGATATTTAAAAGTTCCGAAGCCGCACCAACATAATAGAGATACAGAAACACCGTGGCCCCTTTCTTTGAGATAACTCTGCACTATTGCGAGCTGCAAATGCCACTTCCAGCTTAGCTGTGCAGAAGAAGAACAACAAGAAGAAGAAATATCACGAAATATGTCCGTTAGGCCCCTTCCCTTGAGATAAATCTGCAAATATCTCGGGAACGAAGCGAGCTATGGCAAAATGTTAAGAGACCTTTTTTGTAGAGAATTAAGTTTCCTACTCTTTATGTTCTATGATATTTTTTGATCAGATGCGTAGTTCTCGAGATATATCAAGATATTTAAAAGTTCCGAAGCCGCACCAACATAATAGAGATACAGAAACACCTTGGCCCCTTTCTTTGAGATAACTCTGCACTATTGCGAGCTGCAAATGCCACTTCCAGCTTAGCTGTGCAGAAGAAGAACAACAAGAAGAAGAAATATTTCGAAATATGTCCGTCAGGCCCCTTCCCTTGAGATAAATCTGCAAATATCTCGGAAACGAAGCGAGCTATGGCAAAATGTTAAGAGACCTTATTTGTAGGGAATTAAGTTTCCTACTTTTTATGTTCTATGATATTTTTTGATCAGATGCGTAGTTCTCGAGATATATCAAGATATTTAAAAGTTCCGAAGCTGCACCAACATAATAGAGGTACAGAAACACCGTGGCCTGTTTCTTTGAGATAACTCTGCACAATTGCGAGCTGCAAATGCCACTTCCAGCTTAGGTGTGCAGAAGAAGAACAACAAGAAGAAGAAATATCTCGAAATATGTCCGTCAGGCCCCTTCCCTTGAGATAAATCTGCACATATCTCGGAAACAAAGCGAGCTATGGCAAAATGGTAAGAGACCTTTTTTGTAGAGAATTAAGTTTCCTACTTTTTATGTTGTATGATATTTATTGATCAGACGCGTAGTTTTCGAGATATATCGAGATATTTAAAAGTTCCGAAGCCGCACCAACATAATAGAGATACAGAAACACCGTGGCCCCTTTCTTTGAGATAACTCTGCACTATTGCGAGCTGCAAATGCCACTTCCAGCTTAGCTGTGCAGAAGAAGAACAACAGGAAGAAGAAATATCTCGAAATATGTCCGTCAGGCCCCTTCCCTTGAGATAAATCTGCAAATATCTCCGAAACGAAGCGAGCTATGGCAAAATGTTAAGAGACCTTATTTGTAGAGAATTAAGTTTCCTACTTTTTATGTTCTATGATATTTTTTGATCAGATGCGTAGTTCTCGAGATATATCAAGATATTTAAAAGTTCCGAAGCTGCACCAACATAATAGAGGTACAGAAACACCGTGGCCTCTTTCTTTGAGATAACTCTGCACAATTGCGAGCTGCAAATGCCACTTCCAGCTTAGGTGTGCAGAAGAAGAACAACAAGAAGAAGAAATATCTCGAAATATGTCCGTCAGGCCCCTTCCCTTGAGATAAATCTGCACATATCTCGGAAACAAAGCGAGCTATGGCAAAATGGTAAGAGACCTTTTTTGTAGAGAATTAAGTTTCCTACTTTTTATGTTCTATGATATTTATTGATCAGACGCGTAGTTTTCGAGATATATCGAGATATTTAAAAGTTCCGAAGCCGCACCAACATAATAGAGATACAGAAACACCGTGGCCCCTTTCTTTGAGATAACTCTGCACTATTGCGAGCTGCAAATGCCACTTCCAGCTTAGCTGTGCAGAAGAAGAACAACAAGAAGAAGAAATATCTCGAAATATGTCCGACAGGCCCCTTCCCTTGAGATAAATCTGCATATATCTCGGAAACCAAGCGAGCTATGGCAAAATGTTAAGAGACCTTTTTTGTAGAGAATTAAGTTTCGTACTTTTTATGCTCTATGATATTTTTTGATCAGATGCGTAGTTCTCGAGATATATCAAGATATTTAAAAGTTCCGAAGCCGCACCAACATAATAGAGATACAGAAACACCGTGGACCCTTTCTTTGAGATAACTCTGCACTATTGCGAGCTGCAAATGCCACTTCCAGCTTAGCTGTGCAGAAGAAGAACAACAAGAAGAAGAAATATCTCGAAATGTGTCCGTCAGGCCCCTTCCCTTGAGATAAATCTGCATATATCTCGGAAACCAAGCGAGCTATGGCAAAATGTTAAGAGACCTTTTTTGTAGAGAATTAAGTTTCGTACTTTTTATGTTCTATGATATTTTTTGATCAGATGCGTAGTTCTCGAGATATATCAAGATATTTAAAAGTTCGAAGCCGCACCAACATAATAGAGATACAGAAACACCGTGGCCCCTTTCTTTGAGATAACTCTGCACTATTGCGAGCTGCAAATGCCACTTCCAGCTTAGCTGTGCAGAAGAAGAACAACAAGAAGAAGAAATATCACGAAATATGTCCGTTAGGCCCCTTCCCTTGAGATAAATCTGCAAATATCTCGGGAACGAAGCGAGCTATGGCAAAATGTTAAGAGACCTTTTTTGTAGAGAATTACGTTTCCTACTCTTTATGTTCTATGATATTTTTTGATCAGATGCGTAGTTCTCGAGATATATCAAGATATTTAAAAGTTCCGAAGCCGCACCAACATAATAGAGATACAGAAACACCTTGGCCCCTTTCTTTGAGATAACTCTGCACTATTGCGAGCTGCAAATGCCACTTCCAGCTTAGCTGTGCAGAAGAAGAACAACAAGAAGAAGAAATATTTCGAAATATGTCCGTCAGGCCCCTTCCCTTGAGATAAATCTGCAAATATCTCGGAAACGAAGCGAGCTATGGCAAAATGTTAAGAGACCTTATTTGTAGGGAATTAAGTTTCCTACTTTTTATGTTCTATGATATTTTTTGATCAGATGCGTAGTTCTCGAGATATATCAAGATATTTAAAAGTTCCGAAGCTGCACCAACATAATAGAGGTACAGAAACACCGTGGCCTGTTTCTTTGAGATAACTCTGCACAATTGCGAGCTGCAAATGCCACTTCCAGCTTAGGTGTGCAGAAGAAGAACAACAAGAAGAAGAAATATCTCGAAATATGTCCGTCAGGCCCCTTCCCTTGAGATAAATCTGCACATATCTCGGAAACAAAGCGAGCTATGGCAAAATGGTAAGAGACCTTTTTTGTAGAGAATTAAGTTTCCTACTTTTTATGTTCTATGATATTTATTGATCAGACGCGTAGTTTTCGAGATATATCGAGATATTTAAAAGTTCCGAAGCCGCACCAACATAATAGAGATACAGAAACACCGTGGCCCCTTTCTTTGAGATAACTCTGCACTATTGCGAGCTGCAAATGCCACTTCCAGCTTAGCTGTGCAGAAGAAGAACAACAAGAAGAAGAAATATCACGAAATATGTCCGTTAGGCCCCTTCCCTTGAGATAAATCTGCAAATATCTCGGGAACGAAGCGAGCTATGGCAAAATGTTAAGAGACCTTTTTTGTAGAGAATTAAGTTTCCTACTCTTTATGTTCTATGATATTTTTTGATCAGATGCGTAGTTCTCGAGATATATCAAGATATTTAAAAGTTCGAAGCCGCACCAACATAATAGAGATACAGAAACACCGCGGCCCCTTTCTTTGAGATAACTCTGCACTATTGCGAGCTGCAAATGCCACTTCCAGCTTAGCTGTGCAGAAGAAGAACAACAAGAAGAAGAAATATCACGAAATATGTCCGTTAGGCCCCTTCCCTTGAGATAAATCTGCAAATATCTCGGGAACGAAGCGAGCTATGGCAAAATGTTAAGAGACCTTTTTTGTAGAGAATTAAGTTTCCTACTCTTTATGTTCTATGATATTTTTTGATCAGATGCGTAGTTCTCGAGATATATCAAGATATTTAAAAGTTCCGAAGCCGCACCAACATAATAGAGATACAGAAACACCGTGGCACCTTTCCTTGAGATAACTCTGCACTATTGTGAGCTGCAAATGCCACTTCCAGCTTAGCTGTGCAGAAGAAGAACAACAAGAAGAAGAAATATCACGAAATATGTCCGTTAGGCCCCTTCCCTTGAGATAAATCTGCAAATATCTCGGAAACGAAGCGAGCTATTGCAAAATGTTAAGAGACCTTTTTTGTAGAGAATTAAGTTTCCTACTCTTTATGTTCTATGATATTTTTTGATCAGATGCGTAGTTCTCGAGATATATCAAGATATTTAAAAGTTCCGAAGCCGCACCAACATAATAGAGATACAGAAACACCGTGGCCCCTTTCTTTGAGATAACTCTGCACTATTGCGAGCTGCAAATGCCATTTCCAGCTTAGCTGTGCAGAAGATGAACAACAAGAAGAAGAAATATTTCGAAATATGTCCGTCAGGCCCCTTCCCTTGAGATAAATCTGCAAATATCTCGGAAACGAAGCGAGCTATGGCAAAATGTTTAGAGACCTTATTTGTAGGGAATTAAGTTTCCTACTTTTTATGTTCTATGATATTTTTTGATCAGATGCGTAGTTCTCGAGATATATCAAGATATTTAAAAGTTCCGAAGCTGCACCAACATAATAGAGGTACAGAAACACCGTGGCCTCTTTCTTTGAGATAACTCTGCACAATTGCAAGCTGCAAATGCCACTTCCAGCTTAGGTGTGCAGAAGAAGAACAACAAGAAGAAGAAATATCTCGAAATATGTCCGACAGGCCCCTTCCCTTGAGATAAATCTGCATATATCTCGGAAACCAAGCGAGCTATGGCAAAATGTTAAGAGACCTTTTTTGTAGAGAATTAAGTTTCGTACTTTTTATGCTCTATGATATTTTTTGATCAGATGCGTAGTTCTCGAGATATATCAAGATATTTAAAAGTTCCGAAGCCGCACCAACATAATAGAGATACAGAAACACCGTGGACCCTTTCTTTGAGATAACTCTGCACTATTGCGAGCTGCAAATGCCACTTCCAGCTTAGCTGTGCAGAAGAAGAACAACAAGAAGAAGAAATATCTCGAAATATGTCCGTCAGGCCCCTTCCCTTGAGATAAATCTGCATATATCTCGGAAACCAAGCGAGCTATGGCAAAATGTTAAGAGACCTTTTTTGTAGAGAATTAAGTTTCGTACTTTTTATGTTCTATGATATTTTTTGATCAGATGCGTAGTTCTCGAGATATATCAAGATATTTAAAAGTTCGAAGCCGCACCAACATAATAGAGATACAGAAACACCGTGGCCCCTTTCTTTGAGATAACTCTGCACTATTGCGAGCTGCAAATGCCACTTCCAGCTTAGCTGTGCAGAAGAAGAACAACAAGAAGAAGAAATATCACGAAATATGTCCGTTAGGCCCCTTCCCTTGAGATAAATCTGCAAATATCTCGGGAACGAAGCGAGCTATGGCAAAATGTTAAGAGACCTTTTTTGTAGAGAATTAAGTTTCCTACTCTTTATGTTCTATGATATTTTTTGATCAGATGCGTAGTTCTCGAGATATATCAAGATATTTAAAAGTTCCGAAGCCGCACCAACATAATAGAGATACAGAAACACCGTGGCCCCTTTCTTTGAGATAACTCTGCACTATTGTGAGCTGCAAATGCCACTTCCAGCTTAGCTGTGCAGAAGAAGAACAACAAGAAGAAGAAATATCACGAAATATGTCCGTTAGGCCCCTTCCCTTGAGATAAATCTGCAAATATCTCGGAAACGAAGCGAGCTATGGCAAAATGTTAAGAGACCTTTTTTGTAGAGAATTAAGTTTCCTACTCTTTATGTTCTATGATATTTTTTGATCAGATGCGTAGTTCTCGAGATATATCAAGATATTTAAAAGTTCCGAAGCCGCACCAACATAATAGAGATACAGAAACACCGTGGCCCCTTTCTTTGAGATAACTCTGCACTATTGCGAGCTGCAAATGCCACTTCCAGCTTAGCTGTGCAGAAGAAGAACAACAAGAAGAAGAAATATTTCGTAATATGTCCGTCAGGCCCCTTCCCTTGAGATAAATCTGCAAATATCTCGGAAACGAAGCGAGCTATGGCAAAATGTTAAGAGACCTTATTTGTAGGGAATTAAGTTTCCTACTTTTTATGTTCTATGATATTTTTTGATCAGATGCGTAGTTCTCGAGATATATCAAGATATTTAAAAGTTCCGAAGCTGCACCAACATAATAGAGGTACAGAAACACCGTGGCCTGTTTCTTTGAGATAACTCTGCACAATTGCGAGCTGCAAATGCCACTTCCAGCTTAGGTGTGCAGAAGAAGAACAACAAGAAGAAGAAATATCTCGAAATATGTCCGTCAGGCCCCTTCCCTTGAGATAAATCTGCACATATCTCGGAAACAAAGCGAGCTATGGCAAAATGGTGAGAGACCTTTTTTGTAGAGAATTAAGTTTCGTTCTTTTTATGCTCTATGATATTTTTTGATCAGATGCGTAGTTCTCGAGATATATCAAGATATTTAAAAGTTCCGAAGCCGCACCAACATAATAGAGATACAGAAACACCGTGGCCCCTTTCTTTGAGATAACTCTGCACTATTGCGAGCTGCAAATGCCACTTCCAGCTTAGCTGTGCAGAAGAAGAACAACAAGAAGAAGAAATATCACGAAATATGTCCGTTAGGCCCCTTCCCTTGAGATAAATCTGCAAATATCTCGGGAACGAAGCGAGCTATGGCAAAATGTTAAGAGACCTTATTTGTAGGGAATTAAGTTTCCTACTTTTTATGTTCTATGATATTTTTTGATCAGATGCGTAGTTCTCGAGATATATCAAGATATTTAAAAGATCCGAAGCTGCACCAACATAATAGAGGTACAGAAACACCGTGGCCTGTTTCTTTGAGATAACTCTGCACAATTGCGAGCTGCAAATGCCACTTCCAGCTTAGGTGTGCAGAAGAAGAACAACAAGAAGAAGAAATATCTCGAAATATGTCCGTCAGGCCCCTTCCCTTGAGATAAATCTGCACATATCTCGGAAACAAAGCGAGCTATGGCAAAATGGTAAGAGACCTTTTTTGTAGAGAATTAAGTTTCCTACTTTTTATGTTCTATGATATTTATTGATCAGACGCGTAGTTTTCGAGATATATCGAGATATTTAAAAGTTCCGAAGCCGCACCAACATAATAGAGATACAGAAACACCGTGGCCCCTTTCTTTGAGATAACTCTGCACTATTGCGAGCTGCAAATGCCACTTCCAGCTTAGCTGTGCAGAAGAAGAACAACAAGAAGAAGAAATATCTCGAAATATGTCCGTCAGGCCCCTTCCCTTGAGATAAATCTGCAAATATCTCCGAAACGAAGCGAGCTATGGCAAAATGTTAAGAGACCTTATTTGTAGAGAATTAAGTTTCCTACTTTTTATGTTCTATGATATTTTTTGATCAGATGCGTAGTTCTCGAGATATATCAAGATATTTAAAAGTTCCGAAGCTGCACCAACATAATAGAGGTACAGAAACACCGTGGCCTCTTTCTTTGAGATAACTCTGCACAATTGCGAGCTGCAAATGCCACTTCCAGCTTAGGTGTGCAGAAGAAGAACAACAAGAAGAAGAAATATCTCGAAATATGTCCGTCAGGCCCCTTCCCTTGAGATAAATCTGCACATATCTCGGAAACAAAGCGAGCTATGGCAAAATGGTAAGAGACCTTTTTTGTAGAGAATTAAGTTTCCTACTTTTTATGTTCTATGATATTTATTGATCAGACGCGTAGTTTTCGAGATATATCGAGATATTTAAAAGTTCCGAAGCCGCACCAACATAATAGAGATACAGAAACACCGTGGCCCCTTTCTTTGAGATAACTCTGCACTATTGCGAGCTGCAAATGCCACTTCCAGCTTAGCTGTGCAGAAGAAGAACAACAAGAAGAAGAAATATCTCGAAATATGTCCGACAGGCCCCTTCCCTTGAGATAAATCTGCATATATCTCGGAAACCAAGCGAGCTATGGCAAAATCTTAAGAGACCTTTTTTGTAGAGAATTAAGTTTCGTACTTTTTATGCTCTATGATATTTTTTGATCAGATGCGTAGTTCTCGAGATATATCAAGATATTTAAAAGTTCCGAAGCCGCACCAACATAATAGAGATACAGAAACACCGTGGACCCTTTCTTTGAGATAACTCTGCACTATTGCGAGCTGCAAATGCCACTTCCAGCTTAGCTGTGCAGAAGAAGAACAACAAGAAGAAGAAATATCTCGAAATATGTCCGTCAGGCCCCTTCCCTTGAGATAAATCTGCATATATCTCGGAAACCAAGCGAGCTATGGCAAAATGTTAAGAGACCTTTTTTGTAGAGAATTAAGTTTCGTACTTTTTATGTTCTATGATATTTTTTGATCAGATGCGTAGTTCTCGAGATATATCAAGATATTTAAAATTTCGAAGCCGCACCAACATAATAGAGATACAGAAACACCGTGGCCCCTTTCTTTGAGATAACTCTGCACTATTGCGAGCTGCAAATGCCACTTCCAGCTTAGCTGTGCAGAAGAAGAACAACAAGAAGAAGAAATATCACGAAATATGTCCGTTAGGCCCCTTCCCTTGAGATAAATCTGCAAATATCTCGGGAACGAAGCGAGCTATGGCAAAATGTTAAGAGACCTTTTTTGTAGAGAATTAAGTTTCCTACTCTTTATGTTCTATGATATTTTTTTATCAGATGCGTAGTTCTCGAGATATATCAAGATATTTAAAAGTTCCGAAGCCGCACCAACATAATAGAGATACAGAAACACCGTGGCCCCTTTCCTTGAGATAACTCTGCACTATTGTGAGCTGCAAATGCCACTTCCAGCTTAGCTGTGCAGAAGAAGAACAACAAGAAGAAGAAATATCACGAAATATGTCCGTTAGGCCCCTTCCCTTGAGATAAATCTGCAAATATCTCGGAAACGAAGCGAGCTATGGCAAAATGTTAAGAGACCTTTTTTGTAGAGAATTAAGTTTCCTACTCTTTATGTTCTATGATATTTTTTGATCAGATGCGTAGTTCTCGAGATATATCAAGATATTTAAAAGTTCCGAAGCCGCACCAACATAATAGAGATACAGAAACACCGTGGCCCCTTTCTTTGAGATAACTCTGGACTATTGCGAGCTGCAAATGCCATTTCCAGCTTAGCTGTGCAGAAGAAGAACAACAAGAAGAAGAAATATTTCGAAATATGTCCGTCAGGCCCCTTCCCTTGAGATAAATCTGCAAATATCTCGGAAACGAAGCGAGCTATGGCAAAATGTTTAGAGACCTTATTTGTAGGGAATTAAGTTTCCTACTCTTTATGTTCTATGATATTTTTTGATCAGATGCGTAGTTCTCGAGATATATCAAGATATTTAAAAGTTCCGAAGCTGCACCAACATAATAGAGGTACAGAAACACCGTGGCCTCTTTCTTTGAGATAACTCTGCACAATTGCGAGCTGCAAATGCCACTTCCAGCTTAGGTGTGCAGAAGAAGAACAACAAGAAGAAGAAATATCTCGAAATATGTCCGACAGGCCCCTTCCCTTGAGATAAATCTGCATATATCTCGGAAACCAAGCGAGCTATGGCAAAATGTTAAGAGACCTTTTTTGTAGAGAATTAAGTTTCGTACTTTTTATGCTCTATGATATTTTTTGATCAGATGCGTAGTTCTCGAGATATATCAAGATATTTAAAAGTTCCGAAGCCGCACCAACATAATAGAGATACAGAAACACCGTGGACCCTTTCTTTGAGATAACTCTGCACTATTGCGAGCTGCAAATGCCACTTCCAGCTTAGCTGTGCAGAAGAAGAACAACAAGAAGAAGAAATATCACGAAATATGTCCGTTAGGCCCCTTCCCTTGAGATAAATCTGCAAATATCTCGGGAACGAAGCGAGCTATGGCAAAATGTTAAGAGACCTTATTTGTAGGGAATTAAGTTTCCTACTTTTTATGTTCTATGATATTTTTTGATCAGATGCGTAGTTCTCGAGATATATCAAGATATTTAAAAGTTCCGAAGCTGCACCAACATAATAGAGGTACAGAAACACCGTGGCCTGTTTCTTTGAGATAACTCTGCACAATTGCGAGCTGCAAATGCCACTTCCAGCTTAGGTGTGCAGAAGAAGAACAACAAGAAGAAGAAATATCTCGAAATATGTCCGTCAGGCCCCTTCCCTTGAGATAAATCTGCACATATCTCGGAAACAAAGCGAGCTATGGCAAAATGGTGAGAGACCTTTTTTGTAGAGAATTAAGTTTCGTTCTTTTTATGCTCTATGATATTTTTTGATCAGATGCGTAGTTCTCGAGATATATCAAGATATTTAAAAGTTCCGAAGCCGCACCAACATAATAGAGATACAGAAACACCGTGGCCCCTTTCTTTGAGATAACTCTGCACTATTGCGAGCTGCAAATGCCACTTCCAGCTTAGCTGTGCAGAAGAAGAACAACAAGAAGAAGAAATATCACGAAATATGTCCGTTAGGCCCCTTCCCTTGAGATAAATCTGCAAATATCTCGGGAACGAAGCGAGCTATGGCAAAATGTTAAGAGACCTTATTTGTAGGGAACTAAGTTTCCTACTTTTTATGTTCTATGATATTTTTTGATCAGATGCGTAGTTCTCGAGATATATCAAGATATTTAAAAGTTCCGAAGCTGCACCAACATAATAGAGGTACAGAAACACCGTGGCCTGTTTCTTTGAGATAACTCTGCACAATTGCGAGCTGCAAATGCCACTTCCAGCTTAGGTGTGCAGAAGAAGAACAACAAGAAGAAGAAATATCTCGAAATATGTCCGTCAGGCCCCTTCCCTTGAGATAAATCTGCACATATCTCGGAAACAAAGCGAGCTATGGCAAAATGGTAAGAGACCTTTTTTGTAGAGAATTAAGTTTCCTACTTTTTATGTTCTATGATATTTATTGATCAGACGCGTAGTTTTCGAGATATATCGAGATATTTAAAAGTTCCGAAGCCGCACCAACATAATAGAGATACAGAAACACCGTGGCCCCTTTCTTTGAGATAACTCTGCACTATTGCGAGCTGCAAATGCCACTTCCAGCTTAGCTGTGCAGAAGAAGAACAACAAGAAGAAGAAATATCTCGAAATATGTCCGTCAGGCCCCTTCCCTTGAGATAAATCTGCAAATATCTCCGAAACGAAGCGAGCTATGGCAAAATGTTAAGAGACCTTATTTGTAGAGAATTAAGTTTCCTACTTTTTATGTTCTATGATATTTTTTGATCAGATGCGTAGTTCTCGAGATATATCAAGATATTTAAAAGTTCCGAAGCTGCACCAACATAATAGAGGTACAGAAACACCGTGGCCTCTTTCTTTGAGATAACTCTGCACAATTGCGAGCTGCAAATGCCACTTCCAGCTTAGGTGTGCAGAAGAAGAACAACAAGAAGAAGAAATATCTCGAAATATGTCCGTCAGGCCCCTTCCCTTGAGATAAATCTGCACATATCTCGGAAACAAAGCGAGCTATGGCAAAATGGTAAGAGACCTTTTTTGTAGAGAATTAAGTTTCCTACTTTTTATGTTCTATGATATTTATTGATCAGACGCGTAGTTTTCGAGATATATCGAGATATTTAAAAGTTCCGAAGCCGCACCAACATAATAGAGATACAGAAACACCGTGGCCCCTTTCTTTGAGATAACTCTGCACTATTGCGAGCTGCAAATGCCACTTCCAGCTTAGCTGTGCAGAAGAAGAACAACAAGAAGAAGAAATATCTCGAAATATGTCCGACAGGCCCCTTCCCTTGAGATAAATCTGCATATATCTCGGAAACCAAGCGAGCTATGGCAAAATCTTAAGAGACCTTTTTTGTAGAGAATTAAGTTTCGTACTTTTTATGCTCTATGATATTTTTTGATCAGATGCGTAGTTCTCGAGATATATCAAGATATTTAAAAGTTCCGAAGCCGCACCAACATAATAGAGATACAGAAACACCGTGGACCCTTTCTTTGAGATAACTCTGCACTATTGCGAGCTGCAAATGCCACTTCCAGCTTAGCTGTGCAGAAGAAGAACAACAAGAAGAAGAAATATCTCGAAATATGTCCGTCAGGCCCCTTCCCTTGAGATAAATCTGCATATATCTCGGAAACCAAGCGAGCTATGGCAAAATGTTAAGAGACCTTTTTTGTAGAGAATTAAGTTTCGTACTTTTTATGTTCTCTGATATTTTTTGATCAGATGCGTAGTTCTCGAGATATATCAAGATATTTAAAATTTCGAAGCCGCACCAACATAATAGAGATACAGAAACACCGTGGCCCCTTTCTTTGAGATAACTCTGCACTATTGCGAGCTGCAAATGCCACTTCCAGCTTAGCTGTGCAGAAGAAGAACAACAAGAAGAAGAAATATCACGAAATATGTCCGTTAGGCCCCTTCCCTTGAGATAAATCTGCAAATATCTCGGGAACGAAGCGAGCTATGGCAAAATGTTAAGAGACCTTTTTTGTAGAGAATTAAGTTTCCTACTCTTTATGTTCTATGATATTTTTTGATCAGATGCGTAGTTCTCGAGATATATCAAGATATTTAAAAGTTCCGAAGCCGCACCAACATAATAGAGATACAGAAACACCGTGGCCCCTTTCCTTGAGATAACTCTGCACTATTGTGAGCTGCAAATGCCACTTCCAGCTTAGCTGTGCAGAAGAAGAACAACAAGAAGAAGAAATATCACGAAATATGTCCGTTAGGCCCCTTCCCTTGAGATAAATCTGCAAATATCTCGGAAACCAAGCGAGCTATGGCAAAATGTTAAGAGACCTTTTTTGTAGAGAATTAAGTTTCCTACTCTTTATGTTCTATGATATTTTTTGATCAGATGCGTAGTTCTCGAGATATATCAAGATATTTAAAAGTTCCGAAGCCGCACCAACATAATAGAGATACAGAAACACCGTGGCCCCTTTCTTTGAGATAACTCTGGACTATTGCGAGCTGCAAATGCCATTTCCAGCTTAGCTGTGCAGAAGAAGAACAACAAGAAGAAGAAATATTTCGAAATATGTCCGTCAGGCCCCTTCCCTTGAGATAAATCTGCAAATATCTCGGAAACGAAGCGAGCTATGGCAAAATGTTTAGAGACCTTATTTGTAGGGAATTAAGTTTCCTACTTTTTATGTTCTATGATATTTTTTGATCAGATGCGTAGTTCTCGAGATATATCAAGATATTTAAAAGTTCCGAAGCTGCACCAACATAATAGAGGTACAGAAACACCGTGGCCTCTTTCTTTGAGATAACTCTGCACAATTGCGAGCTGCAAATGCCACTTCCAGCTTAGGTGTGCAGAAGAAGAACAACAAGAAGAAGAAATATCTCGAAATATGTCCGACAGGCCCCTTCCCTTGAGATAAATCTGCATATATCTCGGAAACCAAGCGAGCTATGGCAAAATGTTAAGAGACCTTTTTTGTAGAGAATTAAGTTTCGTACTTTTTATGCTCTATGATATTTTTTGATCAGATGCGTAGTTCTCGAGATATATCAAGATATTTAAAA
This sequence comes from Osmia lignaria lignaria, assembly GCF_051020975.1. Lineage (NCBI taxonomy): Eukaryota > Metazoa > Arthropoda > Insecta > Hymenoptera > Megachilidae > Osmia > Osmia lignaria. Next base: position 30,815,397 of record NW_027478158.1, on the reverse strand, counting down.
GTTCCGAAGCCGCACCAACATAATAGAGATACAGAAACACCGTGGACCCTTTCTTTGAGATAACTCTGCACTATTGCGAGCTGCAAATGCCACTTCCAGCTTAGCTGTGCAGAAGAAGAACAACAAGAAGAAGAAATATCTCGAAATATGTCCGTCAGGCCCCTTCCCTTGAGATAAATCTGCATATATCTCGGAAACCAAGCGAGCTATGGCAAAATGTTAAGAGACCTTTTTTGTAGAGAATTAAGTTTCGTACTTTTTATGTTCTATGATATTTTTTGATCAGATGCGTAGTTCTCGAGATATATCAAGATATTTAAAAGTTCGAAGCCGCACCAACATAATAGAGATACAGAAACACCGTGGCCCCTTTCTTTGAGATAACTCTGCACTATTGCGAGCTGCAAATGCCACTTCCAGCTTAGCTGTGCAGAAGAAGAACAACAAGAAGAAGAAATATCACGAAATATGTCCGTTAGGCCGCTTCCCTTGAGATAAATCTGCAAATATCTCGGGAACGAAGCGAGCTATGGCAAAATGTTAAGAGACCTTTTTTGTAGAGAATTAAGTTTCCTACTCTTTATGTTCTATGATATTTTTTGATCAGATGCGTAGTTCTCGAGATATATCAAGATATTTAAAAGTTCCGAAGCCGCACCAACATAATAGAGATACAGAAACACCGTGGCCCCTTTCCTTGAGATAACTCTGCACTATTGTGAGCTGCAAATGCCACTTCCAGCTTAGCTGTGCAGAAGAAGAACAACAAGAAGAAGAAATATCACGAAATATGTCCGTTAGGCCCCTTCCCTTGAGATAAATCTGCAAATATCTCGGAAACGAAGCGAGCTATGGCAAAATGTTAAGAGACCTTTTTTGTAGAGAATTAAGTTTCCTACTCTTTATGTTCTATGATATTTTTTGATCAGATGCGTAGTTCTCGAGATATATCAAGATATTTAAAAGTTCCGAAGCCGCACCAACATAATAGAGATACAGAAACACCGTGGCCCCTTTCTTTGAGATAACTCTGGACTATTGCGAGCTGCAAATGCCATTTCCAGCTTAGCTGTGCAGAAGAAGAACAACAAGAAGAAGAAATATTTCGAAATATGTCCGTCAGGCCCCTTCCCTTGAGATAAATCTGCAAATATCTCGGAAACGAAGCGAGCTATGGCAAAATGTTTAGAGACCTTATTTGTAGGGAATTAAGTTTCCTACTTTTTATGTTCTATGATATTTTTTGATCAGATGCGTAGTTCTCGAGATATATCAAGATATTTAAAAGTTCCGAAGCTGCACCAACATAATAGAGGTACAGAAACACCGTGGCCTCTTTCTTTGAGATAACTCTGCACAATTGCGAGCTGCAAATGCCACTTCCAGCTTAGGTGTGCAGAAGAAGAACAACAAGAAGAAGAAATATCTCGAAATATGTCCGACAGGCCCCTTCCCTTGAGATAAATCTGCATATATCTCGGAAACCAAGCGAGCTATGGCAAAATGTTAAGAGACCTTTTTTGTAGAGAATTAAGTTTCGTACTTTTTATGCTCTATGATATTTTTTGATCAGATGCGTAGTTCTCGAGATATATCAAGATATTTAAAAGTTCCGAAGCCGCACCAACATAATAGAGATACAGAAACACCGTGGACCCTTTCTTTGAGATAACTCTGCACTATTGCGAGCTGCAAATGCCACTTCCAGCTTAGCTGTGCAGAAGAAGAACAACAAGAAGAAGAAATATCTCGAAATATGTCCGTCAGGCCCCTTCCCTTGAGATAAATCTGCATATATCTCGGAAACCAAGCGAGCTATGGCAAAATGTTAAGAGACCTTTTTTGTAGAGAATTAAGTTTCGTACTTTTTATGTTCTATGATATTTTTTGATCAGATGCGTAGTTCTCGAGATATATCAAGATATTTAAAAGTTCGAAGCCGCACCAACATAATAGAGATACAGAAACACCGTGGCCCCTTTCTTTGAGATAACTCTGCACTATTGCGAGCTGCAAATGCCACTTCCAGCTTAGCTGTGCAGAAGAAGAACAACAAGAAGAAGAAATATCACGAAATATGTCCGTTAGGCCCCTTCCCTTGAGATAAATCTGCAAATATCTCGGGAACGAAGCGAGCTATGGCAAAATGTTAAGAGACCTTTTTTGTAGAGAATTAAGTTTCCTACTCTTTATGTTCTATGATATTTTTTGATCAGATGCGTAGTTCTCGAGATATATCAAGATATTTAAAAGTTCCGAAGCCGCACCAACATAATAGAGATACAGAAACACCGTGGCCCCTTTCTTTGAGATAACTCTGCACTATTGTGAGCTGCAAATGCCACTTCCAGCTTAGCTGTGCAGAAGAAGAACAACAAGAAGAAGAAATATCACGAAATATGTCCGTTAGGCCCCTTCCCTTGAGATAAATCTGCAAATATCTCGGAAACGAAGCGAGCTATGGCAAAATGTTAAGAGACCTTTTTTGTAGAGAATTAAGTTTCCTCCTCTTTATGTTCTATGATATTTTTTGATCAGATGCGTAGTTCTCGAGATATATCAAGATATTTAAAAGTTCCGAAGCCGCACCAACATAATAGAGATACAGAAACACCGTGGCCCCTTTCTTTGAGATAACTCTGCACTATTGCGAGCTGCAAATGCCATTTCCAGCTTAGCTGTGCAGAAGAAGAACAACAAGAAGAAGAAATATCTCGAAATATGTCCGACAGGCCCCTTCCCTTGAGATAAATCTGCATATATCTCGGAAACCAAGCGAGCTATGGCAAAATGTTAAGAGACCTTTTTTGTAGAGAATTAAGTTTGGTACTTTTTATGCTCTATGATATTTTTTGATCAGATGCGTAGTTCTCGAGATATATCAAGATATTTAAAAGTTCCGAAGCCGCACCAACATAATAGAGATACAGAAACACCGTGGACCCTTTCTTTGAGATAACTCTGCACTATTGCGAGCTGCAAATGCCACTTCCAGCTTAGCTGTGCAGAAGAAGAACAACAAGAAGAAGAAATATCTCGAAATATGTCCGTCAGGCCCCTTCCCTTGAGATAAATCTGCATATATCTCGGAAACCAAGCGAGCTATGGCAAAATGTTAAGAGACCTTTTTTGTAGTGAATTAAGTTTCGTACTTTTTATGTTCTATGATATTTTTTGATCAGATGCGTAGTTCTCGAGATATATCAAGATATTTAAAAGTTCGAAGCCGCACCAACATAATAGAGATACAGAAACACCGTGGCCCCTTTCTTTGAGATAACTCTGCACTATTGCGAGCTGCAAATGCCACTTCCAGCTTAGCTGTGCAGAAGAAGAACAACAAGAAGAAGAAATATCACGAAATATGTCCGTTAGGCCCCTTCCCTTGAGATAAATCTGCAAATATCTCGGGAACGAAGCGAGCTATGGCAAAATGTTAAGAGACCTTTTTTGTAGAGAATTAAGTTTCCTACTCTTTATGTTCTATGATATTTTTTGATCAGATGCGTAGTTCTCGAGATATATCAAGATATTTAAAAGTTCCGAAGCCGCACCAACATAATAGAGATACAGAAACACCGTGGCCCCTTTCCTTGAGATAACTCTGCACTATTGTGAGCTGCAAATGCCACTTCCAGCTTAGCTGTGCAGAAGAAGAACAACAAGAAGAAGAAATATCACGAAATATGTCCGTTAGGCCCCTTCCCTTGAGATAAATCTGCAAATATCTCGGAAACGAAGCGAGCTATGGCAAAATGTTAAGAGACCTTTTTTGTAGAGAATTAAGTTTCCTACTCTTTATGTTCTATGATATTTTTTGATCAGATGCGTAGTTCTCGAGATATATCAAGATATTTAAAAGTTCCGAAGCCGCACCAACATAATAGAGATACAGAAACACCGTGGCCCCTTTCTTTGAGATAACTCTGGACTATTGCGAGCTGCAAATGCCATTTCCAGCTTAGCTGTGCAGAAGAAGAACAACAAGAAGAAGAAATATTTCGAAATATGTCCGTCAGGCCCCTTCCCTTGAGATAAATCTGCAAATATCTCGGAAACGAAGCGAGCTATGGCAAAATGTTTAGAGACCTTATTTGTAGGGAATTAAGTTTCCTACTTTTTATGTTCTATGATATTTTTTGATCAGATGCGTAGTTCTCGAGATATATCAAGATATTTAAAAGTTCCGAAGCTGCACCAACATAATAGAGGTACAGAAACACCGTGGCCTCTTTCTTTGAGATAACTCTGCACAATTGCGAGCTGCAAATGCCACTTCCAGCTTAGGTGTGCAGAAGAAGAACAACAAGAAGAAGAAATATCTCGAAATATGTCCGACAGGCCCCTTCCCTTGAGATAAATCTGCATATATCTCGGAAACCAAGCGAGCTATGGCAAAATGTTAAGAGACCTTTTTTGTAGAGAATTAAGTTTCGTACTTTTTATGCTCTATGATATTTTTTGATCAGATGCGTAGTTCTCGAGATATATCAAGATATTTAAAAGTTCCGAAGCCGCACCAACATAATAGAGATACAGAAACACCGTGGACCCTTTCTTTGAGATAACTCTGCACTATTGCGAGCTGCAAATGCCACTTCCAGCTTAGCTGTGCAGAAGAAGAACAACAAGAAGAAGAAATATCTCGAAATATGTCCGTCAGGCCCCTTCCCTTGAGATAAATCTGCATATATCTCGGAAACCAAGCGAGCTATGGCAAAATGTTAAGAGACCTTTTTTGTAGAGAATTAAGTTTCGTACTTTTTATGTTCTATGATATTTTTTGATCAGATGCGTAGTTCTCGAGATATATCAAGATATTTAAAAGTTCGAAGCCGCACCAACATAATAGAGATACAGAAACACCGTGGCCCCTTTCTTTGAGATAACTCTGCACTATTGCGAGCTGCAAATGCCACTTCCAGCTTAGCTGTGCAGAAGAAGAACAACAAGAAGAAGAAATATCACGAAATATGTCCGTTAGGCCCCTTCCCTTGAGATAAATCTGCAAATATCTCGGGAACGAAGCGAGCTATGGCAAAATGTTAAGAGACCTTTTTTGTAGAGAATTAAGTTTCCTACTCTTTATGTTCTATGATATTTTTTGATCAGATGCGTAGTTCTCGAGATATATCAAGATATTTAAAAGTTCCGAAGCCGCACCAACATAATAGAGATACAGAAACACCGTGGCCCCTTTCTTTGAGATAACTCTGCACTATTGTGAGCTGCAAATGCCACTTCCAGCTTAGCTGTGCAGAAGAAGAACAACAAGAAGAAGAAATATCACGAAATATGTCCGTTAGGCCCCTTCCCTTGAGATAAATCTGCAAATATCTCGGAAACGAAGCGAGCTATGGCAAAATGTTAAGAGACCTTTTTTGTAGAGAATTAAGTTTCCTCCTCTTTATGTTCTATGATATTTTTTGATCAGATGCGTAGTTCTCGAGATATATCAAGATATTTAAAAGTTCCGAAGCCGCACCAACATAATAGAGATACAGAAACACCGTGGCCCCTTTCTTTGAGATAACTCTGCACTATTGCGAGCTGCAAATGCCATTTCCAGCTTAGCTGTGCAGAAGAAGAACAACAAGAAGAAGAAATATTTCGAAATATGTCCGTCAGGCCCCTTCCCTTGAGATAAATCTGCAAATATCTCGGAAACGAAGCGAGCTATGGCAAAATGTTAAGAGACCTTTTTTGTAGAGAATTAAGTTTCGTACTTTTTATGCTCTATGATATTTTTTGATCAGATGCGTAGTTCTCGAGATATATCAAGATATTTAAAAGTTCCGAAGCCGCACCAACATAATAGAGATACAGAAACACCGTGGACCCTTTCTTTGAGATAACTCTGCACTATTGCGAGCTGCAAATGCCACTTCCAGCTTAGCTGTGCAGAAGAAGAACAACAAGAAGAAGAAATATCACGAAGTATGTCCGTTAGGCCCCTTCCCTTGAGATAAATCTGCAAATATCTCGGAAACGAAGCGAGCTATGGCAAAATGTTAAGAGACCTTTTTTGTAGAGAATTAAGTTTCCTACTCTTTATGTTCTATGATACTTTTTGATCAGATGCGTAGTTCTCGAGATATATCAAGATATTTAAAAGTTCCGAAGCCGCACCAACATAATAGAGATACAGAAACACCGTGGCCCCTTTCTTTGAGATAACTCTGCACTATTGCGAGCTGCAAATGCCACTTCCAGCTTAGCTGTGCAGAAGAAGAACAACAAGAAGAAGAAATATCACGAAATATGTCCGTTAGGCCCCTTCCCTTGAGATAAATCTGCAAATATCTCGGGAACGAAGCGAGCTATGGCAAAATGTTAAGAGACCTTTTTTGTAGAGAATTAAGTTTCCTACTCTTTATGTTCTATGATATTTTTTGATCAGATGCGTAGTTCTCGAGATATATCAAGATATTTAAAAGTTCCGAAGCCGCACCAACATAATAGAGATACAGAAACACCGTGGCCCCTTTCTTTGAGATAACTCTGCACTATTGTGAGCTGCAAATGCCACTTCCAGCTTAGCTGTGCAGAAGAAGAACAACAAGAAGAAGAAATATCACGAAATATGTCCGTTAGGCCCCTTCCCTTGAGATAAATCTGCAAATATCTCGGAAACGAAGCGAGCTATGGCAAAATGTTAAGAGACCTTTTTTGTAGAGAATTAAGTTTCCTCCTCTTTATGTTCTATGATATTTTTTGATCAGATGCGTAGTTCTCGAGATATATCAAGATATTTAAAAGTTCCGAAGCCGCACCAACATAATAGAGATACAGAAACACCGTGGCCCCTTTCTTTGAGATAACTCTGCACTATTGCGAGCTGCAAATGCCATTTCCAGCTTAGCTGTGCAGAAGAAGAACAACAAGAAGAAGAAATATTTCGAAATATGTCCGTCAGGCCCCTTCCCTTGAGATAAATCTGCAAATATCTCGGAAACGAAGCGAGCTATGGCAAAATGTTAAGAGACCTTTTTTGTAGAGAATTAAGTTTCGTACTTTTTATGCTCTATGATATTTTTTGATCAGATGCGTAGTTCTCGAGATATATCAAGATATTTAAAAGTTCCGAAGCCGCACCAACATAATAGAGATACAGAAACACCGTGGACCCTTTCTTTGAGATAACTCTGCACTATTGCGAGCTGCAAATGCCACTTCCAGCTTAGCTGTGCAGAAGAAGAACAACAAGAAGAAGAAATATCACGAAGTATGTCCGTTAGGCCCCTTCCCTTGAGATAAATCTGCAAATATCTCGGAAACGAAGCGAGCTATGGCAAAATGTTAAGAGACCTTTTTTGTAGAGAATTAAGTTTCCTACTCTTTATGTTCTATGATACTTTTTGATCAGATGCGTAGTTCTCGAGATATATCAAGATATTTAAAAGTTCCGAAGCCGCACCAACATAATAGAGATACAGAAACACCGTGGCCCCTTTCTTTGAGATAACTCTGCACTATTGCGAGCTGCAAATGCCACTTCCAGCTTAGCTGTGCAGAAGAAGAACAACAAGGAGAAGAAATATTTCGAAATATGTCCGTCAGGCCCCTTCCCTTGAGATAAATCTGCATATATCTCGGAAACCAAGCGAGCTATGGCAAAATGTTAAGAGACCTTTTTTGAAGAGAATTAAGTTTCGTACTTTTTATGCTGTATGATATTTTTTGATCAGATGCGTAGTTCTCGAGATATATCAAGATATTTAAAAGTTCCGAAGCCGCACCAACATAATAGAGATACAGAAACACCGTGGACCCTTTCTTTGAGATAACTCTGCACTACTGCGAGCTGCAAATGCCACTTCCAGCTTAGCTGTGCAGAAGAAGAACAACAAGAAGAAGAAATATCTCGAAATATGTCCGTCAGGCCCCTTCCCTTGAGATAAATCTGCAAATATCTCCGAAACGAAGCGAGCTATGGCAAAATGTTAAGAGACCTTTTTTGTAGAGAATTAAGTTTCCTACTCTTTATGTTCTATGATATTTTTTGATCAGATGCGTAGTTCTCGAGATATATCAAGATATTTAAAAGTTCCGAAGCCGCACCAACATAATAGAGATACAGAAACACCGTGGCCCCTTTCTTTGAGATAACTCTGCACTATTGCGAGCTGCAAATGCCACTTCCAGCTTAGCTGTGCAGAAGAAGAACAACAAGAAGAAGAAATATCTCGAAATATGTCCGTCAGGCCCCTTCCCTTGAGATACATCTGCAAATATCTCGGAAACGAAGCGAGCTATGGCAAAATGTTAAGAGACCTTATTTGTAGAGAATTAAGTTTCCTACTTTTTATGTTCTATGATATTTTTTGATCAGATGCGTAGTTCTCGAGATATATCAAGATATTTAAAAGTTCCGAAGCCGCACCAACATAATAGAGATACAGAAACACCGTGGCCCCTTTCTTTGAGATAACTCTGCACTATTGCGAGCTGCAAATGCCACTTCCAGCTCAGCTGTGCAGAAGAAGAACAACAAGAAGAAGAAATATCTCGAAATATGTCCGTCAGGCCCCTTCCCTTGAGATAAATCTGCAAATATCTCGGAAACGAAGCGAGCTATGGCAAAATGTTAAGAGACTTTATTTGTAGAGAATTAAGTTTCCTACTTTTTATGTTCTATGATATTTTTTGATCAGATGCGTAGTTCGCGAGATATATCAAGATATTTAAAAGTTCCGAAGCCGCACCAACATAATAGAGATACAGAAACACCGTGGCCCCTTCCTTTGAGATAACTCTGCACTATTGCGAGCTGCAAATGCCACTTCCAGCTTAGCTGTGCAGAAGAAGAACAACAAGAAGAAGAAATATCTCGAAATACGTCCGTCAGGACCCTTCCCTTGAGATAAATCTGCAAATATCTCGGAAACGAAGCGAGCTATGGCAAAATGTTAAGAGACCTTTTTTGTAGAGAATTAAGTTTCCTACTTTTTAGGTTCTATGATATTTTTTGATCAGATGCGTAGTTCTCGAGATGTATCAAGATATTTAAAAGTTCCGAAGCCGCACCAACATAATAGAGGTACAGAAACACCGTGGCCCCTTTCTTTGAGATAACTCTGCACTATTGCGAGCTGCAAATGCCACCTCCAGCTTAGCTGTGCAGAAGAAGAACAACAAGAAGAAGAAATATTTCGAAATATGTCCGTCAGGCCCCTTCCCTTGAGATAAATCTGCAAATATCCCGGAAACGAAGCGAGCTACGGCAAAATGTTAAGAGACCTTTTTTGTACAAAATTAGGTTTCCTACTTTTTATGTTCTATGATATTTTTTGATCAGATGCGTAGTTCTCGAGATATATCAAGATATTTAAAAGTTCCGAAGCCGCACCAACATAATAGAGATACAGAAACACCGTGGCCCCTTTCTTTGAGATAACCCTGCACTATTGCGAGCTGTAAATGCCACTTCCAGCTTAGCTGTGCAGAAGAAGAACAACAAGAAGAAGAAATATCTCGAAATATGTCCGTCAGGCCCCTTCCCTTGAGATGAATCTGCAAATATCTCGGAAACGAAGCGAGCTATGGCAAAATGTTAAGAGACCTTTTTTGTAGAGAATTAAGTTTCCTACTTTTTATGTTCTATGATATTTTTTGATCAGATGCGTAGTTCTCGAGATATATCAAGATATTTAAAAGTTCCGAAGCCGCACCAACATAATAGAGATACAGAAACACCGTGGCCCCTTTCTTTGAGATAACTCTGCACGACTGCGAGCTGGAAATGCCACTTCCAGTTTAGCTGTGCAGAAGAAGAACAACAAGAAGAAGAAATATCTCGAAATATGTCCGTCAGGCCCCTTCCCTTGAGATAAATCTGCAAATATCTCGGAAACGAAGCGAGCTATGGCAAAATGTTAAGAGACCTTTTTTGTAGAGAATTAAGTTTTCTACTTTCTATGTTGCATGATATTTTTTGATCAGATGCGTAGTTCTCGACATATATCAAGATATTTAAAAGTTCCGAAGCCGCACCAACATAATAGAGATACAGAAACACCGTCGCCCCTTTCTTTGAGATAACTCTGCACGATTGCGAGCTAGAAATGCCACTTCCAGTTTAGCTGTGCAGAAGAAGAACAACAAGAAGAAGAAATATCTGGAAATATGTCCATCAGGACCCTTCCCTTGGGATAAATCTGCAAATATCTCGGAAACGAAGCGAGCTATGGCAAAATGTTAAGAGACCTTTTTTGTAGAGAATTAAGTTTCCTACTTTTTATGTTCTATGATATTTTTCGATCAGAGGCGTAGTTCTCGAGATATATCAAGATATTTAAAAGTTCCGAAGCCGCACCAACATAATAGAGATACAGAAACACCGTGGCCCCTTTCTTTGAGATAACTCTGCACGATTGCGAGCTGGAAATGCCACTTCCAGTTTAGCTGTGCAGAAGAAGAACAACAAGAAGAAGAAATATCTCGAAATATGTCCATCAGGACCCTTCCCTTGAGATAAATCTGCAAATATCTCGGAAACGAAGCGAGCTATGGCAAAATGTTAAGAGACGTTTTTTGTAGAGAATTATGTCTCCTACAATTTATGTTCTATGATATTTTTTGATCAGATGCGTAGTTCTCGAGATATATCTCAAGATATTTAAAAGTTCCGAAGCCGCACGAACATAATAGAGGTACAGAAACACCGTGGCCCCTTTCTTTGAGATAACTCTGCACTATTGCGAGCTGCAAATGCCACTTCCAGCTTAGCTGTGCAGAAGAGGAACAACAAGAAGAAGAAATATCTCGGAATATGACCGTCAGGCCCCTTCCCTTGAATTAAATCTGCAAATATCTCGGAAACGATGCCAGCTATGGGAAAACGTTAAGAGACCTTTTTTGTAGAGAATTAAGTTTCCTACTTTTTATGTTCTATGATATTTTTTGATCAGATGCGTAGTTCTCGAGATACATCAAGATATTTAAAAGTTCCGAAGCCGCACCAACATAATAGAGATACGGAAACACCGTGGCCCCTTTCTTTGAGATAACTCTGCACTATTGCGAGCTGCAAATGCCACTTCCAGCTTAGCTGTGCAGAAGAAGAACAACAAGAAGAAGAAATATTTCGAAATATGTCCGTCAGGCCCCTTCCCTTGAGATAAACTGCAAATATCTCGGAAACGAAGCGAGCTACGGCAAAATGTTAAGAGACCTTTTTTGTAGAAAATTAGGTTTCCCACTTTTTATGTTCTATGATATTTTTTGATCAGATGCGTAGTTCTCGAGATATATCAAGATATTTAAAAGTTCCGAAGCTGCACCAACATAATAGAGGTACAGAAACACCGTGGCCTCTTTCTTTGAGATAACTCTGCACTATTGCGAGCTGCAAATGCCACTTCCAGCTTAGCTGTGCAGAAGAGGAACAACAAGAAGCAGAAATATGTCGAAATATGTCCGTCAGGCCCCTTCCCTTGAGATAAATCTGCAAATATCTCGGAAACGAAGCGAGCTATGGCAAAATGTTAAGAGACCTTTTTTGTAGAGAATTATGTTTCCTACAATTTATGTTCTATGATATTTTTTGATCAGATGCGTAGTTCTCGAGATATATCAAGATATTTAAAAGTTCCGAAGCCGCATCAACATAATAGAGGTACAGAAACACCGTGGCCCCTTTCTTTGAGATAACTCTGCACTATTGCGAGCTGCAAATGCCACTTCCAGCTTAGCTGTGCAGAAGAGGAACAACAAAAAGAAGAAATATCTCGGAATATGACCGTCAGGCCCCTTCCCTTGAACTAAATCTGCAAATATCTCGGAAACGATGCCAGCTATGGGAAAACGTTAAGAGACCTTTTTTGTAGAGAATTAAGTTTCCTACTTTTTATGTTCTATGATATTTTTTGAGCAGATGCGTAGTTCTCGAGATATATCAAGATATTTAAAAGTTCCGAAGCCGCACCAACATAATAGAGATACGGAAACACCGTGGCCCCTTTCTTTGAGATAACTCTGCACTATTGCGCGCTGCAAATGCCACTTCCAGCGTAGCTGTGCAGAAGAAGAACAACAAGAAGAAGAAATATCTCGAAATATGTCCGTCAGGCCCCTTCCCTTGAGATAAATCTGCAAATATCTCGGAAACGAAGCGAGCTATGGCAAAACGTTAAAAGACCTTTTTTGTAGAGAATTATGTTTCCCACAATTTATGTTCTATGATATTGTTTGATCAGAAGCGTAGTTTTCGAGATATATCGAGATATTTAAAAGTTCCGAAGCCGCACCAACATAATAGAGATACAGAAACACCGTGGCCCCTTTCTTTGAGATACCTCTGCACTATTGCGAGCTGCAAATGCCACTTCCAGCTTACCTGTGCAGAAGAGGAACAACAAGAAGCAGAAATATGTCGAAATATGTCCGTCAGGCCCCTTCCCTTGAGATAAATCTGCAAATATCTCGGAAACGAAGCGAGCTATGGGAAAATGTTAAGAGACCTTTTTTGTAGAGAATTATGTTTCCTACAATTTATGTTCTATGATATTTTTTGATCAGATGCGTAGTTCTCGAGATATATCAAGATATTTAAAAGTTCCGAAGCCGCATCAACATAATAGAGGTACAGAAACACCGTGGCCCCTTTCTTTGAGATAACTCTGCACTATTGCGAGCTGCAAATGCCACTTCCAGCTTAGCTGTGCAGAAGAGGAACAACAAGAAGAAGAAATATCTCGGAATATGACCGTCAGGCCCCTTCCCTTGAACTAAATCTGCAAATATCTCGGAAACGATGCCAGCTATGGGAAAACGTTAAGAGACCTTTTTTGTAGAGAATTAAGTTTCCTACTTTTTATGTTCTATGATATTTTTTGAGCAGATGCGTAGTTCTCGAGATATATCAAGATATTTAAAAGTTCCGAGGCCGCACCAACATAATAGAGATACGGAAACACCGTGGCCCCTTTCTTTGAGATAACTCTGCACTATTGCGCGCTGCAAATGCCACTTCCAGCGTAGCTGTGCAGAAGAAGAACAACAAGAAGAAGAAATATCTCGAAATATGTCCGTCAGGCCCCTTCCCTTGAGATAAATCTGCAAATATCTCGGAAACGAAGCGAGCTATGGCAAAACGTTAAAAGACCTTTTTTGTAGAGAATTATGTTTCCCACAATTTATGTTCTATGATATTGTTTGATCAGAAGCGTAGTTTTCGAGATATATCGAGATATTTAAAAGTTCCGAAGCCGCACCAACATAATAGAGATACAGAAACACCGTGGCCCCTTTCTTTGAGATACCTCTGCACTATTGCGAGCTGCAAATGCCCCTTCCAGCTTAGCTGTGCAGAAGAAGAACAACAAGAAGAAGAAATATCTCGAAATATGTCCGTTAGGCCCCTTCCCTTGAGATAAATCTGCAAATATCTCGGAACCGAAGCGAGCTATGGCAAAATGTTAAGAGACCTTTTTTGTAGAGAATTAAGTTTCCTACTTTTTATCTTCTATGATATTTTTTGATCAGATGCGTAGTTCTCGAGATATATCAAGATATTTAAAAGTTCCGAAGCTGCACCAACATAATAAAGGTACAGAAACACCGTGGCCTCTTTCTTTGAGATAACTCTGCACTATTGCGATCTGCAAATGCCACTTCGAGCTTAGCTGTGCAGAAGAAGAACAACAAGAAGAAGAAATATCTCGAAATATGTCCGTCAGGCCCCTTCCCTTGAGATAAATCTGCAAATATCTCGGAAACGAAGCGAGCTATGGCAAAATGTTGAGAGACCTTTCTTGTAGAGAATTATGTTTCCTACAATTTATGTTCTATGATATTTTTTGATCAGAAGCGTAGTTTTCGAGATATATCGAGATATTTAAAAGTTCCGAAGCCGCACCAACATAATAGAGATACAGAAACACCGTGGCCCCTTTCTTTGAGATAACTCTGCACTAGTGCGAGCCGCAAATGCCACTTCCAGCTTCGCTGTGCAGAAGAAGCACAACAAGAAGAAGAAATATCTCGAAATATGTTCGTCAGGACCCTTCCCTTGAGATAAATCTGCAAATATCTCGGAAACGAAGAGAGCTATGGCAAAATGTTAAGAGACCTTTTTTGTAGAAAATTAAGTTTCCTACTTTTTATGTTCTATGATATTTTTTGATCAGATGCGTAGTTCTCGAGATATATCAAGATATTTAAAAGTTCCGAAGCCGCATCAACATAATAGAGGTACAGAAACACCGTGGCCCCTTTCTTTGAGATAACTCTGCACTATTGCGAGCTGCAAATGCCACTTCCAGCTTAGCTGTGCAGAAGAGGAACAACAAGAAGAAGAAATATCTCGGAATATGACCGTCAGGCCCCTTCCCTTGAACTAAATCTGCAAATATCTCGGAAACGATGCCAGCTATGGGAAAACGTTAAGAGACCTTTTTTGTAGAGAATTAAGTTTCCTACTTTTTATGTTCTATGATATTTTTTGATCAGATGCGTAGTTCTCGAGATATATCAAGATATTTAAAAGTTCCGAAGCCGCACCAACATAATAGAGATACGGAAACACCGTGGCCCCTTTCTTTGAGATAACGCTGCACTATTGCGAGCTGTAAATGCCACTTCCGGCTTAGCTGTGCAGAAGAAGAACAACAAGAAGAAGAAATATCTCGAGATATGTCCGTCAGGCCTCTTCCCTTGAGATAAATCTGCAAATATCTCGGAAACGAAGCGAGCTATGGCAAAATGTTAAGAGACCTTTTTTGTAGAGAATTAAGTTTCCTACAATTTATGTTCTATGATATTTTTTGATCAGAAGCGTAGTTTTCGAGATATATCGAGATATTTAAAAGTTCCGAAGCCGCACCAACATAATAGAGATACAGAAACACCGTGGCCCCTTTCTTTGAGATAACTCTGCACTAGTGCGAGCCGCAAATGCCACTTCCAGCTTAGCTGTGCAGAAGAAGCACAACAAGAAGAAGAAATATCTCGAAATATGTTCGTCAGGACCCTTCCCTTGAGATAAATCTGCAAATATCTCGGAAACGAAGCGAGCTATGGCAAAATGTTAAGAGACCTTTTTTGTAGAGAATTAAGTTTCCTACTTTTCATGTTCTATGATATTTTTTGATCAGATGCGTAGTTCTCGAGATATATCAAGATATTTAAAAGTTCCGAAGCCGCATCAACATAATAGAGGTACAGAAACACCGTGGCCCCTTTCTTTGAGATAACTCTGCACTATTGCGAGCTGCAAATGCCACTTCCAGCTTAGCTGTGCAGAAGAGGAACAACAAGAAGAAGAAATATCTCGGAATATGACCGTCAGGCCCCTTCCCTTGAACTAAATCTGCAAATATCTCGGAAACGATGCCAGCTATGGGAAAACGTTAAGAGACCTTTTTTGTAGAGAATTAGGTATCCTACTTTTTATGTTCTATGATATTTTTTGATCAGATGCGTAGTTCTCGAGATATATCAAGATATTTAAAAGTTCCGAAGCCGCACCAACATAATAGAGATACGGAAACACCGTGGCCCCTTTCTTTGAGATAACTCTGCACTATTGCGCGCTGCAAATGCCACTTCCAGCGTAGCTGTGCAGAAAAAGAACAACAAGAAGAAGAAATATCTCGAAATATGTCCGTCAGGCACCTTCCCTTGAGATAAATCTGCAAATATCTCGGAAACGAAGCGAGCTATGGCAAAATGTTAAGAGACCTTTTTTGTAGAGAATTATGTTTCCTACAATTAATGTTCTATGATATTTTTTGATCAGAAGCGTAGTTTTCGAGATATATCGAGATATTTAAAAGTTCCGAAGCCGCACCAACATAATAGAGATACAGAAACACCGTGGCCCCTTTCCTTGAGATAACGCTGCACTATTGCGAGCTGTAAATGCCACTTCCAGCTTAGCTGTGCAGAAGAAGAACAACAAGAAGAAGAAATATCTCGAGATATGTCCGTCAGGCCCCTTCCCTTGAGATAAATCTGCAAATATCTCGGAAACGAAGCGAGCTATGGCAAAATGTTAAGAGACCTTTTTTGTAGAGAATTAAGTTTCCTACTTTTTATGTTCTATGATATTTTTTGATCAGATGCGTAGTTCTCGAGATATATCAAGATATTTAAAAGTTCCGAAGCTGCACCAACATAATAGAGATACAGAAACACCGTGGCCCCTTTCTTTGAGATAACGCTGCACTATTGCGAGCTGTAAATGCCACTTCCAGCTTAGCTGTGCAGAAGAAGAACAACAAGAAGAAGAAATATCTCGAAATATGTCCGTCAGGCCCCTTCCCTTGAGATATATCTGCAAATATCGCGGAAACGAAGCGAGCTATGGCAAAATCTTGAGAGACCTTTTTTGTAGAGAATTATGTTTCCTACAATTTATGTTCTATGATATTTTTTGATCAGAAGCGTAGTTTTCGAGATATATCGAGATATTTAAAAGTTCCGAAGCCGCACCAACATAATAGAGATACAGAAACACCGTGGCCCCTTTCTTTGAGATAACTCTGCACTAGTGCGAGCCGCAAATGCCACTTCCAGCTTAGCTGTGCAGAAGAAGCACAACAAGAAGAAGAAATATCTCGAAATATGTTCGTCAGGACCCTTCCCTTGAGATAAATCTGCAAATATCTCGGAAACGAAGAGAGCTATGGCAAAATGTTAAGAGACCTTTTTTGTAGAAAATTAAGTTTCCTACTTTTTATGTTCTATGATATTTTTTGATCAGATGCGTAGTTCTCGAGATATATCAAGATATTTAAAAGTTCCGAAGCCGCACCAACATAATAGAGATACAGAAACACCGTGGCCCCTTTCTTTGAGATAACGCTGCACTATTGCGAGCTGTAAATGCCACTTCCAGCTTAGCTGTGCAGAAGAAGAACAACAAGAAGAAGAAATATCTCGAAATATGTCCGTCAGGCCCCTTCCCTTGAGATAAATCTGCAAATATCTCGGAAACGAAGCGAGCTATGGCAAAATGTTGAAAGACCTTTTTTGTAGAGAATTAAGTTTCCTACTTTTTATGTTCTATGATATTTTTTGATCAGATGCGTAGTTCTCGAGATATATCAAGATATTTAAAAGTTCCGAAGCTGCACCAACATAATAGAGATACAGAAACACCGTGGCCCCTTTCTTTGAGATAACGCTGCACTATTGCGAGCTGTAAATGCCACTTCCAGCTTAGCTGTGCAGAAGAAGAACAACAAGAAGAAGAAATATCTCGAAATATGTCCGTCAGGCCCCTTCCCTTGAGATATATCTGCAAATATCTCGGAAACGAAGCGAGCTATGGCAAAATGTTAAGAGACCTTTTTTGTAGAGAATTAAGTTTCCTACTTTTTATGTTCTATGATATTTTTTGAACAGATGCGTAGTTCTCGAGATATATCAAGATATTTAAAAGTTCCGAAGCCGCACCAACATAATAGAGATACACAAACACCGTGGCCCCTTTCTTTGAGATAACTCTGCACTATTGCGAGCTGCAAATGCCACTTCCAGCTTAGCTGTGCAGAAGGAGAACAACAAGAAGAAGAAATATCTCGAAATATGTCCGTCAGGCCCCTTCCCTTGAGATAAATCTGCAAATATCTCGGAAACGAAGAGAGCTATGGCAAAATGTTAAGAGACCTTTTTGTAGTGTTAGGTTTCCCACTTTTTATGTTCTATGATATTTTTTGATCAGATGCGTAGTTCTCGAGATATATCAAGATATTTAAAAGTTCCGAAGCCGCACCAACATAATAGAGATACTGAAACACCGTGGCCCCTTTCTTTGAGATAACTCTGCACTAGTGCGAGCCGCAAATGCCACTTCCAGCTTAGCTGTGCAGAAGAAGCACAACAAGAAGAAGAAATATCTCGAAATATGTCCGTCAGGCCCCTTCCCTTGAGATAAATCTGCAAATATCTCGGAAACGAAGCGAGCTATAGCAAAATGTTAAGAGACCTTTTTTGTAGAGAATTATGTTTCCTACAATTTATGTTCTATGATATTTTTTCATCCGAAGCGTAGTTTTCGAGATGTATCGAGATATTTAAAAGTTCCGAAGCCGCACCAACATAATAGAGATACAGAAACACCGTGGCCCCTCTCTTCGAGATAACTCTGCACTATTGCGAGCTGGAAATGCCACTTCCAGTTTAGCTGTGCAGAAGAAGAACAACAAGAAGAAGAAATATCTCGAAATATGTCCGTCAGGCCCCTTCCCTTGAGATAACTCTGCAAATATCTCGGAAACGAAGCGAGCTATGGCAAAATGTTAAGAGACCTTTTTGTAGAGAATTAAGTTTCCTACAATTTATGTTCTATGATATTTTTTGATCAGAAGCGTAGTTTTCGAGATATATCGAGATATTTAAAAGTTCCGAAGCCGCACCAACATAATAGAGATACAGAAACACCGTGGCCCCTTTCTTTGAGATAACTCTGCACTAGTGCGAGCCGCAAATGCCACTTCCAGCTTAGCTGTGCAGAAGAAGCACAACAAGAAGAAGAAATATCTCGAAATATGTTCGTCAGGACCCTTCCCTTGAGATAAATCTGCAAATATCTCGGAAACGAAGCGAGCTATGGCAAAATGTTAAGAGACCTTTTTTGTAGAGAATTAAGTTTCCTACTTTTCATGTTCTATGATATTTTTTGATCAGATGCGTAGTTCTCGAGATATATCAAGATATTTAAAAGTTCCGAAGCCGCATCAACATAATAGAGGTACAGAAACACCGTGGCCCCTTTCTTTGAGATAACTCTGCACTATTGCGAGCTGCAAATGCCACTTCCAGCTTAGCTGTGCAGAAGAGGAACAACAAGAAGAAGAAATATCTCGGAATATGACCGTCAGGCCCCTTCCCTTGAACTAAATCTGCAAATATCTCGGAAACGATGCCAGCTATGGGAAAACGTTAAGAGACCTTTTTTGTAGAGAATTAGGTATCCTACTTTTTATGTTCTATGATATTTTTTGATCAGATGCGTAGTTCTCGAGATATATCAAGATATTTAAAAGTTCCGAAGCCGCACCAACATAATAGAGATACGGAAACACCGTGGCCCCTTTCTTTGAGATAACTCTGCACTATTGCGCGCTGCAAATGCCACTTCCAGCGTAGCTGTGCAGAAAAAGAACAACAAGAAGAAGAAATATCTCGAAATATGTCCGTCAGGCACCTTCCCTTGAGATAAATCTGCAAATATCTCGGAAACGAAGCGAGCTATGGCAAAATGTTAAGAGACCTTTTTTGTAGAGAATTATGTTTCCTACAATTAATGTTCTATGATATTTTTTGATCAGAAGCGTAGTTTTCGAGATATATCGAGATATTTAAAAGTTCCGAAGCCGCACCAACATAATAGAGATACAGAAACACCGTGGCCCCTTTCCTTGAGATAACGCTGCACTATTGCGAGCTGTAAATGCCACTTCCAGCTTAGCTGTGCAGAAGAAGAACAACAAGAAGAAGAAATATCTCGAGATATGTCCGTCAGGCCCCTTCCCTTGAGATAAATCTGCAAATATCTCGGAAACGAAGCGAGCTATGGCAAAATGTTAAGAGACCTTTTTTGTAGAGAATTAAGTTTCCTACTTTTTATGTTCTATGATATTTTTTGATCAGATGCGTAGTTCTCGAGATATATCAAGATATTTAAAAGTTCCGAAGCTGCACCAACATAATAGAGATACAGAAACACCGTGGCCCCTTTCTTTGAGATAACGCTGCACTATTGCGAGCTGTAAATGCCACTTCCAGCTTAGCTGTGCAGAAGAAGAACAACAAGAAGAAGAAATATCTCGAAATATGTCCGTCAGGCCCCTTCCCTTGAGATATATCTGCAAATATCGCGGAAACGAAGCGAGCTATGGCAAAATCTTGAGAGACCTTTTTTGTAGAGAATTATGTTTCCTACAATTTATGTTCTATGATATTTTTTGATCAGAAGCGTAGTTTTCGAGATATATCGAGATATTTAAAAGTTCCGAAGCCGCACCAACATAATAGAGATACAGAAACACCGTGGCCCCTTTCTTTGAGATAACTCTGCACTAGTGCGAGCCGCAAATGCCACTTCCAGCTTAGCTGTGCAGAAGAAGCACAACAAGAAGAAGAAATATCTCGAAATATGTTCGTCAGGACCCTTCCCTTGAGATAAATCTGCAAATATCTCGGAAACGAAGAGAGCTATGGCAAAATGTTAAGAGACCTTTTTTGTAGAAAATTAAGTTTCCTACTTTTTATGTTCTATGATATTTTTTGATCAGATGCGTAGTTCTCGAGATATATCAAGATATTTAAAAGTTCCGAAGCCGCACCAACATAATAGAGATACAGAAACACCGTGGCCCCTTTCTTTGAGATAACGCTGCACTATTGCGAGCTGTAAATGCCACTTCCAGCTTAGCTGTGCAGAAGAAGAACAACAAGAAGAAGAAATATCTCGAAATATGTCCGTCAGGCCCCTTCCCTTGAGATAAATCTGCAAATATCTCGGAAACGAAGCGAGCTATGGCAAAATGTTGAAAGACCTTTTTTGTAGAGAATTAAGTTTCCTACTTTTTATGTTCTATGATATTTTTTGATCAGATGCGTAGTTCTCGAGATATATCAAGATATTTAAAAGTTCCGAAGCTGCACCAACATAATAGAGATACAGAAACACCGTGGCCCCTTTCTTTGAGATAACGCTGCACTATTGCGAGCTGTAAATGCCACTTCCAGCTTAGCTGTGCAGAAGAAGAACAACAAGAAGAAGAAATATCTCGAAATATGTCCGTCAGGCCCCTTCCCTTGAGATATATCTGCAAATATCTCGGAAACGAAGCGAGCTATGGCAAAATGTTAAGAGACCTTTTTTGTAGAGAATTGAGTTTCCTACTTTTTATGTTCTATGATATTTTTTGAACAGATGCGTAGTTCTCGAGATATATCAAGATATTTAAAAGTTCCGAAGCCGCACCAACATAATAGAGATACACAAACACCGTGGCCCCTTTCTTTGAGATAACTCTGCACTATTGCGAGCTGCAAATGCCACTTCCAGCTTAGCTGTGCAGAAGGAGAACAACAAGAAGAAGAAATATCTCGAAATATGTCCGTCAGGCCCCTTCCCTTGAGATAAATCTGCAAATATCTCGGAAACGAAGAGAGCTATGGCAAAATGTTAAGAGACCTTTTTGTAGTGTTAGGTTTCCCACTTTTTATGTTCTATGATATTTTTTGATCAGATGCGTAGTTCTCGAGATATATCAAGATATTTAAAAGTTCCGAAGCCGCACCAACATAATAGAGATACTGAAACACCGTGGCCCCTTTCTTTGAGATAACTCTGCACTAGTGCGAGCCGCAAATGCCACTTCCAGCTTAGCTGTGCAGAAGAAGCACAACAAGAAGAAGAAATATCTCGAAATATGTCCGTCAGGCCCCTTCCCTTGAGATAAATCTGCAAATATCTCGGAAACGAAGCGAGCTATAGCAAAATGTTAAGAGACCTTTTTTGTAGAGAATTATGTTTCCTACAATTTATGTTCTATGATATTTTTTCATCCGAAGCGTAGTTTTCGAGATGTATCGAGATATTTAAAAGTTCCGAAGCCGCACCAACATAATAGAGATACAGAAACACCGTGGCCCCTCTCTTCGAGATAACTCTGCACTATTGCGAGCTGGAAATGCCACTTCCAGTTTAGCTGTGCAGAAGAAGAACAACAAGAAGAAGAAATATCTCGAAATATGTCCGTCAGGCCCCTTCCCTTGAGATAACTCTGCAAATATCTCGGAAACGAAGCGAGCTATGGCAAAATGTTAAGAGACCTTTTTGTAGAGAATTAAGTTTTCTACTTTTTATGTTCCATGATATTTTTTGATCAGATGCGTAGTACTCGAGATATATCAAGATATTTAAAAGTTCCGAAGCTGCACCAACATAATAGAGATACAGAAACACCGTGGCCCCTTTCTTTGAGATAACTCTGCACTATTGCGAGCTGGAAATGCCACTTCCAGTTTAGCTGTGCAGAAGAAGAACAACAAGAAGAAGAAATATCTCGAAATATGTCCGTTAGGCCCCTTCCCTTGAGATAAATCTGCAAATATCTCGGAAACGAAGCGAGCTATGGCAAAATGTTAAGAGACCTTTTTTGTAGAGAATTAAGTTTCCTACTTTTTATGTTCTATGATATTTTTTGAACAGATGCGTAGTTCTCGAGATATATCAAGATATTTAAAAGTTCCGAAGCCGCACCAACATAATAGAGATACAGAAACACCGTGGCCCCTTTCTTTGAGATAACTCTGCACTATTGCGAGCTGCAAATGCCACTTCCAGCTTAGCTGTGCAGAAGAAGAACAACAAGAAGAAGGAATATCTCGAAATATGTCCGTCAGGCCCCTTCCCTTGAGATAAATCTGCAAATATCTCGGAAACGAAGAGAGCTATGGCAAAATGTTAAGAGACCTTTTTTGTAGAGAATTAAGTTTCCCACTTTTTATGTTCTATGATATTTTTTGATCAGATGCGTAGTTCTCGAGATATATCAAGATATTTAAAAGTTCCGAAGCCGCACCAACATAATAGAGATACAGAAACACCGTGGCCCCTTTCTTTGAGATAACTCTGCACTATTGCGAGCTGTAAATGCCACTTCCAGCTTAGCTGTGCAGAAGAAGAACAACAAGAAGAAGAAATATCTCGAAATATGTCCGTCAGGCCCCTTCCCTTGAGATAAATCTGCAAATATCTCGGAAACGAATCGAGCTATGGCAAAATGTTGAGAGATGTTTTTTGTAGAGAATTCAGTTTCCTACTTTTTATCTTCTATGATATTTTTTGAACAGATGCGTAGTTCTCGAGATATATCAAGATATTTAGAAGTTCCGAAGCCGCACCAACATAATAGAGATACAGAAACACCGTGGCCCCTCTCTTCGAGATAACTCTGCACTATTGCGAGCTGGAAATGCCACTTCCAGTTTAGCTGTGCAGAAGACGAACAACAAGAAGAAGAAATATCTCGAAATATGTCCGTCAGGCCCCTTCCCTTGAGATAAATCTGCAAATATCTCGGAAACGAAGCGAGCTATGGCAAAATGTTTAGAGCCCTTTCTTGTAGAGAATTAAGTTTCCTACTTTTTATGTAGTATGATATTTTTTGATCAGATGCGTAGTTCTCGAGATATATCAAGATATTTAAAAGTTCCGAAGCCGCACCAACATAATAGAGATACAGAAACACCGTGGCCCCTTTCTTTGAGATAACTCTGCACTAGTGCGAGCCGCAAATGCCACTTCCAGCTTAGCTGTGCAGAAGAAGCACAACAAGAAGAAGAAATATCTCGAAATATGTCCGTCAGGCCCCTTCCCTTGAGATAAATCTGCAAATATCTCGGAAACGAAGCGAGCTATGGCAAAATGTTAAGAGACCTTTTTTGTAGAGAATTATGTTTCCTACAATTTATGTTCTATGATATTTTTTCATCCGAAGCGTAGTTTTCGAGATGTATCGAGATATTTAAAAGTTCCGAAGCCGCACCAACATAATAGAGATACAGAAACACCGTGGCCCCTCTCTTCGAGATAACTCTGCACTATTGCGAGCTGGAAATGCCACTTCCAGTTTAGCTGTGCAGAAGAAGAACAACAAGAAGAAGAAATATCTCGAAATATGTCCGTCAGGCCCCTTCCCTTGAGATAACTCTGCAAATATCTCGGAAACGAAGCGAGCTATGGCAAAATGTTAAGAGACCTTTTTGTAGAGAATTAAGTTTTCTACTTTTTATGTTCCATGATATTTTTTGATCAGATGCGTAGTACTCGAGATATATCAAGATATTTAAAAGTTCCGAAGCTGCACCAACATAATAGAGATACAGAAACACCGTGGCCCCTTTCTTTGAGATAACTCTGCACTATTGCGAGCTGGAAATGCCACTTCCAGTTTAGCTGTGCAGAAGAAGAACAACAAGAAGAAGAAATATCTCGAAATATGTCCGTTAGGCCCCTTCCCTTGAGATAAATCTGCAAATATCTCGGAAACGAAGCGAGCTATGGCAAAATGTTAAGAGACCTTTTTTGTAGAGAATTAAGTTTCCTACTTTTTATGTTCTATGATATTTTTTGAACAGATGCGTAGTTCTCGAGATATATCAAGATATTTAAAAGTTCCGAAGCCGCACCAACATAATAGAGATACAGAAACACCGTGGCCCCTTTCTTTGAGATAACTCTGCACTATTGCGAGCTGCAAATGCCACTTCCAGCTTAGCTGTGCAGAAGAAGAACAACAAGAAGAAGGAATATCTCGAAATATGTCCGTCAGGCCCCTTCCCTTGAGATAAATCTGCAAATATCTCGGAAACGAAGAGAGCTATGGCAAAATGTTAAGAGACCTTTTTTGTAGAGAATTAAGTTTCCCACTTTTTATGTTCTATGATATTTTTTGATCAGATGCGTAGTTCTCGAGATATATCAAGATATTTAAAAGTTCCGAAGCCGCACCAACATAATAGAGATACAGAAACACCGTGGCCCCTTTCTTTGAGATAACTCTGCACTATTGCGAGCTGTAAATGCCACTTCCAGCTTAGCTGTGCAGAAGAAGAACAACAAGAAGAAGAAATATCTCGAAATATGTCCGTCAGGCCCCTTCCCTTGAGATAAATCTGCAAATATCTCGGAAACGAATCGAGCTATGGCAAAATGTTGAGAGATGTTTTTTGTAGAGAATTCAGTTTCCTACTTTTTATCTTCTATGATATTTTTTGAACAGATGCGTAGTTCTCGAGATATATCAAGATATTTAAAAGTTCCGAAGCCGCACCAACATAATAGAGATACAGAAACACCGTGGCCCCTCTCTTCGAGATAACTCTGCACTATTGCGAGCTGGAAATGCCACTTCCAGTTTAGCTGTGCAGAAGACGAACAACAAGAAGAAGAAATATCTCGAAATATGTCCGTCAGGCCCCTTCCCTTGAGATAAATCTGCAAATATCTCGGAAACGAAGCGAGCTATGGCAAAATGTTTAGAGCCCTTTCTTGTAGAGAATTAAGTTTCCTACTTTTTATGTAGTATGATATTTTTTGATCAGATGCGTAGATCTCGAGATATATCAAGATATTTAAAAGTTCCGAAGCCGCACCAACATAATAGAGATACAGAAACACCGTGGCCCCTTTCTTTGAGATAACTCTGCTCTATTGCGAGCTGCAAATGCCACTTCCAGCTTAGCTGTGCAGAAGAAGAACAACAAGAAGAAGAAATATCTCGAAATATGTCCGTCAGGCCCCTTCCCTTGAGATATATCTGCAAATATCTCGGAAACTAAGCGAGCTATGGCAAAATGTTAAGAGACCTTTTTTGTAGAGAATTAAGTTTGCTACTTTTTATGTTCCATGATATTTTTTGATCCGATGCGTAGTACTCGAGATATATCAAGATATTTAAAAGTTCCGAAGCTGCACCAACATAATAGAGATACAGAAACACCGTGGCCCCTTTCTTTGAGATAACTCTGCACTAGTGCGAGCCGCAAATGCCACTTCCAGCTTAGCTGTGCAGAAGAAGAAGAACAAGAAGAAGAAATATCTCGAAATATCTCCGTCAGGCCCCTTCCCTTGAGATATATCTGCAAATATCTCGGAAACGAAGCGAGCTATGGCAAAATGTTAAGTGACCTTTTTTGTAGAGAATTATGTTTCCTACTTTTTATGTTCTATGATATTTTTTGATCAGACGCGTAGTTCTCGAGATATATCAAGATATTTAAAAGTTCCGAAGCCGCACCAACATAATAGAGATACAGAAACACCGTGGCCCCTTTCTTTGAGATAACCCTGCACTATTGCGAGCTGTAAATGCCACTTCCAGTTTAGCTGTGCAGAAGAAGAACAACAAGAAGAAGAAATATCTCGAAATATGTCCGTCAGGCCCCTTCCCTTGAGATAAATCTGCAAATATCTCGGAAACGAATCGAGCTATGGCAAAATGTTGGGAGACCTTTTTTGTAGAGAATTAAGTTTCCTACTTTTTATGTTCTATGATATTCTTTGATCAGATGCGTAGTTCTCGAGATATATCAAGATATTTAAAAGTTCCGAAGCCGCACCAACATAATAGAGATACAGAAACACCGTGGCCCCTTTCTTTGAGATAACTCTGCACTATTGCGAGCTGGAAATGCCACTTCCAGTTTAGCTGTGCAGAAGAAGAACAACAAGAAGAAGAAATATCTCGAAATATGTCCGTCAGGCCCCTTCCCTTGAGATAAATCTGCAAATATCTCGGAAACGAAGCGAGCTATGGCAAAATGTTAAGAGACCTTTTTTGTAGAGAATTATGTTTCCTACAATTTATGTTCTATGATATTTTTTGATCAGAAGCGTAGTTTTCGAGATATATCGAGATATTTAAAAGTTCCGAAGCCGCACCAACATAATAGAGGTACAGAAACACCGTGGCCCCTTTCTTTGAGATAACTCTGCACTAGTGCGAGCCGCAAATGCCACTTCCAGCTTAGCTGTGCAGAAGAAGAACAACAAGAAGAAGAAATATCTCGAAATATGTCCGTCAGGCCCCTTCCCTTGAGATAAATCTGCAAATATCTCGGAAACGAAGCGAGCTATGGCAAAATGTTCAGAGACCTTTTTTGTAGAGAATTAAGTTTCCTACTTTTTATGTTCTATGATATTTTTTGATCAGATGCATAGTTCTCGAGATATATCAAGATATTTAAAAGTTCCGAAGCCGCACCAACATATTAGAGATACAGAAACACCGTGGCCCCTTTCTTTGAGATAACTCTGCACTATTGCGAGCTGGAAATGCCACTTCCAGTTTAGCTGTGCAGAAGAAGAACAACAAGAAGAAGAAATATCTCGAAATATGTCCGTCAGGCCCCTTCCCTTGAGATAAATCTGCAAATATCTCGGAAACGAAGCGAGCTATGGCAAAATGTTTAGAGCCCTTTCTTGTAGAGAATTAAGTTTCCTACTTTTTATGTAGTATGATATTTTTTGATCAGATGCGTAGATCTCGAGATATATCAAGATATTTAAAAGTTCCGAAGCCGCACCAACATAATAGAGATACAGAAACACCGTGGCCCCTTTCTTTGAGATAACTCTGCTCTATTGCGAGCTGCAAATGCCACTTCCAGCTTAGCTGTGCAGAAGAAGAACAACAAGAAGAAGAAATATCTCGAAATATGTCCGTCAGGCCCCTTCCCTTGAGATATATCTGCAAATATCTCGGAAACTAAGCGAGCTATGGCAAAATGTTAAGAGACCTTTTTTGTAGAGAATTAAGTTTGCTACTTTTTATGTTCCATGATATTTTTTGATCCGATGCGTAGTACTCGAGATATATCAAGATATTTAAAAGTTCCGAAGCTGCACCAACATAATAGAGATACAGAAACACCGTGGCCCCTTTCTTTGAGATAACTCTGCACTAGTGCGAGCCGCAAATGCCACTTCCAGCTTAGCTGTGCAGAAGAAGAAGAACAAGAAGAAGAAATATCTCGAAATATCTCCGTCAGGCCCCTTCCCTTGAGATATATCTGCAAATATCTCGGAAACGAAGCGAGCTATGGCAAAATGTTAAGTGACCTTTTTTGTAGAGAATTATGTTTCCTACTTTTTATGTTCTATGATATTTTTTGATCAGACGCGTAGTTCTCGAGATATATCAAGATATTTAAAAGTTCCGAAGCCGCACCAACATAATAGAGATACAGAAACACCGTGGCCCCTTTCTTTGAGATAACCCTGCACTATTGCGAGCTGTAAATGCCACTTCCAGTTTAGCTGTGCAGAAGAAGAACAACAAGAAGAAGAAATATCTCGAAATATGTCCGTCAGGCCCCTTCCCTTGAGATAAATCTGCAAATATCTCGGAAACGAATCGAGCTATGGCAAAATGTTGGGAGACCTTTTTTGTAGAGAATTAAGTTTCCTACTTTTTATGTTCTATGATATTCTTTGATCAGATGCGTAGTTCTCGAGATATATCAAGATATTTAAAAGTTCCGAAGCCGCACCAACATAATAGAGATACAGAAACACCGTGGCCCCTTTCTTTGAGATAACTCTGCTCTATTGCGAGCTGCAAATGCCACTTCCAGCTTAGCTGTGCAGAAGAAGAACAACAAGAAGAAGAAATATCTCGAAATATGTCCGTCAGGCCCCTTCCCTTGAGATATATCTGCAAATATCTCGGAAACTAAGCGAGCTATGGCAAAATGTTAAGAGACCTTTTTTGTAGAGAATTAAGTTTGCTACTTTTTATGTTCCATGATATTTTTTGATCCGATGCGTAGTACTCGAGATATATCAAGATATTTAAAAGTTCCGAAGCTGCACCAACATAATAGAGATACAGAAACACCGTGGCCCCTTTCTTTGAGATAACTCTGCACTAGTGCGAGCCGCAAATGCCACTTCCAGCTTAGCTGTGCAGAAGAAGAAGAACAAGAAGAAGAAATATCTCGAAATATCTCCGTCAGGCCCCTTCCCTTGAGATATATCTGCAAATATCTCGGAAACGAAGCGAGCTATGGCAAAATGTTAAGTGACCTTTTTTGTAGAGAATTATGTTTCCTACTTTTTATGTTCTATGATATTTTTTGATCAGACGCGTAGTTCTCGAGATATATCAAGATATTTAAATGTTCCGAAGCCGCACCAACATAATAGAGATGCAGAAACACCGTGGCCCCTTTCTTTGAGATAACTCTGCACTATTGCGAGCTGCAAATGCCACTTCCAGCTTAGCTGTGCTGAAGAAGAACAACAAGAAGAAGAAATATCTCGAAATATGTCCGTCAGGCCCCTTCCCTTGAGATAAATCTGCAAATATCTCGGAAACGAAGCGAGCTATGGCAAAATGTTAAGAGACTTTATTTGTAGAGAATTAAGTTTCCTACTTTTTACGTTCTATGATATTTTTTGATCAGATGCGTAGTTCTCGAGATATATCAAGATATTTTAAAGTTCCGAAGCCGCACCAACATAATAGAGATACAGAAACACCGTGGCCCCTTTCTTTGAGATAACTCTGCACTATTGCGAGCTGTAAATGCCACGTCCAGCTTAGCTGTGCAGAAGAAGAACAACAAGAAGAAGAAATATCTCTAAATATGTCGGTCAGGCCCCTTCCCTTGAGATAAATCTGCAAATATCTCGGAAACGAAGCGAGCTATGGCAAAATGTTAAGAGACCTTATTTGTGGAGAATTAAGTTTCCTACTTTTTATGTTCTATGATATTTTTTGATCAGATGCGTAGTTCTCGAGATATATCAAGATATTTAAATGTTCCGAAGCCGCACCAACATAATAGAGATGCAGAAACACTGTGGCCCCTTTCTTTGAGATAACTCTGCACTATTGCGAGCTGCAAATGCCACTTCCAGCTTAGCTGTGCTGAAGAAGAACAACAAGAAGAAGAAATATCTCGAAATATGTCCGTCAGGCCCCTTCCCTTGAGATAAATCTGCATATATCTCGGAAACGAAGCGAGCTATGGCAAAATGTTAAGAGACCTTTTTTGTAGAGAATTAAGTTTTCTACTTTTTATGTTCTATGATATTTTTTGATCAGATGCGTAGTTCTCGAGATATATCAAGATATTTAAAAGTTCCGAAGCCGCACCAACATAATAGAGGTACAGAAACACCGTGGCCCCTTTCTTTGAGATAACTCTGCACTATTGCGAGCTGGAAATGCCACTTCCAGTTTAGCTGTGCGGAAGAAGAACAACAAGAAGAAGAAATATCTCGAAATATGTCCGTCAGGTCCCTTCCCTTGAGATATATCTGCAAATATCTCGGAAACGAAGCGAGCTATGGCAAAATGTTAAGAGACCTTTTTTGTAGAGAATTAAGTTTCCTACTTTTTATGTTCTATGATATTTTTTGATCAGATGCGTAGTTCTCGAGATATATCAAGATATTTAAAAGTTCCGAAGCCGCACCAACATAATAGAGGTACAGAAACACCGTGGCCTCTTTCTTTGAGATAACTCTGCACTATTGCGAGCTGCAAATGCCACTTCCAGCTTAGCTGTGCAGAAGAAGAACAACAAGAAGAAGAAATATCTCGAAATATGTCCGTCAGGCCCCTTCCCTTGAGATAAATCTGCATATATCTCGGAAACGAAGCGAGCTATGGCAAAATGTTGAGAGACCTTTTTGGTAGAGAATTAAGTTTCCTACTTTTTATGGTCTATGATATTTTTTGATAAGATGCGTAGTTCTCGAGATATATCAAGATATTTAAAAGTTCCGAAGCCGCACCAACATAATAGAGATGCAGAAACACCGTGGCCTCTTTCTTTGAGATAACTCTGCACTATTGCGAGCTGCAAATGCCACTTCCAGCTTAGCTGTGCAGAAGAAGAACAACAAGAAGAAGAAATATCTCGAAATATGTCCGTCAGGCCCCTTCCCTTGAGATAAATCTGCATATATCTCGGAAACGAAGCGAGCTATGGCAAAATGTTAAGAGACCTTTTTGGTAGAGCATTAAGTTTCCTACTTTTTATGGTCTATGATATTTTTTGATAAGATGCGTAGTTCTCGAGATATATCAAGATATTTAAAAGTTCCGAAGCTGCACCAACATAATAGAGGTACAGAAACACCGTGGCCTCTTTCTTTGAGATAACTCTGCACTATTGCGAGCTGCAAATGCCACTTCCAGCTTAGCTGTGCAGAAGAAGAACAACAAGAAGAAGAAATATCTCGAAATATGTCCGTCAGGCCCCTTCCCTTGAGATAAATCTGCATATATCTCGGAAACGAAGCGAGCTATGGCAAAATGTTAAGAGACCTTTTTGGTAGAGCATTAAGTTTCCTACTTTTTATGGTCTATGATATTTTTTGATAAGATGAGTAGTTCTCGAGATATATCAAGATATTTAAAAGTTCCGAAGCCGCACCAACATAATAGAGATGCAGAAACACCGTGGCCCCTTTCTTTGAGATAACTCTGCACTATTGCGAGCTGCAAATGCCACTTCCAGTTTAGCTGTGCTGAAGAAGAACAACAAGAAGAAGAAATATCTCGAAATATGTCCGTCAGGCCCCTTCCCTTGAGATAAATCTGCATATATCTCGGAAACGAAGCGAGCTATGGCAAAATCTTAAGAGACCTTTTTGGTAGAGAATTAAGTTTCCTACTTTTTATGTTCTATGATATTTTTTGATAAGATGCGTAGTTCTCGAGATATATCAAGATATTTAAATGTTCCGAAGCCGCACCAACATAATAGAGATGCAGAAACAGCGTGGCCCCTTTCTTTGAGATAACTCTGCACTATTGCGAGCTGCAAATGCCACTTCCAGCTTAGCTGTGCAGAAGAAGAACAACAAGAAGAAGAAATATCTCGAAATATGTCCGTCAGGCCCCTTCCCTTGAGATAAATCTGCATATATCTCGGAAACGAAGCGAGCTATGGCAAAATGTTTAGAGACCTTTTTGGTAGAGGATTAAGTTTCCTACTTTTTATGTTCTATGATATTTTTTGATAAGATGCGTAGTTCTCGAGATATATCAAGATATTTAAATGTTCCGAAGCCGCACCAACATAATAGAGATACAGAAACACCGTGGCCCCTTTCTTTGAGATAACTCTGCACTATAGCGAGCTGGAAATGCCACTTCCAGTTTAGCTGTGCAGAAGAAGAACAACAAGAAGAAGAAATATCTCGAAATATGTCCGTCAGGCCCCTTCCCTTGAGATAAATCTGCAAATATCTCGGAAACGAAGCGAGGTAATGGCAAAATGTTAAGAGACCTTTTTTGTAGAGAATTAAGTTTTCTACTTTTTATGTTGTATGATATTTTTTGATCAGATGCGTAGTTCTCGAGATATATCAAGATATTTAAAAGTTCCGAAGCTGCACCAACATAATAGAGGTACAGAAACACCGTGGCCTCTTTCTTTGAGATAACTCTGCACTATTGCGAGCTGCAAATGCCACTTCCAGCTTAGCTGTGCTGAAGAAGAACAACAAGAAGAAGAAATATCTCGAAATATGTCCGTCAGGCCCCTTCCCTTGAGATAAATCTGCAAATATCTCGGAAACGAAGCGAGCTATGGCAAAATGTTAAGAGACTTTATTTGTAGAGAATTAAGTTTCCTACTTTTTACGTTCTATGATATTTTTTGATCAGATGCGTAGTTCTCGAGATATATCAAGATATTTTAAAGTTCCGAAGCCGCACCAACATAATAGAGATACAGAAACACCGTGGCCCCTTTCTTTGAGATAACTCTGCACTATTGCGAGCTGTAAATGCCACGTCCAGCTTAGCTGTGCAGAAGAAGAACAACAAGAAGAAGAAATATCTCTAAATATGTCGGTCAGGCCCCTTCCCTTGAGATAAATCTGCAAATATCTCGGAAACGAAGCGAGCTATGGCAAAATGTTAAGAGACCTTATTTGTAGAGAATTAAGTTTCCTACTTTTTATGTTCTATGATATTTTTTGATCAGATGCGTAGTTCTCGAGATATATCAAGATATCTAAATGTTCCGAAGCCGCACCAACATAATAGAGATGCAGAAACACCGTGGCCTCTTTCTTTGAGATAACTCTGCACTGTTCCGAGCTGCAAATGCCACTTCCCGCTTAGCTGTGCAGAAGAAGAACAACAAGAAGAAGAAATATCTCGAAATATGTCCGTCAGGCCCCTTCCCTTGAGATAAATCTGCATATATCTCGGAAACGAAGCGAGCTATGGCAAAATCTTAAGAGACCTTTTTGGTAGAGAATTAAGTTTCCTACTTTTTATGTTCTATGATATTTTTTGATAAGATGCGTAGTTCTCGAGATATATCAAGATATTTAAAAGTTCCGAAGCCGCACCAACATAATAGAGATGCAGAAACACCGTGGCCCCTTTCTTTGAGATAACTCTGCACTATTGCGAGCTGCAAATGCCACTTCCAGCTTAGCTGTGCTGAAGAAGAACAACAAGAAGAAGAAATATCTCGAAATATGTCCGTCAGGCCCCTTCCCTTGAGATAAATCTGCAAATATCTCGGAAACGAAGCGAGCTATGGCAAAATGTTAAGAGACTTTATTTGTAGAGAATTAAGTTTCCTACTTTTTACGTTCTATGATATTTTTTGATCAGATGCGTAGTTCTCGAGATATATCAAGATATTTTAAAGTTCCGAAGCCGCACCAACATAATAGAGATACAGAAACACCGTGGCCCCTTTCTTTGAGATAACTCTGCACTATTGCGAGCTGTAAATGCCACGTCCAGCTTAGCTGTGCAGAAGAAGAACAACAAGAAGAAGAAATATCTCTAAATATGTCGGTCAGGCCCCTTCCCTTGAGATAAATCTGCAAATATCTCGGAAACGAAGCGAGCTATGGCAAAATGTTAAGAGACCTTATTTGTAGAGAATTAAGTTTCCTACTTTTTATGTTCTATGATATTTTTTGATCAGATGCGTAGTTCTCGAGATATATCAAGATATCTAAATGTTCCGAAGCCGCACCAACATAATAGAGATGCAGAAACACCGTGGCCTCTTTCTTTGAGATAACTCTGCACTGTTCCGAGCTGCAAATGCCACTTCCCGCTTAGCTGTGCAGAAGAAGAACAACAAGAAGAAGAAATATCTCGAAATATGTCCGTCAGGCCCCTTCCCTTGAGATAAATCTGCATATATCTCGGAAACGAAGCGAGCTATGGCAAAATCTTAAGAGACCTTTTTGGTAGAGAATTAAGTTTCCTACTTTTTATGTTCTATGATATTTTTTGATAAGATGCGTAGTTCTCGAGATATATCAAGATATTTAAATGTTCCGAAGCCGCACCAACATAATAGAGATGCAGAAACACCGTGGCCCCTTTCTTTGAGATAACTCTGCACTATTGCGAGCTGCAAATGCCACTTCCAGCTTAGCTGTGCAGAAGAAGAACAACAAGAAGAAGAAATATCTCGAAATATGTCCGTCAGGCCCCTTCCCTTGAGATAAATCTGCAAATATCTCGGAAACGAAGCGAGCTATGGCAAAATGTTAACAGACCTTTTTTGTAGAGAATTAACTTTCGTACTTTTTATGTTCTATGATATTTTTTGATCAGATGCGTAGATCTCGAGATATATCAAGATATTTAAAAGTTCCGAAGCCGCACCAACATAATAGAGATACAGAAACACCGTGGCCCGTTTCTTTGAGATAACTCTGCACTATTGCGAGCTGCAAATGCCACTTCCAGCTTAGCTGTGCAGAAGAAGAACAACAAGAAGAAGAAATATCTCGAAATATGTCCGTCAGGCCCCATCCCTTGAGATAAATCTGCAAATATCTCGGAAACGAAGCGAGCTATGGCAAAATGTTAAGAGACCTTTTTTGTAGAGAATTAAGTTTTCCACTTTTTATGGTCCATGATATTTTTTGATCAGATGCGTAGTTCTCGCGATATATCAAGATATTTAAAAGTTCCGAAGCTGCACCAACATAATAGAGATACAGAAACACCGTGGCCCCTTTCTTTGAGCTAACTCTGCACTAGTGCGAGCCGCAAATGCCACTTCCAACTTAGCTGTGCAGAAGAAGAACAACAAGAAGAAGAAATATCTCGAAATATGTCCGTTAGGCCCCTTCCCTTGAGATAAATCTGCAAATATCTCGGAAACGAAGCGAGCTATGGCAAAATGTTAAGAGACGTTTTTTGTAGAGAATTATGTTTCCTACAATTTATCTTCTATGATATTTTTTGATCAGAAGCGTAGTTCTCGAGATATATCGAGATATTTAAAAGTTCCGAAGCCGCACCAACATAATAGAGATACAGAAACACCGTGGCCCCTTTCTTTGAGATAACTCTGCACTATTGCGAGCTGCAAGTGCCACTTCCAGCTTAGCTGTGCAGAAGAAGAACAACAAGAAGAAGAAATATCTCGAAATATGTCCGTCAGGCCCCTTCCCTTGAGATAAACCTGCAAATATCTCGGAAACGAAGCGAGCTATGGCAAAATGTTCAGAGACCTTTTTTGTAGAGAATTAAGTTTCCTACTTTTTATGTTCTATGATATTTTTTGATCAGAAGCGTAGTTTTCGAGATATATCGAGATATTTAAAAGTTCCGAAGCCGCACCAACATAATAGAGATACAGAAACACCGTGGCCCGTTTCTTTGAGATAACTCTGCACTAGTGCGAGCCGCAAATGCCACTTCCAGCTTAGCTGTGCAGAAGAAGAACAACAAGAAGAAGAAATATCTCGAAATATGTCCGTCAGGACCCTTCCCTTGAGATAAATCTGCAAATATCTCGGAAACGAAGCGAGCTATGGCAAAATGTTAAGAGACCTTTTTTGTGGAGAATTAAGTTTCCTACTTCTTATGTTCTATGATATTTTTTGATCAGATGCGTAGTTCTCGAGATATATCAAGATATTTAAAAGTTCCGAAGCCGCACCAACATAATAGAGATACAGAAACACCGTGGCCCCTTTCTTTGAGATAACTCTGCACTAGTGCGAGCCGCAAATGCCACTTCCAGCTTAGCTGTGCAGAAGAAGAACAACAAGAAGAAGAAATATCTCGGAATATGTCCGTCAGGCCCCTTCCCTTGAGATATATCTGCAAATATCTCGGAAACCAAACGAGCTATGGCAAAATGTTAAGAGACCTTTTTTGTAGAGAATTATGTTTCCTACAATTTATGTTCTATGATATTTTTTGATCAGATGCGTAGTTCTCGAGATATATCAAGATATTTAAAAGTTCCGAAGCTGCATCAACATAATAGAGGTACAGAAACACCGTGGCCTCCTTCTTTGAGATAACTCTGCACTATTGCGAGCTGCAAATGCCACTTCCAGCTTAGCTGTGCAGAAGAAGAACAACAAGAAGAAGAAATATCTCGAAATATGTCCGTCAGGCCCCTTCCCTTGAGATAAACCTGCAAATATCTCGGAAACGAAGCGAGCTATGGCAAAATGTTAAGAGACTTTATTTGTAGAGAATTAAGTTTCCTACTTTTTACGTTCTATGATATTTTTTGATCAGATGCGTAGTTCTCGAGATATATCAAGATATTTAAAAGTTCCGAAGCCGCACCAACATAATAGAGATACAGAAACACCGTGGCCCCTTTCTTTGAGATAACTCTGCACTATTGCGAGCTGGAAATGCCAGTTCCAGTTTAGCTGTGCAGAAGAAGAACAACAAGAAGAAAAAATATCTCGAAATATGTCCGTCAGGCCCCTTCCCTTGAGATAAATCTGCAAATATCTCGGAAACGAAGTGAGCTATGGCAAAATGTTAAGAGACCTTTATTGTAGAGAATTAAGTTTCCTACTTTTTATGTTCTATGATATTTTTTGATCAGATGCGTAGTTCTCGAGATGTATCAAGATATTTAAAAGTTCCGAAGCCGCACCAACATAATAGAGATACAGAAACACCGTGGCCCCTTTCTTTGAGATAACTCTGCGCTATTGCAAGGTGCAAATGCCACTTCGAGCTTAGCTGTGCAGAAGAAGAACAACAAGAAGAAGAAATATCTCGAAATATGTCCGTCAGACCCCTTCCCCTGAGATACATCTGCAAATATCTCGGAAACGAAGCGAGCTATGGCAAAATGTTAAGAGACCTTTTTTGTAGAGAATTATGTTTCCTACAATTTACCTTCTCTGATGTTTTTTGATCAGAAGCGTAGTTTTCGAGATATATCGAGATATTTAAAAGATCCGAAGCCGCACCAACATAATAGAGATACAGAAACACCGTGGCCCCGTTCTTTGAGATAACCCTGCACTATTGCGAGCTGCAAATACCAGTTCCAGCTTAGCTGTGCAGAAGAAGAACAACAAGAAGAAGAAATATCTCGAAATATGTCCGTCAGGCCCCTTCCCTTGAGATAAATCTGCAAATATCTCGGAAACGAAGCGAGCTATGGCAAAACGTTAAGAGACCTTTTTTGTAGAGAATTAAGTTTGCTACTTTTTATGTTCTATGATATTCTTTGATCAGATGCGTAGTTCTCGAGATATATCAAGATATTTAAAAGTTCCGAAGCCGCACCAACATAATAGAGATACAGAAACACCGTGGCCCCTTTCTTTGAGATAACTCTGCACTAGTGCGAGCCGCAAATGCCGCTTCCAGCTTAGCTGTGCAGAAGAAGAACAACAAGAAGAAGAAATATCTCGAAATATGTCCGTCAGGCACCTTCCCTCGAGATAAATCTGCAAATATCTCGGAAACGAAGCGAGCTATGGCAAAATGTTAAGAGACCTTTTTTGTAGAGAATTAAGTTTGCTACTTTTTATGTTCTATGATATTTTTTGATCAGATGCGTAGTTCTCGAGATATATCAAGATATTTAAAAGTTCCGAAGCCGCACCAACATAATAGAGATACAGAAACACCGTGGCCCCTTTCTTTGAGATAACTCTGCACTATTGCGAGCTCGAAATGCCACTTCCAGTTTAGCTGTGCAGAAGAAGAACAACAAGAAGAAAAAATATCTCGAAATATGTCCGTCAGGCCCCTTCCCTTGAGATAAATCTGCAAATATCTCGGAAACGAAGTGAGCTATGGCAAAATGTTAAGAGACCTTTTTTGTAGAGAATTAAGTTTCCTACTTTTTATGTTCTATGATATTTTTTGATCAGATGCGTAGTTCTCGAGATGTATCAAGATATTTAAAAGTTCCGAAGCCGCACCAACATAATAGAGATACAGAAACACCGTGGCCCCTTTCTTTGAGATAACTCTGCGCTATTGCGAGGTGTAAATGCCACTTCGAGCATAGCTGTGCAGAAGAAGAACAACAAGAAGAAGAAATATCTCGAAATATGTCCGTCAGGCCCCTTCCCTTGAGATAAATCTGCAAATATCTCGGAAACGAAGCGAGCTATGGCAAAACGTTAAGAGACCTTTTTTGTAGAGAATTAAGTTTGCTACTTTTTATGTTCTATGATATTCTTTGATCAGATGCGTAGTTCTCGAGATATATCAAGATATTTAAAAGTTCCGAAGCCGCACCAACATAATAGAGATACAGAAACACCGTGGCCCCTTTCTTTGAGATAACTCTGCACTAGTGCGAGCCGCAAATGCCGCTTCCAGCTTAGCTGTGCAGAAGAAGAACAACAAGAAGAAGAAATATCTCGAAATATGTCCGTCAGGCACCTTCCCTCGAGATAAATCTGCAAATATCTCGGAAACGAAGCGAGCTATGGCAAAATGTTAAGAGACCTTTTTTGTAGAGAATTAAGTTTGCTACTTTTTATGTTCTATGATATTTTTTGATCAGATGCGTAGTTCTCGAGATATATCAAGATATTTAAAAGTTCCGAAGCCGCACCAACATAATAGAGATACAGAAACACCGTGGCCCCTTTCTTTGAGATAACTCTGCACTATTGCGAGCTCGAAATGCCACTTCCAGTTTAGCTGTGCAGAAGAAGAACAACAAGAAGAAAAAATATCTCGAAATATGTCCGTCAGGCCCCTTCCCTTGAGATAAATCTGCAAATATCTCGGAAACGAAGTGAGCTATGGCAAAATGTTAAGAGACCTTTTTTGTAGAGAATTAAGTTTCCTACTTTTTATGTTCTATGATATTTTTTGATCAGATGCGTAGTTCTCGAGATGTATCAAGATATTTAAAAGTTCCGAAGCCGCACCAACATAATAGAGATACAGAAACACCGTGGCCCCTTTCTTTGAGATAACTCTGCGCTATTGCGAGGTGTAAATGCCACTTCGAGCATAGCTGTGCAGAAGAAGAACAACAAGAAGAAGAAATATCTCGAAATATGTCCGTCAGGCCCCTTCCCTTGAGATATATCTGCAAATATCTCGGAAACGAAGCGAGCTATGGCAAAATGTTGAGAGACCTTTTTTGTAGAGAATTAAGTTTCATACTTTTTATGTTCTATGATATTCTTTGATCAGAAGCGTAGTTTTCGAGATATATCGAGATATTTAAAAGATCCGAAGCCGCACCAACATAATAGAGATACAGAAACACCGTGGCCCCTTTGTTTGAGATAACTCTGCACTAGTGCGAGCCGCAAATGCCGCTTCCAGCTTAGCTGTGCAGAAGAAGAACAACAAGAAGAAGAAATATCTCGAAATATGTCCGTCAGGCACCTTCCCTCGAGATAAATCTGCAAATATCTCGGAAACGAAGCGAGCCATGGCAAAATGTTAATAGACCTTTTTTGTAGAGAATTAAGTTTGCTACTTTTTATGTTCTATGATATTTTTTGATCAGATGCGTAGTTCTCGAGATATATCAAGATATTTAAAAGTTCCGAAGCCGCACCAATATAATAGAGATACAGAAACACCGTGGCCCCTTTCTTTGAGATAACTCTGCACTAGTGCGAGCCGCAAATGCCGCTTCCAGCTTAGCTGTGCAGAAGAAGAACAACAAGAAGAAGAAATATCTCGAAATATGTCCGTCAGGCACCTTCCCTCGAGATAAATCTGCAAATATCTCGGAAACGAAGCGAGCGATGGCAAAATGTTAAGAGACCTTTTTT
The DNA here is from genome assembly GCF_051020975.1 of Osmia lignaria lignaria. NCBI lineage: Eukaryota > Metazoa > Arthropoda > Insecta > Hymenoptera > Megachilidae > Osmia > Osmia lignaria. The sequence continues at coordinate 30,775,889 of NW_027478158.1, read as the reverse complement.
GTAGAGAATTAAGTTTGCTACTTTTTATGTTCTATGATATTTTTTGATCAGATGCGTAGTTCTCGAGATATATCAAGATATTTAAAAGTTCCGAAGCCGCACCAATATAATAGAGATACAGAAACACCGTGGCCCCTTTCTTTGAGATAACTCTGCACTATTGCGAGCTGCAAATGCCACTTCCAGCTTAGCTGTGCAGAAGAAGAACAACAAGAAGAAGAAATATCTCGAAATATGTCCGTCAGGCACCTTCCCTCGAGATAAATCTGCAAATATCTCGGAAACGAAGCGAGCTATGGCAAAACGTTAAGAGACCTTTTTTGTAGAGAATTAAGTTTCCTACTTTTTATGTTCTATGATATTCTTTGATCAGAAGCGTAGTTTTCGAGATATATCGAGATATTTAAAAGATCCGAAGCCGCACCAACATAATAGAGATACAGAAACACCGTGGCCCCTTTCTTTGAGATAACTCTGCACTAGTGCGAGCCGCAAATGCCGCTTCCAGCTTAGCTGTGCAGAAGAAGAACAACAAGAAGAAGAAATATCTCGAAATATGTCCGTCAGGCACCTTCCCTCGAGATAAATCTGCAAATATCTCGGAAACGAAGCGAGCTATGGCAAAATGTTAAGAGACCTTTTTTGTAGAGAATTACGTTTGCTACTTTTTATGTTCTATGATATTTTTTGATCAGATGCGTAGTTCTCGAGATATATCAAGATATTTAAAAGTTCCGAAGCCGCACCAACATAATAGAGTACAGAAACACCGTGGCCCCTTTCTTTGAGATAACTCTGCACTATTGCGAGCTGGAAATGCCACTTCCAGTTTAGCTGTGCAGAAGAAGAACAACAAGAAGAAAAAATATCTCGAAATATGTCCGTCAGGCCCCTTCCCTTGAGATAAATCTGCAAATATCTCGGAAACGAAGTGAGCTATGGCAAAATGTTAAGAGACCTTTTTTGTAGAGAATTAAGTTTCCTACTTTTTATGTTCTATGATATTTTTTGATCAGATGCGTAGTTCTCGAGATGTATCAAGATATTTAAAAGTTCCGAAGCCGCACCAACATAATAGAGATACAGAAACACCGTGGCCCCTTTCTTTGAGATAACTCTGCGCTATTGCGAGGTGCAAATGCCACTTCGAGCTTAGCTGTGCGGAAGAAGAACAACAAGAAGAAGAAATATCTCGAAATATGTCCGTCAGACCCCTTCCCTTGAGATAAATCTGCAAATATCTCGGAAACGAAGCGAGCTATGGCAAAATGTTAAGAGACCTTTTTTGTAGAGAATTAAGTTTCCTACTTTTTATGTTCTATGATATTTTTTGATCAGATGCGTAGTTCTCGAGATATATCAAGATATTTAAAAGTTCCGAAGCCGCACCAATATAATAGAGATACAGAAACACCGTGGCCCCTTTCTTTGAGATAACTCTGCACTATTGCGAGCTGCAAATGCCGCGTCCAGCTTAGCTGTGCAGAAGAAGAACAACAAGAAAAACAAATATCTCGAAATATGTCCGTCAGGCCCCTTCCCTTGAGATAAATCTGCAAATATCTCGGAAACGAAGCGAGCTATGGCAAAATGTTGAGAGACCTTTTTTGTAGAGAATTAAGTTTCCTACTTTTTATGTTCTATGATATTCTTTGATCAGAAGCGTAGTTTTCGAGATATATCGAGATATTTAAAAGATCCGAAGCCGCACCAACATAATAGAGATACAGAAACACCGTGGCCCCTTTGTTTGAGATAACTCTGCACTAGTGCGAGCCGCAAATGCCGCTTCCAGCTTAGCTGTGCAGAAGAAGAACAACAAGAAGAAGAAATATCTCGAAATATGTCCGTCAGGCACCTTCCCTCGAGATAAATCTGCAAATATCTCGGAAACGAAGCGAGCCATGGCAAAATGTTAAGAGACCTTTTTTGTAGAGAATTAAGTTTGCTACTTTTTATGTTCTATGATATTTTTTGATCAGGTGCGTAGTTCTCGAGATATATCAAGATATTTAAAAGTTCCGAAGCCGCACCAATATAATAGAGATACAGAAACACCGTGGCCCCTTTCTTTGAGATAACTCTGCACTAGTGCGAGCCGCAAATGCCGCTTCCAGCTTAGCTGTGCAGAAGAAGAACAACAAGAAGAAGAAATATCTCGAAATATGTCCGTCAGGCACCTTCCCTCGAGATAAATCTGCAAATATCTCGGAAACGAAGCGAGCTATGGCAAAATGTTAAGAGACCTTTTTTGTAGAGAATTAAGTTTCCTACTTTTTATGTTCTATGATATTTTTTGATAAGATGCGTAGTTCTCGAGATATATCAAGATATTTAAAAGTTCCGAAGCCGCACCAATATAATAGAGATACAGAAACACCGTGGCCCCTTTCTTTGAGATAACTCTGCACTATTGCGAGCTGCAAATGCCACTTCCAGCTTAGCTGTGCAGAAGAAGAACAACAAGAAGAAGAAATATCTCGAAATATGTCCGTCAGGCCCCTTCCCTTGAGATAAATCTGCAAATATCTCAGAAACGAAGCGAGCTATGGCAAAATGTTAAGACACCTTTTTTGTAGAGAATTAAGTTTCCTACTTTTTACGTTCTATGATATTTTTCGATCAGATGCGTAGTTCTCGAGATATATCAAGATATTTAAAAGTTCCGAAGCCGCACCAACATAATAGAGATACAGAAACACCGTGGCCCCTTTCTTTGAGATAACTCTGCACTATTGCGAGCTGCAAATGCCACTTCGAGCTTAGCTGTGCAGAAGAAGAACAACAAGAAGAAGAAATATCTCGAAATATGTCCGTCAGACCCCTTCCCTTGAGATAAATCTGCAAATATCTCGGAAACGAAGCGAGCTATGGCAAAATGTTAAGAGACCTTTTTTGTAGAGAATTATGTTTCCTACAATTTACGTTCTCTGATGTTTTTTGATCAGAAGCGTAGTTTTCGAGATATATCGAGATATTTAAAAGATCCGAAGCCGCACCAACATAATAGAGATACAGAAACACCGTGGCCCCTTTCTTTGAGATAACTCTGCACTAGTGCGAGCCGCAAATGCCGCTTCCAGCTTAGCTGTGCAGAAGAAGAACAACAAGAAGAAGAAATATCTCGAAATATGTCCGTCAGGCACCTTCCCTCGAGATAAATCTGCAAATATCTCGGAAACGAAGCGAGCTATGGCAAAATGTTAAGAGACCTTTTTTGTAGAGAATTAAGTTTGCTACTTTTTATGTTCTATGATATTTTTTGATCAGATGCGTAGTTCTCGAGATATATCAAGATATTTAAAAGTTCCGAAGCCGCACCAACATAATAGAGATACAGAAACACCGTGGCCCCTTTCTTTGAGATAACTCTGCACTATTGCGAGCTGGAAATGCCACTTCCAGTTTAGCTGTGCAGAAGAAGAACAACAAGAAGAAAAAATATCTCGAAATATGTCCGTCAGGCCCCTTCCCTTGAGATAAATCTGCAAATATCTCGGAAACGAAGTGAGCTATGGCAAAATGTTAAGAGACCTTTTTTGTAGAGAATTAAGTTTCCTACTTTTTATGTTCTATGATATTTTTTGATCAGATGCGTAGTTCTCGAGATGTATCAAGATATTTAAAAGTTCCGAAGCCGCACCAACATAATAGAGATACAGAAACACCGTGGCCCCTTTCTTTGAGATAACTCTGCGCTATTGCGAGGTGCAAATGCCACTTCGAGCTTAGCTGTGCAGAAGAAGAACAACAAGAAGAAGAAATATCTCGAAATATGTCCGTCAGACCCCTTCCCTTGAGATAAATCTGCAAATATCTCGGAAACGAAGCGAGCTATGGCAAAATGTTAAGAGACCTTTTTTGTAGAGAATTAAGTTTCCTACTTTTTATGTTCTATGATATTTTTTGATCAGATGCGTAGTTCTCGAGATATATCAAGATATTTAAAAGTTCCGAAGCCGCACCAATATAATAGAGATACAGAAACACCGTGGCCCCTTTCTTTGAGATAACTCTGCACTATTGCGAGCTGCAAATGCCGCGTCCAGCTTAGCTGTGCAGAAGAAGAACAACAAGAAAAACAAATATCTCGAAATATGTCCGTCAGGCCCCTTCCCTTGAGATAAATCTGCAAATATCTCGGAAACGAAGCGAGCTATGGCAAAATGTTGAGAGACCTTTTTTGTAGAGAATTAAGTTTCCTACTTTTTATGTTCTATGATATTCTTTGATCAGAAGCGTAGTTTTCGAGATATATCGAGATATTTAAAAGATCCGAAGCCGCACCAACATAATAGAGATACAGAAACACCGTGGCCCCTTTGTTTGAGATAACTCTGCACTAGTGCGAGCCGCAAATGCCGCTTCCAGCTTAGCTGTGCAGAAGAAGAACAACAAGAAGAAGAAATATCTCGAAATATGTCCGTCAGGCACCTTCCCTCGAGATAAATCTGCAAATATCTCGGAAACGAAGCGAGCCATGGCAAAATGTTAAGAGACCTTTTTTGTAGAGAATTAAGTTTGCTACTTTTTATGTTCTATGATATTTTTTGATCAGATGCGTAGTTCTCGAGATATATCAAGATATTTAAAAGTTCCGAAGCCGCACCAATATAATAGAGATACAGAAACACCGTGGCCACTTTCTTTGAGATAACTCTGCACTAGTGCGAGCCGCAAATGCCGCTTCCAGCTTAGCTGTGCAGAAGAAGAACAGCAAGAAGAAGAAATATCTCGAAATATGTCCGTCAGGCACCTTCCCTCGAGATAAATCTGCAAATATCTCGGAAACGAAGCGAGCTATGGCAAAATGTTAAGAGACCTTTTTTGTAGAGAATTAAGTTTGCTACTTTTTATGTTCTATGATATTTTTTGATCAGATGCGTAGTTCTCGAGATATATCAAGATATTTAAAAGTTCCGAAGCCGCACCAATATAATAGAGATACAGAAACACCGTGGCCCCTTTCTTTGAGATAACTCTGCACTATTGCGAGCTGCAAATGCCACTTCCAGCTTAGCTGTGCAGAAGAAGAACAACAAGAAGAAGAAATATCTCGAAATATGTCCGTCAGACCCCTTCCCTTGAGATAAATCTGCAAATATCTCGGAAACGAAGCGAGCTATGGCAAAATGTTAAGAGACCTTTTTTGTAGAGAATTATGTTTCCTACAATTTACGTTCTCTGATGTTTTTTGATCAGAAGCGTAGTTTTCGAGATATATCGAGATATTTAAAAGATCCGAAGCCGCACCAACATAATAGAGATACAGAAACACCGTGGCCCCTTTCTTTGAGATAACTCTGCACTAGTGCGAGCCGCAAATGCCGCTTCCAGCTTAGCTGTGCAGAAGAAGAACAACAAGAAGAAGAAATATCTCGAAATATGTCCGTCAGGCACCTTCCCTCGAGATAAATCTGCAAATATCTCGGAAACGAAGCGAGCTATGGCAAAATGTTAAGAGACCTTTTTTGTAGAGAATTAAGTTTGCTACTTTTTATGTTCTATGATATTTTTTGATCAGATGCGTAGTTCTCGAGATATATCAAGATATTTAAAAGTTCCGAAGCCGCACCAATATAATAGAGATACAGAAACACCGTGGCCCCTTTCTTTGAGATAACTCTGCACGAGTGCGAGCCGCAAATGCCGCTTCCAGCTTAGCTGTGCAGAAGAAGAACAAGAAGAAGAAGAAATATCTCGAAATATGTCCGTCAGGCACCTTCCCTCGAGATAAATCTGCAAATATCTCGGAAACGAAGCGAGCCATGGCAAAATGTTAAGAGACCTTTTTTGTAGAGAATTAAGTTTGCTACTTTTTATGTTCTATGATATTTTTTGATCAGATGCGTAGTTCTCGAGATATATCAAGATATTTAAAAGTTCCGAAGCCGCACCAATATAATAGAGATACAGAAACACCGTGGCCCCTTTCTTTGAGATAACTCTGCACTAGTGCGAGCCGCAAATGCCGCTTCCAGCTTAGCTGTGCAGAAGAAGAACAACAAGAAGAAGAAATATCTCGAAATATGTCCGTCAGGCACCTTCCCTCGAGATAAATCTGCAAATATCTCGGAAACGAAGCGAGCTATGGCAAAACGTTAAGAGACCTTTTTTGTAGAGAATTAAGTTTCCTACTTTTTATGTTCTATGATATTCTTTGATCAGAAGCGTAGTTTTCGAGATATATCGAGATATTTAAAAGATCCGAAGCCGCACCAACATAATAGAGATACAGAAACACCGTGGCCCCTTTCTTTGAGATAACTCTGCACTATTGCGAGCTGGAAATGCCACTTCCAGTTTAGCTGTGCAGAAGAAGAACAACAAGAAGAAAAAATATCTCGAAATATGTCCGTCAGGCCCCTTCCCTTGAGATAAATCTGCAAATATCTCGGAAACGAAGTGAGCTATGGCAAAATGTTAAGAGACCTTTTTTGTAGAGAATTAAGTTTCCTCCTTTTTATGTTCTATGATATTTTTTGATCAGATGCGTAGTTCTCGAGATGTATCAAGATATTTAAAAGTTCCGAAGCCGCACCAACATAATAGAGATACAGAAACACCGTGGCCCCTTTCTTTGAGATAACTCTGCGCTATTGCGAGGTGCAAATGCCACTTCGAGCTTAGCTGTGCAGAAGAAGAACAACAAGAAGAAGAAATATCTCGAAATATGTCCGTCAGACCCCTTCCCTTGAGATAAATCTGCAAATATCTCGGAAACGAAGCGAGCTATGGCAAAATGTTAAGAGACCTTTTTTGTAGAGAATTAAGTTTCCTACTTTTTATGTTCTATCATATTTTTTGATCAGATGCGTAGTTCTCGAGATATATCAAGATATTTAAAAGTTCCGAAGCCGTACCAATATAATAGAGATACAGAAACACCGTGGCCCCTTTCTTTGAGATAACTCTGCACTATTGCGAGCTGCAAATGCCGCTTCCAGCTTAGCTGTGCAGAAGAAGAACAACAAGAAAAACAAATATCTCGAAATATGTCCGTCAGGCCCCTTCCCTTGAGATAAATCTGCAAATATCTCGGAAACGAAGCGAGCTATGGCAAAATGTTGAAAGACCTTTTTTGTAGAGAATTAAGTTTCCTACTTTTTATGTTCTATGATATTCTTTGATCAGAAGCGTAGTTTTCGAGATATATCGAGATATTTAAAAGATCCGAAGCCGCACCAACATAATAGAGATACAGAAACACCGTGGCCCCTTTGTTTGAGATAACTCTGCACTAGTGCGAGCCGCAAATGCCGCTTCCAGCTTAGCTGTGCAGAAGAAGAACAACAAGAAGAAGAAATATCTCGAAATATGTCCGTCAGGCACCTTCCCTCGAGATAAATCTGCAAATATCTCGGAAACGAAGCGAGCCATGGCAAAATGTTAAGAGACCTTTTTTGTAGAGAATTAAGTTTGCTACTTTTTATGTTCTATGATATTTTTTGATCAGATGCGTAGTTCTCGAGATATATCAAGATATTTAAAAGTTCCGAAGCCGCACCAATATAATAGAGATACAGAAACACCGTGGCCCCTTTCTTTGAGATAACTCTGCACTAGTGCGAGCCGCAAATGCCGCTTCCAGCTTAGCTGTGCAGAAGAAGAACAACAAGAAGAAGAAATATCTCGAAATATGTCCGTCAGGCACCTTCCCTCGAGATAAATCTGCAAATATCTCGGAAACGAAGCGAGCTATGGCAAAATGTTAAGAGACCTTTTTTGTAGAGAATTAAGTTTGCTACTTTTTATGTTCTATGATATTTTTTGATCAGATGCGTAGTTCTCGAGATATATCAAGATATTTAAAAGTTCCGAAGCCGCACCAATATAATAGAGATACAGAAACACCGTGGCCCCTTTCTTTGAGATAACTCTGCACTATTGCGAGCTGCAAATGCCACTTCGAGCTTAGCTGTGCAGAAGAAGAACAACAAGAAGAAGAAATATCTCGAAATATGTCCGTCAGACCCCTTCCCTTGAGATAAATCTGCAAATATCTCGGAAACGAAGCGAGCTATGGCAAAATGTTAAGAGACGTTTTTTGTAGAGAATTATGTTTCCTACAATTTACGTTCTCTGATGTTTTTTGATCAGAAGCGTAGTTTTCGAGATATATCGAGATATTTAAAAGATCCGAAGCCGCACCAACATAATAGAGATACAGAAACACCGTGGCCCCTTTCTTTGAGATAACTCTGCACTAGTGCGAGCCGCAAATGCCGCTTCCAGCTTAGCTGTGCAGAAGAAGAACAACAAGAAGAAGAAATATCTCGAAATATGTCCGTCAGGCACCTTCCCTCGAGATAAATCTGCAAATATCTCGGAAACGAAGCGAGCTATGGCAAAATGTTAAGAGACCTTTTTTGTAGAGAATTAAGTTTGCTACTTTTTATGTTCTATGATATTTTTTGATCAGATGCGTAGTTCTCGAGATATATCAAGATATTTAAAAGTTCCGAAGCCGCACCAATATAATAGAGATACAGAAACACCGTGGCCCCTTTCTTTGAGATAACTCTGCACGAGTGCGAGCCGCAAATGCCGCTTCCAGCTTAGCTGTGCAGAAGAAGAACAAGAAGAAGAAGAAATATCTCGAAATATGTCCGTCAGGCACCTTCCCTCGAGATAAATCTGCAAATATCTCGGAAACGAAGCGAGCCATGGCAAAATGTTAAGAGACCTTTTTTGTAGAGAATTAAGTTTGCTACTTTTTATGTTCTATGATATTTTTTGATCAGATGCGTAGTTCTCGAGATATATCAAGATATTTAAAAGTTCCGAAGCCGCACCAATATAATAGAGATACAGAAACACCGTGGCCCCTTTCTTTGAGATAACTCTGCACTAGTGCGAGCCGCAAATGCCGCTTCCAGCTTAGCTGTGCAGAAGAAGAACAACAAGAAGAAGAAATATCTCGAAATATGTCCGTCAGGCACCTTCCCTCGAGATAAATCTGCAAATATCTCGGAAACGAAGCGAGCTATGGCAAAATGTTAAGAGACCTTTTTTGTAGAGAATTAAGTTTGCTACTTTTTATGTTCTATGATATTTTTTGATCAGATGCGTAGTTCTCGAGATATATCAAGATATTTAAAAGTTCCGAAGCCGCACCAATATAATAGAGATACAGAAACACCGTTGCCCCTTTCTTTGAGATAACTCTGCACTATTGCGAGCTGCAAATGCCGCTTCCAGCTTAGCTGTGCAGAAGAAGAACAACAAGAAAAACAAATATCTCGAAATATGTCCGTCAGGCCCCTTCCCTTGAGATATATCTGCAAATATCTCGGAAACGAAGCGAGCTATGGCAAAATGTTGAGAGACCTTTTTTGTAGAGAATTAAGTTTCCTACTTTTTATGTTCTATGATATTCTTTGATCAGAAGCGTAGTTTTCGAGATATATCGAGATATTTAAAAGATCCGAAGCCGCACCAACATAATAGAGATACAGAAACACCGTGGCCTCTTTGTTTGAGATAACTCTGCACTATTGCGAGCTGCAAATGCCACTTCCAGCTTAGCTGTGCAGAAGAAGAACAACAAGAAGAAGAAATATCTCGAAATATGTCCGTCAGGCCCCTTCCCTTGAGATAAATCTGCAAATATCTCAGAAACGAAGCGAGCTATGGCAAAATGTTAAGACACCTTTTTTGTAGAGAATTAAGTTTCCTACTTTTTACGTTCTATGATATTTTTCGATCAGATGCGTAGTTCTCGAGATATATCAAGATATTTAAAAGTTCCGAAGCCGCACCAACATAATAGAGATACAGAAACACCGTGGCCCCTTTCTTTGTGATAACTCTGCACTATTGCGAGCTGCAAATGCCACTTCGAGCTTAGCTGTGCAGAAGAAGAACAACAAGAAGAAGAAATATCTCGAAATATGTCCGTCAGACCCCTTCCCTTGAGATAAATCTGCAAATATCTCGGAAACGAAGCGAGCTATGGCAAAATGTTAAGAGACCTTTTTTGTAGAGAATTATGTTTCCTACAATTTACGTTCTCTGATGTTTTTTGATCAGAAGCGTAGTTTTCGAGATATATCGAGATATTTAAAAGATCCGAAGCCGCACCAACATAATAGAGATACAGAAACACCGTGGCCCCTTTCTTTGAGATAACTCTGCACTAGTGCGAGCCGCAAATGCCGCTTCCAGCTTAGCTGTGCAGAAGAAGAACAACAAGAAGAAGAAATATCTCGAAATATGTCCGTCAGGCACCTTCCCTCGAGATAAATCTGCAAATATCTCGGAAACGAAGCGAGCTATGGCAAAATGTTAAGAGTCCTTTTTTGTAGAGAATTAAGTTTCCTACTTTTGATGTTTTATGATATTTTTCGATCAGATGCGTAGTTCTCGAGATATATCAAGATATTTAAAAGTTCCGAAGCCGCACCAACATAATAGAGATACAGAAACACCGTGGCCCCTTTCTTTGAGATAACTCTGCGCTATTGCGAGCTGGAAATGCCGCTTCCAGTTTAGCTGTGCAGAAGAAGAACAACAAGAAGAAGAAATATCTCGAAATACGTCCGTCAGGCCCCTTCCCTTGAGATATATCTGCAAATATCTCGGAAACGAAACGAGCTATGGCAAAATGTTAAGAGACGTTTTTTGTAGAGAATTATGTTTCCTACAATTTATGTTCTATGATATTTTTGGATCAGATGCGTAGTTCTCGAGATATATCAAGATATTTAAAAGTTCCGAAGCCGCACCAACATAATAGAGATACAGAAACACCGTGGCCCCTTTCTTTGAGATAACTCTGCACTATTGCGAGCTGGAAATGCCACTTCCAGTTTAGCTGTGCAGAAGAAGAACAACAAGAAGAAGAAATATCTCGAAATATGTCCGTCAGGCCCGTTCCTTTGAGCTGAATCTGCAAATATCTCGGAAACGAAGCGAGCTATGGCAAAATGTTAAGAGACGTTTTTTGTAGAGAATTATGTTTCCTACAATTTATGTCCTATGATATTTCTTGATCAGAAGCGTAGTTTTCGAGATATATCGAGATATTTGAAAGTTCCGAAGCCGCACCAACATAATAGAGATACAGAAACACCGTGGCCCCTTTCTTTGAGATAACTCTGCACTAGTGCGAGCCGCAAATGCCGCTTCCAGCTTAGCTGTGCAGAAGAAGAACAACAAGAAGAAGAAATATCTCGAAATATGTCCGTCAGGCACCTTCCCTCGAGATAAATCTGCAAATATCTCGGAAACGAAGCGAGCTATGGCAAAATGTTAAGAGACCTTTTTTGTAGAGAATTAAGTTTGCTACTTTTTATGTTCTATGATATTTTTTGATCAGATGCGTAGTTCTCGAGATATATCAAGATATTTAAAAGTTCCGAAGCCGCACCAATATAATAGAGATACAGAAACACCGTTGCCCCTTTCTTTGAGATAACTCTGCACTATTGCGAGCTGCAAATGCCGCTTCCAGCTTAGCTGTGCCGAAGAAGAAGAACAAGAAAAACAAATATCTCGAAATATGTCCGTCAGGCCCCTTCCCTTGAGATATATCTGCAAATATCTCGGAAACGAAGCGAGCTATGGCAAAATGTTGAGAGACCTTTTTTGTAGAGAATTAAGTTTCCTACTTTTTATGTTCTATGATATTCTTTGATCAGAAGCGTAGTTTTCGAGATATATCGAGATATTTAAAAGATCCGAAGCCGCACCAACATAATAGAGATACAGAAACACCGTGGCCTCTTTGTTTGAGATAACTCTGCACTATTGCGAGCTGCAAATGCCACTTCCAGCTTAGCTGTGCAGAAGAAGAACAACAAGAAGAAGAAATATCTCGAAATATGTCCGTCAGGCCCCTTCTCTTGAGATAAATCTGCAAATATCTCAGAAACGAAGCGAGCTATGGCAAAACGTTAAGACACCTTTTTTGTAGAGAATTAAGTTTCCTACTTTTTACGTTCTATGATATTTTTCGATCAGATGCGTAGTTCTCGAGATATATCAAGATATTTAAAAGTTCCGAAGCCGCACCAACATAATAGAGATACAGAAACACCGTGGCCCCTTTCTTTGAGATAACTCTGCACTATTGCGAGCTGCAAATGCCACTTCGAGCTTAGCTGTGCAGAAGAAGAACAACAAGAAGAAGAAATATCTCGAAATATGTCCGTCAGACCCCTTCCCTTGAGATATATCTGCAAATATCTCGGAAACGAAGCGAGCTATGGCAAAATGTTGAGAGACCTTTTTTGTAGAGAATTAAGTTTCCTACTTTTTATGTTCTATGATATTCTTTGATCAGAAGCGTAGTTTTCGAGATATATCGAGATATTTAAGAGATCCGAAGCCGCACCAACATAATAGAGATACAGAAACACCGTGGCCTCTTTGTTTGAGATAACTCTGCACTATTGCGAGCTGCAAATGCCACTTCCAGCTTAGCTGTGCAGAAGAAGAACAACAAGAAGAAGAAATATCTCGAAATATGTCCGTCAGGCCCCTTCCCTTGAGATAAATCTGCAAATATCTCAGAAACGAAGCGAGCTATGGCAAAATGTTAAGACACCTTTTTTGTAGAGAATTAAGTTTCCTACTTTTTACGTTCTATGATATTCTTCGATCAGATGCGTAGTTCTCGAGATATATCAAGATATTTAAAAGTTCCGAAGCCGCACCAACATAATAGAGATACAGAAACACCGTGGCCCCTTTCTTTGAGATAACTCTGCACTATTGCGAGCTGCAAATGCCACTTCGAGCTTAGCTGTGCAGAAGAAGAACAACAAGAAGAAGAAATATCTCGAAATATGTCCGTCAGACCCCTTCCCTTGAGATAAATCTGCAAATATCTCGGAAACGAAGCGAGCTATGGCAAAATGTTAAGAGACCTTTTTTGTAGAGAGTTAAGTTTCCTACTTTTGATGTTTTATGATATTTTTCGATCAGATGCGTAGTTCTCGAGATATATCAAGATATTTAAAAGTTCCGAAGCCGCACCAACATAATAGAGATACAGAAACACCGTGGCCCCTTTCTTTGAGATAACTCTGCGCTATTGCGAGCTGGAAATGCCGCTTCCAGTTTAGCTGTGCAGAAGAAGAACAACAAGAAGAAGAAATATCTCGAAATACGTCCGTCAGGCCCCTTCCCTTGAGATATATCTGCAAATATCTCGGAAACGAAACGAGCTATGGCAAAATGTTAAGAGACCTTTTTTGTAGAGAATTATGTTTCCCACAATTTACGTTCTATGATATTTTTAGATCAGAAGCGTAGTTTTCGAGATATATCGAGATATTTAAAAGTTCCGAAGCCGCACCAACATAATAGAGATACAGAAACACCGTGGCCCCTTTCTTCGAGATAACTCTGCACGAGTGCGAGCCGCAAATGCCGCTTCCAGCTTAGCTGTGCAGAAGAAGAACAAGAAGAAGAAGAAATATCTCGAAATATGTCCGTCAGGCCCCTTCCCTTGAGATATATCTGCAAATATCTCGGAAACGAAACGAGCTATGGCAAAATGTTAAGAGACCTTTTTTGTAGAGAATTATGTTTCCTACAATTTACGTTCTACGATATTTTTTGATCAGAAGCGTAGTTTTCGAGATATATCGAGATATTTAAAAGTTCCGAAGCCGCACCAACATAATAGAGATACAGAAACACCGTGGCCCCTTTCTTCGAGATAACTCTGCACTAGTGCGAGCCGCAAATGCCGCTTCCAGCTTAGCTGTGCAGAAGAAGAACAACAAGAAGAAGAAATATCTCGAAATATGTCCGTCAGGCCCCTTCCCTCGAGATAAATCTGCAAATATCTCGGAAACGAAGCGAGCTATGGCAAAATGTTAAGAGACCTTTTTTGTAGAGAATTAAGTTTCCTACTTTTCATGTTCTATGATATTTTTTGATCAGATGCGTAGTTCTCGAGATATATCAAGATATTTAAAAGTTCCGAAGCCGCACCAATATAATAGAGATACAGAAACACCGTGGCCCCTTTCTTTGAGATAACTCTGCACTATTGCGAGCTGCAAATGCCACTTCCAGCTTAGCTGTGCAGAAGAAGAACAACAAGAAGAAGAAATATCTCGAGATATGTCCGTCAGGCCCCTTCCCTTGAGATAAATCTGCAAATGTCTCGGAAACGAAGCGAGCTATGGCAAAATGTTAAGAGACCTTTTTTGTAGAGAATTAAGTTTCCTACTTTTTATGTTCTATGATATTTTTTGATCAGATGCGTAGTTCTCGAGATGTATCAAGATATTTAAAAGTTCCGAAGCCGCACCAACATAATAGAGATACAGAAACACCGTGGCCCCTTTCTTTGAGATAACTCTGCGCTATTTCGAGCTGGAAATGCCACTTCCAGTTTAGCTGTGCAGAAGAAGAACAACAAGAAGAAGAAATATCTCGAAATATGTCCGTCAGGCCCCTTCCCTTGAGATATATCTGCAAATATCTCGGAAACGAAACGAGCTATGGCAAAATGTTAAGAGACCTTTTTTGTAGAGAATTAAGTTTGCAACTTTTTATGTTCTATGATATTTTTTGATCAGATGCGTAGTTCTCGAGATATATCAAGATATTTAAAAGTTCCGAAGCCGCACCAATATAATAGAGATAGAGAAACACCGTGGCGCCTTTCTTTGAGATAACTCTGCGCTATTGCGAGCTGGAAATGCCGCTTCCAGTTTAGCTGTGCAGAAGAAGAACAACAAGAAGAAGAAATATCTCGAAATATGTCCGTCAGGCCCCTTCCCTTGAGATATATCTGCAAATATCGCGGAAACGAAGCGAGCTATGGCAAAATGTTGAGAGACCTTTTTTGTAGAGAATTATGTTTCCTACAATTTATGTTCTATGATATTTTTTGATCAGAAGCGTAGTTCTCGAGATATATCAAGATATTTAAAAGTTCCGAAGCCGCACCAACATAATAGAGATACAGAAACACCGTGGCCCCTTTCTTTGAGATAACTCTGCACTATTGCGAGCTGGAAATGCCACTTCCAGTTTAGCTGTGCAGAAGAAGAACAACAAGAAGAAGAAATATCTCGAAATATGTCCGTTAGGCCCCTTCCCTTGAGATAAATCTGCAAATATCTCGGAAACCAAGCGAGCTATGGCAAAATGTTAAGAGACCTTTTTTGTAGAGAATTAAGTTTCCTACTTTTTATCTTCTATGATATTTTTTGAACAGATGCGTAGTTCTCGAGATATATCAAGATATTTAAAAGTTCCGAAGCCGCACCAACATAATAGAGATACAGAAACACCGTGGCCCCTCTCTTCGAGATAACTCTGCACTATTGCGAGCTGGAAATGCCACTTCCAGTTTAGCTGTGCAGAAGAAGAACAATAAGAAGAAGAAATATCTCGAAATATGTCCGTCAGGCCCCTTCCCTTGAGATAAATCTGCAAATATCTCGGAAACGAAGCGAGCTATGGCAAAATGTTAAGAGACCTTTTTGTAGAGAATTAAGTTTTCTACTTTTTATGTTCTATGATATTTTTTGATCAGATGCGTAGTTCTCGAGATATATCAAGATATTTAAAAGTTCCGAAGCCGCACCAACATAATAGAGATACAGAAACACCGTGGCCCCTTTCTCTGAGATAACTCTGCACTATTGCGAGCTGTAAATGCCACTTCCAGCTTAGCTGTGCAGAAGAAGAACAACAAGAAGAAGAAATATCTCGAAATATGTCCGTCAGGCCCCTTCCCTTGAGATATATCTGCAAATATCGCGGAAACGAAGCGAGCTATGGCAAAATGTTGAGAGACCTTTTTTGTAGAGAATTATGTTTCCTACAATTTATGTTCTATGATATTTTTTGATCAGAAGCGTAGTTTTCGAGATATATCGAGATATTTAAAAGTTCCGAAGCCGCACCAACATAATAGAGATACAGAAACACCGTGGCCCCTTTCTTTGAGATAACGCTGCACTATTGCGAGCTGTAAATGCCACTTTCAGCTTAGCTGTGCAGAAGAAGAACAACAAGAAGAAGAAATATCTCGAAATATGTCCGTCAGGCCCCTTCCCTTGAGATAAATCTGCAAATATCTCGGAAACGAATCGAGCTATGGCAAAATGTTGAGAGATGTTTTTTGTAGAGAATTAAGTTTCCTACTTTTTATCTTCTATGATATTTTTTGAACAGATGCGTAGTTCTCGAGATATATCAAGATATTTAAAAGTTCCGAAGCCGCACCAACATAATAGAGATACAGAAACACCGTGGCCCCTCTCTTCGAGATAACTCTGCACTATTGCGAGCTGGAAATGCCACTTCCAGTTTAGCTGTGCAGAAGACGAACAACAAGAAGAAGAAATATCTCGAAATATGTCCGTCAGGCCCCTTCCCTTGAGATAAATCTGCAAATATCTCGGAAACGAAGCGAGCTATGGCAAAATGTTTAGAGACCTTTCTTGTAGAGAATTAAGTTTCCTACTTTTTATGTAGTATGATATTTTTTGATCAGATGCGTAGATCTCGAGATATATCAAGATATTTAAAAGTTCCGAAGCCGCACCAACATAATAGAGATACAGAAACACCGTGGCCCCTTTCTTTGAGATAACTCTGCTCTATTGCGAGCTGCAAATGCCACTTCCAGCTTAGCTGTGCAGAAGAAGAACAACAAGAAGAAGAAATATCTCGAAATATGTCCGTCAGGCCCCTTCCCTTGAGATAAATCTGCAAATATCTCGGAAACGACGCGAGCTATGGCAAAATGTTAAGAGACCTTTTTGTACAGAATTAAGTTTTCTACTTTTTATGTTCCATGATATTTTTTGATCAGATGCGTAGTTCTCGAGATATATCAAGATATTTAAAAGTTCCGAAGCCGCACCAACATAATAGAGATACAGAAACACCGTGGCCCCTTTCTTTGAGATAACTCTGCTCTATTGCGAGCTGCAAATGCCACTTCCAGCTTAGCTGTGCAGAAGAAGAACAACAAGAAGAAGAAATATCTCGAAATATGTCCGTCAGGCCCCTTCCCTTGAGATAAATCTGCAAATATCTCGGAAACGAAGCGACCTATGGCAAAATGTTAAGAGACTTTATTTGTAGAGAATTAAGTTTCCTACTTTTTATGTTCTATGATATTTTTTGATCAGATGCGTAGTTCTCGAGATATATCAAGATATTTAAAAGTTCCGAAGCCGCACCAACATAATAGAGATACAGAAACACAGTGGCCCCTTTCTTTGAGATAACTCTGCACTATTGCGAGCTGTAAATGCCACTTCCAGCTTAGCTGTGCAGAAGAAGAACAACAAGAAGAAGAAATATCTCGAAATATGTCCGTCAGGCCCCTTCCCTTGAGATAAATCTGCAAATATCTCGGAAACGAATCGAGCTATGGCAAAATGTTGAGAGACCTTTTTTGTAGAGAATTAAGTTTCCTACTTTTTATGTTCTATGATATTCTTTGATCAGATGCGTAGTTCTCGAGATATATCAAGATATTTAAAAGTTCCGAAGCCGCACCAACATAATAGAGATACAGAAACACCGTGGCCCCTTTCTTTGAGATAACTCTGCACTATTGCGAGCTGGAAATGCCACTTCCAGTTTAGCTGTGCAGAAGAAGAACAACAAGAAGAAGAAATATCTCGAAATATGTCCGTCAGGCCCCTTCCCTTGAGATAAATCTGCAAATATCTCGGAAACGAAGCGAGCTATGGCAAAATGTTAAGAGACCTTTTTTGTAGCGAATTAAGTTTCCTACTTTTTATGTTCTATGATATTTTTTGATCAGATGCGTAGTTCTCGAGATATATCAAGATATTTAAAAGTTCCGAAGCCGCACCAACATATTAGAGATACAGAAACACCGTGGCCCCTTTCTTTGAGATAACTCTGCACTATTGCGAGCTGGAAATGCCACTTCCAGTTTAGCTGTGCAGAAGAAGAACAACAAGAAGAAGAAATATCTCGAAATATGTCCGTCAGGCCCCTTCCCTTGAGATATATCTGCAAATATCTCGGAAACGAAGCGAGCTATGGCAAAATGTTAAGAGACCTTTTTTGTAGAGAATTAAGTTTCCTACTTTTTATGTTCTATGATATTTTTTGATCAGATGCGTAGTTCTCGAGATATATCAAGATATTTAAAAGTTCCGAAGCTGCACCAACATAATAGAGGTACAGAAACACCGTGGCCTCTTTCTTTGAGATAACTCTGCACTATTGCGAGCTGCAAATGCCACTTCCAGCTTAGCTGTGCAGAAGAAGAACAACAAGAAGAAGAAATATCTCGAAATATGTCCGTCAGGCCCCTTCCCTTGAGATAAATCTGCATATATCTCGGAAACGAAGCGAGCTATGGCAAAATGTTGAGAGACCTTATTTGTGGAGAATTAAGTTTCCTACTTTTTATGTTCTACGATATTTTTTTATCAGATGCGTAGTTCTCGAGATATATCAAGATATTTAAATGTTCCGAAGCCGCACCAACATAATAGAGATGCAGAAACACTGTGGCCCCTTTCTTTGAGATAACTCTGCACTATTGCGAGCTGCAAATGCCACTTCCAGCTTAGCTGTGCTGAAGAAGAACAACAAGAAGAAGAAATATCTCGAAATATGTCCGTCAGGCCCCTTCCCTTGAGATAAATCTGCATATATCTCGGAAACGAAGCGAGCTATGGCAAAATGTTAAGAGACCTTTTTTGTAGAGAATTAAGTTTTCTACTTTTTATGTTCTATGATATTTTTTGATCAGATGCGTAGTTCTCGAGATATATCAAGATATTTAAAAGTTCCGAAGCCGCACCAACATAATAGAGGTACAGAAACACCGTGGCCTCTTTCTTTGAGATAACTCTGCACTATTGCCAGCTGCAAATGCCACTTCCAGCTTAGCTGTGCAGAAGAAGAACAACAAGAAGAAGAAATATCTCGAAATATGTCCGTCAGGCCCCTTCCCTTGAGATAAATCTGCATATATCTCGGAAACGAAGCGAGCTATGGCAAAATGTTAAGAGACCTTTTTGGTAGAGAATTAAGTTTCCTACTTTTTATGGTCTATGATATTTTTTGATAAGATGCGTAGTTCTCGAGATATATCAAGATATTTAAAAGTTCCGAAGCCGCACCAACATAATAGAGATGCAGAAACACCGTGGCCCCTTTCTTTGAGATAACTCTGCACTATTGCGAGCTGCAAATGCCACTTCCAGTTTAGCTGTGCTGAAGAAGAACAACAAGAAGAAGAAATATCTCGAAGTATGTCCGTCAGGCCCCTTCCCTTGAGATAAATCTGCATATATCTCGGAAACGAAGCGACCTATGGCAAAATGTTAAGAGACCTTTTTGGTAGAGAATTAAGTTTCCTACTTTTTATGTTCTATGATATTTTTTGATAAGATGCGTAGTTCTCGAGATATATCAAGATATTTAAATGTTCCGAAGCCGCACCAACATAATAGAGATGCAGAAACACCGTGGCCCCTTTCTTTGAGATAACTCTGCACTATTGCGAGCTGCAAATGCCACTTCCAGCTTAGCTGTGCAGAAGAAGAACAACAAGAAGAAGAAATATCTCGAAATATGTCCGTCAGGCCCCTTCCCTTGAGATAAATCTGCATATATCTCGGAAACGAAGCGAGCTATGGCAAAATGTTAAGAGACCTTTTTGGTAGAGAATTAAGTTTCCTACTTTTTATGTTCTATGATATTTTTTGATAAGATGCGTAGTTCTCGAGATATATCAAGATATTTAAATGTTCCGAAGCCGCACCAACATAATAGAGATGCAGAAACACCGTGGCCCCTTTCTTTGAGATAACTCTGCACTATTGCGAGCTGCAAATGCCACTTCCAGCTTAGCTGTGCTGAAGAAGAACAACAAGAAGAAGAAATATCTCGAAATATGTCCGTCAGGCCCCTTCCCTTGAGATAAATCTGCAAATATCTCGGAAACCAAGCGAGCTATGGCAAAATGTTAAGAGACTTTATTTGTAGAGAATTAAGTTTCCTACTTTTTACGTTCTATGATATTTTTTGATCAGATGCGTAGTTCTCGAGATACATCAAGATATTTTAAAGTTCCGAAGCCGCACCAACATATTAGAGATACAGAAACACCGTGGCCCCTTTGTTTGAGATAACTCTGCACTATTGCGAGCTGGAAATGCCACTTCCAGTTTAGCTGTGCAGAAGAAGAACAACAAGAAGAAGAAATATCTCGAAATATGTCCGTCAGGCCCCTTCCCTTGAGATATAATTCTGCAAATATCTCGGAAACGAAGCGAGCTATGGCAAAATGTTAAGAGACCTTTTTTGTAGAGAATTAAGTTTCCTACTTTTTATGTTCTATGATATTTTTTGATCAGATGCGTGGTTCTCGAGATATATCAAGATATTTAAAAGTTCCGAAGCTGCACCAACATAATAGAGGTACAGAAACACCGTGGCCTCTGTCTTTGAGATAACTCTGCACTATTGCGAGCTGCAAATGCCACTTCCAGCTTAGCTGTGCAGAAGAAGAACAACAAGAAGAAGAAATATCTCGAAATATGTCCGTCAGGCCCCTTCCCTTGAGATAAATCTGCATATATCTCGGAAACGAAGCGAGCTATGGCAAAATGTTAAGAGACCTTTTTGGTAGAGAATTAAGTTTCCTACTTTTTATGGTGTATGATATTTTTTGATAAGATGCGTAGTTCTCGAGATATATCAAGATATTTAAAAGTTCCGAAGCCGCATCAACATAATAGAGATGCAGAAACACCGTGGCCCCTTTCTTTGAGATAACCCTGCACTATTGCGAGCTGCAAATGCCACTTCCAGGTTAGCTGTGCTGAGGAAGAACAACAAGAAGAAGAAATATCTCGAAATATGTCCGTCAGGCCCCTTCCCTTGAGATAAATCTGCATATATCCCGGAAACGAAGCGAGCTATGGCAAAATGTTAAGAGACCTTTTTGGTAGAGAATTAAGTTTCCTACTTTTTATGTTCTATGATATTTTTGGATAAGATGCGTAGTTCTCGAGATATATCAAGATATTTAAATGTTCCGAAGCCGCACCAACATAATAGAGATGCAGAAACACCGTGGCCCCTTTCTTTGAGATAACTCTGCACTATTGCGAGCTGCAAATGCCACTTCCAGCTTAGCTGTGCAGAAGAAGAACAACAAGAAGAAGAAATATCTCTAAATATGTCGGTCAGGCCCCTTCCCTTGAAATAAATCTGCAAATATCTCGGAAACGAAGCGAGCTATGGCAAAATGTTAAGAGACCTTTTTGGTAGAGGATTAAGTTTCCTACTTTTTATGTTCTATGATATTTTTTGATAAGATGCGTAGTTCTCGAGATATATCAAGATATTTAAATGTTCCGAAGCTGCACCAACATAATAGAGGTACAGAAACACCGTGGCCCCTTTCTTTGAGATAACTCTGCGCTATTGCAAGGTGCAAATGCCACTTCGAGCTTAGCTGTGCAGAAGAAGAACAACAAGAAGAAGAAATATCTCGAAATATGTCCGTCAGACCCCTTCCCTTGAGATAAATCTGCAAATATCTCGGAAACGAAGCGAGCTATGGCAAAATGTTAAGAGACCTTTTTTGTAGAGAATTATGTTTCCTACAATTTACCTTCTCTGATGTTTTTTGATCAGAAGCGTAGTTTTCGAGATATATCGAGATATTTAAAAGATCCGAAGCCGCACCAACATAATAGAGATACAGAAACACCGTGGCCCCTTTCTTTGAGATAACTCTGCACTATTGCGAGCTGCAAATGCCACTTCCAGCTTAGCTGTGCAGAAGAAGAACAACAAGAAGAAGAAATATCTCGAAATATGTCCGTCAGGCCCCTTCCCTTGAGATAAATCTGCAAATATCTCGGAAAAGAAGCGAGCTATGGCAAAATGTTAAGAGACCTTTTTTGTAGAGAATTATGTTTCCTACAATTTACGTTCTCTGATGTTTTTTGATCAGAAGCGTATTTTTCGAGATATATCGAGATATTTAAAAGATCCGAAGCCGCACCAACATAATAGAGATACAGAAACACCGTGGCCCCTTTCTTTGAGATAACTCTGCACTAGTGCGAGCCGCAAATGCCGCTTCCAGCTTAGCTGTGCAGAAGAAGAACAACAAGAAGAAGAAATATCTCTAAATATGTCCGTCAGGCACCTTCCCTCGAGATAAATATGCAAATATCTCGGAAACGAAGCGAGCTATGGCAAAACGTCAAGAGACCTTTTTTGTAGAGAATTAAGTTTCCTACTTTTTATATTCTATGATATTTTTTGATCAGATGCGTAGTTCTCGAGATATATCAAGATATTTAAAAGTTCCGAAGCCGCACCAATATAATAGAGATACAGAAACACCGTGGCCCCTTTCTTTGAGATAACTCTGCACTATTGCGAGCTGCAAATGCCGCTTCCAGCTTAGCTGTGCAGAAGAAGAACAACAAGAAAAACAAATATCTCGAAATATGTCCGTCAGGCCCCTTCCCTTGAGATAAATCTGCAAATATCTCGGAAACGAAGCGAGCTATGGCAAAATGTTGAGAGACCTTTTTTGTAGAGAATTAGGTTTCCTACTTTTTATGTTCTATGATATTCTTTGGTCAGAAGCGTAGTTTTCGAGATATATCGAGATATTTAAAAGATCCGAAGCCGCACCAACATGATAGAGATACAGAAACACCGTGGCCCCTTTCTTTGAGATAACTCTGCACTAGTGCGAGCCGCAAATGCCGCTTCCAGCTTAGCTGTGCAGAAGAAGAACGACAAGAAGAAGAAATATCTCGAGATATGTCCGTCAGGCACCTTCCCTCGAGATAAATCTGCAAATATCTCGGAAACGAAGCGAGCTATGGCAATATGTTAAGAGACCTTTTTTGTAGAGAATTAAGTTTGCTACTTTTTATGTTCTATGATATTTTTTGATCAGATGCGTAGTTCTCGAGATATATCAAGATATTTAAAAGTTCCGAAGCCGCACCAATATAATAGAGATACAGAAACACCGTGGCCCCTTTCTTTGAGATAACTCTGCACTAGTGCGATCCGCAAATGCCGCTTCCAGCTTAGCTGTGCAGAAGAAGAACAACAAGAAGAAGAAATATCTCGAAATATGTCCGTCAGGCACCTTCCCTCGAGATAAATCTGCAAATATCTCGGAAACGAAGCGAGCTATGGCAAAATGTTGAGAGACCTTTTTTGTAGAGAATTCAGTTTGCTACTTTTTATGTTCTATAATATTTTTTGATCAGATGCGTAGTTCTCGAGATATATCAAAATATTTAAAAGTTCCGAAGCTGCACCAACATAATAGAGGTACAGAAACACCGTGGCCTCTTTCTTTGAGATAACTCTGCACTATTGCGAGCTGCAAATGCCACTTCCAGCTTAGCTGTGCAGAAGAAGAACAACAAGAAGAAGAAATATCTCGAAATATGTCCGTCAGGCCCCTTCCCTTGAGATAAATCTGCAAATATCTCGGAAACGAAGCGAGCTATGGCAAAATGTTAAGAGACCTTTTTTGTAGAGAATTAAGTTTCCTACTTTTTATGTTCTATGATATTCTTTGATCAGAAGCGTAGTTTTCGAGATATATCGAGATATTTAAAAGATCTGCAGCCGCACCAACATAATAGAGATACAGAAACACCGTGGCCCCTTTGTTTGAGATAACTCTGCACTAGTGCGAGCCGCAAATGCCGCTTCCAGCTTAGCTGAGCAGAAGATGGACAACAAGAAGAAGAAATATCTCGAAATATGTCCGTCAGGCACCTTCCCTCGAGATAAATCTGCAAAAATCTCGGAAACGAAGCGAGCCATGGCAAAATGTTAAGAGACCTTTTTTGTAGAGAATTAAGTTTGCTACTTTTTATGTTCTATGATATTTTATGATCAGATGCGTAGTTCTCGAGATATATCAAGATATTTAAAAGTTCCGAAGCCGCACCAATATAATAGAGATACAGAAACACCGTGGCCCCTTTCTTTGAGATAACTCTGCACTAGTGCGAGCCGCAAATGCCGCTTCCAGCTTAGCTGTGCAGAAGAAGAACAACAAGAAGAAGAAATATCTCGAAATATGTCCGTCAGACCCCTTCCCTTGAGATAAATCTGCAAATATCTCGGAAACGAAGCGAGCTATGGCAAAATGTTAAGAGACCTTTTTTGTAGAGAATTAAGTTTTCCACTTTTTATGGTCCGTGATATTTTTTGATCAGATGCGTAGTTCTCGCGATATATCAAGATATTTAAAAGTTCCGAAGCTGCACCAACATAATAGAGATACAGAAACACCGTGGCCCCTTTCTTTGAGCTAACTCTGCACTGGTGCGAGCCGCAAATGCCACTTCCAACTTAGCTGTGCAGAAGAAGAACCACAAGAAGAAGAAATATCTCGAAATATGTCCGTTAGTCCCCTTCCCTTGAGATAAATCTGCAAATATCTCGGAAACGAAGCGAGCTATGGCAAAATGTTAAGAGACGTTTTTTGTAGAGAATTATGTTTCCTACAATTTATCTTCTATGATATTTTTTGATCAGAAGCGTAGTTCTCGAGATATATCGAGATATTTAAAAGTTCCGAAGCCGCACCAACATAATAGAGATACAGAAACACCGTGGCCCCTTTCTTTGATATAACTCTGCACTATTGCGAGCTGCAAATGCCACTTCCAGCTTAGCTGTGCAGAAGAAGAACAACAAGAAGAAGAAATATCTCGAAATATGTCCGTCAGGACCCTTCCCTTGAGATAAATCTGCAAATATCTCGGAAACGAAGCGAGCTATGGCAAAATGTTAAGAGACCTTTTTTGTAGAGAATTAAGTTTCCTACTTCTTATGTTCTATGATATTTTTTGATCAGATGCGTAGTTCTCGAGATATATCAAGATATTTAAAAGTTCGGAAGCCGCACCAACATAATAGAGATACAGAAACACCGTGGCCCCTTTCTTTGAGATAACTCTGCACTAGTGCGAGCCGCAAATGCCACTTCCAGCTTAGCTGTGCAGAAGAAGAACAACAAGAAGAAGAAATATCTCGAAATATGTCCGTCAGGCCCCATCCCTTGAGATAAATCTGCAAATATCTCGGAAACGAAGCGAGCTATGGCAAAATGTTAAGAGACCTTTTTTGTAGAGAATTAAGTTTTCCACTTTTTATGGTCCATGATATTTTTTGATCAGATGCGTAGTTCTCGAGATATATCAAGATATTTAAAAGTTCCGAAGCTGCACCAACATAATAGAGGTACAGAAACACCGTGGCCCCTTTCTTTGAGATAACTCTGCGCTATTGCAAGGTGCAAATGCCACTTCGAGCTTAGCTGTGCAGAAGAAGAACAACAAGAAGAAGAAATATCTCGAAATATGTCCGTCAGGCACCTTCCCTCGAGATAAATCTGCAAATATCTCGGAAACGAAGCGAGCTATGGCAAAATGTTAAGAGACTTTATTTGTAGAGAATTAAGTTTCCTACTTTTTACGTTCTATGATATTTTTTGATCAGATGCGTAGTTCTCGAGATATATCAAGATATTTAAAAGTTCCGAAGCCGCACCAACATAATAGAGATACAGAAACACCGTGGCCCCTTTCTTTGATATAACTATGCACTATTGCGAGCTGCAAATGCCACTTCCAGCTTAGCTGTGCAGAAGAAGAACAACAAGAAGAAGAAATATCTCGAAATATGTCCGTCAGGCCCCTTCCCTTGAGATAAATCTGCACATATCTCGGAAACGAAGCGAGCTATGGCAAAATGGTAAGAGACCTTTTTTGTCGAGAACTAAGTTTCCTACTTTTTATGTTCTATGATATTTTTTGATCAGACGCGTAGTTTTCGAGATATATCGAGATATTTAAAAGTTCCGAAGCCGCACCAACATAATAGACATACAGAAACACCGTGGCCCCTTTCTTTGAGATAACTCTGCACTATTGCGAGCTGCAAATGCCACTTCCAGCTTAGCTGTGCAGAAGAAGAACAACAAGAAGAAGAAATATCTCGAAATATGTCCGTCAGGCCCCTTCCCTTGAGATAAATCTGCATATATCTCGGAAACCAAGCGAGCTATGGCAAAATGTTAGAAGACCTTTTTTGTAGAGAATTAAGTTTCGTACTTTTTATGTTCTATGTTATTTTTTGATCAGACGCGTAGTTTTCGAGATATATCGAGATATTTAAAAGTTCCGAAGCCGCACCAACATAATGGAGATACAGAAACACCGTGGCCCCTTTCTTTGAGATAACTCTGCACTATTGCGAGCTGCAAGTGCCACTTCCAGCTTAGCTGTGCAGAAGAAGAACAACAAGAAGAAGAAATATCACGAAATATGTCCGTTAGGCCCCTTCCCTTGAGATAAATCTGCAAATATCTCGGAAACGAAGCGAGCTATGGCAAAATGTTAAGAGACCTTTTTTGTAGAGAATTAAGTTTCCTACTTTTTATGTTCTATGATATTTTTTGATCAGATGCGTAGTTCTCGAGATATATCGAGATATTTAAAAGTTCCGAAGCCGCACCAACATAATAGAGATACAGAAACACCGTGGCCCCTTTCTTTGAGATAACTATGCACTATTGCGAGTTGCAAATGCCACTTCCAGCTTAGCTGTGCAGAAGAAGAACAACAAGAAGAAGAAATATCTCGAAATATGTCCGTCAGGCCCCTTCCCTTGAGATAAATCTGCAAATATCTCCGAAACGAAGCGAGCTATGGCAAAATGTTAAGAGACCTTATTTGTAGAGAATTAAGTTTCCTACTTTTTATGTTCTATGATATTTTTTGATCAGATGCGTAGTTCTCGAGATATATCAAGATATTTAAAAGTTCCGAAGCCGCACCAACATAATAGAGATACAGAAACACCGTGGCCCCTTTCTTTGAGATAACTCTGCACTATTGCGAGCTGGAAATGCCACTTCCAGTTTAGCTGTGCAGAAGAAGAACAACAAGAAGAAGAAATATCTCGAAATATGTCCGTCAGGCCCCTTCCCTCGAGATAGATCTGCAAATATCTCGGAAACGAAGCGAGCTATGGCAAAATGTTAAGAGACCTTTTTTGTAGAGAATTAAGTTTCCTACTTTTTATGTTCTATGATATTTTTTGATCAGATGCGTAGTTTTCGAGATATATCGAGATATTTAAAAGTTCCGAAGCCGCACCAACATAATAGAGATACAGAAACACCGTGGCCCCTTTCTTTGAGATAACTCTGCACTGGTGCGAGCCGCAAATGCCACTTCCAGCTTAGCTGTGCAGAAGAAGAACAACAAGAAGAAGAAATATCTCGAAATATGTCCGTCAGGCCCCTTCCCTTGAGATAAATCTGCAAATATCTCGGAAACGAAGCGAGCTATGGCAAAATGTTAAGAGACCTTTCTTGTGGAGAATTAAGTTTCCTACTTTTTATGTAGTATGATATTTTTTGATCAGATGCGTAGTTCTCGAGATATATCAAGATATTTAAAAGTTCCGAAGCCGCACCAACATAATAGAGATGCAGAAACACCGTGGCCCCTTTCTTTGAGATAACTATGCACTATTGCGAGCTGCAAATGCCACTTCCAGCTTAGCTGTGCAGAAGAAGAACAACAAGAAGAAGAAATATCTCGAAATATGTCCGTCAGGCCCCTTCCCTTGAGATAAATCTGCACATATCTCGGAAACGAAGCGAGCTATGGCAAAATGGTAAGAGACCTTTTTTGTCGAGAACTAAGTTTCCTACTTTTTATGTTCTATGATATTTTTTGATCAGACGCGTAGTTTTCGAGATATATCGAGATATTTAAAAGTTCCGAAGCCGCACCAACATAATAGAGATACAGAAACACCGTGGCCCCTTTCTTTGAGATAACTCTGCACTATTGCGAGCTGCAAATGCCACTTCCAGCTTAGCTGGGCAGAAGAAGAACAAGAAGAAGAAGAAATATCTCGAAATATGTCCGTCAGGCCCCTTCCCTCGAGATAGATCTGCAAATATCTCGGAAACGAAGCGAGCTATGGCAAAATGTTAAGAGACCTTTTTTGTAGAGAAATAAGTTTCCTCCTTTTTATGTTCTATGATATTTTTTGATCAGATGCGTAGTTCTCGAGATATATCGAGATATTTAAAAGTTCCGAAGCCGCACCAACATAATAGAGATACAGAAACACCGTGGCCCCTTTCTTTGATATAACTATGCACTATTGCGAGCTGCAAATGCCACTTCCAGCTTAGCTGTGCAGAAGAAGAACAACAAGAAGAAGAAATATCTCGAAATATGTCCGTCAGGCCCCTTCCCTTGAGATAAATCTGCACATATCTCGGAAACGAAGCGAGCTATGGCAAAATGGTAAGAGACCTTTTTTGTCGAGAACTAAGTTTCCTACTTTTTATGTTCTATGATATTTTTTGATCAGACGCGTAGTTTTCGAGATATATCGAGATATTTAAAAGTTCCGAAGCCGCACCAACATAATAGACATACAGAAACACCGTGGCCCCTTTCTTTGAGATAACTCTGCACTATTGCGAGCTGCAAATGCCACTTCCAGCTTAGCTGTGCAGAAGAAGAACAACAAGAAGAAGAAATATCTCGAAATATGTCCGTCAGGCCCCTTCCCTTGAGATAAATCTGCATATATCTCGGAAACCAAGCGAGCTATGGCAAAATGTTAGAAGACCTTTTTTGTAGAGAATTAAGTTTCGTACTTTTTATGTTCTATGTTATTTTTTGATCAGACGCGTAGTTTTCGAGATATATCGAGATATTTAAAAGTTCCGAAGCCGCACCAACATAATGGAGATACAGAAACACCGTGGCCCCTTTCTTTGAGATAACTCTGCACTATTGCGAGCTGCAAGTGCCACTTCCAGCTTAGCTGTGCAGAAGAAGAACAACAAGAAGAAGAAATATCACGAAATATGTCCGTTAGGCCCCTTCCCTTGAGATAAATCTGCAAATATCTCGGAAACGAAGCGAGCTATGGCAAAATGTTAAGAGACCTTTTTTGTAGAGAATTAAGTTTCCTACTTTTTATGTTCTATGATATTTTTTGATCAGATGCGTAGTTCTCGAGATATATCGAGATATTTAAAAGTTCCGAAGCCGCACCAACATAATAGAGATACAGAAACACCGTGGCCCCTTTCTTTGAGATAACTATGCACTATTGCGAGTTGCAAATGCCACTTCCAGCTTAGCTGTGCAGAAGAAGAACAACAAGAAGAAGAAATATCTCGAAATATGTCCGTCAGGCCCCTTCCCTTGAGATAAATCTGCAAATATCTCCGAAACGAAGCGAGCTATGGCAAAATGTTAAGAGACCTTATTTGTAGAGAATTAAGTTTCCTACTTTTTATGTTCTATGATATTTTTTGATCAGATGCGTAGTTCTCGAGATATATCAAGATATTTAAAAGTTCCGAAGCCGCACCAACATAATAGAGATACAGAAACACCGTGGCCCCTTTCTTTGAGATAACTCTGCACTATTGCGAGCTGGAAATGCCACTTCCAGTTTAGCTGTGCAGAAGAAGAACAACAAGAAGAAGAAATATCTCGAAATATGTCCGTCAGGCCCCTTCCCTCGAGATAGATCTGCAAATATCTCGGAAACGAAGCGAGCTATGGCAAAATGTTAAGAGACCTTTTTTGTAGAGAATTAAGTTTCCTACTTTTTATGTTCTATGATATTTTTTGATCAGATGCGTAGTTTTCGAGATATATCGAGATATTTAAAAGTTCCGAAGCCGCACCAACATAATAGAGATACAGAAACACCGTGGCCCCTTTCTTTGAGATAACTCTGCACTGGTGCGAGCCGCAAATGCCACTTCCAGCTTAGCTGTGCAGAAGAAGAACAACAAGAAGAAGAAATATCTCGAAATATGTCCGTCAGGCCCCTTCCCTTGAGATAAATCTGCAAATATCTCGGAAACGAAGCGAGCTATGGCAAAATGTTAAGAGACCTTTCTTGTGGAGAATTAAGTTTCCTACTTTTTATGTAGTATGATATTTTTTGATCAGATGCGTAGTTCTCGAGATATATCAAGATATTTAAAAGTTCCGAAGCCGCACCAACATAATAGAGATGCAGAAACACCGTGGCCCCTTTCTTTGAGATAACTATGCACTATTGCGAGCTGCAAATGCCACTTCCAGCTTAGCTGTGCAGAAGAAGAACAACAAGAAGAAGAAATATCTCGAAATATGTCCGTCAGGCCCCTTCCCTTGAGATAAATCTGCACATATCTCGGAAACGAAGCGAGCTATGGCAAAATGGTAAGAGACCTTTTTTGTCGAGAACTAAGTTTCCTACTTTTTATGTTCTATGATATTTTTTGATCAGACGCGTAGTTTTCGAGATATATCGAGATATTTAAAAGTTCCGAAGCCGCACCAACATAATAGAGATACAGAAACACCGTGGCCCCTTTCTTTGAGATAACTCTGCACTATTGCGAGCTGCAAATGCCACTTCCAGCTTAGCTGGGCAGAAGAAGAACAAGAAGAAGAAGAAATATCTCGAAATATGTCCGTCAGGCCCCTTCCCTCGAGATAGATCTGCAAATATCTCGGAAACGAAGCGAGCTATGGCAAAATGTTAAGAGACCTTTTTTGTAGAGAAATAAGTTTCCTCCTTTTTATGTTCTATGATATTTTTTGATCAGATGCGTAGTTCTCGAGATATATCGAGATATTTAAAAGTTCCGAAGCCGCACCAACATAATAGAGATACAGAAACACCGTGGCCCCTTTCTTTGAGATAACTATGCACTATTGCGAGCTGCAAATGCCACTTCCAGCTTAGCTGTGCAGAAGAAGAACAACAAGAAGAAGAAATATCTCGAAATATGTCCGTCAGGCCCCTTCCCTTGAGATAAATGTGCACATATCTCGGAAACGAAGCGAGCTATGGCAAAATGGTAAGAGACCTTTTTTGTAGAGAATTAAGTTTCCTACTTTTTATGTTCTATGATATTTTTTGATCAGACGCGTAGTTTTCGAGATATATCGAGATATTTAAAAGTTCCGAAGCCGCACCAACATAATAGAGATACAGAAACACCGTGGCCTCTTTCTTTGAGATAACTCTGCACTATTGCGAGCTGCAAATGCCACTTCCAGCTTAGCTGTGCAGAAGAAGAACAACAAGAAGAAGAAATATCTCGAAATATGTCCGTCAGGCCCCTTCCCTTGAGATAAATCTGCATATATCTCGGAAACCAAGCGAGCTATATCAAAATGTTAAGAGACCTTTTTTGTAGCGAATTAAGTTTCCTACTTTTTATGTTCTATGATATTTTTTGATCAGAGGCGTAGTTCTCGAGATATATCAAGATATTTAAAAGTTCCGAAGCCGCACCAACATAATAGAGATACAGAATCACCGTAGCCCCTTTCTTTGAGATAACTATGCACTATTGCGAGCTGCAAATGCCACTTCCAGCTTAGCTGTGCAGAAGAAGAACAACAAGAAGAAGAAATATCTCGAAATATGTCCGTCAGGCCCCTTCCCTTGAGATAAATCTGCAAATATCTCGGAAACGAAGCGAGCTATGGCAAAATGTTAAGAGACCTTTCTTGTAGAGAATTAAGTTTCCTACTTTTTATGTTCTATGATATTTTTTGATCAGAGGCGTAGTTCTCGAGATATATCAAGACATTTAAAAGTTCCGAAGCCGCACCAACATAATAGAGATACAGAAACACCGTAGCCCCTTTCTTTGAGATAACTATGCACTATTGCGAGCTGCAAATGCCACTTCCAGCTTAGCTGTGCAGAAGAAGAACAACAAGAAGAAGAAATATCTCGAAATATGTCCGTCAGGCCCCTTCCCTTGAGATAAATCTGCAAATATCTCGGAAACGAAGCGAGCTATGGCAAAATGTTAAGAGACCTTTCTTGTAGAGAATTAAGTTTCCTACTTTTTATGTTCTATGATATTTTTTGATCAGACGCGTAGTTCTCGAGATATATGAAGATATTTAAAAGTTCCGAAGCCGCACCAACATAATAGAGGTACAGAAACACCGTGGCCCCTTTCTTTGATATAACTATGCACTATTGCGAGCTGCAAATGCAACTTCCAGCTTAGCTGTGCAGAAGAAGAACAACAAGAAGAAGAAATATCTCGAAATATGTCCGTCAGGCCCCTTCCCTTGAGATAAATCTGCACATATCTCGGAAATGAAGCGAGCTATGGCAAAATGGTAAGAGACCTTTTTTGTAGAGAATTAAGTTTCCTACTTTTTATGTTCTATGATATTTTTTGATCAGACGCGTAGTTTTCGAGATATATCGAGATATTTAAAAGTTCCGAAGCCGCACCTACATAATAGAGATACAGAAACACCGTGGCCCCTTTCTTTGAGATAACTCTGCACTATTGCGAGCTGCAAATGCCACTTCCAGCTTAGCTGTGCAGAAGAAGAACAACAAGAAAAAGAAATATCTCGAAATATGTCCGTCAGGCCCCTTCCCTTGAGATAAACCTGCAGGTATCTCGGAAACCAAGCGAGCTATGGCAAAATGATGAGAGACCTTTTTTGTAGAGAATTAAGTTTCGTACTTTTTATGTAGTATGATATTTTTTGATCAGATGCGTAGTTCTCGAGATATATCAAGATATTTAAAAGTTCCGAAGCCGCACCAACATAATAGAGATACAGAAACACCGTGGCCCCTTTCTTTGATATAACTATGCACTATTGCGAGCTGCAAATGCCACTTCCAGCTTAGCTGTGCAGAAGAAGAACAACAAGAAGAAGAAATATCTCGAAATATGTCCGTCAGGCCCCTTCCCTTGAGATAAATCTGCACATATCTCGGAAACGAAGCGAGCTATGGCAAAATGGTAAGAGACCTTTTTTGTCGAGAACTAAGTTTCCTACTTTTTATGTTCTATGATATTTTTTGATCAGACGCGTAGTTTTCGAGATATATCGAGATATTTAAAAGTTCCGAAGCCGCACCAACATAATAGAGATACAGAAACACCGTGGCCCCTTTCTTTGAGATAACTCTGCACTATTGCGAGCTGCAAATGCCACTTCCAGCTTAGCTGTGCAGAAGAAGAACAACAAGAAGAAGAAATATCTCGAAATATGTCCGTCAGGCCCCTTCCCTTGAGATAAATCTGCATATATCTCGGAAACCAAGCGAGCTATGGCAAAATGTTAGAAGACCTTTTTTGTAGAGAATTAAGTTTCGTACTTTTTATGTTCTATGTTATTTTTTGATCAGACGCGTAGTTTTCGAGATATATCGAGATATTTAAAAGTTCCGAAGCCGCACCAACATAATGGAGATACAGAAACACCGTGGCCCCTTTCTTTGAGATAACTCTGCACTATTGCGAGCTGCAAGTGCCACTTCCAGCTTAGCTGTGCAGAAGAAGAACAACAAGAAGAAGAAATATCACGAAATATGTCCGTTAGGCCCCTTCCCTTGAGATAAATCTGCAAATATCTCGGAAACGAAGCGAGCTATGGCAAAATGTTAAGAGACCTTTCTTGTAGAGAATTAAGTTTCCTACTTTTTATGTTCTATGATATTTTTTGATCAGACGCGTAGTTCTCGAGATATATGAAGATATTTAAAAGTTCCGAAGCCGCACCAACATAATAGAGGTACAGAAACACCGTGGCCCCTTTCTTTGATATAACTATGCACTATTGCGAGCTGCAAATGCAACTTCCAGCTTAGCTGTGCAGAAGAAGAACAACAAGAAGAAGAAATATCTCGAAATATGTCCGTCAGGCCCCTTCCCTTGAGATAAATCTGCACATATCTCGGAAATGAAGCGAGCTATGGCAAAATGGTAAGAGACCTTTTTTGTAGAGAATTAAGTTTCCTACTTTTTATGTTCTATGATATTTTTTGATCAGACGCGTAGTTTTCGAGATATATCGAGATATTTAAAAGTTCCGAAGCCGCACCTACATAATAGAGATACAGAAACACCGTGGCCCCTTTCTTTGAGATAACTCTGCACTATTGCGAGCTGCAAATGCCACTTCCAGCTTAGCTGTGCAGAAGAAGAACAACAAGAAAAAGAAATATCTCGAAATATGTCCGTCAGGCCCCTTCCCTTGAGATAAACCTGCAGGTATCTCGGAAACCAAGCGAGCTATGGCAAAATGATGAGAGACCTTTTTTGTAGAGAATTAAGTTTCGTACTTTTTATGTAGTATGATATTTTTTGATCAGATGCGTAGTTCTCGAGATATATCATGATATTTAAAAGTTCCGAAGCCGCACCAACATAATAGAGATACAGAAACACCGTGGCCCCTTTCTTTGATATAACTATGCACTATTGCGAGCTGCAAATGCCACTTCCAGCTTAGCTGTGCAGAAGAAGAACAACAAGAAGAAGAAATATCTCGAAATATGTCCGTCAGGCCCCTTCCCTTGAGATAAATCTGCACATATCTCGGAAACGAAGCGAGCTATGGCAAAATGGTAAGAGACCTTTTTTGTCGAGAACTAAGTTTCCTACTTTTTATGTTCTATGATATTTTTTGATCAGACGCGTAGTTTTCGAGATATATCGAGATATTTAAAAGTTCCGAAGCCGCACCAACATAATAGAGATACAGAAACACCGTGGCCCCTTTCTTTGAGATAACTCTGCACTATTGCGAGCTGCAAATGCCACTTCCAGCTTAGCTGTGCAGAAGAAGAACAACAAGAAGAAGAAATATCTCGAAATATGTCCGTCAGGCCCCTTCCCTTGAGATAAATCTGCATATATCTCGGAAACCAAGCGAGCTATGGCAAAATGTTAGAAGACCTTTTTTGTAGAGAATTAAGTTTCGTACTTTTTATGTTCTATGTTATTTTTTGATCAGACGCGTAGTTTTCGAGATATATCGAGATATTTAAAAGTTCCGAAGCCGCACCAACATAATGGAGATACAGAAACACCGTGGCCCCTTTCTTTGAGATAACTCTGCACTATTGCGAGCTGCAAGTGCCACTTCCAGCTTAGCTGTGCAGAAGAAGAACAACAAGAAGAAGAAATATCACGAAATATGTCCGTTAGGCCCCTTCCCTTGAGATAAATCTGCAAATATCTCGGAAACGAAGCGAGCTATGGCAAAATGTTAAGAGACCTTTTTTGTAGAGAATTAAGTTTCCTACTTTTTATGTTCTATGATATTTTTTGATCAGATGCGTAGTTCTCGAGATATATCGAGATATTTAAAAGTTCCGAAGCCGCACCAACATAATAGAGATACAGAAACACCGTGGCCCCTTTCTTTGAGATAACTATGCACTATTGCGAGCTGCAAATGCCACTTCCAGCTTAGCTGTGCAGAAGAAGAACAACAAGAAGAAGAAATATCTCGAAATATGTCCGTCAGGCCCCTTCCCTTGAGATAAATGTGCACATATCTCGGAAACGAAGCGAGCTATGGCAAAATGGTAAGAGACCTTTTTTGTAGAGAATTAAGTTTCCTACTTTTTATGTTCTATGATATTTTTTGATCAGACGCGTAGTTTTCGAGATATATCGAGATATTTAAAAGTTCCGAAGCCGCACCAACATAATAGAGATACAGAAACACCGTGGCCTCTTTCTTTGAGATAACTCTGCACTATTGCGAGCTGCAAATGCCACTTCCAGCTTAGCTGTGCAGAAGAAGAACAACAAGAAGAAGAAATATCTCGAAATATGTCCGTCAGGCCCCTTCCCTTGAGATAAATCTGCATATATCTCGGAAACCAAGCGAGCTATATCAAAATGTTAAGAGACCTTTTTTGTAGCGAATTAAGTTTCGTACTTTTTATGTTTTATGATATTTTTTGATCAGATGCGTAGTTCTCGAGATATATCAAGATATTTAAAAGTTCCGAAGCCGCACCAACATAATAGAGATACAGAAACACCGTGGACCCTTTCTTTGAGATAACTCTGCACTATTGCGAGCTGCAAATGCCACTTCCAGCTTAGCTGTGCAGAAGAAGAACAACAAGAAGAAGAAATATCTCGAAATATGTCCGTCAGGCCCCTTCCCTTGAGATAAATCTGCAAATATCTCCGAAACGAAGCGAGCTATGGCAAAATGTTAAGAGACCTTATTTGTAGAGAATTAAGTTTCCTACTTTTTATGTTCTATGATATTTTTTGATCAGATTCGTAGTTCTCGAGATATATCAAGATATTTAAAAGTTCCGAAGCCGCACCAACATAATAGAGATACAGAAACACCGTGGACCCTTTCTTTGAGATAACTCTGCACTATTGCGAGCTGCAAATGCCACTTCCAGCATAGCTGTGCAGAAGAAGAACAACAAGAAGAAGAAATATCACGAAATATGTCCGTTAGGCCCCTTCCCTTGAGATAAATCTGCAAATATCTCGGAAACGAAGCGAGCTATGGCAAAATGTTAAGAGACCTTTTTTGTAGAGAATTAAGTTTCCTACTTTTTATGTTCTATGATATTTTTTGATCAGAGGCGTAGTTCTCGAGATATATCAAGATATTTAAAAGTTCCGAAGCCGCACCAACATAATAGAGATACAGAATCACCGTAGCCCCTTTCTTTGAGATAACTATGCACTATTGCGAGCTGCAAATGCCACTTCCAGCTTAGCTGTGCAGAAGAAGAACAACAAGAAGAAGAAATATCTCGAAATATGTCCGTCAGGCCCCTTCCCTTGAGATAAATCTGCAAATATCTCGGAAACGAAGCGAGCTATGGCAAAATGTTAAGAGACCTTTCTTGTAGAGAATTAAGTTTCCTACTTTTTATGTTCTATGATATTTTTTGATCAGAGGCGTAGTTCTCGAGATATATCAAGATATTCAAAAGTTCCGAAGCCGCACCAACATAATAGAGATACAGAAACACCGTAGCCCCTTTCTTTGAGATAACTATGCACTATTGCGAGCTGCAAATGCCACTTCCAGCTTAGCTGTGCAGAAGAAGAACAACAAGAAGAAGAAATATCTCGAAATATGTCCGTCAGGCCCCTTCCCTTGAGATAAATCTGCAAATATCTCGGAAACGAAGCGAGCTATGGCAAAATGTTAAGAGACCTTTCTTGTAGAGAATTAAGTTTCCTACTTTTTATGTTCTATGATATTTTTTGATCAGACGCGTAGTTCTCGAGATATATGAAGATATTTAAAAGTTCCGAAGCCGCACCAACATAATAGAGGTACAGAAACACCGTGGCCCCTTTCTTTGATATAACTATGCACTATTGCGAGCTGCAAATGCAACTTCCAGCTTAGCTGTGCAGAAGAAGAACAACAAGAAGAAGAAATATCTCGAAATATGTCCGTCAGGCCCCTTCCCTTGAGATAAATCTGCACATATCTCGGAAATGAAGCGAGCTATGGCAAAATGGTAAGAGACCTTTTTTGTAGAGAATTAAGTTTCCTACTTTTTATGTTCTATGATATTTTTTGATCAGACGCGTAGTTTTCGAGATATATCGAGATATTTAAAAGTTCCGAAGCCGCACCTACATAATAGAGATACAGAAACACCGTGGCCCCTTTCTTTGAGATAACTCTGCACTATTGCGAGCTGCAAATGCCACTTCCAGCTTAGCTGTGCAGAAGAAGAACAACAAGAAAAAGAAATATCTCGAAATATGTCCGTCAGGCCCCTTCCCTTGAGATAAACCTGCAGGTATCTCGGAAACCAAGCGAGCTATGGCAAAATGATGAGAGACCTTTTTTGTAGAGAATTAAGTTTCGTACTTTTTATGTAGTATGATATTTTTTGATCAGATGCGTAGTTCTCGAGATATATCAAGATATTTAAAAGTTCCGAAGCCGCACCAACATAATAGAGATACAGAAACACCGTGGCCCCTTTCTTTGATATAACTATGCACTATTGCGAGCTGCAAATGCCACTTCCAGCTTAGCTGTGCAGAAGAAGAACAACAAGAAGAAGAAATATCTCGAAATATGTCCGTCAGGCCCCTTCCCTTGAGATAAATCTGCACATATCTCGGAAACGAAGCGAGCTATGGCAAAATGGTAAGAGACCTTTTTTGTCGAGAACTAAGTTTCCTACTTTTTATGTTCTATGATATTTTTTGATCAGACGCGTAGTTTTCGAGATATATCGAGATATTTAAAAGTTCCGAAGCCGCACCAACATAATAGAGATACAGAAACACCGTGGCCCCTTTCTTTGAGATAACTCTGCACTATTGCGAGCCGCAAATGCCACTTCCAGCTTAGCTGTGCAGAAGAAGAACAACAAGAAGAAGAAATATCTCGAAATATGTCCGTCAGGCCCCTTCCCTTGAGATAAATCTGCATATATCTCGGAAACCAAGCGAGCTATGGCAAAATGTTAGAAGACCTTTTTTGTAGAGAATTAAGTTTCGTACTTTTTATGTTCTATGTTATTTTTTGATCAGACGCGTAGTTTTCGAGATATATCGAGATATTTAAAAGTTCCGAAGCCGCACCAACATAATGGAGATACAGAAACACCGTGGCCCCTTTCTTTGAGATAACTCTGCACTATTGCGAGCTGCAAGTGCCACTTCCAGCTTAGCTGTGCAGAAGAAGAACAACAAGAAGAAGAAATATCTCGAAATATGTCCGTCAGGCCCCTTCCCTTGAGATAAATCTGCACATATCTCGGAAATGAAGCGAGCTATGGCAAAATGGTAAGAGACCTTTTTTGTAGAGAATTAAGTTTCCTACTTTTTATGTTCTATGATATTTTTTGATCAGACGCGTAGTTTTCGAGATATATCGAGATATTTAAAAGTTCCGAAGCCGCACCTACATAATAGAGATACAGAAACACCGTGGCCCCTTTCTTTGAGATAACTCTGCACTATTGCGAGCTGCAAATGCCACTTCCAGCTTAGCTGTGCAGAAGAAGAACAACAAGAAAAAGAAATATCTCGAAATATGTCCGTCAGGCCCCTTCCCTTGAGATAAACCTGCAGGTATCTCGGAAACCAAGCGAGCTATGGCAAAATGATGAGAGACCTTTTTTGTAGAGAATTAAGTTTCGTACTTTTTATGTAGTATGATATTTTTTGATCAGATGCGTAGTTCTCGAGATATATCAAGATATTTAAAAGTTCCGAAGCCGCACCAACATAATAGAGATACAGAAACACCGTGGCCCCTTTCTTTGATATAACTATGCACTATTGCGAGCTGCAAATGCCACTTCCAGCTTAGCTGTGCAGAAGAAGAACAACAAGAAGAAGAAATATCTCGAAATATGTCCGTCAGGCCCCTTCCCTTGAGATAAATCTGCACATATCTCGGAAACGAAGCGAGCTATGGCAAAATGGTAAGAGACCTTTTTTGTCGAGAACTAAGTTTCCTACTTTTTATGTTCTATGATATTTTTTGATCAGACGCGTAGTTTTCGAGATATATCGAGATATTTAAAAGTTCCGAAGCCGCACCAACATAATAGAGATACAGAAACACCGTGGCCCCTTTCTTTGAGATAACTCTGCACTATTGCGAGCTGCAAATGCCACTTCCAGCTTAGCTGTGCAGAAGAAGAACAACAAGAAGAATAAATATCTCGAAATATGTCCGTCAGGCCCCTTCCCTTGAGATAAATCTGCATATATCTCGGAAACCAAGCGAGCTATGGCAAAATGTTAGAAGACCTTTTTTGTAGAGAATTAAGTTTCGTACTTTTTATGTTCTATGTTATTTTTTGATCAGACGCGTAGTTTTCGAGATATATCGAGATATTTAAAAGTTCCGAAGCCGCACCAACATAATGGAGATACAGAAACACCGTGGCCCCTTTCTTTGAGATAACTCTGCACTATTGCGAGCTGCAAGTGCCACTTCCAGCTTAGCTGTGCAGAAGAAGAACAACAAGAAGAAGAAATATCACGAAATATGTCCGTTAGGCCCCTTCCCTTGAGATAAATCTGCAAATATCTCGGAAACGAAGCGAGCTATGGCAAAATGTTAAGAGACCTTTTTTGTAGAGAATTAAGTTTCCTACTTTTTATGTTCTATGATATTTTTTGATCAGATGCGTAGTTCTCGAGATATATCGAGATATTTAAAAGTTCCGAAGCCGCACCAACATAATAGAGATACAGAAACACCGTGGCCCCTTTCTTTGAGATAACTATGCACTATTGCGAGCTGCAAATGCCACTTCCAGCTTAGCTGTGCAGAAGAAGAACAACAAGAAGAAGAAATATCTCGAAATATGTCCGTCAGGCCCCTTCCCTTGAGATAAATGTGCACATATCTCGGAAACGAAGCGAGCTATGGCAAAATGGTAAGAGACCTTTTTTGTAGAGAATTAAGTTTCCTACTTTTTATGTTCTATGATATTTTTTGATCAGACGCGTAGTTTTCGAGATATATCGAGATATTTAAAAGTTCCGAAGCCGCACCAACATAATAGAGATACAGAAACACCGTGGCCTCTTTCTTTGAGATAACTCTGCACTATTGCGAGCTGCAAATGCCACTTCCAGCTTAGCTGTGCAGAAGAAGAACAACAAGAAGAAGAAATATCTCGAAATATGTCCGTCAGGCCCCTTCCCTTGAGATAAATCTGCATATATCTCGGAAACCAAGCGAGCTATATCAAAATGTTAAGAGACCTTTTTTGTAGCGAATTAAGTTTCGTACTTTTTATGTTTTATGATATTTTTTGATCAGATGCGTAGTTCTCGAGATATATCAAGATAT
Source organism: Osmia lignaria lignaria (assembly GCF_051020975.1). Lineage (NCBI taxonomy): Eukaryota > Metazoa > Arthropoda > Insecta > Hymenoptera > Megachilidae > Osmia > Osmia lignaria. The sequence continues at coordinate 30,735,237 of NW_027478158.1, read as the reverse complement.
TTAAAAGTTCCGAAGCCGCACCAACATAATAGAGATACAGAAACACCGTGGACCCTTTCTTTGAGATAACTCTGCACTATTGCGAGCTGCAAATGCCACTTCCAGCTTAGCTGTGCAGAAGAAGAACAACAAGAAGAAGAAATATCTCGAAATATGTCCGTCAGGCCCCTTCCCTTGAGATAAATCTGCAAATATCTCCGAAACGAAGCGAGCTATGGCAAAATGTTAAGAGACCTTATTTGTAGAGAATTAAGTTTCCTACTTTTTATGTTCTATGATATTTTTTGATCAGATTCGTAGTTCTCGAGATATATCAAGATATTTAAAAGTTCCGAAGCCGCACCAACATAATAGAGATACAGAAACACCGTGGACCCTTTCTTTGAGATAACTCTGCACTATTGCGAGCTGCAAATGCCACTTCCAGCATAGCTGTGCAGAAGAAGAACAACAAGAAGAAGAAATATCACGAAATATGTCCGTTAGGCCCCTTCCCTTGAGATAAATCTGCAAATATCTCGGAAACGAAGCGAGCTATGGCAAAATGTTAAGAGACCTTTTTTGTAGAGAATTAAGTTTCCTACTTTTTATGTTCTATGATATTTTTTGATCAGAGGCGTAGTTCTCGAGATATATCAAGATATTCAAAAGTTCCGAAGCCGCACCAACATAATAGAGATACAGAAACACCGTAGCCCCTTTCTTTGAGATAACTATGCACTATTGCGAGCTGCAAATGCCACTTCCAGCTTAGCTGTGCAGAAGAAGAACAACAAGAAGAAGAAATATCTCGAAATATGTCCGTCAGGCCCCTTCCCTTGAGATAAATCTGCAAATATCTCGGAAACGAAGCGAGCTATGGCAAAATGTTAAGAGACCTTTCTTGTAGAGAATTAAGTTTCCTACTTTTTATGTTCTATGATATTTTTTGATCAGACGCGTAGTTCTCGAGATATATGAAGATATTTAAAAGTTCCGAAGCCGCACCAACATAATAGAGGTACAGAAACACCGTGGCCCCTTTCTTTGATATAACTATGCACTATTGCGAGCTGCAAATGCAACTTCCAGCTTAGCTGTGCAGAAGAAGAACAACAAGAAGAAGAAATATCTCGAAATATGTCCGTCAGGCCCCTTCCCTTGAGATAAATCTGCACATATCTCGGAAATGAAGCGAGCTATGGCAAAATGGTAAGAGACCTTTTTTGTAGAGAATTAAGTTTCCTACTTTTTATGTTCTATGATATTTTTTGATCAGACGCGTAGTTTTCGAGATATATCGAGATATTTAAAAGTTCCGAAGCCGCACCTACATAATAGAGATACAGAAACACCGTGGCCCCTTTCTTTGAGATAACTCTGCACTATTGCGAGCTGCAAATGCCACTTCCAGCTTAGCTGTGCAGAAGAAGAACAACAAGAAAAAGAAATATCTCGAAATATGTCCGTCAGGCCCCTTCCCTTGAGATAAACCTGCAGGTATCTCGGAAACCAAGCGAGCTATGGCAAAATGATGAGAGACCTTTTTTGTAGAGAATTAAGTTTCGTACTTTTTATGTAGTATGATATTTTTTGATCAGATGCGTAGTTCTCGAGATATATCAAGATATTTAAAAGTTCCGAAGCCGCACCAACATAATAGAGATACAGAAACACCGTGGCCCCTTTCTTTGATATAACTATGCACTATTGCGAGCTGCAAATGCCACTTCCAGCTTAGCTGTGCAGAAGAAGAACAACAAGAAGAAGAAATATCTCGAAATATGTCCGTCAGGCCCCTTCCCTTGAGATAAATCTGCACATATCTCGGAAACGAAGCGAGCTATGGCAAAATGGTAAGAGACCTTTTTTGTCGAGAACTAAGTTTCCTACTTTTTATGTTCTATGATATTTTTTGATCAGACGCGTAGTTTTCGAGATATATCCAGATATTTAAAAGTTCCGAAGCCGCACCAACATAATAGAGATACAGAAACACCGTGGCCCCTTTCTTTGAGATAACTCTGCACTATTGCGAGCTGCAAATGCCACTTCCAGCTTAGCTGTGCAGAAGAAGAACAACAAGAAGAAGAAATATCTCGAAATATGTCCGTCAGGCCCCTTCCCTTGAGATAAATCTGCATATATCTCGGAAACCAAGCGAGCTATGGCAAAATGTTAGAAGACCTTTTTTGTAGAGAATTAAGTTTCGTACTTTTTATGTTCTATGTTATTTTTTGATCAGACGCGTAGTTTTCGAGATATATCGAGATATTTAAAAGTTCCGAAGCCGCACCAACATAATGGAGATACAGAAACACCGTGGCCCCTTTCTTTGAGATAACTCTGCACTATTGCGAGCTGCAAGTGCCACTTCCAGCTTAGCTGTGCAGAAGAAGAACAACAAGAAGAAGAAATATCACGAAATATGTCCGTTAGGCCCCTTCCCTTGAGATAAATCTGCGAATATCTCGGAAACGAAGCGAGCTATGGCAAAATGTTAAGAGACCTTTTTTGTAGAGAATTAAGTTTCCTACTTTTTATGTTCTATGATATTTTTTGATCAGATGCGTAGTTCTCGAGATATATCGAGATATTTAAAAGTTCCGAAGCCGCACCAACATAATAGAGATACAGAAACACCGTGGCCCCTTTCTTTGAGATAACTATGCACTATTGCGAGCTGCAAATGCCACTTCCAGCTTAGCTGTGCAGAAGAAGAACAACAAGAAGAAGAAATATCTCGAAATATGTCCGTCAGGCCCCTTCCCTTGAGATAAATGTGCACATATCTCGGAAACGAAGCGAGCTATGGCAAAATGGTAAGAGACCTTTTTTGTAGAGAATTAAGTTTCCTACTTTTTATGTTCTATGATATTTTTTGATCAGACGCGTAGTTTTCGAGATATATCGAGATATTTAAAAGTTCCGAAGCCGCACCAACATAATAGAGATACAGAAACACCGTGGCCTCTTTCTTTGAGATAACTCTGCACTATTGCGAGCTGCAAATGCCACTTCCAGCTTAGCTGTGCAGAAGAAGAACAACAAGAAGAAGAAATATCTCGAAATATGTCCGTCAGGCCCCTTCCCTTGAGATAAATCTGCATATATCTCGGAAACCAAGCGAGCTATGGCAAAATGTTAAGAGACCTTTTTTGTAGCGAATTAAGTTTCGTACTTTTTATGTTTTATGATATTTTTTGATCAGATGCGTAGTTCTCGAGATATATCAAGATATTTAAAAGTTCCGAAGCCGCACCAACATAATAGAGATACAGAAACACCGTGGACCCTTTCTTTGAGATAACTCTGCACTATTGCGAGCTGCAAATGCCACTTCCAGCTTAGCTGTGCAGAAGAAGAACAACAAGAAGAAGAAATATCTCGAAATATGTCCGTCAGGCCCCTTCCCTTGAGATAAATCTGCAAATATCTCCGAAACGAAGCGAGCTATGGCAAAATGTTAAGAGACCTTATTTGTAGAGAATTAAGTTTCCTACTTTTTATGTTCTATGATATTTTTTGATCAGATTCGTAGTTCGCGAGATATATCAAGATATTTAAAAGTTCCGAAGCCGCACCAACATAATAGAGATACAGAAACACCGTGGACCCTTTCTTTGAGATAACTCTGCACTATTGCGAGCTGCAAATGCCACTTCCAGTATAGCTGTGCAGAAGAAGAACAACAAGAAGAAGAAATATCACGAAATATGTCCGTTAGGCCCCTTCCCTTGAGATAAATCTGCAAATATCTCGGAAACGAAGCGAGCTATGGCAAAATGTTAAGAGACCTTTTTTGTAGAGAATTAAGTTTCCTACTTTTTATGTTCTATGATATTTTTTGATCAGAGGCGTAGTTCTCGAGATATATCAAGATATTTAAAAGTTCCGAAGCCGCACCAACATAATAGAGATACAGAAACACCGTAGCCCCTTTCTTTGAGATAACTATGCACTATTGCGAGCTGCAAATGCCACTTCCAGCTTAGCTGTGCAGAAGAAGAACAACAAGAAGAAGAAATATCTCGAAATATGTCCGTCAGGCCCCTTCCCTTGAGATAAATCTGCAAATATCTCGGAAACGAAGCGAGCTATGGCAAAATGTTAAGAGACCTTTCTTGTAGAGAATTAAGTTTCCTACTTTTTATGTTCTATGATATTTTTTGATCAGACGCGTAGTTCTCGAGATATATGAAGATATTTAAAAGTTCCGAAGCCGCACCAACATAATAGAGGTACAGAAACACCGTGGCCCCTTTCTTTGATATAACTATGCACTATTGCGAGCTGCAAATGCAACTTCCAGCTTAGCTGTGCAGAAGAAGAACAACAAGAAGAAGAAATATCTCGAAATATGTCCGTCAGGCCCCTTCCCTTGAGATAAATCTGCACATATCTCGGAAACGAAGCGAGCTATGGCAAAATGGTAAGAGACCTTTTTTGTAGAGAATTAAGTTTCCTACTTTTTATGTTCTATGATATTTTTTGATCAGATTCGTAGTTCGCGAGATATATCAAGATATTTAAAAGTTCCGAAGCCGCACCAACATAATAGAGATACAGAAACACCGTGGACCCTTTCTTTGAGATAACTCTGCACTATTGCGAGCTGCAAATGCCACTTCCAGTATAGCTGTGCAGAAGAAGAACAACAAGAAGAAGAAATATCACGAAATATGTCCGTTAGGCCCCTTCCCTTGAGATAAATCTGCAAATATCTCGGAAACGAAGCGAGCTATGGCAAAATGTTAAGAGACCTTTTTTGTAGAGAATTAAGTTTCCTACTTTTTATGTTCTATGATATTTTTTGATCAGAGGCGTAGTTCTCGAGATATATCAAGATATTTAAAAGTTCCGAAGCCGCACCAACATAATAGAGATACAGAAACACCGTAGCCCCTTTCTTTGAGATAACTATGCACTATTGCGAGCTGCAAATGCCACTTCCAGCTTAGCTGTGCAGAAGAAGAACAACAAGAAGAAGAAATATCTCGAAATATGTCCGTCAGGCCCCTTCCCTTGAGATAAATCTGCAAATATCTCGGAAACGAAGCGAGCTATGGCAAAATGTTAAGAGACCTTTCTTGTAGAGAATTAAGTTTCCTACTTTTTATGTTCTATGATATTTTTTGATCAGACGCGTAGTTCTCGAGATATATGAAGATATTTAAAAGTTCCGAAGCCGCACCAACATAATAGAGGTACAGAAACACCGTGGCCCCTTTCTTTGATATAACTATGCACTATTGCGAGCTGCAAATGCAACTTCCAGCTTAGCTGTGCAGAAGAAGAACAACAAGAAGAAGAAATATCTCGAAATATGTCCGTCAGGCCCCTTCCCTTGAGATAAATCTGCACATATCTCGGAAACGAAGCGAGCTATGGCAAAATGGTAAGAGACCTTTTTTGTAGAGAATTAAGTTTCCTACTTTTTATGTTCTATGATATTTTTTGATCAGACGCGTAGTTTTCGAGATATATCGAGATATTTAAAAGTTCCGAAGCCGCACCAACATAATAGAGATACAGAAACACCGTGGACCCTTTCTTTGAGATAACTCTGCACTATTGCGAGCTGCAAATGCCACTTCCAGCATAGCTGTGCAGAAGAAGAACAACAAGAAGAAGAAATATCACGAAATATGTCCGTTAGGCCCCTTCCCTTGAGATAAATCTGCAAATATCTCGGAAACGAAGCGAGCTATGGCAAAATGTTAAGAGACCTTTTTTGTAGAGAATTAAGTTTCCTACTTTTTATGTTCTATGATATTTTTTGATCAGAGGCGTAGTTCTCGAGATATATCAAGATATTTAAAAGTTCCGAAGCCGCACCAACATAATAGAGATACAGAAACACCGTAGCCCCTTTCTTTGAGATAACTATGCACTATTGCGAGCTGCAAATGCCACTTCCAGCTTAGCTGTGCAGAAGAAGAACAACAAGAAGAAGAAATATCTCGAAATATGTCCGTCAGGCCCCTTCCCTTGAGATAAATCTGCAAATATCTCGGAAACGAAGCGAGCTATGGCAAAATGTTAAGAGACCTTTCTTGTAGAGAATTAAGTTTCCTACTTTTTATGTTCTATGATATTTTTTGATCAGACGCGTAGTTCTCGAGATATATGAAGATATTTAAAAGTTCCGAAGCCGCACCAACATAATAGAGGTACAGAAACACCGTGGCCCCTTTCTTTGATATAACTATGCACTATTGCGAGCTGCAAATGCAACTTCCAGCTTAGCTGTGCAGAAGAAGAACAACAAGAAGAAGAAATATCTCGAAATATGTCCGTCAGGCCCCTTCCCTTGAGATAAATCTGCACATATCTCGGAAACGAAGCGAGCTATGGCAAAATGGTAAGAGACCTTTTTTGTAGAGAATTAAGTTTCCTACTTTTTATGTTCTATGATATTTTTTGATCAGACGCGTAGTTTTCGAGATATATCGAGATATTTAAAAGTTCCGAAGCCGCACCTACATAATAGAGATACAGAAACACCGTGGCCCCTTTCTTTGAGATAACTCTGCACTATTGCGAGCTGCAAATGCCACTTCCAGCTTAGCTGTGCAGAAGAAGAACAACAAGAAAAAGAAATATCTCGAAATATATCCGTCAGGCCCCTTCCCTTGAGATAAACCTGCATGTATCTCGGAAACCAAGCGAGCTATGGCAAAATGATGAGAGACCTTTTTTGTAGAGAATTAAGTTTCGTACTTTTTATGTAGTATGATATTTTTTGATCAGATGCGTAGTTCTCGAGATATATCAAGATATTTAAAAGTTCCGAAGCCGCACCAACATAATAGAGATACAGAAACACCGTGGCCCCTTTCTTTGAGATAACTCTGCACTAGTGCGAGCCGCAAATGCCACTTCCAGCTTAGCTGTGCAGAAGAAGAACAACAAGAAGAAGAAATATCTCGATATATGTCCGTCAGGCCCCTTCCCTTGAGATAAATCTGCAAATATCTCGGAAACGAAGCGAGCTATGGCAAAATGTTAAGAGACCTTTTTTGTAGAGAATTAAGTTTCCTACTTTTTATGTTCTATGATATTTTTTGATCAGAGGCGTAGTTCTCGAGATATATCAAGATATTTAAAAGTTCCGAAGCCGCACCAACATAATAGAGATACAGAAACACCGTAGCCCCTTTCTTTGAGATAACTATGCACTATTGCGAGCTGCAAATGCCACTTCCAGCTTAGCTGTGCAGAAGAAGAACAACAAGAAGAAGAAATATCTCGAAATATGTCCGTCAGGCCCCTTCCCTTGAGATAAATCTGCAAATATCTCGGAAACGAAGCGAGCTATGGCAAAATGTTAAGAGACCTTTCTTGTAGAGAATTAAGTTTCCTACTTTTTATGTTCTATGATATTTTTTGATCAGACGCGTAGTTCTCGAGATATATGAAGATATTTAAAAGTTCCGAAGCCGCACCAACATAATAGAGGTACAGAAACACCGTGGCCCCTTTCTTTGATATAACTATGCACTATTGCGAGCTGCAAATGCAACTTCCAGCTTAGCTGTGCAGAAGAAGAACAACAAGAAGAAGAAATATCTCGAAATATGTCCGTCAGGCCCCTTCCCTTGAGATAAATCTGCACATATCTCGGAAACGAAGCGAGCTATGGCAAAATGGTAAGAGACCTTTTTTGTAGAGAATTAAGTTTCCTACTTTTTATGTTCTATGATATTTTTTGATCAGATTCGTAGTTCGCGAGATATATCAAGATATTTAAAAGTTCCGAAGCCGCACCAACATAATAGAGATACAGAAACACCGTGGACCCTTTCTTTGAGATAACTCTGCACTATTGCGAGCTGCAAATGCCACTTCCAGTATAGCTGTGCAGAAGAAGAACAACAAGAAGAAGAAATATCACGAAATATGTCCGTTAGGCCCCTTCCCTTGAGATAAATCTGCAAATATCTCGGAAACGAAGCGAGCTATGGCAAAATGTTAAGAGACCTTTTTTGTAGAGAATTAAGTTTCCTACTTTTTATGTTCTATGATATTTTTTGATCAGAGGCGTAGTTCTCGAGATATATCAAGATATTTAAAAGTTCCGAAGCCGCACCAACATAATAGAGATACAGAAACACCGTAGCCCCTTTCTTTGAGATAACTATGCACTATTGCGAGCTGCAAATGCCACTTCCAGCTTAGCTGTGCAGAAGAAGAACAACAAGAAGAAGAAATATCTCGAAATATGTCCGTCAGGCCCCTTCCCTTGAGATAAATCTGCAAATATCTCGGAAACGAAGCGAGCTATGGCAAAATGTTAAGAGACCTTTCTTGTAGAGAATTAAGTTTCCTACTTTTTATGTTCTATGATATTTTTTGATCAGACGCGTAGTTCTCGAGATATATGAAGATATTTAAAAGTTCCGAAGCCGCACCAACATAATAGAGGTACAGAAACACCGTGGCCCCTTTCTTTGATATAACTATGCACTATTGCGAGCTGCAAATGCAACTTCCAGCTTAGCTGTGCAGAAGAAGAACAACAAGAAGAAGAAATATCTCGAAATATGTCCGTCAGGCCCCTTCCCTTGAGATAAATCTGCACATATCTCGGAAACGAAGCGAGCTATGGCAAAATGGTAAGAGACCTTTTTTGTAGAGAATTAAGTTTCCTACTTTTTATGTTCTATGATATTTTTTGATCAGACGCGTAGTTTTCGAGATATATCGAGATATTTAAAAGTTCCGAAGCCGCACCAACATAATAGAGATACAGAAACACCGTGGACCCTTTCTTTGAGATAACTCTGCACTATTGCGAGCTGCAAATGCCACTTCCAGCATAGCTGTGCAGAAGAAGAACAACAAGAAGAAGAAATATCACGAAATATGTCCGTTAGGCCCCTTCCCTTGAGATAAATCTGCAAATATCTCGGAAACGAAGCGAGCTATGGCAAAATGTTAAGAGACCTTTTTTGTAGAGAATTAAGTTTCCTACTTTTTATGTTCTATGATATTTTTTGATCAGAGGCGTAGTTCTCGAGATATATCAAGATATTTAAAAGTTCCGAAGCCGCACCAACATAATAGAGATACAGAAACACCGTAGCCCCTTTCTTTGAGATAACTATGCACTATTGCGAGCTGCAAATGCCACTTCCAGCTTAGCTGTGCAGAAGAAGAACAACAAGAAGAAGAAATATCTCGAAATATGTCCGTCAGGCCCCTTCCCTTGAGATAAATCTGCAAATATCTCGGAAACGAAGCGAGCTATGGCAAAATGTTAAGAGACCTTTCTTGTAGAGAATTAAGTTTCCTACTTTTTATGTTCTATGATATTTTTTGATCAGACGCGTAGTTCTCGAGATATATGAAGATATTTAAAAGTTCCGAAGCCGCACCAACATAATAGAGGTACAGAAACACCGTGGCCCCTTTCTTTGATATAACTATGCACTATTGCGAGCTGCAAATGCAACTTCCAGCTTAGCTGTGCAGAAGAAGAACAACAAGAAGAAGAAATATCTCGAAATATGTCCGTCAGGCCCCTTCCCTTGAGATAAATCTGCACATATCTCGGAAACGAAGCGAGCTATGGCAAAATGGTAAGAGACCTTTTTTGTAGAGAATTAAGTTTCCTACTTTTTATGTTCTATGATATTTTTTGATCAGACGCGTAGTTTTCGAGATATATCGAGATATTTAAAAGTTCCGAAGCCGCACCTACATAATAGAGATACAGAAACACCGTGGCCCCTTTCTTTGAGATAACTCTGCACTATTGCGAGCTGCAAATGCCACTTCCAGCTTAGCTGTGCAGAAGAAGAACAACAAGAAAAAGAAATATCTCGAAATATATCCGTCAGGCCCCTTCCCTTGAGATAAACCTGCATGTATCTCGGAAACCAAGCGAGCTATGGCAAAATGATGAGAGACCTTTTTTGTAGAGAATTAAGTTTCGTACTTTTTATGTAGTATGATATTTTTTGATCAGATGCGTAGTTCTCGAGATATATCAAGATATTTAAAAGTTCCGAAGCCGCACCAACATAATAGAGATACAGAAACACCGTGGCCCCTTTCTTTGAGATAACTCTGCACTAGTGCGAGCCGCAAATGCCACTTCCAGCTTAGCTGTGCAGAAGAAGAACAACAAGAAGAAGAAATATCTCGATATATGTCCGTCAGGCCCCTTCCCTTGAGATAAATCTGCCAATATCTCGGAAACGAAGCGAGCTATGGCAAAATCTTGAGAGACCTTTTTTGTAGAGAATTAAGTTTCCTACTTTTTATGTTCTATGATATTTTTTGATCAGATGCGTAGATCTCGAGATATATCAAGATATTTAAATGTTTCGAAGCTGCACCAACATAATAGAGGTACAGAAACACCGTGGCCTCTTTCTTTGAGATAACTCTGCACTATTGCGAGCTGCAAATGCCACTTCCAGCTTAGCTGTGCAGAAGAAGAACAACAAGAAGAAGAAATATCTCGAAGTATGTCCGTCAGGCCCCTTCGCTTGAGATAAATCTGCAAATATCTCGGAAACGAAGCGAGCTATGGCAAAATGTTGAGAGACTTTTTTTGTAGAGAATTAAGTTTCCTATTTTTTATGTTCTATGATATTTTTTGATCAGATGCGTAGATCTCGAGATATATCAAGATATTTAAAAGTTCCGAAGCCGCACCAACATAATAGAGATACAGAAACACCGTGGCCCCTTTCTTTGAGATAACTCTGCATTATTGCGAGCTGCAAATGCCACTTCTAGCTTAGCTGTGCAGAAGAAGAACAACAAGAAGAAGAAATATCTCGAAATATGTCCGTCAGGCCCCTTCCCTTGAGATAAATCTGCAAATATCTCGGAATCGAAGCGAGCTATTGCAAAATGTTAAGAGACCTTTTTTGTAGAGAATTAACTTTCCTACTTTTTATCTTCTATGATATTTTTTGATCAGATGCGTAGTTCTCGAGATATATCAAGATATTTAAAAGTTCCGAAGCCGCACCAACATAATAGAGATACAGAAACACCGTGGCCCCCTTCTTTGAGATAACTCTGCACTATTGCGAGCTGCAAATGCCACTTCCAGCTTAGCTGTGCAGAAGAAGAACAACAAGAATAAGAAATATCTCGAAATATGTCCGTCAGGCCCCTTCCCTTGAGATAAATCTGCAAATATCTCGGAAACGAAGCGAGCTATGGCAAAATCTTAAGAGACCTTTTTTGTAGAGAATTAATTTTCCTACTTTTTATGTTCTATGATATTTTTTGATCAGAAGCGTAGTTTTCGAGATATATCGAGATATTTAAGAGTTCCGAAGCCGCACCAACATAATAGAGATACAGAACCACCGTGGCCCCTTTCTATGAGATAACTCTACACTATTGCGAGCTGTAAATGCCACTTCCAGCTTAGCTGTGCAGAAGAAGAACAACAAGAAGAAGAAATATCTCGAAATATGTCTGTCAGGCCCCTTCCCTTGAGATAAATCTGCAAATATCTCGGAAACGAAGCGAGCTATGGCAAAATGTTAAGAGACCTTATTTGTAGAGAATTAAGTTTCCTACTTTTTATGTTCTGTGATATTTTTTGATCAGATGCGTAGTTCTCGAGATATATCAAGATATTTAAAAGTTCCGAAGCCGCACCAACATAATAGAGATACAGAAATACCGTGGCCCCTTTCTTTGAGATAACTCTGCACTATTGCGAGCTGGAAATGCCACTTCCAGTTTAGCTGTGCAGAAGAAGAACAACAAGAAGAAGAAATATCTCGAAATATGTCCGTTAGGCCCCTTCCCTTGAGATAAATCTGCAAATATCTCGGAAACGAAGCGAGCTATGGCAAAATGTTAAGAGACCTTTTTTGTAGAGAGTTAAGTTTCCTACTTTTTATGTTCTATGATATTTTTTGATCAGAAGCGTAGTTTTCGAGATATATCGAGATATTTAAAAGTTCCGAAGCCGCACCAACATAATAGAGATACAGAAACACCGTGGCCCCTTTCTTTGAGATAACTCTGCACTAGTGCGAGCCGCAAATGCCACTTCCAGCTTAGCTGTGCAGAAGAAGAACAACAAGAAGAAGAAATATCTCGAAATATGTCCGTCAGGCCCCTTCCCTTGAGATAAATCTGCAAATATCTCGGAAACGAAGCGAGCTATGGCAAAAAATGTTAAGAGACCTTTTTTGTAGAGAATTAAATTTCCTACTTTTTATCTTCTATGATATTTTTTGATCAGATGCGTAGTTCTCGAGATATATCAAGATATGTAAAAGTTCCGAAGCCGCACCAACATAATAGAGGTACAGAAACACCGTGGCCCCTCTCTTTGAGATAACTCTGCACTATTGCGAGCTGGAAATGCCACTTCCAGTTTAGCTGTGCAGAAGAAGAACAACAAGAAGAAGAAATATCTCGAAATATGTCCGTTAGGCCCCTTCCCTTGAGATAAATCTGCAAATATCTCGGAAACGAAGCGAGCTATGGCAAAAAATGTTAAGAGACCTTTTTTGTAGAGAATTAAATTTCCTACTTTTTATCTTCTATGATATTTTTTGATCAGATGCGTAGTTCTCGAGATATATCAAGATATTTAAAAGTTCCGAAGCCGCACCAACATAATAGAGGTACAGAAACACCGTGGCCCCTTTCTTTGAGATAACTCTGCACTAGTGCGAGCCGCAAATGCCACTTCCAGCTTAGCTGTGGAGAAGAAGAACAACAAGAAGAAGAAATATCTCGAAACATGTCCGTCAGGCCCCTTCCCTTGAGATAAATCTGCAAATATTTCGGAAACAAAGCGAGCTATGGCAAAATGTTAAGAGACCTTTTTTGTAGAGAATTAAGTTTCCTACATTTTATGTTGTATGATATTTTTTGATCAGATGCGTAGTTCTCGAGATATATCAAGATATTTAAAAGTTCCGAAGCCGCACCAACATAATAGAGATACAGAAACACCGTGGCCCCTTTCTTTGAGATAACTCTGCACTATTGCGAGCTGTAAATGCCACTTCCAGCTTAGCTGTGCAGAAGAAGAACAACAAGAAGAAGAAATATCTCCAAATATGTCCGTCAGGCCCCTTCCCTTGAGATAAATCTGCAAATATGTCGGAAACGAAGCGAGCTATGGCAAAATGTTAAGAGACCTTTTTTGTAGAGAATTATGTTTCCTACAATTTATGTCCTATGATATTTTTTGATCAGAAGCGTAGTTTTCGAGATATATCGAGATATTTAAAAGTTCCGAAGCCGCACCAACATAATAGAGATACAGAAACACCGTGGCCCCTTTCTTTGAGATAACTCTGCACTAGTGCGAGCCGCAAATGCCACTTCCAGCTTAGCTGTGCAGAAGAAGAACAACAAAAAGAAGAAATATCTCGAAACATGTCCGTCAGGCCCCTTCCCATCAGATAAATCTGCAAATATCTCGGAAACGAAGCGAGCTATGGCAAAATGTTAAGAGACCTTTTTTGTAGAGAATTAAGTTTCCTACTTTTTATGTTATATGATATTTTTTGATCAGACCCGTAGTTCAGAGATATATCAAGATATTTGAAAGTTCCGAAGCCGCACCAACATAATAGAGATACAGAAACACCGTGGCCCCTTTCTTTGAGATAACTCTGCACTATTGCGAGCTGCAAATGCCACTTCCAGCTTAGCTGTGCAGAAGAAGAACAACAAGAAGAAGAAATATCACGAAATATGTCCGTTAGGCCCCTTCCCTTGAGATAAATCTGCACATATCTCGGAAACGAAGCGAGCTATGGCAAAATGGTAAGAGACCTTTTTTGTCGAGAACTAAGTTTCCTACTTTTTATGTTCTATGATATTTTTTGATCAGACGCGTAGTTTTCGAGATATATCCAGATATTTAAAAGTTCCGAAGCCGCACCAACATAATAGAGATACAGAAACACCGTGGCCCCTTTCTTTGAGATAACTCTGCACTATTGCGAGCTGCAAATGCCACTTCCAGCTTAGCTGTGCAGAAGAAGAACAACAAGAAGAAGAAATATCTCGAAATATGTCCGTCAGGCCCCTTCCCTTGAGATAAATCTGCATATATCTCGGAAACCAAGCGAGCTATGGCAAAATGTTAGAAGACCTTTTTTGTAGAGAATTAAGTTTCGTACTTTTTATGTTCTATGTTATTTTTTGATCAGACGCGTAGTTTTCGAGATATATCGAGATATTTAAAAGTTCCGAAGCCGCACCAACATAATGGAGATACAGAAACACCGTGGCCCCTTTCTTTGAGATAACTCTGCACTATTGCGAGCTGCAAGTGCCACTTCCAGCTTAGCTGTGCAGAAGAAGAACAACAAGAAGAAGAAATATCACGAAATATGTCCGTTAGGCCCCTTCCCTTGAGATAAATCTGCAAATATCTCGGAAACGAAGCGAGCTATGGCAAAATGTTAAGAGACCTTTTTTGTAGAGAATTAAGTTTCCTACTTTTTATGTTCTATGATATTTTTTGATCAGATGCGTAGTTCTCGAGATATATCGAGATATTTAAAAGTTCCGAAGCCGCACCAACATAATAGAGATACAGAAACACCGTGGCCCCTTTCTTTGAGATAACTATGCACTATTGCGAGCTGCAAATGCCACTTCCAGCTTAGCTGTGCAGAAGAAGAACAACAAGAAGAAGAAATATCTCGAAATATGTCCGTCAGGCCCCTTCCCTTGAGATAAATGTGCACATATCTCGGAAACGAAGCGAGCTATGGCAAAATGGTAAGAGACCTTTTTTGTAGAGAATTAAGTTTCCTACTTTTTATGTTCTATGATATTTTTTGATCAGACGCGTAGTTTTCGAGATATATCGAGATATTTAAAAGTTCCGAAGCCGCACCAACATAATAGAGATACAGAAACACCGTGGCCTCTTTCTTTGAGATAACTCTGCACTATTGCGAGCTGCAAATGCCACTTCCAGCTTAGCTGTGCAGAAGAAGAACAACAAGAAGAAGAAATATCTCGAAATATGTCCGTCAGGCCCCTTCCCTTGAGATAAATCTGCATATATCTCGGAAACCAAGCGAGCTATGGCAAAATGTTAAGAGACCTTTTTTGTAGCGAATTAAGTTTCGTACTTTTTATGTTTTATGATATTTTTTGATCAGATGCGTAGTTCTCGAGATATATCAAGATATTTAAAAGTTCCGAAGCCGCACCAACATAATAGAGATACAGAAACACCGTGGACCCTTTCTTTGAGATAACTCTGCACTATTGCGAGCTGCAAATGCCACTTCCAGCTTAGCTGTGCAGAAGAAGAACAACAAGAAGAAGAAATATCTCGAAATATGTCCGTCAGGCCCCTTCCCTTGAGATAAATCTGCAAATATCTCGGAAACGAAGCGAGCTATGGCAAAATGTTAAGAGACCTTTCTTGTAGAGAATTAAGTTTCCTACTTTTTATGTTCTATGATATTTTTTGATCAGACGCGTAGTTCTCGAGATATATGAAGATATTTAAAAGTTCCGAAGCCGCACCAACATAATAGAGGTACAGAAACACCGTGGCCCCTTTCTTTGATATAACTATGCACTATTGCGAGCTGCAAATGCAACTTCCAGCTTAGCTGTGCAGAAGAAGAACAACAAGAAGAAGAAATATCTCGAAATATGTCCGTCAGGCCCCTTCCCTTGAGATAAATCTGCACATATCTCGGAAACGAAGCGAGCTATGGCAAAATGGTAAGAGACCTTTTTTGTAGAGAATTAAGTTTCCTACTTTTTATGTTCTATGATATTTTTTGATCAGACGCGTAGTTTTCGAGATATATCGAGATATTTAAAAGTTCCGAAGCCGCACCTACATAATAGAGATACAGAAACACCGTGGCCCCTTTCTTTGAGATAACTCTGCACTATTGCGAGCTGCAAATGCCACTTCCAGCTTAGCTGTGCAGAAGAAGAACAACAAGAAAAAGAAATATCTCGAAATATATCCGTCAGGCCCCTTCCCTTGAGATAAACCTGCATGTATCTCGGAAACCAAGCGAGCTATGGCAAAATGATGAGAGACCTTTTTTGTAGAGAATTAAGTTTCGTACTTTTTATGTAGTATGATATTTTTTGATCAGATGCGTAGTTCTCGAGATATATCAAGATATTTAAAAGTTCCGAAGCCGCACCAACATAATAGAGATACAGAAACACCGTGGCCCCTTTCTTTGAGATAACTCTGCACTAGTGCGAGCCGCAAATGCCACTTCCAGCTTAGCTGTGCAGAAGAAGAACAACAAGAAGAAGAAATATCTCGATATATGTCCGTCAGGCCCCTTCCCTTGAGATAAATCTGCCAATATCTCGAAAACGAAGCGAGCTATGGCAAAATCTTGAGAGACCTTTTTTGTAGAGAATTAAGTTTCCTACTTTTTATGTTCTATGATATTTTTTGATCAGATGCGTAGATCTCGAGATATATCAAGATATTTAAATGTTTCGAAGCTGCACCAACATAATAGAGGTACAGAAACACCGTGGCCTCTTTCTTTGAGATAACTCTGCACTATTGCGAGCTGCAAATGCCACTTCCAGCTTAGCTGTGCAGAAGAAGAACAACAAGAAGAAGAAATATCTCGAAGTATGTCCGTCAGGCCCCTTCGCTTGAGATAAATCTGCAAATATCTCGGAAACGAAGCGAGCTATGGCAAAATGTTGAGAGACTTTTTTTGTAGAGAATTAAGTTTCCTATTTTTTATGTTCTATGATATTTTTTGATCAGATGCGTAGATCTCGAGATATATCAAGATATTTAAAAGTTCCGAAGCCGCACCAACATAATAGAGATACAGAAACACCGTGGCCCCTTTCTTTGAGATAACTCTGCATTATTGCGAGCTGCAAATGCCACTTCTAGCTTAGCTGTGCAGAAGAAGAACAACAAGAAGAAGAAATATCTCGAAATATGTCCGTCAGGCCCCTTCCCTTGAGATAAATCTGCAAATATCTCGGAATCGAAGCGAGCTATTGCAAAATGTTAAGAGACCTTTTTTGTAGAGAATTAACTTTCCTACTTTTTATCTTCTATGATATTTTTTGATCAGATGCGTAGTTCTCGAGATATATCAAGATATTTAAAAGTTCCGAAGCCGCACCAACATAATAGAGATACAGAAACACCGTGGCCCCCTTCTTTGAGATAACTCTGCACTATTGCGAGCTGCAAATGCCACTTCCAGCTTAGCTGTGCAGAAGAAGAACAACAAGAATAAGAAATATCTCGAAATATGTCCGTCAGGCCCCTTCCCTTGAGATAAATCTGCAAATATCTCGGAAACGAAGCGAGCTATGGCAAAATCTTAAGAGACCTTTTTTGTAGAGAATTAATTTTCCTACTTTTTATGTTCTATGATATTTTTTGATCAGAAGCGTAGTTTTCGAGATATATCGAGATATTTAAGAGTTCCGAAGCCGCACCAACATAATAGAGATACAGAAACACCGTGGCCCCTTTCTATGAGATAACTCTACACTATTGCGAGCTGTAAATGCCACTTCCAGCTTAGCTGTGCAGAAGAAGAACAACAAGAAGAAGAAATATCTCGAAATATGTCCGTCAGGCCCCTTCCCTTGAGATAAATCTGCAAATATCTCGGAAACGAAGCGAGCTATGGCAAAATGTTAAGAGACCTTATTTGTAGAGAATTAAGTTTCCTACTTTTTATGTTCTGTGATATTTTTTGATCAGATGCGTAGTTCTCGAGATATATCAAGATATTTAAAAGTTCCGAAGCCGCACCAACATAATAGAGATACAGAAATACCGTGGCCCCTTTCTTTGAGATAACTCTGCACTATTGCGAGCTGGAAATGCCACTTCCAGTTTAGCTGTGCAGAAGAAGAACAACAAGAAGAAGAAATATCTCGAAATATGTCCGTTAGGCCCCTTCCCTTGAGATAAATCTGCAAATATCTCGGAAACGAAGCGAGCTATGGCAAAATGTTAAGAGACCTTTTTCGTAGAGAGTTAAGTTTCCTACTTTTTATGTTCTATGATATTTTTTGATCAGAAGCGTAGTTTTCGAGATATATCGAGATATTTAAAAGTTCCGAAGCCGCACCAACATAATAGAGATACAGAAACACCGTGGCCCCTTTCTTTGAGATAACTCTGCACTAGTGCGAGCCGCAAATGCCACTTCCAGCTTAGCTGTGCAGAAGAAGAACAACAAGAAGAAGAAATATCTCGAAATATGTCCGTCAGGCCCCTTCCCTTGAGATAAATCTGCAAATATCTCGGAAACGAAGCGAGCTATGGCAAAAAATGTTAAGAGACCTTTTTTGTAGAGAATTAAATTTCCTACTTTTTATCTTCTATGATATTTTTTGATCAGATGCGTAGTTCTCGAGATATATCAAGATATGTAAAAGTTCCGAAGCCGCACCAACATAATAGAGGTACAGAAACACCGTGGCCCCTCTCTTTGAGATAACTCTGCACTATTGCGAGCTGGAAATGCCACTTCCAGTTTAGCTGTGCAGAAGAAGAACAACAAGAAGAAGAAATATCTCGAAATATGTCCGTTAGGCCCCTTCCCTTGAGATAAATCTGCAAATATCTCGGAAACGAAGCGAGCTATGGCAAAAAATGTTAAGAGACCTTTTTTGTAGAGAATTAAATTTCCTACTTTTTATCTTCTATGATATTTTTTGATCAGATGCGTAGTTCTCGAGATATATCAAGATATTTAAAAGTTCCGAAGCCGCACCAACATAATAGAGGTACAGAAACACCGTGGCCCCTTTCTTTGAGATAACTCTGCACTAGTGCGAGCCGCAAATGCCACTTCCAGCTTAGCTGTGGAGAAGAAGAACAACAAGAAGAAGAAATATCTCGAAACATGTCCGTCAGGCCCCTTCCCTTGAGATAAATCTGCAAATATTTCGGAAACAAAGCGAGCTATGGCAAAATGTTAAGAGACCTTTTTTGTAGAGAATTAAGTTTCCTACATTTTATGTTGTATGATATTTTTTGATCAGATGCGTAGTTCTCGAGATATATCAAGATATTTAAAAGTTCCGAAGCCGCACCAACATAATAGAGATACAGAAACACCGTGGCCCCTTTCTTTGAGATAACTCTGCACTATTGCGAGCTGTAAATGCCACTTCCAGCTTAGCTGTGCAGAAGAAGAACAACAAGAAGAAGAAATATCTCGAAATATGTCCGTCAGGCCCCTTCCCTTGAGATAAATCTGCAAATATCTCGGAAACGAAGCGAGCTATGGCAAAAAATGTTAAGAGACCTTTTTTGTAGAGAATTAAATTTCCTACTTTTTATCTTCTATGATATTTTTTGATCAGATGCGTAGTTCTCGAGATATATCAAGATATGTAAAAGTTCCGAAGCCGCACCAACATAATAGAGGTACAGAAACACCGTGGCCCCTCTCTTTGAGATAACTCTGCACTATTGCGAGCTGGAAATGCCACTTCCAGTTTAGCTGTGCAGAAGAAGAACAACAAGAAGAAGAAATATCTCGAAATATGTCCGTTAGGCCCCTTCCCTTGAGATAAATCTGCAAATATCTCGGAAACGAAGCGAGCTATGGCAAAAAATGTTAAGAGACCTTTTTTGTAGAGAATTAAATTTCCTACTTTTTATCTTCTATGATATTTTTTGATCAGATGCGTAGTTCTCGAGATATATCAAGATATTTAAAAGTTCCGAAGCCGCACCAACATAATAGAGGTACAGAAACACCGTGGCCCCTTTCTTTGAGATAACTCTGCACTAGTGCGAGCCGCAAATGCCACTTCCAGCTTAGCTGTGGAGAAGAAGAACAACAAGAAGAAGAAATATCTCGAAACATGTCCGTCAGGCCCCTTCCCTTGAGATAAATCTGCAAATATTTCGGAAACAAAGCGAGCTATGGCAAAATGTTAAGAGACCTTTTTTGTAGAGAATTAAGTTTCCTACATTTTATGTTGTATGATATTTTTTGATCAGATGCGTAGTTCTCGAGATATATCAAGATATTTAAAAGTTCCGAAGCCGCACCAACATAATAGAGATACAGAAACACCGTGGCCCCTTTCTTTGAGATAACTCTGCACTATTGCGAGCTGTAAATGCCACTTCCAGCTTAGCTGTGCAGAAGAAGAACAACAAGAAGAAGAAATATCTCCAAATATGTCCGTCAGGCCCCTTCCCTTGAGATAAATCTGCAAATATGTCGGAAACGAAGCGAGCTATGGCAAAATGTTAAGAGACCTTTTTTGTAGAGAATTATGTTTCCTACAATTTATGTCCTATGATATTTTTTGATCAGAAGCGTAGTTTTCGAGATATATCGAGATATTTAAAAGTTCCGAAGCCGCACCAACATAATAGAGATACAGAAACACCGTGGCCCCTTTCTTTGAGATAACTCTGCACTAGTGCGAGCCGCAAATGCCACTTCCAGCTTAGCTGTGCAGAAGAAGAACAACAAAAAGAAGAAATATCTCGAAACATGTCCGTCAGGCCCCTTCCCATCAGATAAATCTGCAAATATCTCGGAAACGAAGCGAGCTATGGCAAAATGTTAAGAGACCTTTTTTGTAGAGAATTAAGTTTCCTACTTTTTATGTTATATGATATTTTTTGATCAGACCCGTAGTTCAGAGATATATCAAGATATTTGAAAGTTCCGAAGCCGCACCAACATAATAGAGATACAGAAACACCGTGGCCCCTTTCTTTGAGATAACTCTGCACTATTGCGAGCTGCAAATGCCACTTCCAGCTTAGCTGTGCAGAAGAAGAACAACAAGAAGAAGAAATATCTCGAAATATGTCCGTCAGGCCCCTTCCCTTGAGATAAATCTGCAAATATCTCGGAAACGAAGCGAGCTATGGCAAAATGTTAAGAGACCTTTTTTGTAGAGAATTAAGTTTCCTACTTTTTATGTTCTATGATATTTTTTGATCAGATGCGTAGTTCTCGAGATATATCAAGATATTTAAAAGTTCCGAAGCCGCACCAACATAATAGAGGTACAGAAACACCGTGGCCCCTTTCTTTGAGATAACTCTGCACTAGTGCGAGCCGCAAATGCCACTTCCAGCTTAGGTGTGCAGAAGAAGAACAACAAGAAGAAGAAATATCTCGAAATATGTCCGTCAGGCCCCTTCCCTTGAGATAAATCTGCAAATATCTCGGAAACGAAGCGAGCTATGGCAAAATGTTAAGAGACCTTTTTTGTAGATAATTAAGTTTCCTACTTTTTATGTTGTATGATATTTTTTGATCAGATGCGTAGTTCTCGAGATATATCAAGATATTTAAAAGTTCCGAAGCCGCACCAACATAATAGAGGTACAGAAACACCGTGGCCCCTTTCTTTGAGATAACTCTGCACTATTGCGAGCTGCAAATGCCACTTCCAGCTTAGCTGTGCAGAAGAAGAACAACAAGAAGAAGAAATATCTCGAAATATGTCCGTCAGGCCCCTTCCCTTGAGATAAATCTGCAAATATCTCGGAAACGAAGCGAGCTATGGCAAAATGTTAAGAGACCTTTTTTGTAGAGAATGATGTTTCCTACAATTTACGTTCTCTGATATTTTTTGATCAGAAGCGTAGTTTTTGAGATATATCGGGATATTTAAAAGTTCCGAAGCCGCACCAACATAATAGAGATACAGAAACACCGTGGCCTCTTTCTTTGAGATAATTCTGCACTATTGCGAGCTGCAAATGCCACTTCCAGCTTAGCTGTGCAGAAGAAGAACAACAAGAAGAAGAAATATCTCGAAATATGTCCGTCAGGCCCCTTCCCTTGAGATAAATCTGCCAATATCTCGGAAACGAAGCGAGCTATGGCAAAATCTTGAGAGACCTTTTTTGTAGAGAATTAAGTTTCCTACTTTTTATGTTCTATGATATTTTTTGATCAGATGCGTAGATCTCGAGATATATCAAGATATTTAAATGTTTCGAAGCTGCACCAACATAATAGAGGTACAGAAACACCGTGGCCTCTTTCTTTGAGATAACTCTGCACTATTGCGAGCTGCAAATGCCACTTCCAGCTTAGCTGTGCAGAAGAAGAACAACAAGAAGAAGAAATATCTCGAAGTATGTCCGTCAGGCCCCTTCGCTTGAGATAAATCTGCAAATATCTCGGAAACGAAGCGAGCTATGGCAAAATGTTGAGAGACTTTTTTTGTAGAGAATTAAGTTTCCTATTTTTTATGTTCTATGATATTTTTTGATCAGATGCGTAGATCTCGAGATATATCAAGATATTTAAAAGTTCCGAAGCCGCACCAACATAATAGAGATACAGAAACACCGTGGCCCCTTTCTTTGAGATAACTCTGCATTATTGCGAGCTGCAAATGCCACTTCTAGCTTAGCTGTGCAGAAGAAGAACAACAAGAAGAAGAAATATCTCGAAATATGTCCGTCAGGCCCCTTCCCTTGAGATAAATCTGCAAATATCTCGGAAACGAAGCGAGCTATGGCAAAATGTTAAGAGACCTTTTTTGTAGATAATTAAGTTTCCTACTTTTTATGTTGTATGATATTTTTTGATCAGATGCGTAGTTCTCGAGATATATCAAGATATTTAAAAGTTCCGAAGCCGCACCAACATAATAGAGGTACAGAAACACCGTGGCCCCTTTCTTTGAGATAACTCTGCACTATTGCGAGCTGCAAATGCCACTTCCAGCTTAGCTGTGCAGAAGAAGAACAACAAGAAGAAGAAATATCTCGAAATATGTCCGTCAGGCCCCTTCCCTTGAGATAAATCTGCAAATATCTCGGAAACGAAGCGAGCTATGGCAAAATGTTAAGAGACCTTTTTTGTAGAGAATGATGTTTCCTACAATTTACGTTCTCTGATATTTTTTGATCAGAAGCGTAGTTTTTGAGATATATCGGGATATTTAAAAGTTCCGAAGCCGCACCAACATAATAGAGATACAGAAACACCGTGGCCTCTTTCTTTGAGATAATTCTGCACTATTGCGAGCTGCAAATGCCACTTCCAGCTTAGCTGTGCAGAAGAAGAACAACAAGAAGAAGAAATATCTCGAAATATGTCCGTCAGGCCCCTTCCCTTGAGATAAATCTGCCAATATCTCGGAAACGAAGCGAGCTATGGCAAAATCTTGAGAGACCTTTTTTGTAGAGAATTAAGTTTCCTACTTTTTATGTTCTATGATATTTTTTGATCAGATGCGTAGATCTCGAGATATATCAAGATATTTAAATGTTTCGAAGCTGCACCAACATAATAGAGGTACAGAAACACCGTGGCCTCTTTCTTTGAGATAACTCTGCACTATTGCGAGCTGCAAATGCCACTTCCAGCTTAGCTGTGCAGAAGAAGAACAACAAGAAGAAGAAATATCTCGAAGTATGTCCGTCAGGCCCCTTCGCTTGAGATAAATCTGCAAATATCTCGGAAACGAAGCGAGCTATGGCAAAATGTTGAGAGACTTTTTTTGTAGAGAATTAAGTTTCCTATTTTTTATGTTCTATGATATTTTTTGATCAGATGCGTAGATCTCGAGATATATCAAGATATTTAAAAGTTCCGAAGCCGCACCAACATAATAGAGATACAGAAACACCGTGGCCCCTTTCTTTGAGATAACTCTGCATTATTGCGAGCTGCAAATGCCACTTCTAGCTTAGCTGTGCAGAAGAAGAACAACAAGAAGAAGAAATATCTCGAAATATGTCCGTCAGGCCCCTTCCCTTGAGATAAATCTGCAAATATCTCGGAAACGAAGCGAGCTATGGCAAAATCTTAAGAGACCTTTTTTGTAGAGAATTAATTTTCCTACTTTTTATGTTCTATGATATTTTTTGATCAGAAGCGTAGTTTTCGAGATATATCGAGATATTTAAGAGTTCCGAAGCCGCACCAACATAATAGAGATACAGAAACACCGTGGCCCCTTTCTATGAGATAACTCTACACTATTGCGAGCTGTAAATGCCACTTCCAGCTTAGCTGTGCAGAAGAAGAACAACAAGAAGAAGAAATATCTCGAAATATGTCCGTCAGGCCCCTTCCCTTGAGATAAATCTGCAAATATCTCGGAAACGAAGCGAGCTATGGCAAAATGTTAAGAGACCTTATTTGTAGAGAATTAAGTTTCCTACTTTTTATGTTCTGTGATATTTTTTGATCAGATGCGTAGTTCTCGAGATATATCAAGATATTTAAAAGTTCCGAAGCCGCACCAACATAATAGAGATACAGAAATACCGTGGCCCCTTTCTTTGAGATAACTCTGCACTATTGCGAGCTGGAAATGCCACTTCCAGTTTAGCTGTGCAGAAGAAGAACAACAAGAAGAAGAAATATCTCGAAATATGTCCGTTAGGCCCCTTCCCTTGAGATAAATCTGCAAATATCTCGGAAACGAAGCGAGCTATGGCAAAATGTTAAGAGACCTTTTTTGTAGAGAGTTAAGTTTCCTACTTTTTATGTTCTATGATATTTTTTGATCAGAAGCGTAGTTTTCGAGATATATCGAGATATTTAAAAGTTCCGAAGCCGCACCAACATAATAGAGATACAGAAACACCGTGGCCCCTTTCTTTGAGATAACTCTGCACTAGTGCGAGCCGCAAATGCCACTTCCAGCTTAGCTGTGCAGAAGAAGAACAACAAGAAGAAGAAATATCTCGAAATATGTCCGTCAGGCCCCTTCCCTTGAGATAAATCTGCAAATATCTCGGAAACGAAGCGAGCTATGGCAAAAACTGTTAAGAGACCTTTTTTGTAGAGAATTAAATTTCCTACTTTTTATCTTCTATGATATTTTTTGATCAGATGCGTAGTTCTCGAGATATATCAAGATATGTAAAAGTTCCGAAGCCGCACCAACATAATAGAGGTACAGAAACACCGTGGCCCCTCTCTTTGAGATAACTCTGCACTATTGCGAGCTGGAAATGCCACTTCCAGTTTAGCTGTGCAGAAGAAGAACAACAAGAAGAAGAAATATCTCGAAATATGTCCGTTAGGCCCCTTCCCTTGAGATAAATCTGCAAATATCTCGGAAACGAAGCGAGCTATGGCAAAATGTTAAGAGACCTTTTTTGTAGAGAGTTAAGTTTCCTACTTTTTATGTTCTATGATATTTTTTGATCAGACCCGTAGTTCAGAGATATATCAAGATATTTGAAAGTTCCGAAGCCGCACCAACATAATAGAGATACAGAAACACCGTGGCCCCTTTCTTTGAGATAACTCTGCACTATTGCGAGCTGCAAATGCCACTTCCAGCTTAGCTGTGCAGAAGAAGAACAACAAGAAGAAGAAATATCTCGAAATATGTCCGTCAGGCCCCTTCCCTTGAGATAAATCTGCAAATATCTCGGAAACGAAGCGAGCTATGGCAAAATGTTAAGAGACCTTTTTTGTAGAGAATTAAGTTTCCTACTTTTTATGTTCTATGATATTTTTTGATCAGATGCGTAGTTCTCGAGATATATCAAGATATTTAAAAGTTCCGAAGCCGCACCAACATAATAGAGGTACAGAAACACCGTGGCCCCTTTCTTTGAGATAACTCTGCACTAGTGCGAGCCGCAAATGCCACTTCCAGCTTAGGTGTGCAGAAGAAGAACAACAAGAAGAAGAAATATCTCGAAATATGTCCGTCAGGCCCCTTCCCTTGAGATAAATCTGCAAATATCTCGGAAACGAAGCGAGCTATGGCAAAATGTTAAGAGACCTTTTTTGTAGATAATTAAGTTTCCTACTTTTTATGTTGTATGATATTTTTTGATCAGATGCGTAGTTCTCGAGATATATCAAGATATTTAAAAGTTCCGAAGCCGCACCAACATAATAGAGGTACAGAAACACCGTGGCCCCTTTCTTTGAGATAACTCTGCACTATTGCGAGCTGCAAATGCCACTTCCAGCTTAGCTGTGCAGAAGAAGAACAACAAGAAGAAGAAATATCTCGAAATATGTCCGTCAGGCCCCTTCCCTTGAGATAAATCTGCAAATATCTCGGAAACGAAGCGAGCTATGGCAAAATGTTAAGAGACCTTTTTTGTAGAGAATGATGTTTCCTACAATTTACGTTCTCTGATATTTTTTGATCAGAAGCGTAGTTTTTGAGATATATCGGGATATTTAAAAGTTCCGAAGCCGCACCAACATAATAGAGATACAGAAACACCGTGGCCTCTTTCTTTGAGATAATTCTGCACTATTGCGAGCTGCAAATGCCACTTCCAGCTTAGCTGTGCAGAAGAAGAACAACAAGAAGAAGAAATATCTCGAAATATGTCCGTCAGGCCCCTTCCCTTGAGATAAATCTGCCAATATCTCGGAAACGAAGCGAGCTATGGCAAAATCTTGAGAGACCTTTTTTGTAGAGAATTAAGTTTCCTACTTTTTATGTTCTATGATATTTTTTGATCAGATGCGTAGATCTCGAGATATATCAAGATATTAAATGTTTCGAAGCTGCACCAACATAATAGAGGTACAGAAACACCGTGGCCTCTTTCTTTGAGATAACTCTGCACTATTGCGAGCTGCAAATGCCACTTCCAGCTTAGCTGTGCAGAAGATGAACAACAAGAAGAAGAAATATCTCGAAGTATGTCCGTCAGGCCCCTTCGCTTGAGATAAATCTGCAAATATCTCGGAAACGAAGCGAGCTATGGCAAAATGTTGAGAGACTTTTTTTGTAGAGAATTAAGTTTCCTATTTTTTATGTTCTATGATATTTTTTGATCAGATGCGTAGATCTCGAGATATATCAAGATATTTAAAAGTTCCGAAGCCGCACCAACATAATAGAGATACAGAAACACCGTGGCCCCTTTCTTTGAGATAACTCTGCATTATTGCGAGCTGCAAATGCCACTTCTAGCTTAGCTGTGCAGAAGAAGAACAACAAGAAGAAGAAATATCTCGAAATATGTCCGTCAGGCCCCTTCCCTTGAGATAAATCTGCAAATATCTCGGAATCGAAGCGAGCTATTGCAAAATGTTAAGAGACCTTTTTTGTAGAGAATTAAGTTTCCTACTTTTTATCTTCTATGATATTTTTTGATCAGATGCGTAGTTCTCGAGATATATCAAGATATTTAAAAGTTCCGAAGCCGCACCAACATAATAGAGATACAGAAACACCGTGGCCCCCTTCTTTGACATAACTCTGCACTATTGCGAGCTGCAAATGCCACTTCCAGCTTAGCTGTGCAGAAGAAGAACAACAAGAAGAAGAAATATCTCGAAATATGTCCGTCAGGCCCCTTCCCTTGAGATAAATCTGCAAATATCTCGGAAACGAAGCGAGCTAGGGCAAAATGTTGAGAGACCTTTTTTGTAGAGAATTAAGTTTCCTACTATTTATGTTCTATGATATTTTTTGATCAGAAGCGTAGTTTTCGAGATATATCGAGATATTTAAAAGTTCCGAAGCCGCACCAACATAATAGAGATACAGAAACACCGTGGCCCCTTTCTTTGAGATAACTCTGCACTAGTGCGAGCCGCAAATGCCACTTCCAGCTTAGCTGTGCAGAAGAAGAACAACAAGAAGAAGAAATATCTCCAAATATGTCCGTCAGGCCCCTTCCCTTGAGATAAATCTGCAAATATGTCGGAAACGAAGCGAGCTATGGCAAAATGTTAAGAGACCTTTTTTGTAGAGAATTATGTTTCCTACAATTTATGTCCTATGATATTTTTTGATCAGAAGCGTAGTTTTCGAGATATATCGAGATATTTAAAAGTTCCGAAGCCGCACCAACATAATAGAGATACAGAAACACCGTGGCCCCTTTCTTTGAGATAACTCTGCACTAGTGCGAGCCGCAAATGCCACTTCCAGCTTAGCTGTGCAGAAGAAGAACAACAAGAAGAAGAAATATCTCGAAACATGTCCGTCAGGCCCCTTCCCATCAGATAAATCTGCAAATATCTCGGAAACGAAGCGAGCTATGGCAAAATGTTAAGAGACCTTTTTTGTAGAGAATTAAGTTTCCTACTTTTTATATTCTATGATATTTTTTGATCAGATGCGTAGTTCTCGAGATATATCAAGATATTTAAAAGTTCCGAAGCCGCACCAACATAATAGAGATACGGAAACACCGTGGCCCCTTTCTTTGAGATAACTCTGCACTATTGCGAGCTGGAAATGCCACTTCCAGTTTAGCTGTGCAGAAGAAGAACAACAAGAAGAAGAAATATCTCGAAATATGTCCGTCAGGCCCGTTCATTTGAGCTGAATCTGCAAATATCTCGGAAACGAAACGAGCTATGGCAAAATGTTAAGAGACGTTTTTTGTAGAGAATTATGTTTCCTACAATTTATGTTCTATGATGTTTTTTGATCAGAAGCGTAGTTTTCGAGATATATCAAGATATTTAAAAGTTCCGAAGCCGCACCAACATAATAGAGATACAGAAACACCGTGGCCCCTTTCTTTGAGATAACTCTGCACTAGTGCGAGCCGCAAATGCCACTTCCAGCTTAGCTGTGCAGAAGAAGAACAAGAAGAAGAAGAAATATCTCCAAATATGTCCGTCAGGCCCCTTCCCTTGAGATAAATCTGCAAGTATCTCGGAAACGAAGCGAGCTATGGCAAAATGTTAAGAGACCTTTTTCTGTAGAGAATTAGGTTTCCTACTTTTTATGTTCTATGATATTTTTTGATCAGATGCGTAGTTCTCGAGATATATCAAGATATTTAAAAGTTCCGAAGCCGCACCAACATAATAGAGATACAGAAACACCGTGGCCCCTTTCTTTGAGATCACTCTGCACTATTGCGAGCTGCAAATGCCACTTCCAGCTTAGCTGTGCAGAAGAAGAACAACAAGAAGAAGAAATATCTCGAAATATGTCCGTCAGGCCCCTTCCCTTGAGATAAATCTGCAAATATCTCGGAAACGAAGCGAGCTAGGGCAAAATGTTGAGAGACCTTTTTTGTAGAGAATTAAGTTTTCTACTATTTATGTTCTATGATATTTTTTGATCAGAAGCGTAGTTTTCGAGATATATCGAGATATTTAAAAGTTCCGAAGCCGCACCAACATAATAGAGATACAGAAACACCGTGGCCCCTTTCTTTGAGATAACTCTGCACTATTGCGAGCTGTAAATGCCACTTCCAGCTTAGCTGTGCAGAAGAAGAACAACAAGAAGAAGAAATATCTCGAAATATGTCCGTCAGGCCCCTTCCCTTGAGATACATCTGCAAATATCTCGGAAACGAAGCGAGCTATGGCAAAATGTTAAGAGACCTTTTTTGTAGAGAATTAAGTTTCCTACTTTTTATGTTCTATGATATTTTTTGATCAGATGCGTAGTTCTCGAGATATATCAAGATATTTAAAAGTTCCGAAGCCGCACCAACATAATAGAGATACAGAAACACCGTGGCCCCTTTCTTTGAGATAACTCTGCACTATTGCGAGCTGCAAATGCCACTTCCAGCTTAGCTGTGCAGAGGAAGAACACCAAGAAGAAGAAATATCTCGAAATATGTCCGTCAGGCCCGTCCCTTTGAGCTGAATCTGCAAATATCTCGGAAACGAAGCGAGCTATGGCAAAATGTTAAGAGATGTTTTTTGTAGACAATTATGTTTCCTACAATTTATGTTCTATGATATTTTTTGATCAGATGCGTAGTTCTCGAGATATATCAAGATATTTAAAAGTTCCGAAGCCGCACCAACATAATAGAGATACAGAAACACCGTGGCCCCTTTCTTTGAGATAACTCTGCACTATTGCGAGCTGGAAATGCCACTTCCAGTTTAGCTGTGCAGAAGAAGAACAACAAGAAGAAGAAATATCTCGAAATATGTCCGTCAGGCCCGTTCCTTTGAGATAAATCTGCAAATATCTCGGAAACGAAGCGAGCTAGGGCAAAATGTTGAGAGACCTTTTTTGTAGAGAATTAAGTTTCCTACTATTTATGTTCTATGATATTTTTTGATCAGAAGCGTAGTTTTCGAGATATATCGAGATATTTAAAAGTTCCGAAGCCGCACCAACATAATAGAGATACAGAAACACCGTGGCCCCTTTCTTTGAGATAACTCTGCACTAGTGCGAGCCGCAAATGCCACTTCCAGCTTAGCTGTGCAGAAGAAGAACAACAAGAAGAAGAAATATCTCCAAATATGTCCGTCAGGCCCCTTCCCTTGAGATAAATCTGCAAATATCTCGGAAACGAAGCGTGCTATGGCAAAATGTTAAGAGACCTTTTTTGTAGAGACTTAAGTTTCCCACTTTTTATGTTCTATGATATTTTTTGATCAGATGCGTAGTTCTCGAGATATATCAAGATATTTAAAAGTTCCGAAGCCGCACCAACATAATAGAGATACAGAAACACCGTGGCCCCTTTCTTTGAGATAACTCTGCATTATTGCGAGCTGCAAATGCCACTTCTAGCTTAGCTGTGCAGAAGAAGAACAACAAGAAGAAGAAATATCTCGAAATATGTCCGTCAGGCCCCTTCCCTTGAGATAAATCTGCAAATATCTCGGAATCGAAGCGAGCTATTGCAAAATGTTAAGAGACCTTTTTTGTAGAGAATTAAGTTTCCTACTTTTTATCTTCTATGATATTTTTTGATCAGATGCGTAGTTCTCGAGATATATCAAGATATTTAAAAGTTCCGAAGCCGCACCAACATAATAGAGATACAGAAACACCGTGGCCCCCTTCTTTGAGATAACTCTGCACTATTGCGAGCTGCAAATGCCACTTCCAGCTTAGCTGTGCAGAAGAAGAACAACAAGAATAAGAAATATCTCGAAATATGTCCGTCAGGCCCCTTCCCTTGAGATAAATCTGCAAATATCTCGGAAACGAAGCGAGCTATGGCAAAATCTTAAGAGACCTTTTTTGTAGAGAATTAAGTTTCCTACTTTTTATGTTCTATGATATTTTTTGATCAGATGCGTAGTTCTCGAGATATATCAAGATATTTAAAAGTTCCGAAGCCGCACCAACATAATAGAGATACAGAAACACCGTGGCCCCTTTCTTTGAGATCACTCTGCACTATTGCGAGCTGCAAATGCCACTTCCAGCTTAGCTGTGCAGAAGAAGAACAACAAGAAGAAGAAATATCTCGAAATATATCCGTCAGGCCCCTTCCCTTGAGATAAATCTGCAAATATCTCGGAAACGAAGCGAGCTAGGGCAAAATGTTGAGAGACCTTTTTTGTAGAGAATTAAGTTTCCTACTATTTATGTTCTATGATATTTTTTGATCAGAAGCGTAGTTTTCGAGATATATCGAGATATTTAAAAGTTCCGAAGCCGCACCAACATAATAGAGATACAGAAACACCGTGGCCCCTTTCTTTGAGATAACTCTGCACTATTGCGAGCTGTAAATGCCACTTCCAGCTTAGCTGTGCAGAAGAAGAACAACAAGAAGAAGAAATATCTCGAAATATGTCCGTCAGGCCCCTTCCCTTGAGATACATCTGCAAATATCTCGGAAACGAAGCGAGCTATGGCAAAATGTTAAGAGACCTTTTTTGTAGAGAATTAAGTTTCCTACTTTTTATGTTCTATGATATTTTTTGATCAGATGCGTAGTTCTCGAGATATATCAAGATATTTAAAAGTTCCGAAGCCGCACCAACATAATAGAGATACAGAAACACCGTGGCCCCTTTCTTTGAGATAACTCTGCACTATTGCGAGCTGCAAATGCCACTTCCAGCTTAGCTGTGCAGAGGAAGAACAACAAGAAGAAGAAATATCTCGAAATATGTCCGTCAGGCCCGTCCCTTTGAGCTGAATCTGCAAATATCTCGGAAACGAAGCGAGCTATGGCAAAATGTTAAGAGACGTTTTTTGTAGACAATTATGTTTCCTACAATTTATGTTCTATGATATTTTTTGATCAGATGCGTAGTTCTCGAGATATATCAAGATATTTAAAAGTTCCGAAGCCGCACCAACATAATAGAGATACAGAAACACCGTGGCCCCTTTCTTTGAGATAACTCTGCACTATTGCGAGCTGGAAATGCCACTTCCAGTTTAGCTGTGCAGAAGAAGAACAACAAGAAGAAGAAATATCTCGAAATATGTCCGTCAGGCCCGTTCCTTTGAGATAAATCTGCAAATATCTCGGAAACGAAGCGAGCTAGGGCAAAATGTTGAGAGACCTTTTTTGTAGAGAATTAAGTTTCCTACTATTTATGTTCTATGATATTTTTTGATCAGAAGCGTAGTTTTCGAGATATATCGAGATATTTAAAAGTTCCGAAGCCGCACCAACATAATAGAGATACAGAAACACCGTGGCCCCTTTCTTTGAGATAACTCTGCACTAGTGCGAGCCGCAAATGCCACTTCCAGCTTAGCTGTGCAGAAGAAGAACAACAAGAAGAAGAAATATCTCCAAATATGTCCGTCAGGCCCCTTCCCTTGAGATAAATCTGCAAATATCTCGGAAACGAAGCGTGCTATGGCAAAATGTTAAGAGACCTTTTTTGTAGAGACTTAAGTTTCCCACTTTTTATGTTCTATGATATTTTTTGATCAGATGCGTAGTTCTCGAGATATATCAAGATATTTAAAAGTTCCGAAGCCGCACCAACATAATAGAGATACAGAAACACCGTGGCCCCTTTCTTTGAGATAACTCTGCATTATTGCGAGCTGCAAATGCCACTTCTAGCTTAGCTGTGCAGAAGAAGAACAACAAGAAGAAGAAATATCTCGAAATATGTCCGTCAGGCCCCTTCCCTTGAGATAAATCTGCAAATATCTCGGAATCGAAGCGAGCTATTGCAAAATGTTAAGAGACCTTTTTTGTAGAGAATTAAGTTTCCTACTTTTTATCTTCTATGATATTTTTTGATCAGATGCGTAGTTCTCGAGATATATCAAGATATTTAAAAGTTCCGAAGCCGCACCAACATAATAGAGATACAGAAACACCGTGGCCCCCTTCTTTGAGATAACTCTGCACTATTGCGAGCTGCAAATGCCACTTCCAGCTTAGCTGTGCAGAAGAAGAACAACAAGAATAAGAAATATCTCGAAATATGTCCGTCAGGCCCCTTCCCTTGAGATAAATCTGCAAATATCTCGGAAACGAAGCGAGCTATGGCAAAATCTTAAGAGACCTTTTTTGTAGAGAATTAATTTTCCTACTTTTTATGTTCTATGATATTTTTTGATCAGAAGCGTAGTTTTCGAGATATATCGAGATATTTAAGAGTTCCGAAGCCGCACCAACATAATAGAGATACAGAAACACCGTGGCCCCTTTCTTTGAGATCACTCTGCACTATTGCGAGCTGCAAATGCCACTTCCAGCTTAGCTGTGCAGAAGAAGAACAACAAGAAGAAGAAATATCTCGAAATATGTCCGTCAGGCCCCTTCCCTTGAGATAAATCTGCAAATATCTCGGAAACGAAGCGAGCTAGGGCAAAATGTTGAGAGACCTTTTTTGTAGAGAATTAAGTTTCCTACTATTTATGTTCTATGATATTTTTTGATCAGAAGCGTAGTTTTCGAGATATATCGAGATATTTAAAAGTTCCGAAGCCGCACCAACATAATAGAGATACAGAAACACCGTGGCCCCTTTCTTTGAGATAACTCTGCACTAGTGCGAGCCGCAAATGCCACTTCCAGCTTAGCTGTGCAGAAGAAGAACAACAAGAAGAAGAAATATCTCCAAATATGTCCGTCAGGCCCCTTCCCTTGAGATAAATCTGCAAATATGTCGGAAACGAAGCGAGCTATGGCAAAATGTTAAGAGACCTTTTTTGTAGAGAATTATGTTTCCTACAATTTATGTCCTATGATATTTTTTGATCAGAAGCGTAGTTTTCGAGATATATCGAGATATTTAAAAGTTCCGAAGCCGCACCAACATAATAGAGATACAGAAACACCGTGGCCCCTTTCTTTGAGATAACTCTGCACTAGTGCGAGCCGCAAATGCCACTTCCAGCTTAGCTGTGCAGAAGAAGAACAACAAGAAGAAGAAATATCTCGAAACATGTCCGTCAGGCCCCTTCCCATCAGATAAATCTGCAAATATCTCGGAAACGAAGCGAGCTATGGCAAAATGTTAAGAGACCTTTTTTGTAGAGAATTAAGTTTCCTACTTTTTATGTTCTATGATATTTTTTGATCAGATGCGTAGTTCTCGAGATATATCAAGATATTTAAAAGTTCCGAAGCCGCACCAACATAATAGAGATACGGAAACACCGTGGCCCCTTTCTTTGAGATAACTCTGCACTATTGCGAGCTGGAAATGCCACTTCCAGTTTAGCTGTGCAGAAGAAGAACAACAAGAAGAAGAAATATCTCGAAATATGTCCGTCAGGCCCGTTCATTTGAGCTGAATCTGCAAATATCTCGGAAACGAAACGAGCTATGGCAAAATGTTAAGAGACGTTTTTTGTAGAGAATTATGTTTCCTACAATTTATGTTCTATGATGTTTTTTGATCAGAAGCGTAGTTTTCGAGATATATCAAGATATTTAAAAGTTCCGAAGCCGCACCAACATAATAGAGATACAGAAACACCGTGGCCCCCTTCTTTGAGATAACTCTGCACTAGTGCGAGCCGCAAATGCCACTTCCAGCTTAGCTGTGCAGAAGAAGAACAAGAAGAAGAAGAAATATCTCCAAATATGTCCGTCAGGCCCCTTCCCTTGAGATAAATCTGCAAGTATCTCGGAAACGAAGCGAGCTATGGCAAAATGTTAAGAGACCTTTTTTTGTAGAGAATTAGGTTTCCTACTTTTTATGTTCTATGATATTTTTTGATCAGATGCGTAGTTCTCGAGATATATCAAGATATTTAAAAGTTCCGAAGCCGCACCAACATAATAGAGACACAGAAACACCGTGGCCCCTTTCTTTGAGATCACTCTGCACTATTGCGAGCTGCAAATGCCACTTCCAGCTTAGCTGTGCAGAAGAAGAACAACAAGAAGAAGAAATATCTCGAAATATGTCCGTCAGGCCCCTTCCCTTGAGATAAATCTGCAAATATCTCGGAAACGAAGCGAGCTAGGGCAAAATGTTGAGAGACCTTTTTTGTAGAGAATTAAGTTTCCTACTATTTATGTTCTATGATATTTTTTGATCAGAAGCGTAGTTTTCGAGATATATCGAGATATTTAAAAGTTCCGAAGCCGCACCAACATAATAGAGATACAGAAACACCGTGGCCCCTTTCTTTGAGATAACTCTGCACTATTGCGAGCTGTAAATGCCACTTCCAGCTTAGCTGTGCAGAAGAAGAACAACAAGAAGAAGAAATATCTCGAAATATGTCCGTCAGGCCCCTTCCCTTGAGATACATCTGCAAATATCTCGGAAACGAAGCGAGCTATGGCAAAATGTTAAGAGACCTTTTTTGTAGAGAATTAAGTTTCCTACTTTTTATGTTCTATGATATTTTTTGATCAGATGCGTAGTTCTCGAGATATATCAAGATATTTAAAAGTTCCGAAGCCGCACCAACATAATAGAGATACAGAAACACCGTGGCCCCTTTCTTTGAGATAACTCTGCACTATTGCGAGCTGCAAATGCCACTTCCAGCTTAGCTGTGCAGAGGAAGAACAACAAGAAGAAGAAATATCTCGAAATATGTCCGTCAGGCCCGTCCCTTTGAGCTGAATCTGCAAATATCTCGGAAACGAAGCGAGCTATGGCTAAATGTTAAGAGACGTTTTTTGTAGACAATTATGTTTCCTACAATTTATGTTCTATGATATTTTTTGATCAGATGCGTAGTTCTCGAGATATATCAAGATATTTAAAAGTTCCGAAGCCGCACCAACATAATAGAGATACAGAAACACCGTGGCCCCTTTCTTTGAGATAACTCTGCACTATTGCGAGCTGGAAATGCCACTTCCAGTTTAGCTGTGCAGAAGAAGAACAACAAGAAGAAGAAATATCTCGAAATATGTCCGTCAGGCCCGTTCCTTTGAGATAAATCTGCAAATATCTCGGAAACGAAGCGAGCTAGGGCAAAATGTTGAGAGACCTTTTTTGTAGAGAATTAAGTTTCCTACTATTTATGTTCTATGATATTTTTTGATCAGAAGCGTAGTTTTCGAGATATATCGAGATATTTAAAAGTTCCGAAGCCGCACCAACATAATAGAGATACAGAAACACCGTGGCCCCTTTCTTTGAGATAACTCTGCACTAGTGCGAGCCGCAAATGCCACTTCCAGCTTAGCTGTGCAGAAGAAGAACAACAAGAAGAAGAAATATCTCCAAATATGTCCGTCAGGCCCCTTCCCTTGAGATAAATCTGCAAATATCTCGGAAACGAAGCGTGCTATGGCAAAATGTTAAGAGACCTTTTTTGTAGAGACTTAAGTTTCCCACTTTTTATGTTCTATGATATTTTTTGATCAGATGCGTAGTTCTCGAGATATATCAAGATATTTAAAAGTTCCGAAGCCGCACCAACATAATAGAGATACAGAAACACCGTGGCCCCTTTCTTTGAGATAACTCTGCACTATTGCGAGCTGTAAATGCCACTTCCAGCTTAGCTGTGCAGAAGAAGAACAACAAGAAGAAGAAATATCTCGAAATATGTCCGTCAGGCCCCTTCCCTTGAGATACATCTGCAAATATCTCGGAAACGAAGCGAGCTATGGCAAAATGTTAAGAGACCTTTTTTGTAGAGAATTAAGTTTTCTACTTTTTATGTTCTATGATATTTTTTGATCAGATGCGTAGTTCTCGAGATATATCAAGATATTTAAAAGTTCCGAAGCCGCACCAACATAATAGAGATACAGAAACACCGTGGCCCCTTTCTTTGAGATAACTCTGCACTATTGCGAGCTGCAAATGCCACTTCCAGCTTAGCTGTGCAGAGGAAGAACAACAAGAAGAAGAAATATCTCGAAATATGTCCGTCAGGCCCGTTCCTTTGAGCTGAATCTGCAAATATCTCGGAAACGAAGCGAGCTATGGCAAAATGTTAAGAGACGTTTTTTGTAGAGAATTATGTTTCCTACAATTTATGTTCTATGATATTTTTGGATCAGATGCGTAGTTCTCGAGATATATCAAGATATTTAAAAGTTCCGAAGCCGCACCAACATAATAGAGATACAGAAACACCGTGGCCCCTTTCTTTGAGATAACTCTGCACTATTGCGAGCTGGAAATGCCACTTCCAGTTTAGCTGTGCAGAAGAAGAACAACAAGAAGAAGAAATATCTCGAAATATGTCCGTCAGGCCCGTTCCTTTGAGCTGAATCTGCAAATATCTCGGAAACGAAGCGAGCTATGGCAAAATGTTAAGAGACGTTTTTTGTAGAGAATTATGTTTCCTACAATTTATGTCCTATGATATTTCTTGATCAGAAGCGTAGTTTTCGAGATATATCGAGATATTTGAAAGTTCCGAAGCCGCACCAACATAATAGAGATACAGAAACACCGTGGCCCCTTTCTTTGAGATAACTCTGCACTAGTGCGAGCCGCAAATGCCACTTCCAGCTTAGCTGTGCAGAAGAAGAACAACAAGAAGAAGAAATATCTCCAAATATGTCCGTCAGGCCCCTTCCCTTGAGATAAATCTGCAAATATCTCGGAAACGAAGCGAGCTATGGCAAAATGTTAAGAGACCTTTTTTTGTAGAGAATTAGGGTTCCTACTTTTTATGTTCTATGATATTTTTTGATCAGATGCGTAGTTCTCGAGATATATCGAGATATTTAAAAGTTCCGAAGCCACACCAACATAATAGAGATACAGAAACACCGTGGCCCCCTTCTTTGAGATAACTCTGCACTATTGCGAGCTGCAAATGCCACTTCCAGCTTAGCTGTGGAAAAGAGGAACAACAAGAAGAAGAAATATCTCGAAATATGTCCGTCAGGCCCCTTCCCTTGAGATAAATCTGCAAATATCTCGGAAACGAAGCGAGCTATGGCAAAATGTTAAGAGACCTTTTTTGTAGAGAATTAAGTTTCCTACTTTTTATGTTGTATGATATTTTTTGATCAGATGCGTAGATCTCGAGATATATCAAGATATTTAAAAGTTCCGAAGCCGCACCAACATAATAGAGATACAGAAACACCGTGGCCCCTTTCTTTGCGATAACTCTGCACTATTGCGACCTGCAAATGCCACTTCCAGCTTAGCTGTGCAGAAGAAGAACAACAAGAAGAAGAAATATCTCGAAATATGTCCGTCAGGCCCCTTCCCTTGAGATAAATCTGCAAATATCTCGGAAACGAAGCGAGCTATGGCAAAATGTTAAGAGACCTTTTTTGTAGAGAATTAAGTTTCCTACTTTTTATGTTGTATGATATTTTTTGATCAGATGCGTAGATCTCGAGATATATCAAGATATTTAAAAGTTCCGAAGCCGCACCAACATAATAGAGATACAGAAACACCGTGGCCCCTTTCTTTGAGATAACTCTGCACTATTGCGAGCTGGAAATGCCACTTCCAGTTTAGCTGTGCAGAAGAAGAACAACAAGAAGAAGAAATATCTCGAAATATGTCCGTCAGGCCCGTTCCTTTGAGCTGAATCTGCAAATATCTCGGAAACGAAGCGAGCTATGGCAAAATATTAAGAGACGTTTTTTGTAGAGAATTATGTTTCCTACAATTTATGTCCTATGATATTTTTTGATCAGAAGCGTAGTTTTCGAGATATATCGAGATATTTGAAAGTTCCGAAGCCGCACCAACATAATAGAGATACAGAAACACCGTGGCCCCTTTCTTTGAGATAACTCTGCACTAGTGCGAGCCGCAAATGCCACTTCCAGCTTAGCTGTGCAGAAGAAGAACAACAAGAAGAAGAAATATCTCCAAATATGTCCGTCAGGCCCCTTCCCTTGAGATAAATCTGCAAATATCTCGGAAACGAAGCGAGCTATGGCAAAATGTTAAGAGACCTTTTTTTGTAGAGAATTAGGTTTCCTACTTTTTATGTTCTATGATATTTTTTGATCAGATGCGTAGTTCTCGAGATATATCAAGATATTTAAAAGTTCCGAAGCCGCACCAACATAATAGAGATACAGAAACACCGTGGCCCCTTTCTTTGAGATCACTCTGCACTATTGCGAGCTGCAAATGCCACTTCCAGCTTAGCTGTGCAGAAGAAGAACAACAAGAAGAAGAAATATCTCGAAATATGTCCGTCAGGCCCCTTCCCTTGAGCTGAATCTGCAAATATCTCGGAAACGAAGGGAGCTAGGGCAAAATGTTGAGAGACCTTTTTTGTAGAGAATTAAGTTTCCTACTATTTATGTTCTATGATATTTTTTGATCAGAAGCGTAGTTTTCGAGATATATCGAGATATTTAAAAGTTCCGAAGCCACACCAACATAATAGAGATACAGAAACACCGTGGCCCCCTTCTTTGAGATAACTCTGCACTATTGCGAGCTGCAAATGCCACTTCCAGCTTAGCTGTGCAAAAGAGGAACAACAAGAAGAAGAAGTATCTCGAAATATGTCCGTCAGGCCCCTTCCCTTGAGATAAATCTGCAAATATCTCGGAAACGAAGCGAGCTATGGCAAAATGTTAAGAGACCTTTTTTGTAGAGAATTAAGTTTTCTACTTTTTATGTTGTATGATATTTTTTGATCAGATGCGTAGATCTCGAGATATATCAAGATATTTAAAAGTTCCGAAGCCGCACCAACATAATAGAGATACAGAAACACCGTGGCCCCTTTCTTTGCGATAACTCTGCACTATTGCGACCTGCAAATGCCACTTCCAGCTTAGCTGTGCAGAAGAAGAACAACAAGAAGAAGAAATATCTCGAAATATGTCCGTCAGGCCCCTTCCCTTGAGATAAATCTGCAAATATCTCGGAAACGAAGCGAGCTATGGCAAAATGTTAAGAGACCTTTTTTGTAGAGAATTAAGTTTCCTACTTTTTATGTTCTATGATGTTTTTTGATCAGATGCGTAGTTCTCGAGATATATCAAGATATTTAAAAGTTCCGAAGCCGCACCAACATAATAGAGATACAGAAACACCGTGGCCCCTTTCTTTGAGATAACTCTGCACTAGTGCGAGCCGCAAATGCTACTTCCAGCTTAGCTGTGCAGAAGAAGAACAACAAGAAGAAGAAATATCTCGAAATATGTCCGTCAGGCCCCTTCCCTTGAGATAAATCTGCAAATATCTCGGAAACGAAGCGAGCTATGGCAAAATGTTAAGAGACGTTTTTTGTAGAGAATTATGTTTCCTACAATTTATGTTCTATGATATTTTGTGATCAGATGCGTAGTTCTCGAGATATATCAAGATATTTAAAAGTTCCGAAGCCGCACTAACATAATAGTGATACAGAAACACCGTGGCCCGTTTCTTTGAGATAACTCTGCACTATTGCGAGCTGCAAATGCCACTTCCAGCTTAGCTGTGCAGAGGAAGAACAACAAGAAGAAGAAGTATCTCGAAATATGTCCGTCAGGCCCGTTCCTTTGCGCTGAATCTGCAAATATCTCGGAAACGAAGCGAGCTATGGCAAAATGTTAAGAGACCTTTTTTGTAGAGAATTAAGTTTCCTACTTTTTATGTTCTATCATATTTTTTGATCAGATGCGTAGTTCTCGAGATATATCAAGATATTTAAAAGTTCCGAAGCCGCACCAACATAATAGAGATACAGAAACACCGTGGCCCCCTTCTTTGAGATAACTCTGCACTATTGCGATATGCAAATGCCACTTCCAGCTTAGCTGTGCAGAAGAAGAACAACAAGAAGAAGAAATATCTCGAGATATGTCCGTCAGGCCCCTTCCCTTGAGATAAATCTGCAAATATCTCGGAAACGAAGCGAGCTATGGCAAAATGTTAAGAGACCTTTTTTTGTAGAGAATTAGGTTTCCTACTTTTTATGTTCTATGATATTTTTTGATCAGATGCGTAGTTCTCGAGATATATCAAGATATTTAAAAGTTCCGAAGCCGCACCAACATAATAGAGATACAGAAACACCGTGGCCCCTTTCTTTGAGATCACTCTGCACTATTGCGAGCTGCAAATGCCACTTCCAGCTTAGCTGTGCAGAAGAAGAACAACAAGAAGAAGAAATATCTCGAAATATGTCCGTCAGGCCCCTTCCCTTGAGCTGAATCTGCAAATATCTCGGAAACGAAGGGAGCTAGGGCAAAATGTTGAGAGACCTTTTTTGTAGAGAATTAAGTTTCCTACTATTTATGTTCTATGATATTTTTTGATCAGAAGCGTAGTTTTCGAGATATATCGAGATATTTAAAAGTTCCGAAGCCACACCAACATAATAGAGATACAGAAACACCGTGGCCCCCTTCTTTGAGATAACTCTGCACTATTGCGAGCTGCAAATGCCACTTCCAGCTTAGCTGTGCAAAAGAGGAACAACAAGAAGAAGAAGTATCTCGAAATATGTCCGTCAGGCCCCTTCCCTTGAGATAAATCTGCAAATATCTCGGAAACGAAGCGAGCTATGGCAAAATGTTAAGAGACCTTTTTTGTAGAGAATTAAGTTTTCTACTTTTTATGTTGTATGATATTTTTTGATCAGATGCGTAGATCTCGAGATATATCAAGATATTTAAAAGTTCCGAAGCCGCACCAACATAATAGAGATACAGAAACACCGTGGCCCCTTTCTTTGCGATAACTCTGCACTATTGCGACCTGCAAATGCCACTTCCAGCTTAGCTGTGCAGAAGAAGAACAACAAGAAGAAGAAATATCTCGAAATATGTCCGTCAGGCCCCTTCCCTTGAGATAAATCTGCAAATATCTCGGAAACGAAGCGAGCTATGGCAAAATGTTAAGAGACCTTTTTTGTAGAGAATTAAGTTTCCTACTTTTTATGTTCTATGATGTTTTTTGATCAGATGCGTAGTTCTCGAGATATATCAAGATATTTAAAAGTTCCGAAGCCGCACCAACATAATAGAGATACAGAAACACCGTGGCCCCTTTCTTTGAGATAACTCTGCACTAGTGCGAGCCGCAAATGCTACTTCCAGCTTAGCTGTGCAGAAGAAGAACAACAAGAAGAAGAAATATCTCGAAATATGTCCGTCAGGCCCCTTCCCTTGAGATAAATCTGCAAATATCTCGGAAACGAAGCGAGCTATGGCAAAATGTTAAGAGACGTTTTTTGTAGAGAATTATGTTTCCTACAATTTATGTTCTATGATATTTTGTGATCAGATGCGTAGTTCTCGAGATATATCAAGATATTTAAAAGTTCCGAAGCCGCACTAACATAATAGTGATACAGAAACACCGTGGCCCGTTTCTTTGAGATAACTCTGCACTATTGCGAGCTGCAAATGCCACTTCCAGCTTAGCTGTGCAGAGGAAGAACAACAAGAAGAAGAAGTATCTCGAAATATGTCCGTCAGGCCCGTTCCTTTGCGCTGAATCTGCAAATATCTCGGAAACGAAGCGAGCTATGGCAAAATGTTAAGAGACCTTTTTTGTAGAGAATTAAGTTTCCTACTTTTTATGTTCTATCATATTTTTTGATCAGATGCGTAGTTCTCGAGATATATCAAGATATTTAAAAGTTCCGAAGCCGCACCAACATAATAGAGATACAGAAACACCGTGGCCCCCTTCTTTGAGATAACTCTGCACTATTGCGATATGCAAATGCCACTTCCAGCTTAGCTGTGCAGAAGAAGAACAACAAGAAGAAGAAATATCTCGAGATATGTCCGTCAGGCCCCTTCCCTTGAGATAAATCTGCAAATATCTCGGAAACGAAGCGAGCTATGGCAAAATGTTAAGAGACCTTTTTTGTGGAGAATTAAGTTTCCTACTTTTTATGTTGTATGATATTTTTTGATCAGATGCGTAGATCTCGAGATATATCAAGATATTTAAAAGTTCCGAAGCCGCACCAACATAATAGAGATACAGAAACACCGTGGCCCCTTTCTTTGAGATAACTCTGCACTATTGCGAGCTGGAAATGCCACTTCCAGTTTAGCTGTGCAGAAGAAGAACAACAAGAAGAAGAAATATCTCGAAATATGTCCGTCAGGCCCGTTCCTTTGAGCTGAATCTGCAAATATCTCGGAAACGAAGCGAGCTATGGCAAAATGTTAAGAGACGTTTTTTGTAGAGAATTATGTTTCCTACAATTTATGTCCTATGATATTTTTTGAGCAGAAGCGTAGTTTTCGAGATATATCGAGATATTTGAAAGTTCCGAAGCCGCACCAACATGATAGAGATACAGAAACACCGTGGCCCCT
The DNA here is from genome assembly GCF_051020975.1 of Osmia lignaria lignaria. Classification (NCBI taxonomy): domain Eukaryota; kingdom Metazoa; phylum Arthropoda; class Insecta; order Hymenoptera; family Megachilidae; genus Osmia; species Osmia lignaria. Next base: position 30,692,018 of record NW_027478158.1, on the reverse strand, counting down.
TTCTTTGAGATAACTCTGCACTAGTGCGAGCCGCAAATGCCACTTCCAGCTTAGCTGTGCAGAAGAAGAACAACAAGAAGAAGAAATATCTCCAAATATGTCCGTCAGGCCCCTTCCCTTGAGATAAATCTGCAAATATCTCGGAAACGAAGCGAGCTATGGCAAAATGTTAAGAGACCTTTTTTTGTAGAGAATTAGGTTTCCTACTTTTTATGTTCTATGATATTTTTAGATCAGATGCGTAGTTCTCGAGATATATCAAGATATTTAAAAGTTCCGAAGCCGCACCAACATAATAGAGATACAGAAACACCGTGGCCCCTTTCTTTGAGATCACTCTGCACTATTGCGAGCTGCAAATGCCACTTCCAGCTTAGCTGTGCAGAAGAAGAACAACAAGAAGAAGAAATATCTCGAAATATGTCCGTCAGGCCCCTTCCCTTGAGCTGAATCTGCAAATATCTCGGAAACGAAGCGAGCTAGGGCAAAATGTTGAGAGACCTTTTTTGTAGAGAATTAAGTTTCCTACTTTTTATGTTGTATGATATTTTTTGATCAGATGCGTAGATCTCGAGATATATCAAGATATTTAAAAGTTCCGAAGCCGCACCAACATAATAGAGATACAGAAACACCGTGGCCCCTTTCTTTGCGATAACTCTGCACTATTGCGACCTGCAAATGCCACTTCCAGCTTAGCTGTGCAGAAGAAGAACAACAAGAAGAAGAAATATCTCGAAATATGTCCGTCAGGCCCCTTCCCTTGAGATAAATCTGCAAATATCTCGGAAACGAAGCGAGCTATGGCAAAATGTTAAGAGACCTTTTTTGTAGAGAATTAAGTTTCCTACTTTTTATGTTCTATGATATTTTTTGATCAGATGCGTAGTTCTCGAGATATATCAAGATATTTAAAAGTTCCGAAGCCGCACCAACATAATAGAGATACAGAAACACCGTGGCCCCTTTCTTTGAGATAACTCTGCACTAGTGCGAGCCGCAAATGCCACTTCCAGCTTAGCTGTGCAGAAGAAGAACAACAAGAAGAAGAAATATCTCGAAATATGTCCGTCAGGCCCCTTCCCTTGAGATAAATCTGCAAATATCTCGGAAACGAAGCGAGCTATGGCAAAATGTTAAGAGACGTTTTTTGTAGAGAATTATGTTTCCTACAATTTATGTTCTATGATATTTTGTGATCAGATGCGTAGTTCTCGAGATATATCAAGATATTTAAAAGTTCCGAAGCCGCACTAACATAATAGTGATACAGAAACACCGTGGCCCGTTTCTTTGAGATAACTCTGCACTATTGCGAGCTGCAAATGCCACTTCCAGCTTAGCTGTGCAGAGGAAGAACAACAAGAAGAAGAAGTATCTCGAAATATGTCCGTCAGGCCCGTTCCTTTGCGCTGAATCTGCAAATATCTCGGAAACGAAGCGAGCTATGGCAAAATGTTAAGAGACCTTTTTTGTAGAGAATTAAGTTTCCTACTTTTTATGTTCTATCATATTTTTTGATCAGATGCGTAGTTCTCGAGATATATCAAGATATTTAAAAGTTCCGAAGCCGCACCAACATAATAGAGATACAGAAACACCGTGGCCCCCTTCTTTGAGATAACTCTGCACTATTGCGATATGCAAATGCCACTTCCAGCTTAGCTGTGCAGAAGAAGAACAACAAGAAGAAGAAATATCTCGAGATATGTCCGTCAGGCCCCTTCCCTTGAGATAAATCTGCAAATATCTCGGAAACGAAGCGAGCTATGGCAAAATGTTAAGAGACCTTTTTTGTGGAGAATTAAGTTTCCTACTTTTTATGTTGTATGATATTTTTTGATCAGATGCGTAGATCTCGAGATATATCAAGATATTTAAAAGTTCCGAAGCCGCACCAACATAATAGAGATACAGAAACACCGTGGCCCCTTTCTTTGAGATAACTCTGCACTATTGCGAGCTGGAAATGCCACTTCCTGTTTAGCTGTGCAGAAGAAGAACAACAAGAAGAAGAAATATCTCGAAATATGTCCGTCAGGCCCGTTCCTTTGAGCTGAATCTGCAAATATCTCGGAAACGAAGCGAGCTATGGCAAAATGTTAAGAGACGTTTTTTGTAGAGAATTATGTTTCCTACAATTTATGTCCTATGATATTTTTTGATCAGAAGCGTAGTTTTCGAGATATATCGAGATATTTGAAAGTTCCGAAGCCGCACCAACATGATAGAGATACAGAAACACCGTGGCCCCTTTCTTTGAGATAACTCTGCACTAGTGCGAGCCGCAAATGCCACTTCCAGCTTAGCTGTGCAGAAGAAGAACAACAAGAAGAAGAAATATCTCCAAATATGTCCGTCAGGCCCCTTCCCTTGAGATAAATCTGCAAATATCTCGGAAACGAAGCGAGCTATGGCAAAATGTTAAGAGACCTTTTTTTGTAGAGAATTAGGTGTCCTACTTTTTATGTTCTATGATATTTTTAGATCAGATGCGTAGTTCTCGAGATATATCAAGATATTTAAAAGTTCCGAAGCCGCACCAACATAATAGAGATACAGAAACACCGTGGCCCCTTTCTTTGAGATCACTCTGCACTATTGCGAGCTGCAAATGCCACTTCCAGCTTAGCTGTGCAGAAGAAGAACAACAAGAAGAAGAAATATCTCGAAATATGTCCGTCAGGCCCCTTCCCTTGAGCTGAATCTGCAAATATCTCGGAAACGAAGCGAGCTAGGGCAAAATGTTGAGAGACCTTTTTTGTAGAGAATTAAGTTTCCTACTTTTTATGTTGTATGATATTTTTTGATCAGATGCGTAGATCTCGAGATATATCAAGATATTTAAAAGTTCCGAAGCCGCACCAACATAATAGAGATACAGAAACACCGTGGCCCCTTTCTTTGCGATAACTCTGCACTATTGCGACCTGCAAATGCCACTTCCAGCTTAGCTGTGCAGAAGAAGAACAACAAGAAGAAGAAATATCTCGAAATATGTCCGTCAGGCCCCTTCCCTTGAGATAAATCTGCAAATATCTCGGAAACGAAGCGAGCTATGGCAAAATGTTAAGAGACCTTTTTTGTAGAGAATTAAGTTTCCTACTTTTTATGTTCTATGATATTTTTTGATCAGATGCGTAGTTCTCGAGATATATCAAGATATTTAAAAGTTCCGAAGCCGCACCAACATAATAGAGATACAGAAACACCGTGGCCCCTTTCTTTGAGATAACTCTGCACTAGTGCGAGCCGCAAATGCCACTTCCAGCTTAGCTGTGCAGAAGAAGAACAACAAGAAGAAGAAATATCTCGAAATATGTCCGTCAGGCCCCTTCCCTTGAGATAAATCTGCAAATATCTCGGAAACGAAGCGAGCTATGGCAAAATGTTAAGAGACGTTTTTTGTAGAGAATTATGTTTCCTACAATTTATGTTCTATGATATTTTGTGATCAGATGCGTAGTTCTCGAGATATATCAAGATATTTAAAAGTTCCGAAGCCGCACTAACATAATAGTGATACAGAAACACCGTGGCCCGTTTCTTTGAGATAACTCTGCACTATTGCGAGCTGCAAATGCCACTTCCAGCTTAGCTGTGCAGAGGAAGAACAACAAGAAGAAGAAGTATCTCGAAATATGTCCGTCAGGCCCGTTCCTTTGCGCTGAATCTGCAAATATCTCGGAAACGAAGCGAGCTATGGCAAAATGTTAAGAGACCTTTTTTGTAGAGAATTAAGTTTCCTACTTTTTATGTTCTATCATATTTTTTGATCAGATGCGTAGTTCTCGAGATATATCAAGATATTTAAAAGTTCCGAAGCCGCACCAACATAATAGAGATACAGAAACACCGTGGCCCCCTTCTTTGAGATAACTCTGCACTATTGCGAGCTGCAAATGCCACTTCCAGCTTAGCTGTGCAGAAGAAGAACAACAAGAAGAAGAAATATCTCGAGATATGTCCGTCAGGCCCCTTCCCTTGAGATAAATCTGCAAATATCTCGGAAACGAAGCGAGCTATGGCAAAATGTTAAGAGACCTTTTTTGTAGAGAATTAAGTTTCCTACTTTTTATGTTGTATGATATTTTTTGATCAGATGCGTAGATCTCGAGATATATCAAGATATTTAAAAGTTCCGAAGCCGCACCAACATAATAGAGATACAGAAACACCGTGGCCCCTTTCTTTGAGATAACTCTGCACTATTGCGAGCTGGAAATGCCACTTCCAGTTTAGCTGTGCAGAAGAAGAACAACAAGAAGAAGAAATATCTCGAAATATGTCCGTCAGGCCCGTTCCTTTCAGCTGAATCTGCAAATATCTCGGAAACGAAGCGAGCTATGGCAAAATGTTAAGAGACGTTTTTTGTAGAGAATTATGTTTCCTACAATTTATGTCCTATGATATTTTTTGATCAGAAGCGTAGTTTTCGAGATATATCGAGATATTTGAAAGTTCCGAAGCCGCACCAACATAATAGAGATACAGAAACACCGTGGCCCCTTTCTTTGAGATAACTCTGCACTAGTGCGAGCTGCAAATGCCACTTCCAGCTTAGCTGTGCAGAAGAAGAACAACAAGAAGAAGAAATATCTCGAAATATGTCCGTCAGGCCCCTTCCCTTGAGCTGAATCTGCAAATATCTCGGAAACGAAGCGAGCTAGGGCAAAATGTTGAGAGACCTTTTTTGTAGAGAATTAAGTTTCCTACTATTTATGTTCTATGATATTTTTTGATCAGAAGCGTAGTTTTCGAGATATATCGAGATATTTAAAAGTTCCGAAGCCACACCAACATAATAGAGATACAGAAACACCGTGGCCCCCTTCTTTGAGATAACTCTGCACTATTGCGAGCTGCAAATGCCACTTCCAGCTTAGCTGTGCAAAAGAGGAACAACAAGAAGAAGAAATATCTCGAAATATGTCCGTCAGGCCCCTTCCCTTGAGATAAATCTGCAAATATCTCGGAAACGAAGCGAGCTATGGCAAAATGTTAAGAGACCTTTTTTGTAGAGAATTAAGTTTCCTACTTTTTATGTTGTATGATATTTTTTGATCAGATGCGTAGATCTCGAGATATATCAAGATATTTAAAAGTTCCGAAGCCGCACCAACATAATAGAGATACAGAAACACCGTGGCCCCTTTCTTTGCGATAACTCTGCACTATTGCGACCTGCAAATGCCACTTCCAGCTTAGCTGTGCAGAAGAAGAACAACAAGAAGAAGAAATATCTCGAAATATGTCCGTCAGGCCCCTTCCCTTGAGATAAATCTGCAAATATCTCGGAAACGAAGCGAGCTATGGCAAAATGTTAAGAGACCTTTTTTGTAGAGAATTAAGTTTCCTACTTTTTATGTTCTATGATATTTTTTGATCAGATGCGTAGTTCTCGAGATATATCAAGATATTTAAAAGTTCCGAAGCCGCACCAACATAATAGAGATACAGAAACACCGTGGCCCCTTTCTTTGAGATAACTCTGCACTAGTGCGAGCCGCAAATGCCACTTCCAGCTTAGCTGTGCAGAAGAAGAACAACAAGAAGAAGAAATATCTCGAAATATGTCCGTCAGGCCCCTTCCCTTGAGATAAATCTGCAAATATCTCGGAAACGAAGCGAGCTATGGCAAAATGTTAAGAGACGTTTTTTGTAGAGAATTATGTTTCCTACAATTTATGTTCTATGATATTTTGTGATCAGATGCGTAGTTCTCGAGATATATCAAGATATTTAAAAGTTCCGAAGCCGCACTAACATAATAGTGATACAGAAACACCGTGGCCCGTTTCTTTGAGATAACTCTGCACTATTGCGAGCTGCAAATGCCACTTCCAGCTTAGCTGTGCAGAGGAAGAACAACAAGAAGAAGAAGTATCTCGAAATATGTCCGTCAGGCCCGTTCCTTTGCGCTGAATCTGCAAATATCTCGGAAACGAAGCGAGCTATGGCAAAATGTTAAGAGACCTTTTTTGTAGAGAATTAAGTTTCCTACTTTTTATGTTCTATCATATTTTTTGATCAGATGCGTAGTTCTCGAGATATATCAAGATATTTAAAAGTTCCGAAGCCGCACCAACATAATAGAGATACAGAAACACCGTGGCCCCCTTCTTTGAGATAACTCTGCACTATTGCGAGCTGCAAATGCCACTTCCAGCTTAGCTGTGCAGAAGAAGAACAACAAGAAGAAGAAATATCTCGAGATATGTCCGTCAGGCCCCTTCCCTTGAGATAAATCTGCAAATATCTCGGAAACGAAGCGAGCTATGGCAAAATGTTAAGAGACCTTTTTTGGAGAGACTTAAGTTTCCTACTTTTTATGTTCTATGATATTTTTTGATCAGATGCGTAGTTCTCGAGATATATCAAGATATTTAAAAGTTCCGAAGCCGCACCAACATAATAGAGATACAGAAACACCGTGGCCCCTTTCTTTGAGATAACTCTGCACTATTGCGAGCTGTAAATGCCACTTCCAGCTTAGCTGTGCAGAAGAAGAACAACAAGAAGAAGAAATATCTCGAAATATGTCCGTCAGGCCCCTTCCCTTGAGATAAATCTGCAAATATCTCGGAAACGAAGCGAGCTATGGCAAAATGTTAAGAGACCTTTTTTGTAGAGAATTAAGTTTCCTACTTTTTATGTTCTATGATATTTTTTGATCAGATGCGTAGTTCTCGAGATATATCAAGATATTTAAAAGTTCCGAAGCCGCACCAACATAATAGTGATACAGAAACACCGTGGCCCCTTTCTTTGAGAAAACTCTGCACTATTGCGAGCTGCAAATGCCACTTCCAGCTTAGCTGTGCAGAAGAAGAACAACAAGAAGAAGAAATATCTCGAAATATGTCCGTCAGGCCCCTTCCCTTGAGATAAATCTGCAAATATCTCGAAAACGAAGCGAGCTATGGCAAAATGTTGAGAGACCTTTTTTGTAGAGAATTAAGTGTCCTACTATCTATGTTCTATGATATTTTTTGATCAGAAGCGTAGTTTTCGAGATATATCGAGATATTTAAAAGTTCCGAAGCCGCACCAACATAATAGAGATACAGAAACACCGTGGCCCCTTTCTTTGAGATAACTCTGCACTAGTGCGAGCCGCAAATGCCACTTCCAGCTTAGCTGTGCAGAAGAAGAACAACAAGAAGAAGAAATATCTCGAAACATGTCCGTCAGGCCCCTTCCCTTGAGATAAATCTGCAAATATTTCGGAAACAAAGCGAGCTATGGCAAAATGTTAGGAGACCTTTTTTGTAGAGAATTAAGTTTCCTACATTTTATGTTGTATGATATTTTTTGATCAGATGCGTAGTTCTCGAGATATATCAAGATATTTAAAAGTTCCGAAGCCGCACCAACATAATAGAGATACAGAAACACCGTGGCCCCTTTCTTTGAGATAACTCTGCACTATTGCGAGCTGTAAATGCCACTTCCAGCTTAGCTGTGCAGAAGAAGAACAACAAGAAGAAGAAATATCTCCAAATATGTCCGTCAGGCCCCTTCCCTTGAGATAAATCTGCAAATATGTCGGAAACGAAGCGAGCTATGGCAAAATGTTAAGAGACCTTTTTTGTAGAGAGTTATGTTTCCTACAATTTATGTTCTATGATATTTTTTGATCAGATGCGTAGTTCTCGAGATATATCAAGATATTTAAAAGTTCCGAAGCCGCACCAACATAATAGAGATACAGAAACACCGTGGCCCCTTTCTTTGAGAAAACTCTGCACTATTGCGAGCTGCAAATGCCACTTCCAGTTTAGCTGTGCAGAGGAAGAACAACAAGAAGAAGAAATATCTCGAAATATGTCCGTCAGGCCCGTTCCTTTGAGCTGAATCTGCAAATATCTCGGAAACGAAGCGAGCTATGGCAAAATGTTAAGAGACGTTTTTTGTAGAGAATTATGTTTCCTACAATTTATGTCCTATGATATTTTTTGATCAGACGCGTAGTTTTCGAGATATATCGAGATATTTAAAAGTTCCGAAGCCGCACCAACATAATAGAGATACAGAAAGACCGTGGCCCCTTTCTTTGAGATAACTCTGCACTAGTGCGAGCCGCAAATGCCACTTCCAGCTTAGCTGTGCAGAAGAAGAACAACAAGAAGAAGAAATATCTCGAAACATGTCCGTCAGGCCCCTTCCCATCAGATAAATCTGCAAATATCTCGGAAACGAAGCGAGCTATGGCAAAATGTTAAGAGACCTTTTTTGTAGAGAATTAAGTTTCCTACTTTTTATGTTGTATGATATTTTTTGATCAGACCCGTAGTTCAGAGATATATCAAGATATTTGAAAGTTCCGAAGCCGCACCAACATAATAGAGATACAGAAACACCGTGGCCCCTTTCTTTGAGATAACTCTGCACTATTGCGAGCTGCAAATGCCACTTCCAGCTTTGCTGTGCAGAAGAAGAACAACAAGAAGAAGAAATATCTCCAAATATGTCCGTCAGGCCCCTTCCCTTGAGATAAATCTGCAAATATCTCGGAAACGAAGCGAGCTATGGCAAAATGTTAAGAGACCTTTTTTGTAGGGAATTAGGTTTCCTACTTTTTATGTTCTATGATGTTTTTTGATCAGATGCGTAGTTCTCGAGATATATCAAGATATTTAAAAGTTCCGAAGCCGCACCAACATAATAGAGATACAGAAACACCGTGGCCCCTTTCTTTGAGATAACTCCGCACTATTGCGAGCTGCAAATGCCACTTCCAGCTTAGCTGTGCAGAAGAAGAACAAGAAGAAGAAGAAATATCTCGAAATATGTCCGTCAGGCCCCTTCCCTTGAGATAAATCTGCAAATATCTCGCAAACGAAGCGAGCTATGGCAAAATCTTAAGAGACGTTTTTTGTAGAGAATTATGTTTCCTACAATTTATGTTCTATGATATTTTTTGATCAGAAGCGTCGTTTTCGAGATATATCGAGATATTTAAAAGTTCCGAAGCCGCACCAACATAATAGAGATACAGAAACACCGTGGCCCCTTTCTATGAGATAACTCTGCACTATTGCGAGCTGTAAATGCCACTTCCAGCTTAGCTGTGCAGAAGAAGAAATATCTCGAAATATGTCCGTCAGGCCCCTTCCCTTGAGATAAATCTGCAAATATCTCGGAAACGAAGCGAGCTATGGCAAAATGTTAAGAGACCTTTTTTGTAGAGAATTAAGTTTCCTACTTTTTATGTTCTATGATATTTTTTGATCAGATGCGTAGTTCTCGAGATATATCAAGATATTTAAAAGTTCCGAAGCCGCACCAACATAATAGAGATACAGAAACACCGTGGCCCCTTTCTTTGAGATAACTCTGCACTAGTGCGAGCCGCAAATGCCACTTCCAGCTTAGCTGTGCAGAAGAAGAACAACAAGAAGAAATATCTCGAAATATGTCCGTCAGGCCCCTTCCCTTGAGATAAATCTGCAAATATCTCGGAAACGAAGCGAGCTATGGCAAAATGTTAAGAGACCTTTTTTGTAGAGAATTAAGTTCCCTACTTTTTATGTTGTATGATATTTTTTGATCAGATGCGTAGTTCAGAGATATATCAAGATATTTGAAAGTTCCGAAGCCGCACCAACATAAGAGAGATACAGAAACACCGTGGCCCCTTTCTATGAGATAACTGTGCACTATTGCGAGCTGTAAATGCCACTTCCAGCTTAGCTGTGCAGAAGAAGAAATATCTCGAAATATGTCCGTCAGGCCCCTTCCCTTGAGATAAATCTGCAAATATCTCGGAAACGAAGCGAGCTATGGCAAAATGTTAAGAGACCTTTTTTGTAGAGAATTAAGTTTCCTACTTTTTATGTTGTATGATATTTTTTGATCAGATGCGTAGTTCAGAGATATATCAAGATATTTGAAAGTTCCGAAGCCGCACCAACATAATAGAGATACAGAAACACCGTCGCCCCTTTCTTTGAGATAACTCTGCACTATTGCGAGCTGCAAATGCCACTTCCAGCTTAGCTGTGCAGAAGAAGAACAACAAGAAGAAGAAATATCTCGAAATATGTCCGTCAGGCCCCTTCCCTCGAGATAAATCTGCAAATATCTCGGAAACGAAGCGAGCTATGGCAAAATGTTAAGAGACCTTTTTTGTAGAGAATTAAGTTTCCTACTTTTTATGTTCTATGATATTTTTCGATCAGATGCGTAGTTCTCGAGATATATGAAGATATTTTACAGTTCCGAAGCCGCACCAACATAATAGAGATACAGAAACACCGTGGCCCCTTTCTTTGAGGTAACTCTGCACTATTGCGAGCTGCAAATGCCACTTCCAGCTTAGCTGTGCAGAAGAAGAACAACAAGAAGAAGAAATATCCCGAAATATGCCCGTCAGGCCCGTTCCCTTGAGATAAATCTGCAAATATCTCGGAAACCAAGCGAGCTATGGCAAAATGTTAAGAGACCTTTTTTGTAGAGAATTAAGTTTCCTACTTTTTATGTTCTATGATGTTTTTTGATCAGATGCGTAGTTCTCGAGATATATCAAGATATTTAAAAGTTCCGAAGCCGCACCAACATAATAGAGATACAGAAACACCGTGGCCCCTTTCTTTGAGATAACTCTGCACTAGTGCGAGCCGCAAATGCCGCTTCCAGCTTAGCTGTGCAGAAGAAGAACAACAAGAAGAAGAAATATCTCGAAATATGTTCGTCAGGCCCCTTCCCTCGAGATAAATCTGCAAATATCTCGGAAACGAAGCGAGCTATGGCAAAATCTTAAGAGACCTTTTTTGTAGAGAATTAAGTTTCCTACTTTTTATGTGCTATGATATTTTTTGAACTGATGCGTAGTTCTCGAGATATATCAAGATATTTGAAAGTTCCGAAGCCGCACCAACATAATAGAGATACAGAAACACCGTGGCCCCTTTCTTTGAGATAACTCTGCACCATTGCGAGCCGCAAATGCCGCTTCCAGCTTAGCTGTGCAGAAGAAGAACAACAAGAAGAAGAAATATCTCGAAATATGTCCGTCAGGCCCCTTCCCTCGAGATAAATCTGCAAATATCTCGGAAACGAAGCGAGCTATGGCAAAATCTTAAGAGACCTTTTTTGTAGAGAATTAAGTTTCCTACTTTTTATGTGCTATGATATTTTTTGAACTGATGCGTAGTTCTCGAGATATATCAAGATATTTGAAAGTTCCGAAGCCGCACCAACATAATAGAGATACAGAAACACCGTGGCCCCTTTCTTTGAGATAACTCTGCACCATTGCGAGCTGCAAATGCCACTCCCAGCTTAGCTGTGCAGAAGAAGAACAACAAGAAGAAGAAATATCTCCAAATATGTCCGTCAGGCCCCTTCCCTTGAGATAAATCTGCAAATATCTCGGAAACGAAGCGAGCTATGGCAAAATGTTAAGAGACCTTTTTTGTAGGGAATTAGGTTTCCTACTTTTTATGTTCTATGATATTTTTTGATCAGATGCGTAGTTCTCGAGATATATCAAGATATTTAAAAGTTCCGAAGCCGCACCAACATAATAGAGATACAGAAACACCGTGGCCCCTTTCTATGAGATAACTCTGCACTATTGCGAGCTGTAAATGCCACTTCCAGCTTAGCTGTGCAGAAGAAGAACAACAAGAAGAAGAAATATCTCGAAATATGTCCGTCAGGCCCCTTCCCTTGAGATATATCTGCAAATATCTCGGAAACGAAGCGAGCTATGGCAAAATCTTAAGAGACCTTTTTTGTAGAGAATTAAGTTTCCTACTTTTTATGTTCTATGATATTTTTTGATCAGATGCGTAGTTCTCGAGATATATCAAGATATTTAAAAGTTCCGAAGCCGCACCAACATAATAGAGATACAGAAACACCGTGGCCCCTTTCTTTGAGATAACTCTGCACTAGTGCGAGCCGCAAATGCCACTTCCAGCTGAGCTGTGCAGAAGAAGAACAACAAGAAGAAGAAATATCTCGAAATATGTCCGTCAGGCCCCTTCCCTTGAGATAAATCTGCAAATATCTCGGAAACGAAGCGAGCTATGGCAAAATGTTAAGAGACCTTTTTTGTAGAGAATTAAGTTTCCTACTTTTTATGTTCTATGATATTTTTTGATCAGATGCGTAGTTCTCGAGATATATCAAGATATTTAAAAGTTCCGAAGCCGCACCAACATAATAGAGATACAGAAACACCGTGGCCCCTTTCTTTGAGATAACTCTGCACTATTGCGAGCTGCAAATGCCACTTCCAGCTTAGCTGTGCAGAAGAAGAACAACAAGAAGAAGAAATATCTCCAAATATGTCCGTCAGGCCCCTTCCCTTGAGATAAATCTGCAAATATCTCGGAAACGAAGCGAGCTATGGCAAAATGTTAAGAGACCTTTTTTGTAGGGAATTAGGTTTCCTACTTTTTATGTTCTATGATATTTTTTGATCAGATGCGTAGTTCTCGAGATATATCAAGATATTTAAAAGTTCCGAAGCCGCACCAACATAATAGAGATACAGAAACACCGTGGCCCCTTTCTTTGAGATAACTCTGCACTATTGCGAGCTGCAAATGCCACTTCCAGCTTAGCTGTGCAGAAGAAGAACAACAAGAAGAAGAAATATCTCGAAATATGTCCGTCAGGCCCCTTCCCTTGAGATATATCTGCAAATATCTCGGAAACGAAGCGAGCTATGGCAAAATGTTAAGAGACCTTTTTTGTAGAGAATTATGTTTCCTACAATTTATGTTCTATGATATTTTTTGATCAGAAGCGTAGTTTTCGAGATATATCGAGATATTTAAAAGTTCCGAAGCCGCACCAACATAATAGAGATACAGAAACACCGTGGCCCCTTTCTTTGAGATAACTCTGCACTAGTGCGAGCCGCAAATGCCACTTCCAGCTTAGCTGTGCAGAAGAAGAACAAGAAGAAGAAGAAATATCTCGAAATATGTCCGTCAGGCCCCTTCCCTTGAGATAAATCTGCAAATATCTCGGAAACGAAGCGAGCTATGGCAAAATGTTAAGAGACCTTTTTTGTAGAGAATTAAGTTTCCTACTTTTTATGTTCTATGATAATTTTTGATCAGATGCGTAGTTCAGAGATATATCAAGATATTTGAAAGTTCCGAAGCCGCACCAACATAATAGAGATACAGAAACACCGTGGCCCCTTTCTTTGAGATAACTCTGCACTACTGCGAGCTGCAAATGCCACATCCAGCTTAGCTGTGCAGAAGAAGAACAACAAGAAGAAGAAATATCTCGAAATATGTCCGTCAGGCCCCTTCCCTTGAGATATATCTGCAAATATCTCGGAAACGAAGCGAGCTATGGCAAAATGTTAAGAGACCTTTTTTGTAGAGAATTATGTTTCCTACAATTTATGTTCTATGATATTTTTTGATCAGAAGCGTAGTTTTCGAGATATATCGAGATATTTAAAAGTTCCGAAGCCGCACCAACATAATAGAGATACAGAAACACCGTGGCCCCTTTCTTTGAGATAACTCTGCACTAGTGCGAGCCGCAAATGCCACTTCCAGCTTAGCTGTGCAGAAGAAGAACAACAAGAAGAAGAAATATCTCGAAATATGTCCGTCAGGCCCCTTCCCTTGAGATAAATCTGCAAATATCTCGGAAACGAAGCGAGCTATGGCAAAATGTTAAGAGACCTTTTTTGTAGAGAATTATGTTTCCTACATTTTATGTTCTATGATATTTTTTGATCAGATGCGTAGTTCTCGAGATATATCAAGATATTTAAAAGTTCCGAAGCCGCACCAACATAATAGAGATACAGAAACACCGTGGACCCTTCTATGAGATAACTCTGCACTATTGCGAGCTGTAAATGCCACTTCCAGCTTAGCTGTGCTGAAGAAGAACAACAAGAAGAAGAAATATCTCGAAATATGTCCGTCAGGCTCCTTCCCTTGAGATATATCTGCCAATATCTCGGAAACGAAGCGAGCTATGGCAAAATGTTAAGAGACCTTTTTTGTAGAGAATTATGTTTCCTACAATTTATGTTCTATGATATTTTTTGATCAGAAGCGTAGTTCTCGAGATATATCAAGATATTTGAAAGTTCCGAAGCCGCACCAACATAATAGAGATACAGAAACACCGTGGCCCCTTTCTTTGAGATAACTCTGCACTAGTGCGAGCCGCAAATGCCACTTCCAGCTGAGCTGTGCAGAAGAAGAACAACAAGAAGAAGAAATATCTCGAAATATGTCCGTCAGGCCCCTTCCCTTGAGATAAATCTGCAAATATCTCGGAAACGAAGCGAGCTATGGCAAAATGTTAAGAGACCTTTTTTGTAGAGAATTAAGTTTCCTACTTTTTATGTTCTATGATATTTTTTGATCAGATGCGTAGTTCTCGAGATATATCAAGATATTTAAAAGTTCCGAAGCCGCACCAACATAATAGAGATACAGAAACACCGTGGCCCCTTTCTTTGAGATAACTCTGCACTAGTGCGAGCCGCAAATGCCGCTTCCAGCTTAGCTGTGCAGAAGAAGAACAACAAGAAGAAGAAATATCTCGAAATATGTCCGTCAGGCCCCTTCCCTCGAGATAAATCTGCAAATATCTCGGAAACGAAGCGAGCTATGGCAAAATCTTAAGAGACCTTTTTTGTAGAGAATTAAGTTTCCTACTTTTTATGTGCTATGATATTTTTTGAACTGATGCGTAGTTCTCGAGATATATCAAGATATTTAAAAGTTCCGAAGCCGCACCAACATAATAGAGATACAGAAACACCGTGGCCCCTTTCTTTGAGATAACTCTGCACTAGTGCGAGCCGCAAATGCCACTTCCAGCGTAGCTGTGCAGAAGAAGAACAACAAGAAGAAGAAATATCTCGAAATATGTCCGTTAGGCCCCTTCCCTTGAGATAAATGTGCAAATATCTCGGAAACGAAGCGAGCTATGGCAAAATGTTGAGAGACTTTTTTTGTAGAGAATTAAGTTTCCTACTATTTATGTTGTATGATATTTTTTGATCAGATGCGTAGTTCTCGAGATATATCAAGATATTTAAAAGTTCCGAAGCCGCACCAACATAATAGAGATACAGAAACACCGTGGCCCCTTTCTTTGAGATTACTCTGCACTATTGCGAGCTGGAAATGCCACGTCCAGTTTAGCTGTGCAGAAGAAGAACAACAAGAAGAAATATCTCGAAATATGTCCGTCAGGCCCGTTCCTTTGAGCTGAATCTGCAAATATCTCGGAAACGAAGCGAGCTATGGCAAAATGTTAAGAGACGTTTTTTGTAGAGAATTATGTTTCCTACAATTTATGTTGTATGATATTTTTTGATCAGAAACGTAGTTTTCGAGATATATCGAGATATTTAAAAGTTCCGAAGCCGCACCAACATAATAGAGATACAGAAACACCGTGGCCCCTTTCTTTGAGATAACTCTGCACTAGTGCGAGCCGCAAATGCCACTTCCAGCTTAGCTGTGCAGAAGAAGAACAACAAGAAGACGAAATATCTCGAAACATGTCCGTCAGGCCCCTTCCCTTGAGATATATCTGCAAATATCTCGGGAACGAAGCGAGCTATGGCAAAATGTTAAGAGACGTTTTTTGTAGAGAATTATGTTTCCTACAATTTATGTTCTATGATATTTTTTGATCAGAAGCGTAGTTTTCGAGATATATCAAGATATTTAAAAGCTCCGAAGCCGCAACAACATAATAGAGATACAGAAACACCGTGGCCCATTTCTTTGAGATAACTCTGCACTACTGCGAGCTGCAAATGCCACTTCCAGCTTAGCTGTGCAGAAGAAGAACAACAAGAAGAAGAAATATCTCCAAATATGTCCGTCAGGCCCCTTCCCTCGAGATAAATCTGCAAATATCTCGGAAACGAAGCGAGCTATGGCAAAATGTTTATAGACCTTTTTTGTAGAGAATTAAGTTTCCTACTTTTTATGTTCTATGATATTGTTTGATTGGATGCGTAGTTCTCGAGATATATCAAGATATTTAAAAGTGCCGAAGCCGCACCAACATAATAGAGATACAGAAACACCGTGGCCCCTTTCTTTGAGATAACTCTGCACTATTGCGAGCTGTAAATGCCACGTCCAGCTTAGCTGTGCAGAAGAAGAACAACAAGAAGAAGAAATATCACGAAATATGTCCGTCAGGCCCCTTCCCTTGAGATAAATCTGCAAATATCTCGGAAACGAAGCGAGCAATGGCAAAATGTTAAGAGACCTTTTTTGTAGAGAATTAAGTTTCCTACTTTTTATGTTCTATGATATTTTTTGATCAGATGCGTAGTTCTCGAGATATATCAAGATATTTAAAAGTTCCGAAGCCGCACCAACATAATAGAGATACAGAAACACCGTGGCCCCTTTCTTTGAGGTAACTCTGCACTATTGCGAGCTGCAAATGCCACTTCCAGCTTAGCTGTGCAGAAGAAGAACAACAAGAAGAAGAAATATCTCGAAATATGTCCGTCAGGCCCCTTCCCTTGAGATAAATCTGCAAATATCTCGGAAACGAAGCGAGCTATGGCAAAATGTTAAGAGACCTTTTTTGTAGAGAATTAAGTTTCCTACTTTTTATGTTCTATGATGTTTTTTGATCAGATGCGTAGTTCTCGAGATATATCAAGATATTTAAAAGTTCCGAAGCCGCACCAACATAATAGAGATACAGAAACACCGTGGCCCCTTTCTTTGAGATAACTCTGCACTAGTGCGAGCCGCAAATGCCGCTTCCAGCTTAGCTGTGCAGAAGAAGAACAACAAGAAGAAGAAATATCTCGAAATATGTCCGTCAGGCCCCTTCCCTCGAGATAAATCTGCAAATATCTCGGAAACGAAGCGAGCTATGGCAAAATCTTAAGAGACCTTTTTTGTAGAGAATTAAGTTTCCTACTTTTTATGTGCTATGATATTTTTTGAACTGATGCGTAGTTCTCGAGATATATCAAGATATTTAAAAGTTCCGAAGCCGCAACAACATAATAGAGATACAGAAACACCGTGGCCCATTTCTTTGAGATAACTCTGCACTACTGCGAGCTGCAAATGCCACTTCCAGCTTAGCTGTGCAGAAGAAGAACAACAAGAAGAAGAAATATCTCCAAATATGTCCGTCAGGCCCCTTCCCTCGAGATAAATCTGCAAATATCTCGGAAACGAAGCGAGCTATGGCAAAATGTTAAGAGACCTTTTTTGTAGAGAATTAAGTTTCCTACTTTTTATGTTCTATGATATTTTTTGATCAGATGCGTAGTTCTCGAGATATATCAAGATATTTAAAAGTTCCGAAGCCGCACCAACATAATAGAGATACAGAAACACCGTGGCCCCTTTCTTTGAGGTAACTCTGCACTATTGCGAGCTGCAAATGCCACTTCCAGCTTAGCTGTGCAGAAGAAGAACAACAAGAAGAAGAAATATCTCGAAATATGTCCGTCAGGCCCCTTCCCTTGAGATAAATCTGCAAATATCTCGGAAACGAAGCGAGCTATGGCAAAATGTTAAGAGACCTTTTTTGTAGAGAATTAAGTTTCCTACTTTTTATGTTCTATGATGTTTTTTGATCAGATGCGTAGTTCTCGAGATATATCAAGATATTTAAAAGTTCCGAAGCCGCACCAACATAATAGAGATACAGAAACACCGTGGCCCCTTTCTTTGAGATAACTCTGCACTAGTGCGAGCCGCAAATGCCGCTTCCAGCTTAGCTGTGCAGAAGAAGAACAACAAGAAGAAGAAATATCTCGAAATATGTCCGTCAGGCCCCTTCCCTCGAGATAAATCTGCAAATATCTCGGAAACGAAGCGAGCTATGGCAAAATCTTAAGAGACCTTTTTTGTAGAGAATTAAGTTTCCTACTTTTTATGTGCTATGATATTTTTTGAACTGATGCGTAGTTCTCGAGATATATCAAGATATTTAAAAGTTCCGAAGCCGCACCAACATAATAGAGATACAGAAACACCGTGGCCCCTTTCTTTGAGATTACTCTGCACTATTGCGAGCTGGAAATGCCACGTCCAGTTTAGCTGTGCAGAAGAAGAACAACAAGAAGAAATATCTCGAAATATGTCCGTCAGGCCCGTTCCTTTGAGCTGAATCTGCAAATATCTCGGAAACGAAGCGAGCTATGGCAAAATGTTAAGAGACGTTTTTTGTAGAGAATTATGTTTCCTACAATTTATGTTGTATGATATTTTTTGATCAGAAGCGTAGTTTTCGAGATATATCGAGATATTTAAAAGTTCCGAAGCCGCACCAACATAATAGAGATACAGAAACACCGTGGCCCCTTTCTTTGAGATAACTCTGCACTAGTGCGAGCCGCAAATGCCACTTCCAGCTTAGCTGTGCAGAAGAAGAACAACAAGAAGACGAAATATCTCGAAACATGTCCGTCAGGCCCCTTCCCTTGAGATATATCTGCAAATATCTCGGGAACGAAGCGAGCTATGGCAAAATGTTAAGAGACGTTTTTTGTAGAGAATTATGTTTCCTACAATTTATGTTCTATGATATTTTTTGATCAGAAGCGTAGTTTTCGAGATATATCAAGATATTTAAAAGCTCCGAAGCCGCAACAACATAATAGAGATACAGAAACACCGTGGCCCATTTCTTTGAGATAACTCTGCACTACTGCGAACTGCAAATGCCACTTCCAGCTTAGCTGTGCAGAAGAAGAACAACAAGAAGAAGAAATATCTCCAAATATGTCCGTCAGGCCCCTTCCCTCGAGATAAATCTGCAAATATCTCGGAAACGAAGCGAGCTATGGCAAAATGTTTATAGACCTTTTTTGTAGAGAATTAAGTTTCCTACTTTTTATGTTCTATGATATTGTTTGATTAGATGCGTAGTTCTCGAGATATATCAAGATATTTAAAAGTTCCGAAGCCGCACCAACATAATAGAGATACAGAAACACCGTGGCCCCTTTCTTTGAGATAACTCTGCACTACTGCGAGCTGTAAATGCCACGTCCAGCTTAGCTGTGCAGAAGAAGAACAACAAGAAGAAGAAATATCACGAAATATGTCCGTCAGGCCCCTTCCCTGGAGATAAATCTGCAAATATCTCGGAAACGAAGCGAGCTATGGCAAAATGTTGAGAGACCTTTTTTGTAGAGAATTAACTTTCCTACTTTTTATGTTCTATGATATTTTTTGATCAGATGCGTAGTTCTCGAGATATATCAAGATATTTAAAAGTTCCGAAGCCGCACCAACATAATAGAGATACAGAAACACCGTGGCCCCTTTCTTTGAGATAACTCTGCACTAGTGCGAGCCGCAAATGCCGCTTCCAGCTTAGCTGTGCAGAAGAAGAACAACAAGAAGAAGAAATATCTCGAAATATGTCCGTCAGGCCCCTTCCCTCGAGATAAATCTGCAAATATCTCGGAAACGAAGCGAGCTATGGCAAAATCTTAAGAGACCTTTTTTGTAGAGAATTAAGTTTCCTACTTTTTATGTGCTATGATATTTTTTGAACTGATGCGTAGTTCTCGAGATATATCAAGATATTTAAAAGTTCCGAAGCCGCACCAACATAATAGAGATACAGAAACACCGTGGCCCCTTTCTTTGAGATAACTCTGCACTAGTGCGAGCCGCAAATGCCACTTCCAGCGTAGCTGTGCAGAAGAAGAACAACAAGAAGAAGAAATATCTCGAAATATGTCCGTTAGGCCCCTTCCCTTGAGATAAATGTGCAAATATCTCGGAAACGAAGCGAGCTATGGCAAAATGTTGAGAGACTTTTTTTGTAGAGAATTAAGTTTCCTACTATTTATGTTCTATGATATTTTTTGATCAGATGCGTAGTTCTCGAGATATATCAAGATATTTAAAAGTTCCGAAGCCGCACCAACATAATAGAGATACAGAAACACCGTGGCCCCTTTCTTTGAGATTACTCTGCACTACTGCGAGCTGCAAATGCCACGACCAGTTTAGCTGTGCAGAAGAAGAACAACAAGAAGAAATATCTCGAAATATGTCCGTCAGGCCCGTTCCTTTGAGCTGAATCTGCAAATATCTCGGAAACGAAGCGAGCTATGGCAAAATGTTAAGAGACGTTTTTTGTAGAGAATTATGTTTCCTACAATTTATGTTGTATGATATTTTTTGATCAGAAGCGTAGTTTTCGAGATATATCGAGATATTTAAAAGTTCCGAAGCCGCACCAACATAATAGAGATACAGAAACACCGTGGCCCCTTTCTTTGAGATAACTCTGCACTAGTGCGAGCCGCAAATGCCACTTCCAGCTTAGCTGTGCAGAAGAAGAACAACAAGAAGAAGAAATATCTCGAAACATGTCCGTCAGGCCCCTTCCCTTGAGATATATCTGCAAATATCTCGGGAACGAAGCGAGCTATGGCAAAATGTTAAGAGACGTTTTTTGTAGAGAATTATGTTTCCTACAATTTATGTTCTATGATATTTTTTGATCAGAAGCGTAGTTTTCGAGATATATCAAGATATTTAAAAGCTCCGAAGCCGCAACAACATAATAGAGATACAGAAACACCGTGGCCCATTTCTTTGAGATAACTCTGCACTACTGCGAGCTGCAAATGCCACTTCCAGCTTAGCTGTGCAGAAGAAGAACAACAAGAAGAAGAAATATCTCCAAATATGTCCGTCAGGCCCCTTCCCTCGAGATAAATCTGCAAATATCTCGGAAACGAAGCGAGCTATGGCAAAATGTTTATAGACCTTTTTTGTAGAGAATTAAGTTTCCTACTTTTTATGTTCTATGATATTGTTTGATTGGATGCGTAGTTCTCGAGATATATCAAGATATTTAAAAGTTCCGAAGCCGCACCAACATAATAGAGATACAGAAACACCGTGGCCCCTTTCTTTGAGATAACTCTGCACTATTGCGAGCTGTAAATGCCACGTCCAGCTTAGCTGTGCAGAAGAAGAACAACAAGAAGAAGAAATATCTCGAAATATGTCCGTCAGGCCCCTTCCCTTGAGATAAATCTGCAAATATCTCGGAAACGAAGCGACCTATGGCAAAATGTTAAGAGACCTTTTTTGTAGAGAATTAAGTTTCCTACTTTTTATGTTCTATGATATTTTTTGATCAGATGCGTAGTTCTTGAGATATATCGAAATATTTAAAAGTTCCGAAGCCGCACCAACATAATAGAGATACAGAAACACCGTGGCCCCTTTCTTTGAGATAACTCTGCACTATTGCGAGCTGCAAATGCCACTTCCAGCTTAGCTGTGCAGAAGAAGAACAACAAGAAGAAGAAATATCTCCAAATATGTCCGTCAGGCCCCTTCCCTCGAGATAAATCTGCAAATATCTCGGAAACGAAGCGAGCTATGGCAAAATGTTTATAGACCTTTTTTGTAGAGAATTAAGTTTCCTACTTTTTATGTTCTATGATATTGTTTGATTGGATGCGTAGTTCTCGAGATATATCAAGATATTTAAAAGTTCCGAAGCCGCACCAACATAATAGAGATACAGAAACACCGTGGCCCCTTTCTTTGAGATAACTCTGCACTATTGCGAGCTGTAAATGCCACGTCCAGCTTAGCTGTGCAGAAGAAGAACAACAAGAAGAAGAAATATCACGAAATATGTCCGTCAGGCCCCTTCCCTGGAGATAAATCTGCAAATATCTCGGAAACGAAGCGAGCTATGGCAAAATGTTGAGAGACCTTTTTTGTAGAGAATTAACTTTCCTACTTTTTATGTTCTATGATATTTTTTGATCAGATGCGTAGTTCTCGAGATATATCAAGATATTTAAAAGTTCCGAAGCCGCACCAACATAATAGAGATACAGAAACACCGTGGCCCCTTTCTTTGAGATAACTCTGCACTAGTGCGAGCCGCAAATGCCGCTTCCAGCTTAGCTGTGCATAAGAAGAACAACAAGAAGAAGAAATATCTCGAAATATGTCCGTCAGGCCCCTTCCCTCGAGATAAATCTGCAAATATCTCGGAAACGAAGCGAGCTATGGCAAAATCTTAAGAGACCTTTTTTGTAGAGAAGTAAGTTTCCCACTTTTTATGTTCTATGATATTTTTTGATCAGAAGCGTAGTTCTCGAGATATATCAAGATATTTATAAGTTCCGAAGCCGCACCAACATAATAGAGATACAGAAACACCGTGGCCCCTTTCTTTGAGATAACTCTGCACTAGTGCGAGCCGCAAATGCCGCTTCCAGCTTAGCTGTGCAGAAGAAGAACAACAAGAAGAAGAAATATCTCCAAATATGTCCGTCAGGCCCCTTCCCTCGAGATAAATCTGCAAATATCTCGGAAACGAAGCGAGCTATGGCAAAATGTTTATAGACCTTTTTTGTAGAGAATTAAGTTTCCTACTTTTTATGTTCTATGATATTGTTTGATTGGATGCGTAGTTCTCGAGATATATCAAGATATTTAAAAGTTCCGAAGCCGCACCAACATAATAGAGATACAGAAACACCGTGGCCCCTTTCTTTGAGATAACTCTGCACCATTGCGAGCTGCAAATGCCACTCCCAGCTTAGCTGTGCAGAAGAAGAACAACAAGAAGAAGAAATATCTCCAAATATGTCCGTCAGGCCCCTTCCCTTGAGATAAATCTGCAAATATCTCGGAAACGAAGCGAGCTATGGCAAAATGTTAAGAGACCTTTTTTGTAGGGAATTAGGTTTCCTACTTTTTATGTTCTATGATATTTTTTGATCAGATGCGTAGTTCTCGAGATATATCAAGATATTTAAAAGTTCCGAAGCCGCACCAACATAATAGAGATACAGAAACACCGTGGCCCCTTTCTATGAGATAACTCTGCACTATTGCGAGCTGTAAATGCCACTTCCAGCTTAGCTGTGCAGAAGAAGAACAACAAGAAGAAGAAATATCTCGAAATATGTCCGTCAGGCCCCTTCCCTTGAGATATATCTGCAAATATCTCGGAAACGAAGCGAGCTATGGCAAAATGTTAAGAGACCTTTTTTGTAGAGAATTATGTTTCCTACAATTTATGTTCTATGATATTTTTTGATCAGAAGCGTAGTTTTCGAGATATATCGAGATATTTAAAAGTTCCGAAGCCGCACCAACATAATAGAGATACAGAAACACCGTGGCCCCTTTCTTTGAGATAACTCTGCACTAGTGCGAGCCGCAAATGCCACTTCCAGCTTAGCTGTGCAGAAGAAGAACAAGAAGAAGAAGAAATATCTCGAAATATGTCCGTCAGGCCCCTTCCCTTGAGATAAATCTGCAAATATCTCGGAAACGAAGCGAGCTATGGCAAAATGTTAAGAGACCTTTTTTGTAGAGAATTAAGTTTCCTACTTTTTATGTTCTATGATAATTTTTGATCAGATGCGTAGTTCAGAGATATATCAAGATATTTGAAAGTTCCGAAGCCGCACCAACATAATAGAGATACAGAAACACCGTGGCCCCTTTCTTTGAGATAACTCTGCACTACTGCGAGCTGCAAATGCCACATCCAGCTTAGCTGTGCAGAAGAAGAACAACAAGAAGAAGAAATATCTCGAAATATGTCCGTCAGGCCCCTTCCCTTGAGATATATCTGCAAATATCTCGGAAACGAAGCGAGCTATGGCAAAATGTTAAGAGACCTTTTTTGTAGAGAATTATGTTTCCTACAATTTATGTTCTATGATATTTTTTGATCAGAAGCGTAGTTTTCGAGATATATCGAGATATTTAAAAGTTCCGAAGCCGCACCAACATAATAGAGATACAGAAACACCGTGGCCCCTTTCTTTGAGATAACTCTGCACTAGTGCGAGCCGCAAATGCCACTTCCAGCTTAGCTGTGCAGAAGAAGAACAACAAGAAGAAGAAATATCTCGAAATATGTCCGTCAGGCCCCTTCCCTTGAGATAAATCTGCAAATATCTCGGAAACGAAGCGAGCTATGGCAAAATGTTAAGAGACCTTTTTTGTAGAGAATTATGTTTCCTACATTTTATGTTCTATGATATTTTTTGATCAGATGCGTAGTTCTCGAGATATATCAAGATATTTAAAAGTTCCGAAGCCGCACCAACATAATAGAGATACAGAAACACCGTGGACCCTTCTATGAGATAACTCTGCACTATTGCGAGCTGTAAATGCCACTTCCAGCTTAGCTGTGCTGAAGAAGAACAACAAGAAGAAGAAATATCTCGAAATATGTCCGTCAGGCTCCTTCCCTTGAGATATATCTGCCAATATCTCGGAAACGAAGCGAGCTATGGCAAAATGTTAAGAGACCTTTTTTGTAGAGAATTATGTTTCCTACAATTTATGTTCTATGATATTTTTTGATCAGAAGCGTAGTTCTCGAGATATATCAAGATATTTGAAAGTTCCGAAGCCGCACCAACATAATAGAGATACAGAAACACCGTGGCCCCTTTCTTTGAGATAACTCTGCACTAGTGCGAGCCGCAAATGCCACTTCCAGCTGAGCTGTGCAGAAGAAGAACAACAAGAAGAAGAAATATCTCGAAATATGTCCGTCAGGCCCCTTCCCTTGAGATAAATCTGCAAATATCTCGGAAACGAAGCGAGCTATGGCAAAATGTTAAGAGACCTTTTTTGTAGAGAATTAAGTTTCCTACTTTTTATGTTCTATGATATTTTTTGATCAGATGCGTAGTTCTCGAGATATATCAAGATATTTAAAAGTTCCGAAGCCGCACCAACATAATAGAGATACAGAAACACCGTGGCCCCTTTCTTTGAGATAACTCTGCACTAGTGCGAGCCGCAAATGCCGCTTCCAGCTTAGCTGTGCAGAAGAAGAACAACAAGAAGAAGAAATATCTCGAAATATGTCCGTCAGGCCCCTTCCCTCGAGATAAATCTGCAAATATCTCGGAAACGAAGCGAGCTATGGCAAAATCTTAAGAGACCTTTTTTGTAGAGAATTAAGTTTCCTACTTTTTATGTGCTATGATATTTTTTGAACTGATGCGTAGTTCTCGAGATATATCAAGATATTTAAAAGTTCCGAAGCCGCACCAACATAATAGAGATACAGAAACACCGTGGCCCCTTTCTTTGAGATAACTCTGCACTAGTGCGAGCCGCAAATGCCACTTCCAGCGTAGCTGTGCAGAAGAAGAACAACAAGAAGAAGAAATATCTCGAAATATGTCCGTTAGGCCCCTTCCCTTGAGATAAATGTGCAAATATCTCGGAAACGAAGCGAGCTATGGCAAAATGTTGAGAGACTTTTTTTGTAGAGAATTAAGTTTCCTACTATTTATGTTGTATGATATTTTTTGATCAGATGCGTAGTTCTCGAGATATATCAAGATATTTAAAAGTTCCGAAGCCGCACCAACATAATAGAGATACAGAAACACCGTGGCCCCTTTCTTTGAGATTACTCTGCACTATTGCGAGCTGGAAATGCCACGTCCAGTTTAGCTGTGCAGAAGAAGAACAACAAGAAGAAATATCTCGAAATATGTCCGTCAGGCCCGTTCCTTTGAGCTGAATCTGCAAATATCTCGGAAACGAAGCGAGCTATGGCAAAATGTTAAGAGACGTTTTTTGTAGAGAATTATGTTTCCTACAATTTATGTTGTATGATATTTTTTGATCAGAAACGTAGTTTTCGAGATATATCGAGATATTTAAAAGTTCCGAAGCCGCACCAACATAATAGAGATACAGAAACACCGTGGCCCCTTTCTTTGAGATAACTCTGCACTAGTGCGAGCCGCAAATGCCACTTCCAGCTTAGCTGTGCAGAAGAAGAACAACAAGAAGACGAAATATCTCGAAACATGTCCGTCAGGCCCCTTCCCTTGAGATATATCTGCAAATATCTCGGGAACGAAGCGAGCTATGGCAAAATGTTAAGAGACGTTTTTTGTAGAGAATTATGTTTCCTACAATTTATGTTCTATGATATTTTTTGATCAGAAGCGTAGTTTTCGAGATATATCAAGATATTTAAAAGCTCCGAAGCCGCAACAACATAATAGAGATACAGAAACACCGTGGCCCATTTCTTTGAGATAACTCTGCACTACTGCGAGCTGCAAATGCCACTTCCAGCTTAGCTGTGCAGAAGAAGAACAACAAGAAGAAGAAATATCTCCAAATATGTCCGTCAGGCCCCTTCCCTCGAGATAAATCTGCAAATATCTCGGAAACGAAGCGAGCTATGGCAAAATGTTTATAGACCTTTTTTGTAGAGAATTAAGTTTCCTACTTTTTATGTTCTATGATATTGTTTGATTGGATGCGTAGTTCTCGAGATATATCAAGATATTTAAAAGTGCCGAAGCCGCACCAACATAATAGAGATACAGAAACACCGTGGCCCCTTTCTTTGAGATAACTCTGCACTATTGCGAGCTGTAAATGCCACGTCCAGCTTAGCTGTGCAGAAGAAGAACAACAAGAAGAAGAAATATCACGAAATATGTCCGTCAGGCCCCTTCCCTTGAGATAAATCTGCAAATATCTCGGAAACGAAGCGAGCAATGGCAAAATGTTAAGAGACCTTTTTTGTAGAGAATTAAGTTTCCTACTTTTTATGTTCTATGATATTTTTTGATCAGATGCGTAGTTCTCGAGATATATCAAGATATTTAAAAGTTCCGAAGCCGCACCAACATAATAGAGATACAGAAACACCGTGGCCCCTTTCTTTGAGGTAACTCTGCACTATTGCGAGCTGCAAATGCCACTTCCAGCTTAGCTGTGCAGAAGAAGAACAACAAGAAGAAGAAATATCTCGAAATATGTCCGTCAGGCCCCTTCCCTTGAGATAAATCTGCAAATATCTCGGAAACGAAGCGAGCTATGGCAAAATGTTAAGAGACCTTTTTTGTAGAGAATTAAGTTTCCTACTTTTTATGTTCTATGATGTTTTTTGATCAGATGCGTAGTTCTCGAGATATATCAAGATATTTAAAAGTTCCGAAGCCGCACCAACATAATAGAGATACAGAAACACCGTGGCCCCTTTCTTTGAGATAACTCTGCACTAGTGCGAGCCGCAAATGCCGCTTCCAGCTTAGCTGTGCAGAAGAAGAACAACAAGAAGAAGAAATATCTCGAAATATGTCCGTCAGGCCCCTTCCCTCGAGATAAATCTGCAAATATCTCGGAAACGAAGCGAGCTATGGCAAAATCTTAAGAGACCTTTTTTGTAGAGAATTAAGTTTCCTACTTTTTATGTGCTATGATATTTTTTGAACTGATGCGTAGTTCTCGAGATATATCACGATATTTAAAAGTTCCGAAGCCGCAACAACATAATAGAGATACAGAAACACCGTGGCCCATTTCTTTGAGATAACTCTGCACTACTGCGAGCTGCAAATGCCACTTCCAGCTTAGCTGTGCAGAAGAAGAACAACAAGAAGAAGAAATATCTCCAAATATGTCCGTCAGGCCCCTTCCCTCGAGATAAATCTGCAAATATCTCGGAAACGAAGCGAGCTATGGCAAAATGTTAAGAGACCTTTTTTGTAGAGAATTAAGTTTCCTACTTTTTATGTTCTATGATATTTTTTGATCAGATGCGTAGTTCTCGAGATATATCAAGATATTTAAAAGTTCCGAAGCCGCACCAACATAATAGAGATACAGAAACACCGTGGCCCCTTTCTTTGAGGTAACTCTGCACTATTGCGAGCTGCAAATGCCACTTCCAGCTTAGCTGTGCAGAAGAAGAACAACAAGAAGAAGAAATATCTCGAAATATGTCCGTCAGGCCCCTTCCCTTGAGATAAATCTGCAAATATCTCGGAAACGAAGCGAGCTATGGCAAAATGTTAAGAGACCTTTTTTGTAGAGAATTAAGTTTCCTACTTTTTATGTTCTATGATGTTTTTTGATCAGATGCGTAGTTCTCGAGATATATCAAGATATTTAAAAGTTCCGAAGCCGCACCAACATAATAGAGATACAGAAACACCGTGGCCCCTTTCTTTGAGATAACTCTGCACTAGTGCGAGCCGCAAATGCCGCTTCCAGCTTAGCTGTGCAGAAGAAGAACAACAAGAAGAAGAAATATCTCGAAATATGTCCGTCAGGCCCCTTCCCTCGAGATAAATCTGCAAATATCTCGGAAACGAAGCGAGCTATGGCAAAATCTTAAGAGACCTTTTTTGTAGAGAATTAAGTTTCCTACTTTTTATGTGCTATGATATTTTTTGAACTGATGCGTAGTTCTCGAGATATATCAAGATATTTAAAAGTTCCGAAGCCGCACCAACATAATAGAGATACAGAAACACCGTGGCCCCTTTCTTTGAGATTACTCTGCACTATTGCGAGCTGGAAATGCCACGTCCAGTTTAGCTGTGCAGAAGAAGAACAACAAGAAGAAATATCTCGAAATATGTCCGTCAGGCCCGTTCCTTTGAGCTGAATCTGCAAATATCTCGGAAACGAAGCGAGCTATGGCAAAATGTTAAGAGACGTTTTTTGTAGAGAATTATGTTTCCTACAATTTATGTTGTATGATATTTTTTGATCAGAAGCGTAGTTTTCGAGATATATCGAGATATTTAAAAGTTCCGAAGCCGCACCAACATAATAGAGATACAGAAACACCGTGGCCCCTTTCTTTGAGATAACTCTGCACTAGTGCGAGCCGCAAATGCCACTTCCAGCTTAGCTGTGCAGAAGAAGAACAACAAGAAGACGAAATATCTCGAAACATGTCCGTCAGGCCCCTTCCCTTGAGATATATCTGCAAATATCTCGGGAACGAAGCGAGCTATGGCAAAATGTTAAGAGACGTTTTTTGTAGAGAATTATGTTTCCTACAATTTATGTTCTATGATATTTTTTGATCAGAAGCGTAGTTTTCGAGATATATCAAGATATTTAAAAGCTCCGAAGCCGCAACAACATAATAGAGATACAGAAACACCGTGGCCCATTTCTTTGAGATAACTCTGCACTACTGCGAA
This sequence comes from Osmia lignaria lignaria, assembly GCF_051020975.1. Classification (NCBI taxonomy): domain Eukaryota; kingdom Metazoa; phylum Arthropoda; class Insecta; order Hymenoptera; family Megachilidae; genus Osmia; species Osmia lignaria. The sequence goes on along the minus strand of NW_027478158.1, from coordinate 30,663,061 downwards.
CTGCAAATGCCACTTCCAGCTTAGCTGTGCAGAAGAAGAACAACAAGAAGAAGAAATATCTCCAAATATGTCCGTCAGGCCCCTTCCCTCGAGATAAATCTGCAAATATCTCGGAAACGAAGCGAGCTATGGCAAAATGTTTATAGACCTTTTTTGTAGAGAATTAAGTTTCCTACTTTTTATGTTCTATGATATTGTTTGATTAGATGCGTAGTTCTCGAGATATATCAAGATATTTAAAAGTTCCGAAGCCGCACCAACATAATAGAGATACAGAAACACCGTGGCCCCTTTCTTTGAGATAACTCTGCACTACTGCGAGCTGTAAATGCCACGTCCAGCTTAGCTGTGCAGAAGAAGAACAACAAGAAGAAGAAATATCACGAAATATGTCCGTCAGGCCCCTTCCCTGGAGATAAATCTGCAAATATCTCGGAAACGAAGCGAGCTATGGCAAAATGTTGAGAGACCTTTTTTGTAGAGAATTAACTTTCCTACTTTTTATGTTGTATGATATTTTTTGATCAGATGCGTAGTTCTCGAGATATATCAAGATATTTAAAAGTTCCGAAGCCGCACCAACATAATAGAGATACAGAAACACCGTGGCCCCTTTCTTTGAGATAACTCTGCACTAGTGCGAGCCGCAAATGCCGCTTCCAGCTTAGCTGTGCAGAAGAAGAACAACAAGAAGAAGAAATATCTCGAAATATGTCCGTCAGGCCCCTTCCCTCGAGATAAATCTGCAAATATCTCGGAAACGAAGCGAGCTATGGCAAAATCTTAAGAGACCTTTTTTGTAGAGAATTAAGTTTCCTACTTTTTATGTGCTATGATATTTTTTGAACTGATGCGTAGTTCTCGAGATATATCAAGATATTTAAAAGTTCCGAAGCCGCACCAACATAATAGAGATACAGAAACACCGTGGCCCCTTTCTTTGAGATAACTCTGCACTAGTGCGAGCCGCAAATGCCACTTCCAGCGTAGCTGTGCAGAAGAAGAACAACAAGAAGAAGAAATATCTCGAAATATGTCCGTTAGGCCCCTTCCCTTGAGATAAATGTGCAAATATCTCGGAAACGAAGCGAGCTATGGCAAAATGTTGAGAGACTTTTTTTGTAGAGAATTAAGTTTCCTACTATTTATGTTCTATGATATTTTTTGATCAGATGCGTAGTTCTCGAGATATATCAAGATATTTAAAAGTTCCGAAGCCGCACCAACATAATAGAGATACAGAAACACCGTGGCCCCTTTCTTTGAGATTACTCTGCACTACTGCGAGCTGCAAATGCCACGACCAGTTTAGCTGTGCAGAAGAAGAACAACAAGAAGAAATATCTCGAAATATGTCCGTCAGGCCCGTTCCTTTGAGCTGAATCTGCAAATATCTCGGAAACGAAGCGAGCTATGGCAAAATGTTAAGAGACGTTTTTTGTAGAGAATTATGTTTCCTACAATTTATGTTGTATGATATTTTTTGATCAGAAGCGTAGTTTTCGAGATATATCGAGATATTTAAAAGTTCCGAAGCCGCACCAACATAATAGAGATACAGAAACACCGTGGCCCCTTTCTTTGAGATAACTCTGCACTAGTGCGAGCCGCAAATGCCACTTCCAGCTTAGCTGTGCAGAAGAAGAACAACAAGAAGAAGAAATATCTCGAAACATGTCCGTCAGGCCCCTTCCCTTGAGATATATCTGCAAATATCTCGGGAACGAAGCGAGCTATGGCAAAATGTTAAGAGACGTTTTTTGTAGAGAATTATGTTTCCTACAATTTATGTTCTATGATATTTTTTGATCAGAAGCGTAGTTTTCGAGATATATCAAGATATTTAAAAGCTCCGAAGCCGCAACAACATAATAGAGATACAGAAACACCGTGGCCCATTTCTTTGAGATAACTCTGCACTACTGCGAGCTGCAAATGCCACTTCCAGCTTAGCTGTGCAGAAGAAGAACAACAAGAAGAAGAAATATCTCCAAATATGTCCGTCAGGCCCCTTCCCTCGAGATAAATCTGCAAATATCTCGGAAACGAAGCGAGCTATGGCAAAATGTTTATAGACCTTTTTTGTAGAGAATTAAGTTTCCTACTTTTTATGTTCTATGATATTGTTTGATTGGATGCGTAGTTCTCGAGATATATCAAGATATTTAAAAGTTCCGAAGCCGCACCAACATAATAGAGATACAGAAACACCGTGGCCCCTTTCTTTGAGATAACTCTGCACTATTGCGAGCTGTAAATGCCACGTCCAGCTTAGCTGTGCAGAAGAAGAACAACAAGAAGAAGAAATATCTCGAAATATGTCCGTCAGGCCCCTTCCCTTGAGATAAATCTGCAAATATCTCGGAAACGAAGCGACCTATGGCAAAATGTTAAGAGACCTTTTTTGTAGAGAATTAAGTTTCCTACTTTTTATGTTCTATGATATTTTTTGATCAGATGCGTAGTTCTTGAGATATATCGAAATATTTAAAAGTTCCGAAGCCGCACCAACATAATAGAGATACAGAAACACCGTGGCCCCTTTCTTTGAGATAACTCTGCACTATTGCGAGCTGCAAATGCCACTTCCAGCTTAGCTGTGCAGAAGAAGAACAACAAGAAGAAGAAATATCTCCAAATATGTCCGTCAGGCCCCTTCCCTCGAGATAAATCTGCAAATATCTCGGAAACGAAGCGAGCTATGGCAAAATGTTTATAGACCTTTTTTGTAGAGAATTAAGTTTCCTACTTTTTATGTTCTATGATATTGTTTGATTAGATGCGTAGTTCTCGAGATATATCAAGATATTTAAAAGTTCCGAAGCCGCACCAACATAATAGAGATACAGAAACACCGTGGCCCCTTTCTTTGAGATAACTCTGCACTACTGCGAGCTGTAAATGCCACGTCCAGCTTAGCTGTGCAGAAGAAGAACAACAAGAAGAAGAAATATCTCGAAATATGTCCGTCAGGCCCCTTCCCTTGAGATAAATCTGCAAATATCTCGGAAACGAAACGAGCTATGGCAAAATGTTAAGAGACCTTTTTTGTAGAGAATTAAGTTTCCTACTTTTTATGTTCTATGATATTTTTTGATCAGATGCGTAGTTCTCGAGATATATCCAGATATTTAAAAGTTCCGAAGCGGCACCAACATAATAGAGATACAGAAACACCGTGGCCCCTTTCTTTGAGGTAACTCTGCACTATTGCGAGCTGCAAATGCCACTTCCAGCTTAGCTGTGCAGAAGAAGAACAACAAGAAGAAGAAATATCCCGAAATATGCCCGTCAGGCCCGTTCCCTTGAGATAAATCTGCAAATATCTCGGGAACGAAGCGAGCTATGGCAAAATGTTAAGAGACGTTTTTTGTAGAGAATTATGTTTCCTACAATTTATGTTCTATGATATTTTTTGATCAGAAGCGTAGTTTTCGAGATATATCAAGATATTTAAAAGCTCCGAAGCCGCAACAACATAATAGAGATACAGAAACACCGTGGCCCATTTCTTTGAGATAACTCTGCACTACTGCGAGCTGCAAATGCCACTTCCAGCTTAGCTGTGCAGAAGAAGAACAACAAGAAGAAGAAATATCTCCAAATATGTCCGTCAGGCCCCTTCCCTCGAGATAAATCTGCAAATATCTCGGAAACGAAGCGAGCTATGGCAAAATGTTTATAGACCTTTTTTGTAGAGAATTAAGTTTCCTACTTTTTATGTTCTATGATATTGTTTGATTGGATGCGTAGTTCTCGAGATATATCAAGATATTTAAAAGTTCCGAAGCCGCACCAACATAATAGAGATACAGAAACACCGTGGCCCCTTTCTTTGAGATAACTCTGCACTATTGCGAGCTGTAAATGCCACGTCCAGCTTAGCTGTGCAGAAGAAGAACAACAAGAAGAAGAAATATCTCGAAATATGTCCGTCAGGCCCCTTCCCTTGAGATAAATCTGCAAATATCTCGGAAACGAAGCGACCTATGGCAAAATGTTAAGAGACCTTTTTTGTAGAGAATTAAGTTTCCTACTTTTTATGTTCTATGATATTTTTTGATCAGATGCGTAGTTCTTGAGATATATCGAAATATTTAAAAGTTCCGAAGCCGCACCAACATAATAGAGATACAGAAACACCGTGGCCCCTTTCTTTGAGATAACTCTGCACTATTGCGAGCTGCAAATGCCACTTCCAGCTTAGCTGTGCAGAAGAAGAACAACAAGAAGAAGAAATATCTCCAAATATGTCCGTCAGGCCCCTTCCCTCGAGATAAATCTGCAAATATCTCGGAAACGAAGCGAGCTATGGCAAAATGTTTATAGACCTTTTTTGTAGAGAATTAAGTTTCCTACTTTTTATGTTCTATGATATTGTTTGATTAGATGCGTAGTTCTCGAGATATATCAAGATATTTAAAAGTTCCGAAGCCGCACCAACATAATAGAGATACAGAAACACCGTGGCCCCTTTCTTTGAGATAACTCTGCACTACTGCGAGCTGTAAATGCCACGTCCAGCTTAGCTGTGCAGAAGAAGAACAACAAGAAGAAGAAATATCTCGAAATATGTCCGTCAGGCCCCTTCCCTTGAGATAAATCTGCAAATATCTCGGAAACGAAACGAGCTATGGCAAAATGTTAAGAGACCTTTTTTGTAGAGAATTAAGTTTCCTACTTTTTATGTTCTATGATATTTTTTGATCAGATGCGTAGTTCTCGAGATATATCCAGATATTTAAAAGTTCCGAAGCGGCACCAACATAATAGAGATACAGAAACACCGTGGCCCCTTTCTTTGAGGTAACTCTGCACTATTGCGAGCTGCAAATGCCACTTCCAGCTTAGCTGTGCAGAAGAAGAACAACAAGAAGAAGAAATATCCCGAAATATGCCCGTCAGGCCCGTTCCCTTGAGATAAATCTGCAAATATCTCGGAAACCAAGCGAGCTATGGCAAAATGTTAAGAGACCTTTTTTGTAGAGAAGTAAGTTTCCCACTTTTTATGTTCTATGATATTTTTTGATCAGAAGCGTAGTTCTCGAGATATATCAAGATATTTATAAGTTCCGAAGCCGCACCAACATAATAGAGATACAGAAACACCGTGGCCCCTTTCTTTGAGATAACTCTGCACTAGTGCGAGCCGCAAATGCCGCTTCCAGCTTAGCTGTGCAGAAGAAGAACAACAAGAAGAAGAAATATCTCCAAATATGTCCGTCAGGCCCCTTCCCTCGAGATAAATCTGCAAATATCTCGGAAACGAAGCGAGCTATGGCAAAATGTTTATAGACCTTTTTTGTAGAGAATTAAGTTTCCTACTTTTTATGTTCTATGATATTGTTTGATTGGATGCGTAGTTCTCGAGATATATCAAGATATTTAAAAGTTCCGAAGCCGCACCAACATAATAGAGATACAGAAACACCGTGGCCCCTTTCTTTGAGATAACTCTGCACTATTGCGAGCTGTAAATGCCACGTCCAGCTTAGCTGTGCAGAAGAAGAACAACAAGAAGAAGAAATATCACGAAATATGTCCGTCAGGCCCCTTCCCTGGAGATAAATCTGCAAATATCTCGGAAACGAAGCGAGCTATGGCAAAATGTTGAGAGACCTTTTTTGTAGAGAATTAACTTTCCTACTTTTTATGTTCTATGATATTTTTTGATCAGATGCGTAGTTCTCGAGATATATCAAGATATTTAAAAGTTCCGAAGCCGCACCAACATAATAGAGATACAGAAACACCGTGGCCCCTTTCTTTGAGATAACTCTGCACTAGTGCGAGCCGCAAATGCCGCTTCCAGCTTAGCTGTGCATAAGAAGAACAACAAGAAGAAGAAATATCTCGAAATATGTCCGTCAGGCCCCTTCCCTTGAGATAAATCTGCAAATATCTCGGAAACGAAACGAGCTATGGCAAAATGTTAAGAGACCTTTTTTGTAGAGAATTAAGTTTCCTACTTTTTATGTTCTATGATATTTTTTGATCAGATGCGTAGTTCTCGAGATATATCCAGATATTTAAAAGTTCCGAAGCGGCACCAACATAATAGAGATACAGAAACACCGTGGCCCCTTTCTTTGAGGTAACTCTGCACTATTGCGAGCTGCAAATGCCACTTCCAGCTTAGCTGTGCAGAAGAAGAACAACAAGAAGAAGAAATATCCCGAAATATGCCCGTCAGGCCCGTTCCCTTGAGATAAATCTGCAAATATCTCGGAAACCAAGCGAGCTATGGCAAAATGTTAAGAGACCTTTTTTGTAGAGAAGTAAGTTTCCCACTTTTTATGTTCTATGATATTTTTTGATCAGAAGCGTAGTTCTCGAGATATATCAAGATATTTATAAGTTCCGAAGCCGCACCAACATAATAGAGATACAGAAACACCGTGGCCCCTTTCTTTGAGATAACTCTGCACTAGTGCGAGCCGCAAATGCCGCTTCCAGCTTAGCTGTGCAGAAGAAGAACAACAAGAAGAAGAAATATCTCCAAATATGTCCGTCAGGCCCCTTCCCTCGAGATAAATCTGCAAATATCTCGGAAACGAAGCGAGCTATGGCAAAATGTTTATAGACCTTTTTTGTAGAGAATTAAGTTTCCTACTTTTTATGTTCTATGATATTGTTTGATTGGATGCGTAGTTCTCGAGATATATCAAGATATTTAAAAGTTCCGAAGCCGCACCAACATAATAGAGATACAGAAACACCGTGGCCCCTTTCTTTGAGATAACTCTGCACTATTGCGAGCTGTAAATGCCACGTCCAGCTTAGCTGTGCAGAAGAAGAACAACAAGAAGAAGAAATATCACGAAATATGTCCGTCAGGCCCCTTCCCTGGAGATAAATCTGCAAATATCTCGGAAACGAAGCGAGCTATGGCAAAATGTTGAGAGACCTTTTTTGTAGAGAATTAACTTTCCTACTTTTTATGTTCTATGATATTTTTTGATCAGATGCGTAGTTCTCGAGATATATCAAGATATTTAAAAGTTCCGAAGCCGCACCAACATAATAGAGATACAGAAACACCGTGGCCCCTTTCTTTGAGATAACTCTGCACTAGTGCGAGCCGCAAATGCCGCTTCCAGCTTAGCTGTGCATAAGAAGAACAACAAGAAGAAGAAATATCTCGAAATATGTCCGTCAGGCCCCTTCCCTCGAGATAAATCTGCAAATATCTCGGAAACGAAGCGAGCTATGGCAAAATCTTAAGAGACCTTTTTTGTAGAGAAGTAAGTTTCCCACTTTTTATGTTCTATGATATTTTTTGATCAGAAGCGTAGTTCTCGAGATATATCAAGATATTTATAAGTTCCGAAGCCGCACCAACATAATAGAGATACAGAAACACCGTGGCCCCTTTCTTTGAGATAACTCTGCACTAGTGCGAGCCGCAAATGCCGCTTCCAGCTTAGCTGTGCAGAAGAAGAACAACAAGAAGAAGAAATATCTCCAAATATGTCCGTCAGGCCCCTTCCCTCGAGATAAATCTGCAAATATCTCGGAAACGAAGCGAGCTATGGCAAAATGTTTATAGACCTTTTTTGTAGAGAATTAAGTTTCCTACTTTTTATGTTCTATGATATTGTTTGATTGGATGCGTAGTTCTCGAGATATATCAAGATATTTAAAAGTTCCGAAGCCGCACCAACATAATAGAGATACAGAAACACCGTGGCCCCTTTCTTTGAGATAACTCTGCACTATTGCGAGCTGTAAATGCCACGTCCAGCTTAGCTGTGCAGAAGAAGAACAACAAGAAGAAGAAATATCACGAAATATGTCCGTCAGGCCCCTTCCCTGGAGATAAATCTGCAAATATCTCGGAAACGAAGCGAGCTATGGCAAAATGTTGAGAGACCTTTTTTGTAGAGAATTAACTTTCCTACTTTTTATGTTCTATGATATTTTTTGATCAGATGCGTAGTTCTCGAGATATATCAAGATATTTAAAAGTTCCGAAGCCGCACCAACATAATAGAGATACAGAAACACCGTGGCCCCTTTCTTTGAGATAACTCTGCACTAGTGCGAGCCGCAAATGCCGCTTCCAGCTTAGCTGTGCATAAGAAGAACAACAAGAAGAAGAAATATCTCGAAATATGTCCGTCAGGCCCCTTCCCTCGAGATAAATCTGCAAATATCTCGGAAACGAAGCGAGCTATGGCAAAATGTTAAGAGACCTTTTTTGTAGGGAATTAAGTTTCCTACTTTTTATGTTCTATGATATTTTTTGATCAGATGCGTAGTTCTTGAGATATATCAAGATATTTAAAAGTGACGAAGCCGCACCAACATAATAGAGATACAGAAACACCGTGGCCCCTTTCTTTGAGATAACTCTGCACGATTGCGAGCTGGAAATGCCACTTTCAGTTTAGCTGTGCAGAAGAAGAACAACAAGAAGAAGAAATATCTCGAAATATGTCCATCAGGACCCTTCCCTTGAGATAAATCTGCAAATATCTCGGAAACGAAGCGAGCAATGGCAAAATGTTAAGAGACCTTTTTTGTAGAGAATTAAGTTTCCTACTTTTTATGTTCTATGATATTTTTTGATCAGATGCGTAGTTCTCGAGATATATCAAGATATTTAAAAGTTCCGAAGCCGCACCAACATAATAGAGATACAGAAACACCGTGGCCCCTTTCTTTGAGGTAACTCTGCACTATTGCGAGCTGCAAATGCCACTTCCAGCTTAGCTGTGCAGAAGAAGAACAACAAGAAGAAGAAATATCTCGAAATATGTCCGTCAGGCCCCTTCCCTTGAGATAAATCTGCAAATATCTCGGAAACGAAGCGAGCAATGGCAAAATGTTAAGAGACCTTTTTTGTAGAGAATTAAGTTTCCTACTTTTTATGTTCTATGATATTTTTTGATCAGATGCGTAGTTCTCGAGATATATCAAGATATTTAAAAGTTCCGAAGCCGCACGAACATAATAGAGATACAGAAACACCGTGGCCCCTTTCTTTGAGGTAACTCTGCACTATTGCGAGCTGCAAATGCCACTTCCAGCTTAGCTGTGCAGAAGAAGAACAACAAGAAGAAGAAATATCTCGAAATATGTCCGTCAGGCCCCTTCCCTTGAGATAAATCTGCAAATATCTCGGAAACGAAGCGAGCTATGGCAAAATGTTAAGAGACCTTTTTTGTAGAGAATTAACTTTCCTACTTTTTATGTTCTATGATATTTTTTGATCAGAAGCGTAGTTTTCGAGATATATCGAAATATTTAAAAGTTCCGAAGCCGCACCAACATAATAGAGATTCAGAAACACCGTGGCCCCTTTCTTTGAGATAACTCTGCACTAGTGCGAGCCGCAAATGCCACTTCCAGCTTAGCTGTGCAGAAGAAGAACAACAAGAAGAAGAAATATCTCGAGATATGTCCGTCAGGCCCCTTCCCTTGAGATACATCTGCAAATATCTCGGAAACGAAGCGAGCTATGGCAAAATGTTAAGAGACCTTTTTTGTAGGGAATTAAGTTTCCTACTTTTTATGTTCTATGATATTTTTTGATCAGATGCGTAGTTCTTGAGATATATCAAGATATTTAAAAGTGACGAAGCCGCACCAACATAATAGAGATACAGAAACACCGTGGCCCCTTTCTTTGAGATAACTCTGCACGATTGCGAGCTGGAAATGCCACTTTCAGTTTAGCTGTGCAGAAGAAGAACAACAAGAAGAAGAAATATCTCGAAATATGTCCATCAGGACCCTTCCCTTGAGATAAATCTGCAAATATCTCGGAAACGAAGCGAGCAATGGCAAAATGTTAAGAGACCTTTTTTGTAGAGAATTAAGTTTCCTACTTTTTATGTTCTATGATATTTTTTGATCAGATGCGTAGTTCTCGAGATATATCAAGATATTTAAAAGTTCCGAAGCCGCACCAACATAATAGAGATACAGAAACACCGTGGCCCCTTTCTTTGAGGTAACTCTGCACTATTGCGAGCTGCAAATGCCACTTCCAGCTTAGCTGTGCAGAAGAAGAACAACAAGAAGAAGAAATATCTCGAAATATGTCCGTCAGGCCCCTTCCCTTGAGATAAATCTGCAAATATCTCGGAAACGAAGCGAGCAATGGCAAAATGTTAAGAGACCTTTTTTGTAGAGAAATAAGTTTCCTACTTTTTATGTTCTATGATATTTTTTGATCAGATGCGTAGTTCTCGAGATATATCAAGATATTTAAAAGTTCCGAAGCCGCACGAACATAATAGAGATACAGAAACACCGTGGCCCCTTTCTTTGAGGTAACTCTGCACTATTGCGAGCTGCAAATGCCACTTCCAGCTTAGCTGTGCAGAAGAAGAACAACAAGAAGAAGAAATATCTCGAAATATGTCCGTCAGGCCCCTTCCCTTGAGATAAATCTGCAAATATCTCGGAAACGAAGCGAGCTATGGCAAAATGTTGAGAGACCTTTTTTGTAGAGAATTAACTTTCCTACTTTTTATGTTCTATGATATTTTTTGATCAGAAGCGTAGTTTTCGAGATATATCGAAATATTTAAAAGTTCCGAAGCCGCACCAACATAATAGGGATTCAGAAACACCGTGGCCCCTTTCTTTGAGATAACTCTGCTCTAGTGCGAGCCGCAAATGCCACTTCCAGCTTAGCTGTGCAGAAGAAGAACAACAAGAAGAAGAAATATCTCGAGATATGTCCGTCAGGCCCCTTCCCTTGAGATACATCTGCAAATATCTCGGAAACGAAGCGAGCTATGGCAAAATGTTAAGAGACCTTTTTTGTAGGGAATTAAGTTTCCTACTTTTTATGTTCTATGGTATTTTTTGATCAGATGCGTAGTTCTTGAGATATATCAAGATATTTAAAAGTGACGAAGCCGCACCAACATAATAGAGATACAGAAACACCGTGGCCCCTTTCTTTGAGATTACTCTGCACTATTGCGAGCTGGAAATGCCACTCCCAGTTTAGCTGTGCAGAAGAAGAACAACAAGAAGAAATATCTCGAAATATGTCCGTCAGGCCCGTTCCTTTGAGCTGAATCTGCAAATATCTCGGAAACGAAGCGAGCTATGGCAAAATGTTAAGAGACGTTTTTTGTAGAGAATTATGTTTCCTACAATTTATGTTCTATGAGATTTTTTGATCAGAAGCGTAGTTTTCGAGATATATCAAGATGTTTAAAAGCTCCGAAGCCGCACCAACATAATAGAGATACAGAAACACCGTGGCCCATTTCTTTGAGATAACTCTGCACTACTGCGAGCTGCAAATGCCACTTCCAGCTTAGCTGTGCAGAAGAAGAACAACAAGAAGAAGAAATATCCCGAAATATGCCCGTCAGGCCCGTTCCCTTGAGATAAATCTGCAAATATCTCGGAAACCAAGCGAGCTATGGCAAAATGTTAAGAGACTTTTTTTGTAGAGAATTAAGTTTCCTACTTTTTATGTTCTATGATATTTTTTGATCAGATGCGTAGTTCTCGAGATATATCAAGATATTTAAAAGTTCCGAAGCCGCACCAACATAATAGAGATACAGAAACACCGTGGCCCCTTTCTTTGAGATAACTCTGCACTAGTGCGAGCCGCAAATGCCGCTTCCAGCTTAGCTGTGCAGAAGAAGAACAACAAGAAGAAGAAATATCTCGAAATATGTCCGTCAGGCCCCTTCCCTTGAGATACATCTGCAAATATCTCGGAAACGAAGCGAGCTATGGCAAAATGTTTAGAGACCTTTCTTGTAGAGAATTAAGTTTCCTACTTTTTATGTAGTATGATATTTTTTGATCAGATGCGTAGTTCTCGAGATATATCATGATATTTAAAAGTTCCGAAGCCGCACCAACATAATAGAGATACAGAAACACCGTGGCCCCTTTCTTTGAGATAACTCTGCACTAGTGCGAGCCGCAAATGCCACTTCCAGCGTAGCTGTGCAGAAGAAGAACAACAAGAAGAAGAAATATCTCGAAATATGTCCGTTAGGCCCCTTCCCTTGAGATAAATGTGCAAATATCTCGGAAACGATGCGAGCTATGGCAAAATGTTGAGAGACTTTTTTTGTAGAGAATTAAGTTTCCTACTATTTATGTTCTATGATATTTTTTGATCAGATGCGTAGTTTTCGAGATATATCAAGATGTTTAAAAGCTCCGAAGCCGCACCAACATAATAGAGATACAGAAACACCGTGGCCCCTTTCTTTGAGGTAACTCTGCACTACTGCGAGCTGCAAATGCCACTTCCAGCTTAGCTGTGCAGAAGAAGAACAACAAGAAGAAGAAATATCTCGAAATATGTCCGTCAGGCCCCTTCCCTTGAGATAAATCTGCAAATATCTCGGAAACGAAGCGAGCTATGGCAAAATGTTAAGAGACCTTTTTTGTAGAGAATTAAATTTGCTACTTTTTATGTTCTATGATATTTTTTGATCAGATGCGTAGTTCTCGAGATATATCCAGATATTTAAAAGTTCCGAAGCGGCACCAACATAATAGAGATACAGAAACACCGTGGCCCCTTTCTTTGAGGTAACTCTGCACTATTGCGAGCTGCAAATGCCACTTCCAGCTTAGCTGTGCAGAAGAAGAACAACAAGAAGAAGAAATATCCCGAAATATGCCCGTCAGGCCCGTTCCCTTGAGATAAATCTGCAAATATCTCGGAAACCAAGCGAGCTATGGCAAAATGTTAAGAGACTTTTTTTGTAGAGAATTAAGTTTCCTACTTTTTATGTTCTATGATATTTTTTGATCAGATGCGTAGTTCTCGAGATATATCAAGATATTTAAAAGTTCCGAAGCCGCACCAACATAATAGAGATACAGAAACACCGTGGCCCCTTTCTATGAGATAACTCTGCACTATTGCGAGCTGCAAATGCCACTTCCAGCTTAGCTGTGCAGAAGAAGAACAACAAGAAGAAGAAATATCTCGAAATATGTCCGTCAGGCCCCTTCCCTTGAGATAAATCTGCAAATATCTTGGAAACGAAGCGAGCTATGGCAGAATCTTAAGAGACCTTTTTTGTAGAGAATTAAGTTTCCTACTTTTTATGTGCTATGATATTTTTTGAACTGATGCGTAGTTCTCGAGATATATCAAGATATTTAAAAGTTCCGAAGCCGCACCAACATAATAGAGATACAGAAACACCGTGGCCCCTTTCTTTGAGATAACTCTGCACTATTGCGAGCTGTAAATGCCACTTCCAGCTTAGCTGTGCAGAAGAAGAACAACAAGAAGAAGAAATATCTCGAAATATGTCCGTCAGGCCCCTTCCCTTGAGATAAATCTGCAAATATCTCGGAAACGAAGCGAGCTATGGCAAAATATTGAGAGACCTTTTTTGTAGAGAATTAAGTTTCCTACTTTTTATGTTCTATGATATTTTTTGATCAGATGCGTAGTTCTCGAGATATATCAAGATATTTAAAAGTTCCGAAGCCGCACCAACATAATAGAGATACAGAAACACCGTGGCCCCTTTCTTTGAGATAACTCTGCACTATTGCGAGCTGCAAATGCCACTTCCAGCTTAGCTGTGCAGAAGAAGAACAACAAGAAGAAGAAATATCTCGAAATATGTCCGTCAGGCCCCTTCCCTTGAGATAAATCTGCAAATATCTCGGAAACGAAGCGAGCTATGGCAAAATGTTAAGAGACCTTTTTTGTAGAGAATTAAGTTTCCTACTTTTTATGTTCTATGATGTTTTTTGATCAGATGCGTAGTTCTCGAGATATATCAAGATATTTAAAAGTTCCGAAGCCGCACCAACATAATAGAGATACAGAAACACCGTGGCCCCTTTCTTTGAGATAACTCTGCACTAGTGCGAGCCGCAAATGCCGCTTCCAGCTTAGCTGTGCAGAAGAAGAACAACAAGAAGAAGAAATATCTCGAAATATGTCCGTCAGGCCCCTTCCCTCGAGATAAATCTGCAAATATCTCGGAAACGAAGCGAGCTATGGCAAAATCTTAAGAGACCTTTTTTGTAGAGAATTAAGTTTCCTACTTTTTATGTGCTATGATATTTTTTGAACTGATGCGTAGTTCTCGAGATATATCAAGATATTTAAAAGTTCCGAAGCCGCACCAACATAATAGAGATACAGAAACACCGTGGCCCCTTTCTTTGAGATAACTCTGCACTATTGCGAGCTGTAAATGCCACTTCCAGCTTAGCTGTGCAGAAGAAGAACAACAAGAAGAAGAAATATCTCGAAATATGTCCGTCAGGCCCCTTCCCTTGAGATAGATCTGCAAATATCTCGGAAACGAAGCGAGCTATGGCAAAATGTTAAGAGACCTTTTTTGTAGAGAATTAAGTTTCCTACTTTTTATGTTCTATGATATTTTTTGATCAGATGCGTAGTTCTCGAAATATATCAAGATATTTAAAAGTTCCGAAGCCGCACCAACATAATAGAGATACAGAAACACCGTGGCCCCTTTCTTTGAGATAACTCTGCACTATTGCGAGCTGGAAATGCCACTTCCAGTTTAGCTGTGCAGAAGAAGAACAACAAGAAGAAGAAATATCTCGAAATATGTCCATCAGGACCCTTCCCTTGAGATAAATCTGCAAATATCTCGGAAACGAACCGAGCAATGGCAAAATGTTAAGAGACCTTTTTTGTAGAGAATTAAGTTTCCTACTTTTTATGTTCTATGATATTTTTTGATCAGATGCGTAGTTCTCGAGATATATCAAGATATTTAAAAGTTCCGAAGCCGCACCAACATAATAGAGATACAGAAACACCGTGGCCCCTTTCTTTGAGATAACTCTGCACTATTGCGAGCTGCAAATGCCACTTCCAGCTTAGCTGTGCAGAAGAAGAACAACAAGAAGAAGAAATATCTCGAAATATGTCCGTCAGGCCCCTTCCCTTGAGATAAATCTGCAAATATCTCGGAAACGAAGCGAGCTATGGCAAAATGTTAAGAGACCTTTTTTGTAGAGAATTAAGTTTCCTACTTTTTATGTTCTATGATGTTTTTTGATCAGATGCGTAGTTCTCGAGATATATCAAGATATTTAAAAGTTCCGAAGCCGCACCAACATAATAGAGATACAGAAACACCGTGGCCCCTTTCTTTGAGATAACTCTGCACTAGTGCGAGCCGCAAATGCCGCTTCCAGCTTAGCTGTGCAGAAGAAGAACAACAAGAAGAAGAAATATCTCGAAATATGTCCGTCAGGCCCCTTCCCTCGAGATAAATCTGCAAATATCTCGGAAACGAAGCGAGCTATGGCAAAATCTTAAGAGACCTTTTTTGTAGAGAATTAAGTTTCCTACTTTTTATGTGCTATGATATTTTTTGAACTGATGCGTAGTTCTCGAGATATATCAAGATATTTAAAAGTTCCGAAGCCGCACCAACATAATAGAGATACAGAAACACCGTGGCCCCTTTCTTTGAGATAACTCTGCACTATTGCGAGCTGTAAATGCCACTTCCAGCTTAGCTGTGCAGAAGAAGAACAACAAGAAGAAGAAATATCTCGAAATATGTCCGTCAGGCCCCTTCCCTTGAGATAAATCTGCAAATATCTCGGAAACGAAGCGAGCTATGGCAAAATGTTGAGAGACCTTTTTTGTAGAGAATTAAGTTTCCTACTTTTTATGTTCCATGATATTTTTTGATCAGATGCGTAGTTCTCGAGATATATCAAGATATTTAAAAGTTCCGAAGCCGCACCAACATAATAGAGATACAGAAACACCGTGGCCCCTTTCTTTGAGATAACTCTGCACTATTGCGGGCTGGAAATGCCACTTCCAGTTTAGCTGTGCAGAAGAAGAACGACAAGAAGAAGAAATATCTCGAAATATGTCCGTCAGGCCCCTTCCCTTGAGATAGATCTGCAAATATCTCGGAAACGAAGCGAGCTATGGCAAAATGTTAAGAGACCTTTTTTGTAGAGAATTAAGTTTCCTACTTTTTATGTTCTATGATATTTTTTGATCAGATGCGTAGTTCTCGAAATATATCAAGATATTTAAAAGTTCCGAAGCCGCACCAACATAATAGAGATACAGAAACACCGTGGCCCCTTTCTTTGAGATAACTCTGCACTATTGCGAGCTGGAAATGCCACTTCCAGTTTAGCTGTGCAGAAGAAGAACAACAAGAAGAAGAAATATCTCGAAATATGTCCATCAGGACCCTTCCCTTGAGATAAATCTGCAAATATCTCGGAAACGAACCGAGCAATGGCAAAATGTTAAGAGACCTTTTTTGTAGAGAATTAAGTTTCCTACTTTTTATGTTCTATGATATTTTTTGATCAGATGCGTAGTTCTCGAGATATATCAAGATATTTAAAAGTTCCGAAGCCGCACCAACATAATAGAGATACAGAAACACCGTGGCCCCTTTCTTTGAGATAACTCTGCACTATTGCGAGCTGCAAATGCCACTTCCAGCTTAGCTGTGCAGAAGAAGAACAACAAGAAGAAGAAATATCTCGAAATATGTCCGTCAGGCCCCTTCCCTTGAGATAAATCTGCAAATATCTCGGAAACGAAGCGAGCTATGGCAAAATGTTAAGAGACCTTTTTTGTAGAGAATTAAGTTTCCTACTTTTTATGTTCTATGATGTTTTTTGATCAGATGCGTAGTTCTCGAGATATATCAAGATATTTAAAAGTTCCGAAGCCGCACCAACATAATAGAGATACAGAAACACCGTGGCCCCTTTCTTTGAGATAACTCTGCACTAGTGCGAGCCGCAAATGCCGCTTCCAGCTTAGCTGTGCAGAAGAAGAACAACAAGAAGAAGAAATATCTCGAAATATGTCCGTCAGGCCCCTTCCCTCGAGATAAATCTGCAAATATCTCGGAAACGAAGCGAGCTATGGCAAAATCTTAAGAGACCTTTTTTGTAGAGAATTAAGTTTCCTACTTTTTATGTGCTATGATATTTTTTGAACTGATGCGTAGTTCTCGAGATATATCAAGATATTTAAAAGTTCCGAAGCCGCACCAACATAATAGAGATACAGAAACACCGTGGCCCCTTTCTTTGAGATAACTCTGCACTATTGCGAGCTGTAAATGCCACTTCCAGCTTAGCTGTGCAGAAGAAGAACAACAAGAAGAAGAAATATCTCGAAATATGTCCGTCAGGCCCCTTCCCTTGAGATAAATCTGCAAATATCTCGGAAACGAAGCGAGCTATGGCAAAATGTTGAGAGACCTTTTTTGTAGAGAATTAAGTTTCCTACTTTTTATGTTCCATGATATTTTTTGATCAGATGCGTAGTTCTCGAGATATATCAAGATATTTAAAAGTTCCGAAGCCGCACCAACATAATAGAGATACAGAAACACCGTGGCCCCTTTCTTTGAGATAACTCTGCACTATTGCGGGCTGGAAATGCCACTTCCAGTTTAGCTGTGCAGAAGAAGAACGACAAGAAGAAGAAATATCTCGAAATATGTCCGTCAGGCCCCTTCCCTTGAGATAGATCTGCAAATATCTCGGAAACGAAGCGAGCTATGGCAAAATGTTAAGAGACCTTTTTTGTAGAGAATTAAGTTTCCTACTTTTTATGTTCTATGATATTTTTTGATCAGATGCGTAGTTCTCGAAATATATCAAGATATTTAAAAGTTCCGAAGCCGCACCAACATAATAGAGATACAGAAACACCGTGGCCCCTTTCTTTGAGATAACTCTGCACTATTGCGAGCTGTAAATGCCACTTCCAGCTTAGCTGTGCAGAAGAAGAACAACAAGAAGAAGAAATATCCCGAAATATGTCCGTCAGGCCCCTTCCCTTGAGATAAATCTGCAAATATCTCGGAACGAAGCGAGCTATGGCAAAATGTTAAGAGACCTTTTTTGTAGAGAATTAAGTTTCCTACTTTTTATGTTCTATGATATTTTTTGATCAGATGCGTAGTTCTCGAGATATATCAAGATATTTAAAAGTTCCGAAGCCGCACCAACATAATAGAGATACAGAAACACCGTGACCCCTTTCTTTGAGATAACTCTGCACTATTGCGAGCTGTAAATGCCACTTCCAGCTTAGCTGTGCAGAAGAAGAACAACAAGAAGAAGAAATATCCCGAAATATGTCCGTCAGGCCCCTTCCCTTGAGATAAATCTGCAAATATCTCGGAACGAAGCGAGCTATGGCAAAATGTTAAGAGACCTTTTTTGTAGAGAATTAAGTTTCCTACTTTTTATGTTCTATGATATTTTTTGATCAGATGCGTAGTTCTCGAGATATATCAAGATATTTAAAAGTTCCGAAGCCGCACCAACATAATAGAGATACAGAAACACCGTGGCCCCTTTCTTTGAGATAACTCTGCACTATTGCGAGCTGCAAATGCCACTTCCAGCTTAGCTGTGCAGAAGAAGAACAACAAGAAGAAGAAATATCTCGAAATATGTCCGTCAGGCCCCTTCCCTTGAGATGTATCTGCAAAAATCTCGGAAACGAAGCGAGCTATGGCAAAATGTTAAGAGACCTTTTTTGTAGAGAATTATGTTTGCTACTTTTTATGTTCTATGATATTTTTTGATCAGATGCGTAGTTCTCGAGATATATCAAGATATTTAAAAGTTCCGAAGCCGCACCAACATAATAGAGATACAGAAACACCGTGGCCCCTTTCTTTGAGATAACTCTGCACTATTGCGAGCTGCAAATGCCGCTTCCAGCTTAGCTGTGCAGAAGAAGAACAACAAGAAGAAGAAATATCTCGAAATATGTCCGTCAGGCCCCTTCCCTTGAGATAAATCTGCAAATATCTCGGAAACGAAGCGAGCTATGGCAAAATGTGAAGAGACCTTTTTTGTAGAGAATTAAGTTTCCGACTTTTTATGTTCTATGATATTTTTTGATCAGATGCGTAGTTCTCGAAATATATCAAGATATTTAAAAGTTCCGAAGCCGCACCAACATAATAGAGATACAGAAACACCGTGGCCCCTTTCTTTGAGATAACTCTGCACTATTGCGAGCTGCAAATGCCGCTTCCAGCTTAGCTGTGCAGAAGAAGAACAACAAGAAGAAGAAATATCTCGAAATATGTCCGTCAGGCCCCTTCCCTTGAGATGTATCTGCAAAAATCTCGGAAACGAAGCGAGCTATGGCAAAATGTTAAGAGACCTTTTTTGTAGAGAATTAAGGTTCCTACTTTTTATGTTCTATGATATTTTTTGATCAGATGCGTAGTTCTCGAGATATATCAAGATATTTAAAAGGTCCGAAGCCGCACCAACATAATAGAGATACAGAAACACCGTGGCCCCTTCCTTTGAGATAACTCTGCACTATTGCGAGCTGTAAATGCCACTTCCAGCTTAGCTGTGCAGAAGAAGAACAACACGAAGGAGAAATATCTCGAAATATGTCCGTCAGGCCCCTTCCCTTGAGATAAATCTGCAAATATCTCGGAAACGAAGCGAGCTATGGCAAAATGTTAAGAGACCTTTTTTGTAGAGAATTAAGGTTCCTACTTTTTATGTTCTATTATATTTTTTGATCAGATGCGTAGTTCTCGAGATATATCAAGATATTTAAAAGGTCCGAAGCCGCACCAACATAATAGAGATACAGAAACACCGTGGCCCCTTCCTTTGAGATAACCCTGCACTATTGCGAGCTGCAAATGCCACTTCCAGCTTAGCTGTGCAGAAGAAGAACAACAAGAAGAAGAAATATCTCGAAATATGTCCGTCAGGCCCCTTCCCTTGAGATAAATCTGCAAATATCTCGGAAACGAAGCGAGCTATGGCAAAATGTTAAGAGACCTTTTTTGTAGAGAATTAAGTTTCCTACTTTTTATGTTCTATGATATTTTTTGATCAGATGCGTAGTTCTCGAGATATATCAAGATATTTAAAAGTTCCGAAGCCGCACCAACATAATAGAGATACAGAAACACCGTGGCCCCTTTCTTTGAGATAACTCTGCACTATTGCGAGCTGTAAATGCCACTTCCAGCTTAGCTGTGCAGAAGAAGAACAACAAGAAGAAGAAATATCCCGAAATATGTCCGTCAGGCCCCTTCCCTTGAGATAAATCTGCAAATATCTCGGAAACCAAGCGAGCTATGGCAAAATGTTAAGAGACCTTTTTTGTAGACAATTAAGTTTCCTACTTTTTATGTTCTATGATATTTTTTGATCAGATGCGTAGTTCTCGAGATATATCAAGATATTTAAAAGTTCCGAAGCCGCACCAACATAATAGAGATACAGAAACACCGTGGCCCCTTCCTTTGAGATAACTCTGCACTATTGCGAGCTGTAAATGCCACTTCCAGCTTAGCTGTGCAGAAGAAGAACAACACGAAGGAGAAATATCTCGAAATATGTCCGTCAGGCCCCTTCCCTTGAGATAAATCTGCAAATATCTCGGAAACGAAGCGAGCTATGGCAAAATGTTAAGAGACCTTTTTTGTAGAGAATTAAGGTTCCTACTTTTTATGTTCTATTATATTTTTTGATCAGATGCGTAGTTCTCGAGATATATCAAGATATTTAAAAGGTCCGAAGCCGCACCAACATAATAGAGATACAGAAACA
The DNA here is from genome assembly GCF_051020975.1 of Osmia lignaria lignaria. NCBI lineage: Eukaryota > Metazoa > Arthropoda > Insecta > Hymenoptera > Megachilidae > Osmia > Osmia lignaria. The sequence goes on along the minus strand of NW_027478158.1, from coordinate 30,642,502 downwards.
CCGTGGCCCCTTCCTTTGAGATAACCCTGCACTATTGCGAGCTGCAAATGCCACTTCCAGCTTAGCTGTGCAGAAGAAGAACAACAAGAAGAAGAAATATCTCGAAATATGTCCGTCAGGCCCCTTCCCATGAGATAAATCTGCAAATATCTCGGAAACGAAGCGAGCTATGGCAAAATGTTAAGAGACCTTTTTTGTAGAGAATTAAGTTTCCTACTTTTTATGTTCTATGATATTTTTTGATCAGATGCGTAGTTCTCGAGATATATCAAGATATTTAAAAGTTCCGAAGCCGCACCAACATAATAGAGATACAGAAACACCGTGGCCCCTTTCTTTGAGATAACTCTGCACTATTGCGAGCTGTAAATGCCACTTCCAGCTTAGCTGTGCAGAAGAAGAACAACAAGAAGAAGAAATATCCCGAAATATGTCCGTCAGGCCCCTTCCCTTGAGATAAATCTGCAAATATCTCGGAAACGAAGCGAGCTATGGCAAAATGTTAAGAGACCTTTTTTGTAGACAATTCAGTTTCCTACTTTTTATGTTCTATGATATTTTTTGATCAGATGCGTAGTTCTCGAGATATATCAAGATATTTAAAAGTTCCGAAGCCGCACCAACATAATAGAGATACAGAAACACCGTGGCCCCTTTCTTTGAGATAACTCTGCACTATTGCGAGCTGCAAATGCCACTTCCAGCTTAGCTGTGCAGAAGAAGAACAACAAGAAGAAGAAATATCTCGAAATATGTCCGTCAGGCCCCTTCCCTTGAGATGTATCTGCAAAAATCTCGGAAACGAAGCGAGCTATGGCAAAATGTTAAGAGACCTTTTTTGTAGAGAATTATGTTTGCTACTTTTTATGTTCTATGATATTTTTTGATCAGATGCGTAGTTCTCGAGATATATCAAGATATTTAAAAGTTCCGAAGCCGCACCAACATAATAGAGATACAGAAACACCGTGGCCCCTTTCTTTGAGATAACTCTGCACTATTGCGAGCTGCAAATGCCGCTTCCAGCTTAGCTGTGCAGAAGAAGAACAACAAGAAGAAGAAATATCTCGAAATATGTCCGTCAGGCCCCTTCCCTTGAGATAAATCTGCAAATATCTCGGAAACGAAGCGAGCTATGGCAAAATGTTAAGAGACCTTTTTTGTAGAGAATTAAGTTTCCGACTTTTTATGTTCTATGATATTTTTTGATCAAATGCGTAGTTCTCGAGATATATCAAGATATTTAAAAGTTCCGAAGCCGCACCAACATAATAGAGATACAGAAACACCGTGGCCCCTTTCTTTGAGATAACTCTGCACTATTGCGAGCTGCAAATGCCACTTCCAGCTTAGCTGTGCAGAAGAAGAACAACAAGAAGAAGAAATATCTCGAAATATGTCCGTCAGGCCCCTTCCCTTGAGATGTATCTGCAAAAATCTCGGAAACGAAGCGAGCTATGGCAAAATGTTAAGAGACCTTTTTTGTAGAGAATTAAGGTTCCTACTTTTTATGTTCTATGATATTTTTTGATCAGATGCGTAGTTCTCGAGATATATCAAGATATTTAAAAGGTCCGAAGCCGCACCAACATAATAGAGATACAGAAACACCGTGGCCCCTTCCTTTGAGATAACTCTGCACTATTGCGAGCTGTAAATGCCACTTCCAGCTTAGCTGTGCAGAAGAAGAACAACACGAAGGAGAAATATCTCGAAATATGTCCGTCAGGCCCCTTCCCTTGAGATAAATCTGCAAATATCTCGGAAACGAAGCGAGCTATGGCAAAATGTTAAGAGACCTTTTTTGTAGAGAATTAAGGTTCCTACTTTTTATGTTCTATGATATTTTTTGATCAGATGCGTAGTTCTCGAGATATATCAAGATATTTAAAAGGTCCGAAGCCGCACCAACATAATAGAGATACAGAAACACCGTGGCCCCTTCCTTTGAGATAACTCTGCACTATTGCGAGCTGCAAATGCCACTTCCAGCTTAGCTGTGTAGAAGAAGAACAACAAGAAGAAGAAATATCTCGAAATATGTCCGTCAGGCCCCTTCCCTTGAGATAAATCTGCAAATATCTCGGAAACGAAGCGAGCTATGGCAAAATGTTGAGAGACCTTTTTTGTAGAGAATTAAGTTTCCTACTTTTTATGTTCTATGATATTTTTTGATCAGATGCGTAGTTCTCGAGATATATCAAGATATTTAAAAGTTCCGAAGCCGCACCAACATAATAGAGATACAGAAACACCGTGGCCCCTTTCTTTGAGATAACTCTGCACTATTGCGAGCTGCAAATGCCACTTCCAGCTTAGCTGTGCAGAAGAAGAACAACAAGAAGAAGAAATATCTCGAAATATGTCCGTCAGGCCCCTTCCCTTGAGATGTATCTGCAAAAATCTCGGAAACGAAGCGAGCTATGGCAAAATGTTAAGAGACCTTTTTTGTAGAGAATTAAGGTTCCTACTTTTTATGTTCTATGATATTTTTTGATCAGATGCGTAGTTCTCGAGATATATCAAGATATTTAAAAGGTCCGAAGCCGCACCAACATAATAGAGATACAGAAACACCGTGGCCCCTTCCTTTGAGATAACTCTGCACTATTGCGAGCTGTAAATGCCACTTCCAGCTTAGCTGTGCAGAAGAAGAACAACACGAAGGCGAAATATCTCGAAATATGTCCGTCAGGCCCCTTCCCTTGAGATAAATCTGCAAATATCTCGGAAACGAAGCGAGCTATGGCAAAATGTTAAGAGACCTTTTTTGTAGAGAATTAAGGTTCCTACTTTTTATGTTCTATGATATTTTTTGATCAGATGCGTAGTTCTCGAGATATATCAAGATATTTAAAAGGTCCGAAGCCGCACCAACATAATAGAGATACAGAAACACCGTGGCCCCTTCCTTTGAGATAACTCTGCACTATTGCGAGCTGCAAATGCCACTTCCAGCTTAGCTGTGTAGAAGAAGAACAACAAGAAGAAGAAATATCTCGAAATATGTCCGTCAGGCCCCTTCCCTTGAGATAAATCTGCAAATATCTCGGAAACGAAGCGAGCTATGGCAAAATGTTGAGAGACCTTTTTTGTAGAGAATTAAGTTTCCTACTTTTTATGTTCTATGATATTTTTTGATCAGATGCGTAGTTCTCGAGATATATCAAGATATTTAAAAGTTCCGAAGCCGCACCAACATAATAGAGATACAGAAACACCGTGGCCCCTTTCTTTGAGATAACTCTGCACTATTGCGGGCTGGAAATGCCACTTCCAGTTTAGCTGTGCAGAAGAAGAACGACAAGAAGAAGAAATATCTCGAAATATGTCCGTCAGGCCCCTTCCCTTGAGATAGATCTGCAAATATCTCGGAAACGAAGCGAGCTATGGCAAAATGTTAAGAGACCTTTTTTGTAGAGAATTAAGTTTCCTACTTTTTATGTTCTATGATATTTTTTGATCAGATGCGTAGTTCTCGAAATATATCAAGATATTTAAAAGTTCCGAAGCCGCACCAACATAATAGAGATACAGAAACACCGTGGCCCCTTTCTTTGAGATAACTCTGCACTATTGCGAGCTGGAAATGCCACTTCCAGTTTAGCTGTGCAGAAGAAGAACAACAAGAAGAAGAAATATCTCGAAATATGTCCATCAGGACCCTTCCCTTGAGATAAATCTGCAAATATCTCGGAAACGAACCGAGCAATGGCAAAATGTTAAGAGACCTTTTTTGTAGAGAATTAAGTTTCCTACTTTTTATGTTCTATGATGTTTTTTGATCAGATGCGTAGTTCTCGAGATATATCAAGATATTTAAAAGTTCCGAAGCCGCACCAACATAATAGAGATACAGAAACACCGTGGCCCCTTTCTTTGAGATAACTCTGCACTAGTGCGAGCCGCAAATGCCGCTTCCAGCTTAGCTGTGCAGAAGAAGAACAACAAGAAGAAGAAATATCTCGAAATATGTCCGTCAGGCCCCTTCCCTCGAGATAAATCTGCAAATATCTCGGAAACGAAGCGAGCTATGGCAAAATCTTAAGAGACCTTTTTTGTAGAGAATTAAGTTTCCTACTTTTTATGTGCTATGATATTTTTTGAACTGATGCGTAGTTCTCGAGATATATCAAGATATTTAAAAGTTCCGAAGCCGCACCAACATAATAGAGATACAGAAACACCGTGGCCCCTTTCTTTGAGATAACTCTGCACTATTGCGAGCTGTAAATGCCACTTCCAGCTTAGCTGTGCAGAAGAAGAACAACAAGAAGAAGAAATATCTCGAAATATGTCCGTCAGGCCCCTTCCCTTGAGATAAATCTGCAAATATCTCGGAAACGAAGCGAGCTATGGCAAAATGTTGAGAGACCTTTTTTGTAGAGAATTATATTTCCTACTTTTTATGTTCCATGATATTTTTTGATCAGATGCGTAGTTCTCGAGATATATCAAGATATTTAAAAGTTCCGAAGCCGCACCAACATAATAGAGATACAGAAACACCGTGGCCCCTTTCTTTGAGATAACTCTGCACTATTGCGGGCTGGAAATGCCACTTCCAGTTTAGCTGTGCAGAAGAAGAACGACAAGAAGAAGAAATATCTCGAAATATGTCCGTCAGGCCCCTTCCCTTGAGATAGATCTGCAAATATCTCGGAAACGAAGCGAGCTATGGCAAAATGTTAAGAGACCTTTTTTGTAGAGAATTAAGTTTCCTACTTTTTATGTTCTATGATATTTTTTGATCAGATGCGTAGTTCTCGAAATATATCAAGATATTTAAAAGTTCCGAAGCCGCACCAACATAATAGAGATACAGAAACACCGTGGCCCCTTTCTTTGAGATAACTCTGCACTATTGCGAGCTGGAAATGCCACTTCCAGTTTAGCTGTGCAGAAGAAGAACAACAAGAAGAAGAAATATCTCGAAATATGTCCGTCAGGCCCCTTCCCTTGAGATGTATCTGCAAAAATCTCGGGAACGAAGCGAGCTATGGCAAAATGTTAAGAGACCTTTTTTGTAGAGAATTAAGTTTCCTACTTTTTATGTTCTATGACATTTTTTGATCAGATGCGTAGTTCTCGAGATATATCAAGATATTTAAAAGTTCCGAAGCCGCACCAACATAATAGAGATACAGAAACACCGTGGCCCCTTTCTTTGAGATAACTCTGCACTATTGCGAGCTGTAAATGCCACTTCCAGCTTAGCTGTGCAGAAGAAGAACAACAAGAAGAAGAAATATCCCGAAATATGTCCGTCAGGCCCCTTCCCTTGAGATAAATCTGCAAATATCTCGGAACGAAGCGAGCTATGGCAAAATGTTAAGAGACCTTTTTTGTAGAGAATTATGTTTGCTACTTTTTATGTTCTATGATATTTTTTGATCAGATGCGTAGTTCTCGAGATATATCAAGATATTTAAAAGGTCCGAAGCCGCACCAACATAATAGAGATACAGAAACACCGTGGCCCCTTCCTTTGAGATAACTCTGCACTATTGCGAGCTGTAAATGCCACTTCCAGCTTAGCTGTGCAGAAGAAGAACAACACGAAGGAGAAATATCTCGAAATATGTCCGTCAGGCCCCTTCCCTTGAGATAGATCTGCAAATATCTCGGAAACAAAGCGAGCTATGGCAAAATGTTAAGAGACCTTTTTTGTAGAGAATTAAGTTTCCTACTTTTTATGTTCTATGATATTTTTTGATCAGATGCGTAGTTCTCGAAATATATCAAGATATTTAAAAGTTCCGAAGCCGCACCAACATAATAGAGATACAGAAACACCGTGGCCCCTTTCTTTGAGATAACTCTGCACTATTGCGAGCTGGAAATGCCACTTCCAGTTTAGCTGTGCAGAAGAAGAACAACAAGAAGAAGAAATATCTCGAAATATGTCCGTCAGGCCCCTTCCCTTGAGATGTATCTGCAAAAATCTCGGGAACGAAGCGAGCTATGGCAAAATGTTAAGAGACCTTTTTTGTAGAGAATTAAGTTTCCTACTTTTTATGTTCTATGATATTTTTTGATCAGATGCGTAGTTCTCGAGATATATCAAGATATTTAAAAGTTCCGAAGCCGCACCAACATAATAGAGATACAGAAACACCGTGGCCCCTTTCTTTGAGATAACTCTGCACTATTGCGAGCTGTAAATGCCACTTCCAGCTTAGCTGTGCAGAAGAAGAACAACAAGAAGAAGAAATATCCCGAAATATGTCCGTCAGGCCCCTTCCCTTGAGATAAATCTGCAAATATCTCGGAACGAAGCGAGCTATGGCAAAATGTTAAGAGACCTTTTTTGTAGAGAATTAAGTTTCCTACTTTTTATGTTCTATGATATTTTTTGATCAGATGCGTAGTTCTCGAGATATATCAAGATATTTAAAAGTTCCGAAGCCGCACCAACATAATAGAGATACAGAAACACCGTGGCCCCTTTCTTTGAGATAACTCTGCACTATTGCGAGCTGTAAATGCCACTTCCAGCTTAGCTGTGCAGAAGAAGAACAACAAGAAGAAGAAATATCCCGAAATATGTCCGTCAGGCCCCTTCCCTTGAGATAAATCTGCAAATATCTCGGAACGAAGCGAGCTATGGCAAAATGTTAAGAGACCTTTTTTGTAGAGAATTAAGTTTCCTACTTTTTATGTTCTATGATATTTTTTGATCAGATGCGTAGTTCTCGAGATATATCAAGATATTTAAAAGTTCCGAAGCCGCACCAACATAATAGAGATACAGAAACACCGTGGCCCCTTTCTTTGAGATAACTCTGCACTATTGCGAGCTGCAAATGCCGCTTCCAGCTTAGCTGTGCAGAAGAAGAACAACAAGAAGAAGAAATATCTCGAAATATGTCCGTCAGGCCCCTTCCCTTGAGATAAATCTGCAAATATCTCGGAAACGAAGCTAGCTATGGCAAAATGTGAAGAGACCTTTTTTGTAGAGAATTAAGTTTCCGACTTTTTATGTTCTATGATATTTTTTGATCAGATGCGTAGTTCTCGAAATATATCAAGATATTTAAAAGTTCCGAAGCCGCACCAACATAATAGAGATACAGAAACACCGTGGCCCCTTTCTTTGAGATAACTCTGCACTATTGCGAGCTGCAAATGCCGCTTCCAGCTTAGCTGTGCAGAAGAAGAACAACAAGAAGAAGAAATATCTCGAAATATGTCCGTCAGGCCCCTTCCCTTGAGATGTATCTGCAAAAATCTCGGAAACGAAGCGAGCTATGGCAAAATGTTAAGAGACCTTTTTTGTAGAGAATTAAGGTTCCTACTTTTTATGTTCTATGATATTTTTTGATCAGATGCGTAGTTCTCGAGATATATCAAGATATTTAAAAGGTCCGAAGCCGCACCAACATAATAGAGATACAGAAACACCGTGGCCCCTTCCTTTGAGATAACTCTGCACTATTGCGAGCTGTAAATGCCACTTCCAGCTTAGCTGTGCAGAAGAAGAACAACACGAAGGAGAAATATCTCGAAATATGTCCGTCAGGCCCCTTCCCTTGAGATAAATCTGCAAATATCTCGGAAACGAAGCGAGCTATGGCAAAATGTTAAGAGACCTTTTTTGTAGAGAATTAAGGTTCCTACTTTTTATGTTCTATTATATTTTTTGATCAGATGCGTAGTTCTCGAGATATATCAAGATATTTAAAAGGTCCGAAGCCGCACCAACATAATAGAGATACAGAAACACCGTGGCCCCTTTCTTTGAGATAACTCTGCACTATTGCGAGCTGTAAATGCCACTTCCAGCTTAGCTGTGCAGAAGAAGAACAACAAGAAGAAGAAATATCCCGAAATATGTCCGTCAGGCCCCTTCCCTTGAGATAAATCTGCAAATATCTCGGAACGAAGCGAGCTATGGCAAAATGTTAAGAGACCTTTTTTGTAGAGAATTATGTTTGCTACTTTTTATGTTCTATGATATTTTTTGATCAGATGCGTAGTTCTCGAGATATATCAAGATATTTAAAAGGTCCGAAGCCGCACCAACATAATAGAGATACAGAAACACCGTGGCCCCTTCCTTTGAGATAACTCTGCACTATTGCGAGCTGTAAATGCCACTTCCAGCTTAGCTGTGCAGAAGAAGAACAACACGAAGGAGAAATATCTCGAAATATGTCCGTCAGGCCCCTTCCCTTGAGATAGATCTGCAAATATCTCGGAAACAAAGCGAGCTATGGCAAAATGTTAAGAGACCTTTTTTGTAGAGAATTAAGTTTCCTACTTTTTATGTTCTATGATATTTTTTGATCAGATGCGTAGTTCTCGAAATATATCAAGATATTTAAAAGTTCCGAAGCCGCACCAACATAATAGAGATACAGAAACACCGTGGCCCCTTTCTTTGAGATAACTCTGCACTATTGCGAGCTGGAAATGCCACTTCCAGTTTAGCTGTGCAGAAGAAGAACAACAAGAAGAAGAAATATCTCGAAATATGTCCGTCAGGCCCCTTCCCTTGAGATGTATCTGCAAAAATCTCGGGAACGAAGCGAGCTATGGCAAAATGTTAAGAGACCTTTTTTGTAGAGAATTAAGTTTCCTACTTTTTATGTTCTATGATATTTTTTGATCAGATGCGTAGTTCTCGAGATATATCAAGATATTTAAAAGTTCCGAAGCCGCACCAACATAATAGAGATACAGAAACACCGTGGCCCCTTTCTTTGAGATAACTCTGCACTATTGCGAGCTGTAAATGCCACTTCCAGCTTAGCTGTGCAGAAGAAGAACAACAAGAAGAAGAAATATCCCGAAATATGTCCGTCAGGCCCCTTCCCTTGAGATAAATCTGCAAATATCTCGGAACGAAGCGAGCTATGGCAAAATGTTAAGAGACCTTTTTTGTAGAGAATTAAGGTTCCTACTTTTTATGTTCTATTATATTTTTTGATCAGATGCGTAGTTCTCGAGATATATCAAGATATTTAAAAGGTCCGAAGCCGCACCAACATAATAGAGATACAGAAACACCGTGGCCCCTTCCTTTGAGATAACCCTGCACTATTGCGAGCTGCAAATGCCACTTCCAGCTTAGCTGTGCAGAAGAAGAACAACAAGAAGAAGAAATATCTCGAAATATGTCCGTCAGGCCCCTTCCCTTGAGATAAATCTGCAAATATCTCGGAAACGAAGCGAGCTATGGCAAAATGTTAAGAGACCTTTTTTGTAGAGAATTAAGTTTCCTACTTTTTATGTTCTATGATATTTTTTGATCAGATGCGTAGTTCTCGAGATATATCAAGATATTTAAAAGTTCCGAAGCCGCACCAACATAATAGAGATACAGAAACACCGTGGCCCCTTTCTTAGAGATAACTCTGCACTATTGCGAGCTGTAAATGCCACTTCCAGCTTAGCTGTGCAGAAGAAGAACAACAAGAAGAAGAAATATCCCGAAATATGTCCGTCAGGCCCCTTCCCTTGAGATAAATCTGCAAATATCTCGGAAACGAAGCGAGCTATGGCAAAATGTTAAGAGACCTTTTTTGTAGACAATTAAGTTTCCTACTTTTTGTGTTCTATGATATTTTTTGATCAGATGCGTAGTTCTCGAGATATATCAAGATATTTAAAAGTTCCGAAGCCGCACCAACATAATAGAGATACAGAAACACCGTGGCCCCTTCCTTTGAGATAACTCTGCACTATTGCGAGCTGTAAATGCCACTTCCAGCTTAGCTGTGCAGAAGAAGAACAACACGAAGGAGAAATATCTCGAAATATGTCCGTCAGGCCCCTTCCCTTGAGATAAATCTGCAAATATCTCGGAAACGAAGCGAGCTATGGCAAAATGTGAAGAGACCTTTTTTGTAGAGAATTAAGGTTCCTACTTTTTATGTTCTATTATATTTTTTGATCAGATGCGTAGTTCTCGAGATATATCAAGATATTTAAAAGGTCCGAAGCCGCACCAACATAATAGAGATACAGAAACACCGTGGCCCCTTCCTTTGAGATAACCCTGCACTATTGCGAGCTGCAAATGCCACTTCCAGCTTAGCTGTGCAGAAGAAGAACAACAAGAAGAAGAAATATCTCGAAATATGTCCGTCAGGCCCCTTCCCTTGAGATAAATCTGCAAATATCTCGGAAACGAAGCGAGCTATGGCAAAATGTTAAGAGACCTTTTTTGTAGAGAATTAAGTTTCCTACTTTTTATGTTCTATGATATTTTTTGATCAGATGCGTAGTTCTCGAGATATATCAAGATATTTAAAAGTTCCGAAGCCGCACCAACATAATAGAGATACAGAAACACCGTGGCCCCTTTCTTTGAGATAACTCTGCACTATTGCGAGCTGTAAATGCCACTTCCAGCTTAGCTGTGCAGAAGAAGAACAACAAGAAGAAGAAATATCCCGAAATATGTCCGTCAGGCCCCTTCCCTTGAGATAAATCTGCAAATATCTCGGAAACGAAGCGAGCTATGGCAAAATGTTAAGAGGCCTTTTTTGTAGACAATTCAGTTTCCTACTTTTTATGTTCTATGATATTTTTTGATCAGATGCGTAGTTCTCGAGATATATCAAGATATTTAAAAGTTCCGAAGCCGCACCAACATAATAGAGATACAGAAACACCGTGGCCCCTTTCTTTGAGATAACTCTGCACTATTGCGAGCTGCAAATGCCACTTCCAGCTTAGCTGTGCAGAAGAAGAACAACAAGAAGAAGAAATATCTCGAAATATGTCCGTCAGGCCCCTTCCCTTGAGATGTATCTGCAAAAATCTCGGAAACGAAGCGAGCTATGGCAAAATGTTAAGAGACCTTTTTTGTAGAGAATTAAGGTTCCTACTTTTTATGTTCTATGATATTTTTTGATCAGATGCGTAGTTCTCGAGATATATCAAGATATTTAAAAGGTCCGAAGCCGCACCAACATAATAGAGATACAGAAACACCGTGGCCCCTTCCTTTGAGATAACTCTGCACTATTGCGAGCTGTAAATGCCACTTCCAGCTTAGCTGTGCAGAAGAAGAACAACACGAAGGAGAAATATCTCGAAATATGTCCGTCAGGCCCCTTCCCTTGAGATAAATCTGCAAATATCTCGGAAACGAAGCGAGCTATGGCAAAATGTTAAGAGACCTTTTTTGTAGAGAATTAAGGTTCCTACTTTTTATGTTCTATGATATTTTTTGATCAGATGCGTAGTTCTCGAGATATATCAAGATATTTAAAAGGTCCGAAGCCGCACCAACATAATAGAGATACAGAAACACCGTGGCCCCTTCCTTTGAGATAACTCTGCACTATTGCGAGCTGCAAATGCCACTTCCAGCTTAGCTGTGTAGAAGAAGAACAACAAGAAGAAGAAATATCTCGAAATATGTCCGTCAGGCCCCTTCCCTTGAGATAAATCTGCAAATATCTCGGAAACGAAGCGAGCTATGGCAAAATGTTAAGAGACCTTTTTTGTAGAGAATTAAGTTTCCTACTTTTTATGTTCTATGATATTTTTTGATCAGATGCGTAGTTCTCGAGATATATCAAGATATTTAAAAGTTCCGAAGCCGCACCAACATAATAGAGATACAGAAACACCGTGGCCCCTTTCTTTGAGATAACTCTGCACTATTGCGAGCTGTAAATGCCACTTCCAGCTTAGCTGTGCAGAAGAAGAACAACAAGAAGAAGAAATATCTCGAAATATGTCCGTCAGGCCCCTTCCCTTGAGATAAATCTGCAAATATCTCGGAAACGAAGTGAGCTATGGCAAAATGTTAAGAGACCTTTTTTGTAGAGAATTAAGTTTCCTACTTTTTATGTTCTGTGATATTTTTTGATCAGATGTGTAGTTCTCGAGATATATCAAGATATTTAAAAGTTCGGAAGCCGCACCAACATAATAGAGATACAGAAACACCGTGGCCCCTTTCTTTGAGATAACTCTGCACTATTGCGAGCTGCAAATGCCACTTCCAGCTTAGCTGTGCAGAAGAAGAACAACAAGAAGAAGAAATATCTCGAAATATGTCCGTCAGGCCCCTTCCCTTGAGATGTATCTGCAAAAATCTCGGAAACGAAGCGAGCTATGGCAAAATGTTAAGAGACCTTTTTTGTAGAGAATTATGTTTGCTACTTTTTATGTTCTATGATATTTTTTGATCAGATGCGTAGTTCTCGAGATATATCAAGATATTTAAAAGTTCCGAAGCCGCACCAACATAATAGAGATACAGAAACACCGTGGCCCCTTTCTTTGAGATAACTCTGCACTATTGCGAGCTGCAAATGCCACTTCCAGCTTAGCTGTGCAGAAGAAGAACAACAAGAAGAAGAAATATCTCGAAATATGTCCGTCAGGCCCCTTCCCTTGAGATAAATCTGCAAATATCTCGGAAACGAAGCGAGCTATGGCAAAATGTTAAGAGACCCTTTTTGTAGAGAATTAAGTTTCCTACTTTTTATGTTCTATGATATTTTTTGATCAGATGCGTAGTTCTCGAGATATATCAAGATATTTAAAAGTTCGGAAGCCGCACCAACATAATAGAGATACAGAAACACCGTGGCCCCTTTCTTTGAGATAACTCTGCACTATTGCGAGCTGCAAATGCCACTTCCAGCTTAGCTGTGCAGAAGAAGAACAACAAGAAGAAGAAATATCTCGAAATATGTCCGTCAGGCCCCTTCCCTTGAGATGTATCTGCAAAAATCTCGGAAACGAAGCGAGCTATGGCAAAATGTTAAGAGACCTTTTTTGTAGAGAATTATGTTTGCTACTTTTTATGTTCTATGATATTTTTTGATCAGATGCGTAGTTCTCGAGATATATCAAGATATTTAAAAGTTCCGAAGCCGCACCAACATAATAGAGATACAGAAACACCGTGGCCCCTTTCTTTGAGATAACTCTGCACTATTGCGAGCTGCAAATGCCACTTCCAGCTTAGCTGTGCAGAAGAAGAACAACAAGAAGAAGAAATATCTCGAAATATGTCCGTCAGGCCCCTTCCCTTGAGATAAATCTGCAAATATCTCGGAAACGAAGCGAGCTATGGCAAAATGTTAACAGACCTTATTTGTGGAGAATTAAGTTTCCTACTTTTTATGTTCTGTGATATTTTTTGATCAGATGCGTAGTTCTCGAGATATATCAAGATATTTAAAAGTTCCGAAGCCGCACCAACATAATAGAGATACAGAAACGCCGTGGCCCCTTTCTTTGAGATAACTCTGCACTATTGCGAGCTGCAAATGCCACTTCCAGCTTAGCTGTGCAGAAGAAGAACAACAAGAAGAAGAAATATCTCGAAATATGTCCGTCAGGCCCCTTCCCTTGAGATATATCTGCAAATATCTCGGAAACGAAGCGAGCTATGGCAAAATGTTAACAGACCTTTTTTGTAGAGAATTATGTTTCCTACAATTTATGTTCTATGATATTTTTTGATCAGAAGCGTAGTTTTCGAGATATATCGAGATATTTAAAAGTTCCGAAGCCGCACCAACATAATAGAGATACAGACACACCGTGGCCCCTTTCTTTGAGATAACTCTGCACTATTGCGAGCTGCAAATGCGACTTCCAGCTTAGCTGTGCAGAGGAAGAACAACAAGAAGCAGAAATATCTCGAAATATGTCCGTCAGGCCCGTTCCTTTGAGCTGAATCTGCAAATATCTCGGAAACGAAGCGAGCTATGGCAAAATGTTAAGAGACCTTTTTTGTAGAGAATTAAGTTTCCTACTTTTTATGTAGTATGATATTTTTTGATCAGATGCGTAGTTCTCGAGATATATCAAGATATTTAAAAGTTCCGAAGCCGGACCAACATAATAGAGATACAGAAACACCGTGGCCCCTTTCTTTGAGATAACTCTGCACTAGTGCGAGCCGCAAATGCCACTTCCAGCTTAGCTGTGCAGAAGAAGAACAACAAGAAGAAGAAATATCTCGAAATATGTCCGTCAGGCCCCTTCCCTTGAGAAAAATCTGCAAATATCTCGGAAACGAAGCGAGCTATGGCAAAATGTTAAGAGACTTTATTTGTAGAGAATTAAGTTTCCTACTTTTTATGTTCTATGATATTTTTTGATCAGATGCGTAGTTCTCGAGATATATCAAGATATTTAAAAGTTCCGAAGCCGCACCAACATAATAGAGATACAGAAACACCGTGGCCCCTTTCTTTGGGATAACTCTGCACTATTGCGAGCTGGAAATGCCACTTCCAGTTTAGCTGTGCAGAAGAAGAACAACAAGAAGAAGAAATATCTCGAAATATGTCCGTCAGGCCCCTTCCCTTGAGATAAATCTGCAAATATCTCGGAAACGAAGCGAGCTATGGCAAAATGCTAAGAGACCTTTTTTGTAGAGAATTAAGTTTCCTACTTTTTATGTTCTATGATATTTTTTGATCAGATGCGTAGTTCTCGAGATATATCAAGATATTTAAAAGTTCCGAAGCCGCACCAACATAATAGAGATACAGAAACACCGTGGCCCCTTTCTTTGAGATAACTCTGCACTATTGCGAGCTGCAAATGCCAATTCCAGCTTAGCTGTGCAGAAGAAGAACAACAAGAAGAAGAAATATCTCGAAATATGTCCGTCAGGCCCCTTCCCTTGAGATAAATCTGCAAATATATCGGAAACGAAGCGAGCTATGGCAAAATGTTAAGAGACCTTATTTGTGGAGAATTAAGTTTCCTACTTTTTATGTTCTGTGATATTTTTTGATCAGATGCGTAGTTCTCGAGATATATCAAGATAATTAAAAGTTCCGAAGCCGCACCAACATAATAGAGATACAGAAACGCCGTGGCCCCTTTCTTTGAGATAACTCTGCACTATTGCGAGCTGCAAATGCCACTTCCAGCTTAGCTGTGCAGAAGAAGAACAACAAGAAGAAGAAATATCTCGAAATATGTCCGTCAGGCCCCTTCCCTTGAGATATATCTGCAAATATCTCGGAAACGAAGCGAGCTATGGCAAAATGTTAAGAGACCTTTTTTGTAGAGAATTATGTTTCCTACAATTTATGTTCTATGATATTTTTTGATCAGAAGCGTAGTTTTCGAGATATATCGAGATATTTAAAAGTTCCGAAGCCGCACCAACATAATAGAGATACAGAAACACCGTGGCCCCTTTCTTTGAGATAACTCTGCACTATTGCGAGCTGCAAATGCGACTTCCAGCTTAGCTGTGCAGAGGAAGAACAACAAGAAGCAGAAATATCTCGAAATATGTCCGTCAGGCCCGTTCCTTTGAGCTGAATCTGCAAATATCTCGGAAACGAAGCGAGCTATGGCAAAATGTTAAGAGACCTTTTTTGTAGAGAATTAAGGTTCCTACTTTTTATGTTCTATTATATTTTTTGATCAGATGCGTAGTTCTCGAGATATATCAAGATATTTAAAAGGTCCGAAGTCGCACCAACATAATAGAGATACAGAAACACCGTGGCCCCTTCCTTTGAGATAACCCTGCACTATTGCGAGCTGCAAATGCCACTTCCAGCTTAGCTGTGCAGAAGAAGAACAACAAGAAGAAGAAATATCTCGAAATATGTCCGTCAGGCCCCTTCCCTTGAGATAAATCTGCAAATATCTCGGAAACGAAGCGAGCTATGGCAAAATGTTAAGAGACCTTTTTTGTAGAGAATTAAGTTTCCTACTTTTTATGTTCTATGATATTTTTTGATCAGATGCGTAGTTCTCGAGATATATCAAGATATTTAAAAGTTCCGAAGCCGCACCAACATAATAGAGATACAGAAACACCGTGGCCCCTTTCTTTGAGATAACTCTGCACTATTGCGAGCTGTAAATGCCACTTCCAGCTTAGCTGTGCAGAAGAAGAACAACAAGAAGAAGAAATATCCCGAAATATGTCCGTCAGGCCCCTTCCCTTGAGATAAATCTGCAAATATCTCGGAAACGAAGCGAGCTATGGCAAAATGTTAAGAGACCTTTTTTGTAGACAATTCAGTTTCCTACTTTTTATGTTCTATGATATTTTTTGATCAGATGCGTAGTTCTCGAGATATATCAAGATATTTAAAAGTTCCGAAGCCGCACCAACATAATAGAGATACAGAAACACCGTGGCCCCTTTCTTTGAGATAACTCTGCACTATTGCGAGCTGCAAATGCCACTTCCAGCTTAGCTGTGCAGAAGAAGAACAACAAGAAGAAGAAATATCTCGAAATATGTCCGTCAGGCCCCTTCCCTTGAGATGTATCTGCAAAAATCTCGGAAACGAAGCGAGCTATGGCAAAATGTTAAGAGACCTTTTTTGTAGAGAATTATGTTTGCTACTTTTTATGTTCTATGATATTTTTTGATCAGATGCGTAGTTCTCGAGATATATCAAGATATTTAAAAGTTCCGAAGCCGCACCAACATAATAGAGATACAGAAACACCGTGGCCCCTTTCTTTGAGATAACTCTGCACTATTGCGAGCTGCAAATGCCACTTCCAGCTTAGCTGTGCAGAAGAAGAACAACAAGAAGAAGAAATATCTCGAAATATGTCCGTCAGGCCCCTTCCCTTGAGATGTATCTGCAAAAATCTCGGAAACGAAGCGAGCTATGGCAAAATGTTAACAGACCTTTTTTGTAGAGAATTAAGGTTCCTACTTTTTATGTTCTATGATATTTTTTGATCAGATGCGTAGTTCTCGAGATATATCAAGATATTTAAAAGGTCCGAAGCCGCACCAACATAATAGAGATACAGAAACACCGTGGCCCCTTCCTTTGAGATAACTCTGCACTATTGCGAGCTGTAAATGCCACTTCCAGCTTAGCTGTGCAGAAGAAGAACAACACGAAGGAGAAATATCTCGAAATACGTCCGTCAGGCCCCTTCCCTTGAGATAAATCTGCAAATATCTCGGAAACGAAGCGAGCTATGGCAAAATGTTAAGAGACCTTTTTTGTAGAGAATTAAGGTTCCTACTTTTTATGTTCTATGATATTTTTTATCAGATGCGTAGTTCTCGAGATATATCAAGATATTTAAAAGGTCCGAAGCCGCACCAACATAATAGAGATACAGAAACACCGTGGCCCCTTCCTTTGAGATAACTCTGCACTATTGCGAGCTGCAAATGCCACTTCCAGCTTAGCTGTGTAGAAGAAGAACAACAAGAAGAAGAAATATCTCGAAATATGTCCGTCAGGCCCCTTCCCTTGAGATAAATCTGCAAATATCTCGGAAACGAAGCGAGCTATGGCAAAATGTTAAGAGACCTTTTTTGTAGAGAATTAAGTTTCCTACTTTTTATGTTCTATGATATTTTTTGATCAGATGCGTAGTTCTCGAGATATATCAAGATATTTAAAAGTTCCGAAGCCGCACCAACATAATAGAGATACAGAAACACCGTGGCCCCTTTCTTTGAGATAACTCTGCACTATTGCGAGCTGTAAATGCCACTTCCAGCTTAGCTGTGCAGAAGAAGAACAACAAGAAGAAGAAATATCTCGAAATATGTCCGTCAGGCCCCTTCCCTTGAGATAAATCTGCAAATATCTCGGAAACGAAGCGAGCTATGGCAAAATGTTAAGAGACCTTTTTTGTAGAGAATTAAGTTTCCTACTTTTTATGTTCTATGATATTTTTTGATCAGATGCGTAGTTCTCGAGATATATCAAGATATTTAAAAGTTCGGAAGCCGCACCAACATAATAGAGATACAGAAACACCGTGGCCCCTTTCTTTGAGATAACTCTGCACTATTGCGAGCTGCAAATGCCACTTCCAGCTTAGCTGTGCAGAAGAAGAACAACAAGAAGAAGAAATATCTCGAAATATGTCCGTCAGGCCCCTTCCCTTGAGATGTATCTGCAAAAATCTCGGAAACGAAGCGAGCTATGGCAAAATGTTAAGAGACCTTTTTTGTAGAGAATTATGTTTGCTACTTTTTATGTTCTATGATATTTTTTGATCAGATGCGTAGTTCTCGAGATATATCAAGATATTTAAAAGTTCCGAAGCCGCACCAACATAATAGAGATACAGAAACACCGTGGCCCCTTTCTTTGAGATAACTCTGCACTATTGCGAGCTGCAAATGCCACTTCCAGCTTAGCTGCGCAGAAGAAGAACAACAAGAAGAAGAAATATCTCGAAATATGTCCGTCAGGCCCCTTCCCTTGAGATAAATCTGCAAATATCTCGGAAACGAAGCGAGCTATGGCAAAATGTTAACAGACCTTATTTGTGGAGAATTAAGTTTCCTACTTTTTATGTTCTGTGATATTTTTTGATCAGATGCGTAGTTCTCGAGATATATCAAGATATTTAAAAGTTCCGAAGCCGCACCAACATAATAGAGATACAGAAACGCCGTGGCCCCTTTCTTTGAGATAACTCTGCACTATTGCGAGCTGCAAATGCCACTTCCAGCTTAGCTGTGCAGAAGAAGAACAACAAGAAGAAGAAATATCTCGAAATATGTCCGTCAGGCCCCTTCCCTTGAGATATATCTGCAAATATCTCGGAAACGAAGCGAGCTATGGCAAAATGTTAACAGACCTTTTTTGTAGAGAATTATGTTTCCTACAATTTATGTTCTATGATATTTTTTGATCAGAAGCGTAGTTTTCGAGATATATCGAGATATTTAAAAGTTCCGAAGCCGCACCAACATAATAGAGATACAGAAACACCGTGGCCCCTTTCTTTGAGATAACTCTGCACTATTGCGAGCTGCAAATGCGACTTCCAGCTTAGCTGTGCAGAGGAAGAACAACAAGAAGCAGAAATATCTCGAAATATGTCCGTCAGGCCCGTTCCTTTGAGCTGAATCTGCAAATATCTCGGAAACGAAGCGAGCTATGGCAAAATGTTAAGAGACCTTTTTTGTAGAGAATTAAGTTTCCTACTTTTTATGTAGTATGATATTTTTTGATCAGATGCGTAGTTCTCGAGATATATCAAGATATTTAAAAGTTCCGAAGCCGGACCAACATAATAGAGATACAGAAACACCGTGGCCCCTTTCTTTGAGATAACTCTGCACTAGTGCGAGCCGCAAATGCCACTTCCAGCTTAGCTGTGCAGAAGAAGAACAACAAGAAGAAGAAATATCTCGAAATATGTCCGTCAGGCCCCTTCCCTTGAGAAAAATCTGCAAATATCTCGGAAACGAAGCGAGCTATGGCAAAATGTTAAGAGACTTTATTTGTAGAGAATTAAGTTTCCTACTTTTTATGTTCTATGATATTTTTTGATCAGATGCGTAGTTCTCGAGATATATCAAGATATTTAAAAGTTCCGAAGCCGCACCAACATAATAGAGATACAGAAACACCGTGGCCCCTTTCTTTGGGATAACTCTGCACTATTGCGAGCTGGAAATGCCACTTCCAGTTTAGCTGTGCAGAAGAAGAACAACAAGAAGAAGAAATATCTCGAAATATGTCCGTCAGGCCCCTTCCCTTGAGATAAATCTGCAAATATCTCGGAAACGAAGCGAGCTATGGCAAAATGCTAAGAGACCTTTTTTGTAGAGAATTAAGTTTCCTACTTTTTATGTTCTATGATATTTTTTGATCAGATGCGTAGTTCTCGAGATATATCAAGATATTTAAAAGTTCCGAAGCCGCACCAACATAATAGAGATACAGAAACACCGTGGCCCCTTTCTTTGAGATAACTCTGCACTATTGCGAGCTGCAAATGCCAATTCCAGCTTAGCTGTGCAGAAGAAGAACAACAAGAAGAAGAAATATCTCGAAATATGTCCGTCAGGCCCCTTCCCTTGAGATAAATCTGCAAATATATCGGAAACGAAGCGAGCTATGGCAAAATGTTAAGAGACCTTATTTGTGGACAATTAAGTTTCCTACTTTTTATGTTCTGTGATATTTTTTGATCAGATGCGTAGTTCTCGAGATATATCAAGATAATTAAAAGTTCCGAAGCCGCACCAACATAATAGAGATACAGAAACGCCGTGGCCCCTTTCTTTGAGATAACTCTGCACTATTGCGAGCTGCAAATGCCACTTCCAGCTTAGCTGTGCAGAAGAAGAACAACAAGAAGAAGAAATATCTCGAAATATGTCCGTCAGGCCCCTTCCCTTGAGATATATCTGCAAATATCTCGGAAACGAAGCGAGCTATGGCAAAATGTTAAGAGACCTTTTTTGTAGAGAATTATGTTTCCTACAATTTATGTTCTATGATATTTTTTGATCAGAAGCGTAGTTTTCGAGATATATCGAGATATTTAAAAGTTCCGAAGCCGCACCAACATAATAGAGATACAGAAACACCGTGGCCCCTTTCTTTGAGATAACTCTGCACTATTGCGAGCTGCAAATGCGACTTCCAGCTTAGCTGTGCAGAGGAAGAACAACAAGAAGCAGAAATATCTCGAAATATGTCCGTCAGGCCCGTTCCTTTGAGCTGAATCTGCAAATATCTCGGAAACGAAGCGAGCTATGGCAAAATGTTAAGAGACCTTTTTTGTAGAGAATTAAGTTTCCTACTTTTTATGTAGTATGATATTTTTTGATCAGATGCGTAGTTCTCGAGATATATCAAGATATTTAAAAGTTCCGAAGCCGGACCAACATAATAGAGATACAGAAACACCGTGGCCCCTTTCTTTGAGATAACTCTGCACTAGTGCGAGCCGCAAATGCCACTTCCAGCTTAGCTGTGCAGAAGAAGTACAACAAGAAGAATAAATATCTCGAAATATGTCCGTCAGGCCCCTTCCCTTGAGATAAATCTGCAAATATCTCGGAAACGAAGCGAGCTATGGCAAAATGTTAAGAGACTTTATTTGTAGAGAATTAAGTTTCCTGCTTTTTATGTTCTATGATATTTTTTGATCAGATGCGTAGTTCTCGAGATATATCAAGATATTTAAAAGTTCCGAAGCCGCACCAACATAATAGAGATACAGAAACACCGTGGCCCCTTTCTTTGGGATAACTCTGCACTATTGCGAGCTGGAAATGCCACTTCCAGTTTAGCTGTGCAGAAGAAGAACAACAAGAAGAAGAAATATCTCGAAATATGTCCGTCAGGCCCCTTCCCTTGAGATAAATCTGCAAATATCTCGGAAACGAAGCGAGCTATGGCAAAATGTTAAGAGACCTTTTTTGTAAAGAATTAAGTTTCCTACTTTTTATGTTCTATGATATTTTTTGATCAGATGCGTAGTTCTCGAGATATATCAAGATATTTAAAAGTTCCGAAGCCGCACCAACATAACAGAGATACAGAAACACCGTGGCCCCTTTCTTTGAGATAACTCTGCACTATTGCGAGCTGTAAATGCCACTTCCAGCTTAGCTGTGCAGAAGAAGAACAACAAGAAGAAGAAATATCTCGAAATATGTCCGTCAGGCCCCTTCCCTTGAGATATATCTGCAAATATCTCGGAAACGAAGCGAGCTATGGCAAAATGTTAAGAGACCTTTTTTGTAGAGAATTATGTTTCCTACTTTTTATGTTCTATGATATTTTTTGATCAGATGCGTAGTTCTCGAGATATATCAAGATATTTAAAAGTTCCGAAGCCGCACCAACATAATAGAGATACAGAAACTCCCTGGCCCCTTTCTTTGAGATAACTCTGCACTATTGCGAGCTGCAAATGCCACTTCCAGCTTAGCTGTGCAGAGGAAGAACAACAAGAAGGAGAAATATCTCGAAATATGTCCGTCAGGCCCGTTCCTTTGAGCTGAATCTGCAAATATCTCGGAAACGAAGCGAGCTATGGCAAAATGTTAAGAGACGTTTTTTGTAGAGAATTATGTTTCCTACAATTTATTTTCTATGATATTTTTTGATCAGAAGCGTAGTTTTCGAGATATATCGAGATATTTAAAAGTTCCGAAGCCGCACCAACATAATAGAGATACAGAAACACCGTGGCCCCTTTCTTTGAGATAACTCTGCACTAGTGCGAGCCGCAAATGCCACTTCCAGCTTAGCTGTGCAGAAGAAGAACAACAAGAAGAAGAAATATCTCGAAATATGTCCGTAAGGCCCCTTCCCTTGAGATAAATCTGCAAATATCTCGGAAACGAAGCGAGCTATGGCAAAATGTTAAGAGACTTTTTTGTAAAGAATTAAGTTTCCTACTTTTTATGTTCTATGATATTTTTTGATCAGATGCGTAGTCCTCGAGATATATCAAGATATTTAAAAGTTCCGAAGCCGCACCAACATAATAGAGATACAGAAACACCGTGGCCCCTTTCTTTGAGATAACTCTGCACTATTGCGAGCTGTAAATGCCACTTCCAGCTTAGCTGTGCAGAAGAAGAACAACAAGAGGAAGAAATATCTCGAAATATGTCCGTCAGGCCCCTTCCCTTGAGATATATCTGCAAATATCTCGGAAACGAAGCGAGCTATGGCAAAATGTTTAGAGACGTTTTTTGTAGAGAATTATGTTTCCTACAATTTATGTTCTATGATATTTTTTGATCAGAAGCGTAGTTTTCGAGATATATCGACATATTTAAAAGTTCCGAAGCCGCACCAACATAATAGAGATACAGAAACACCGTGGCCCCTTTCTTTGAGATAACTCTGCACTAGTGCGAGCCGCAAATGCCACTTCCAGCTTAGCTGTGCAGACGAAGAACAACAAGAAGAAGAAATATCTCGAAATATGTCCGTCAGGCCCCTTCCCTTGAGATAAATCTGCAAATATCTCGGAAACGAAGCGAGCTATGGCAAAATGTCAAGAGACCTTTTTTGTAGAGAATTAAGTTTCCTACTTTTTATGTTCTATGATATTTTTTGATCAGATGCGTAGTTCTCGAGATATATCAAGATATTTAAAAGTTCCGAAGCCGCACCAACATAATAGAGATACAGAAACACCGTGGCCCCTTTCTTTGAGATAACTCTGCACTATTGCGAGCTGCAAATGCCACTTCCAGCTTAGCTGTGCAGAGGAAGAACAACAAGAAGAAGAAATATCTCGAAATATGTCCGTCAGGCCCGTTCCTTTGAGCTGAATCTGCAAATATCTCGGAAACGAAGCGAGCTATGGCAAAATGTTAAGAGACGTTTTTTGTAGAGAATTATGTTTCCTACAATTTATCTTCTATGATATTTTTTGATCAGAAGCGTAGTTTTCGAGATATATCGAGATATTTAAAAGTTCCGAAGCCGCACCAACATAATAGAGATACAGAAACACCGTGGCCCCTTTCTTTGAGATAACTCTGCACTAGTGCGAGCCGCAAATGCCACTTCCAGCTTAGCTGTGCAGAAGAAGAACAACAAGAAGAAGAAATATCTCGAAATATGTCCGTAAGGCCCCTTCCCTTGAGATAAATCTGCAAATATCTCGGAAACGAAGCGAGCTATGGCAAAATGTTAAGAGACCTTTTTTGTAGAGAATTAAGTTTCCTACTTTTTATGTTCTATGATATTTTTTGATCAGATGCGTAGTTCTCAAGATATATCAAGATATTTAAAAGTTCCGAAGCCGCACCAACATAATAGAGATACAGAAACACCGTGGCCCCTTTCTTTGAGATAACTCTGCACTATTGCGAGCTGCAAATGCCACTTCCAGCTTAGCTGTGCAGAGGAAGAACAACAAGAAGAAGAAATATCTCGAAATATGTCCGTCAGGCCCGTTCCTTTGAGCTGAATCTGCAATTGTCTCGGAAACGAAGCGAGCTATGGCAAAATGTTAAGAGACGTTTTTTGTAGAGAATTATGTTTCCTACAATTTATCTTCTATGATATTTTTTGATCAGAAGCGTAGTTTTCGAGATATATCGAGATATTTAAAAGTTCCGAAGCCGCACCAACATAATAGAGATACAGAAACACCGTGGCCCCTTTCTTTGAGATAACTCTGCACTAGTGCGAGCCGCAAATGCCACTTCCAGCTTAGCTGTGCAGAAGAAGAACAACAAGAAGAAGAAATATCTCGAAATATGTCCGTAAGGCCCCTTCCCTTGAGATAAATCTGCAAATATCTCGGAAACGAAGCGAGCTATGGCAAAATGTTAAGAGACCTTTTTTGTAGAGAATTAAGTTTCCTACTTTTTATGTTCTATGATATTTTTTGATCAGATGCGTAGTTCTCGAGATATATCAAGATATTTAAAAGTTCCGAAGCCGCACCAACATAATAGAGATACAGAAACACCGTGGCCCCTTTCTTTGAGATAACTCTGCACTATTGCGAGCTGCAAATGCCACTTCCAGCTTAGCTGTGCAGAGGAAGAACAACAAGAAGAAGAAATATCTCGAAATATGTCCGTCAGGCCCGTTCCTTTGAGCTGAATCTGCAAATGTCTCGGAAACGAAGCGAGCTATGGCAAAATGTTAAGAGACGTTTTTTGTAGAGAATTATGTTTCCTACAATTTATCTTCTATGATATTTTTTGATCAGAAGCGTAGTTTTCGAGATATATCGAGATATTTAAAAGTTCCGAAGCCGCACCAACATAATAGAGATACAGAAACACCGTGGCCCCTTTCTTTGAGATAACTCTGCACTAGTGCGAGCCGCAAATGCCACTTCCAGCTTAGCTGTGCAGAAGAAGAACAACAAGAAGAAGAAATATCTCGAAATATGTCCGTAAGGCCCCTTCCCTTGAGATAAATCTGCAAATATCTCGGAAACGAAGCGAGCTATGGCAAAATGTTAAGAGACCTTTTTTGTAAAGAATTAAGTTTCCTACTTTTTATGTTCTATGATATTTTTTGATCAGATGCGTAGTTCTCGAGATATATCAAGATATTTAAAAGTTCCGAAGCCGCACCAACATAACAGAGATACAGAAACACCGTGGCCCCTTTCTTTGAGATAACTCTGCACTATTGCGAGCTGTAAATGCCACTTCCAGCTTAGCTGTGCAGAAGAAGAACAACAAGAGGAAGAAATATCTCGAAATATGTCCGTCAGGCCCCTTCCCTTGAGATATATCTGCAAATATCTCGGAAACGAAGCGAGCTATGGCAAAATGTTAAGAGACCTTTTTTGTAGAGAATTATGTTTCCTACAATTTATCTTCTATCATATTTTTTGATCAGAAGCGTAGTTTTCGAGATATATCGAGATATTTAAAAGTTCCGAAGCCGCACCAACATAATAGAGATACAGAAACACCGTGGCCCCTTTCTTTGAGATAACTCTGCACTAGTGCGAGCCGCAAATGCCACTTCCAGCTTAGCTGTGCAGAAGAAGAACAACAAGAAGAAGAAATATCTCGAAATATGTCCGTAAGGCCCCTTCCCTTGAGATAAATCTGCAAATATCTCGGAAACGAAGCGAGCTATGGCAAAATGTTAAGAGACCTTTTTTGTAAAGAATTAAGTTTCCTACTTTTTATGTTCTATGATATTTTTTGATCAGATGCGTAGTTCTCGAGATATATCAAGATATTTAAAAGTTCCGAAGCCGCACCAACATAATAGAGATACAGAAACACCGTGGCCCCTTTCTTTGAGATAACTCTGCACTATTGCGAGCTGTAAATGCCACTTCCAGCTTAGCTGTGCAGAAGAAGAACAACAAGAGGAAGAAATATCTCGAAATATGTCCGTCAGGCCCCTTCCCTTGAGATATATCTGCAAATATCTCGGAAACGAAGCGAGCTATGGCAAAATGTTAAGAGACCTTTTTTGTAGAGAATTATGTTTCCTACAATTTATCTTCTATGATATTTTTTGATCAGAAGCGTAGTTTTCGAGATATATCGAGATATTTAAAAGTTCCGAAGCCGCACCAACATAATAGAGATACAGAAACACCGTGGCCCCTTTCTTTGAGATAACTCTGCACTAGTGCGAGCCGCAAATGCCACTTCCAGCTTAGCTGTGCAGAAGAAGAACAACAAGAAGAAGAAATATCTCGAAATATGTCCGTGAGGCCCCTTCCCTTGAGATAAATCTGCAAATATCTCGGAAACGAAGCGAGCTATGGCAAAATGTTAAGAGACCTTTTTTGTAGAGAATTAAGTTTCCTACTTTTTATGTTCTATGATATTTTTTGATCAGATGCGTAGTTCTCGAGATATATCAAGATATTTAAAAGTTCCGAAGCCGCACCAACATAATAGAGATACAGAAACACCGTGGCCCCTTTCTTTGAGATAACTCTGCACTATTGCGAGCTGCAAATGCCACTTCCAGCTTAGCTGTGCAGAGGAAGAACAACAAGAAGAAGAAATATCTCGAAATATGTCCGTCAGGCCCGTTCCTTTGAGCTGAATCTGCAAATATCTCGGAAACGAAGCGAGCTATGGCAAAATGTTAAGAGACGTTTTTTGTAGAGAATTATGTTTCCTACAATTTATCTTCTATGATATTTTTTGATCAGAAGCGTAGTTTTCGAGATATATCGAGATATTTAAAAGTTCCGAAGCCGCACCAACATAATAGAGATACAGAAACACCGTGGCCCCTTTCTTTGAGATAACTCTGCACTAGTGCGAGCCGCAAATGCCACTTCCAGCTTAGCTGGGCAGAAGAAGAACAACAAGAAGAAGAAATATCTCGAAATATGTCCGTAAGGCCCCTTCCCTTGAGATAAATCTGCAAATATCTCGGAAACGAAGCGAGCTATGGCAAAATGTTAAGAGACCTTTTTTGTAAAGAATTAAGTTTCCTACTTTTTATGTTCTATGATATTTTTTGATCAGATGCGTAGTTCTCGAGATATATCAAGATATTTAAAAGTTCCGAAGCCGCACCAACATAATAGAGATACAGAAACACCGTGGCCCCTTTCTTTGAGATAACTCTGCACTATTGCGAGCTGTAAATGCCACTTCCAGCTTAGCTGTGCAGAAGAAGAACAACAAGAGGAAGAAATATCTCGAAATATGTCCGTCAGGCCCCTTCCCTTGAGATATATCTGCAAATATCTCGGAAACGAAGCGAGCTATGGCAAAATGTTAAGAGACCTTTTTTGTAGAGAATTATGTTTCCTACAATTTATGTTCTATGATATTTTTTGATCAGAAGCGTAGTTTTCGAGATATATCGAGATATTTAAAAGTTCCGAAGCCGCACCAACATAATAGAGATACAGAAACACCGTGGCCCCTTTCTTTGAGATAACTCTGCACTATTGCGAGCTGCAAATGCGACTTCCAGCTTAGCTGTGCAGAGGAAGAACAACAAGAAGAAGAAATATCTCGAAATATGTCCGTCAGGCCCGTTCCTTTGAGCTGAATCTGCAAATATCTCGGAAACGAAGCGAGCTATGGCAAAATGTTAAGAGACCTTTTTTGTAGAGAATTAAGTTTCCTACTTTTTATGTAGTATGATATTTTTTGATCAGATGCGTAGTTCTCGAGATATATCAAGATATTTAAAAGTTCCGAAGCCGGACCAACATAATAGAGATACAGAAACACCGTGGCCCCTTTCCTTGAGATAACTCTGCACTAGTGCGAGCCGCAAGTGCCACTTCCAGCTTAGCTGTGCAGAAGAAGAACAACAAGAAGAAGAAATATCTCGAAATGTGTCCGTCAGGCCCCTTCCCTTGAGATAAATCGGCAAATATCTCGGAAACGAAGCGAGCTATGGCAAAATGTTAAGAGACCTTTTTTGTAGAGAATTAAGTTTCCTACTTTTTATGTTCTATGATATTTTTTGATCAGATGCGTAGTTCTCGAGATATATCAAGATATTTAAAAGTTCCGAAGCCGCACCAACATAATAGAGATACAGAAACACCGTGGCCCCTTTCTTTGAGATAACTCTGCACTATTGCGAGCTGCAAATGCCACTTCCAGCTTAGCTGTGCAGAAGAAGAACAACAAGAAGAAGAAATATCTCGAAATATGTCCGTCAGGCCCCTTCCCTTGAGATAAATCTGCAAATATCTCGGAAACGAAGCGAGCTATGGCAAAATGTTAAGAGACGTGTTTTGTAGAGAATTATGTTTCCTACAATTTATGTTCTATGATATTTTTTGATCAGGAGCGTAGTTTTCGAGATATATCGAGATATTTAAAAGTTCCGAAGCCGCACCAACATAATAGAGATACAGAAACACCGTGGCCCCTTTCTTTGAGATAACCCTGCACTATTGCGAGCTGCAAATGCGACTTCCAGCTTAGCTGTGCAGAGGAAGAACAACAAGAAGAAGAAATATCTCGAAATATGTCCGTCAGGCCCGTTCCTTTGAGCTGAATCTGCAAATATCTCGGAAACGAAGCGAGCTATGGCAAAATGTTAAGAGACCTTTTTTGTAGAGAATTATGTTTCCTACAATTTATGTTCTATGATATTTTTTGATCAGAAGCGTAGTTTTCGAGATATATCGAGATATTTAAAAGTTCCGAAGCCGCACCAACATAATAGAGATACAGAAACACCGTGGCCCCTTTCTTTGAGATAACTCTGCACTAGTGCGAGCCGCAAATGCCACTTCCAGCTTAGCTGTGCAGACGAAGAACAACAAGAAGAAGAAATATCTCGAAATATGTCCGTCAGGCCCCTTCCCTTGAGATAAATCTGCAAATATCTCGGAAACGAAGCGAGCTATGGCAAAATGTCAAGAGACCTTTTTTGTAGAGAATTAAGTTTCCTACTTTTTATGTTCTATGATATTTTTTGATCAGATGCGTAGTTCTCGAGATATATCAAGATATTTAAAAGTTCCGAAGCCGCACCAACATAATAGAGATACAGAAACACCGTGGCCCCTTTCTTTGAGATAACTCTGCACTATTGCGAGCTGTAAATGCCACTTCCAGCTTAGCTGTGCAGAAGAAGAACAACAAGAGGAAGAAATATCTCGAAATATGTCCGTCAGGCCCCTTCCCTTGAGATATATCTGCAAATATCTCGGAAACGAAGCGAGCTATGGCAAAATGTTAAGAGACCTTTTTTGTAGAGAATTATGTTTCCTACAATTTATGATCTATGATATTTTTTGATCAGAAGCTTAGTTTTCGAGATATATCGAGATATTTAAAAGTTCCGAAGCCGCACCAACATAATAGAGATACAGAAACACCGTGGCCCCTTTCTTTGAGATAACTCTGCACTATTGCGAGCTGCAAATGCGACTTCCAGCTTAGCTGTGCAGAGGAAGAACAACAAGAAGAAGAAATATCTCGAAATATGTCGTCAGGCCCGTTCCTTTGAGCTGAATCTGCAAATATCTCGGAAACGAAGCGAGCAATGGCAAAATGTTAAGAGACCTTTTTTGTAGAGAATTAAGTTTCCTACTTTTTATGTAGTATGATATTTTTTGATCAGATGCGTAGTTCTCGAGATATATCAAGATATTTAAAAGTTCCGAAGCCGGACCAACATAATAGAGATACAGAAACACCGTGGCCCCTTTCTTTGAGATAACTCTGCACTAGTGCGAGCCGCAAATGCCACTTCCAGCTTAGCTGTGCAGAAGAAGAACAACAAGAAGAAGAAATATCTCGAAATATGTCCGTCAGGCCCCTTCCCTTGAGATAAATCTGCAAATATCTCGGAAACGAAGCGAGCTATGGCAAAATGTTAAGAGACTTTATTTGTAGAGAATTAAGTTTCCTACTTTTTATGCTCTATGATATTTTTTGATCAGATGCGTAGTTCTCGAGATATATCAAGATATTTAGAAGTTCCGAAGCCGCACCAACATAATAGAGATACAGAAACACCGTGGCCCCTTTCTTTGAGATAACTCTGCACTATTGCGAGCTGCAAATGCCACTTCCAGCTTAGCTGTGCAGAAGAAGAACAACAAGAAGAAGAAATATCTCGAAATATGTCCGTCAGGCCCCTTCCCTTGAGATAAATTTGCAAATATCTCGGAAACGAAGCGAGCTATGGTAAAATGTTAAGAGACGTTTTTTGTAGAGAATTATGTTTCCTACAATTTATGTTCTATGATATTTTTTGATCAGAAGCGTAGTTTTCGAGATATATCGAGATATTTAAAAGTTCCGAAGCCGCACCAACATAATAGAGATACAGAAACACCGTGGCCCCTTTCTTTGAGATAACTCTGCACTATTGCGAGCTGCAAATGCCACTTTCAGCTTAGCTGTGCAGAAGAAGAACAACAAGAAGAAGAAATATCTCGAAATATGTCCGTCAGGCCCCTTCCCTTGAGATAAATCTGCAAATATCTCGGAAACGAAGAGAGTTATGGCAAAATGTTAAGAGACCTTTTTTGTAGAGAATTAAGTTTCCTACTTTTTATGTTCTATGATATTTTTTGATCAGATGCGTAGTTCTCGAGATATATCAAGATATTTAAAAGTTCCGAAGCCGCACCAACATAATAGAGATACAGAAACTCCCTGGCCCCTTTCTTTGAGATAACTCTGCACTATTGCGAGCTGCAAATGCCACTTCCAGCTTAGCTGTGCAGAAGAAGAACAACAAGAAGAAGAAATATCTCGAAATATGTCCGTTAGGCCCCTTCCCTTCAGATAAATCTGCAAATATCTCGGAAACGAAGCGAGCTATGGCAAAATGTTAAGAGACCTTTTTTGTAGAGAATCAAGTTTCCTACTTTTTATGTTCTATGATATTTTTTGATCAGATGCGTAGTTCTCGAGATATATCAAGATATTTAAAAGTTCCGAAGCCGGACCAACATAATAGAGATACAGAAACACCGTGGCCCCTTTCTTTGAGATAACTCTGCACTAGTGCGAGCCGCAAATGCCACTTCCAGCTTAGCTGTGCAGAAGAAGAACAACAAGAAGAAGAAATATCTCGAAATATGTCCGTCAGGCCCCTTCCCTTGAGATAAATCTGCAAATATCTCGGAAACGAAGCGAGCTATGGCAAAATGTTAAGAGACTTTATTTGTAGAGAATTAAGTTTCCTACTTTTTATGTTCTATGATATTTTTTGATCAGATGCGTAGTTCTCGAGATATATCAAGATATTTAGAAGTTCCGAAGCCGCACCAACATAATAGAGATACAGAAACACCGTGGCCCCTTTCTTTGAGATAACTCTGCACTATTGCGAGCTGCAAATGCCACTTCCAGCTTAGCTGTGCAGAAGAAGAACAACAAGAAGAAGAAATATCTCGAAATATGTCCGTCAGGCCCCTTCCCTTGAGATAAATCTGCAAATATCTCGGAAACGAAGAGAGTTATGGCAAAATGTTAAGAGACCTTTTTTGTAGAGAATTAAGTTTCCTACTTTTTATGTTCTATGATATTTTTTGATCAGATGCGTAGTTCTCGAGATATATCAAGATATTTAAAAGTTCCGAAGCCGCACCAACATAATAGAGATACAGAAACTCCCTGGCCCCTTTCTTTGAGATAACTCTGCACTATTGCGAGCTGCAAATGCCACTTCCAGCTTAGCTGTGCAGAGGAAGAACAACAAGAAGAAGAAATATCTCGAAATATGTCCGTCAGGCCCGTTCCTTTGAGCTGAATCTGCAAATATCTCGGAAACGAAGCGAGCTATGGCAAAATGTTAAGAGACGTTTTTTGTAGAGAATTATGTTTCCTACAATTTATCTTCTATGATATTTTTTGATCAGAAGCGTAGTTTTCGAGATATATCGAGATATTTAAAAGTTCCGAAGCCGCACCAACATAATAGAGATACAGAAACACCGTGGCCCCTTTCTTTGAGATAACTCTGCACTATTGCGAGCTGCAAATGCCACTTCCAGCTTAGCTGTGCAGAAGAAGAACAACAAGAAGAAGAAATATCTCGAAATATGTCCGTCAGGCCCCTTCCCTTGAGATAAATCTGCAAATATCTCGGAAACGAAGAGAGTTATGGCAAAATGTTAAGAGACCTTTTTTGTAGAGAATTAAGTTTCCTACTTTTTATGTTCTATGATATTTTTTGATCAGATGCGTAGTTCTCGAGATATATCAAGATATTTAAAAGTTCCGAAGCCGCACCAACATAATAGAGATACAGAAACTCCCTGGCCCCTTTCTTTGAGATAACTCTGCACTATTGCGAGCTGTAAATGCCACTTCCAGCTTAGCTGTGCAGAAGAAGAACAACAAGAGGAAGAAATATCTCGAAATATGTCCGTCAGGCCCCTTCCCTTGAGATAAATCTGCAAATATCTCGGAAACGAAGCGAGCTATGGCAAAATGTTAAGAGACCTTATTTGTGGAGAATTAAGTTTCCTACTTTTTATGTTCTGTGATATTTTTTGATCAGATGCGTAGTTCTCGAGATATATCAAGATATTTAAAAGTTCCGAAGCCGCACCAACATAATAGAGATACAGAAACACCGTGGCCCCTTTCTTTGAGATAACTCTGCACTATTGCGAGCTGCAAATGCCACTTCCAGCTTAGCTGTGCAGAAGAAGAACAACAAGAAGAAGAAATATCTCGAAATATGTCCGTCAGGCCCCTTCCCTTGAGATAAATCTGCAAATATCTCGGAAACGAAGAGAGTTATGGCAAAATGTTAAGAGACCTTTTTTGTAGAGAATTAAGTTTCCTACTTTTTATGTTCTATGATATTTTTTGATCAGATGCGTAGTTCTCGAGATATATCAAGATATTTAAAAGTTCCGAAGCCGCACCAACATAATAGAGATACAGAAACTCCCTGGCCCCTTTCTTTGAGATAACTCTGCACTATTGCGAGCTGCAAATGCCACTTCCAGCTTAGCTGTGCAGAAGAAGAACAACAAGAAGAAGAAATATCTCGAAATATGTCCGTTAGGCCCCTTCCCTTCAGATAAATCTGCAAATATCTCGGAAACGAAGCGAGCTATGGCAAAATATTAAGAGACCTTTTTTGTAGAGAATCAAGTTTCCTACTTTTTATGTTCTATGATATTTTTTGATCAGATGCGTAGTTCTCGAGATATATCAAGATATTTAAAAGTTCCGAAGCCGCACCAACATAATAGAGATACAGAAACTCCCTGGCCCCTTTCTTTGAGATAACTCTGCACTATTGCGAGCTGTAAATGCCACTTCCAGCTTAGCTGTGCAGAAGAAGAACAACAAGAGGAAGAAATATCTCGAAATATGTCCGTCAGGCCCCTTCCCTTGAGATAAATCTGCAAATATCTCGGAAACGAAGCGAGCTATGGCAAAATGTTAAGAGACCTTATTTGTGGAGAATTAAGTTTCCTACTTTTTATGTTCTGTGATATTTTTTGATCAGATGCGTAGTTCTCGAGATATATCAAGATATTTAAAAGTTCCGAAGCCGCACCAACATAATAGAGATACAGAAACACCGTGGCCCCTTTCTTTGAGATAACTCTGCACTATTGCGAGCTGCAAATGCCACTTCCAGCTTAGCTGTGCAGAAGAAGAACAACAAGAAGAAGAAATATCTCGAAATATGTCCGTCAGGCCCCTTCCCTTGAGATAAATCTGCAAACATCTCGGAAACGAAGAGAGTTATGGCAAAATGTTAAGAGACCTTTTTTGTAGAGAATTAAGTTTCCTACTTTTTATGTTCTATGATATTTTTTGATCAGATGCGTAGTTCTCGAGATATATCAAGATATTTAAAAGTTCCGAAGCCGCACCAACATAATAGAGATACAGAAACTCCCTGGCCCCTCTCTTTGAGATAACTCTGCACTATTGCGAGCTGCAAATGCCACTTCCAGCTTAGCTGTGCAGAAGAAGAACAACAAGAAGAAGAAATATCTCGAAATATGTCCGTTAGGCCCCTTCCCTTCAGATAAATCTGCAAATATCTCGGAAACGAAGCGAGCTATGGCAAAATGTTAAGAGACCCTTTTTGTAGAGAATCAAGTTTCCTACTTTTTATGTTCTATGATATTTTTTGATCAGATGCGTAGTTCTCGAGATATATCAAGATATTTAAAAGTTCCGAAGCCGCACCAACATAATAGAGATACAGAAACACCGTGGCCCCTTTCTTTGAGATAACTCTGCACTATTGCGAGCTGCAAATGCCACTTCCAGCTTAGCTGTGCAGAAGAAGAACAACAAGAAGAAGAAATATCTCGAAATATGTCCGTCAGGCCCCTTCCCTTGAGATAAATCTGCAAATATCTCGGAAACGAAGAGAGTTATGGCAAAATGTTAAGAGACCTTTTTTGTAGAGAATTAAGTTTCCTACTTTTTATGTTCTATGATATTTTTTGATCAGATGCGTAGTTCTCGAGATATATCACGATATTTAAAAGTTCCGAAGCCGCACCAACATAATAGAGATACAGAAACTCCCTGGCCCCTTTCTTTGAGATAACTCTGCACTATTGCGAGCTGCAAATGCCACTTCCAGCTTAGCTGTGCAGAGGAAGAACAACAAGAAGAAGAAATACCTCGAAATATGTCCGTCAGGCCCGTTCCTTTGAGCTGAATCTGCAAATATCTCGGAAACGAAGCGAGCTATGGCAAAATGTTAAGAGACTTTATTTGTAGAGAATTAAGTTTCCTACTTTTTATGTTCTATGATATTTTTTGATCAGATGCGTAGTTCTCGAGATATATCAAGATATTTAGAAGTTCCGAAGCCGCACCAACATAATAGAGATACAGAAACACCGTGGCCCCTTTCTTTGAGATAACTCTGCACTATTGCGAGCTGCAAATGCCACTTCCAGCTTAGCTGTGCAGAAGAAGAACAACAAGAAGAAGAAATATCTCGAAATATGTCCGTCAGGCCCCTTCCCTTGAGATAAATCTGCAAATATCTCGGAAACGAAGAGAGTTATGGCAAAATGTTAAGAGACCTTTTTTGTAGAGAATTAAGTTTCCTACTTTTTATGTTCTATGATATTTTTTGATCAGATGCGTAGTTCTCGAGATATATCAAGATATTTAAAAGTTCCGAAGCCGCACCAACATAATAGAGATACAGAAACTCCCTGGCCCCTTTCTTTGAGATAACTCTGCACTATTGCGAGCTGCAAATGCCACTTCCAGCTTAGCTGTGCAGAGGAAGAACAACAAGAAGAAGAAATATCTCGAAATATGTCCGTCAGGCCCGTTCCTTTGAGCTGAATCTGCAAATATCTCGGAAACGAAGCGAGCTATGGCAAAATGTTAAGAGACGTTTTTTGTAGAGAATTATGTTTCCTACAATTTATCTTCTATGATATTTTTTGATCAGAAGCGTAGTTTTCGAGATATATCGAGATATTTAAAAGTTCCGAAGCCGCACCAACATAATAGAGATACAGAAACACCGTGGCCCCTTTCTTTGAGATAACTCTGCACTATTGCGAGCTGCAAATGCCACTTCCAGCTTAGCTGTGCAGAAGAAGAACAACAAGAAGAAGAAATATCTCGAAATATGTCCGTCAGGCCCCTTCCCTTGAGATAAATCTGCAAATATCTCGGAAACGAAGAGAGTTATGGCAAAATGTTAAGAGACCTTTTTTGTAGAGAATTAAGTTTCCTACTTTTTATGTTCTATGATATTTTTTGATCAGATGCGTAGTTCTCGAGATATATCAAGATATTTAAAAGTTCCGAAGCCGCACCAACATAATAGAGATACAGAAACTCCCTGGCCCCTTTCTTTGAGATAACTCTGCACTATTGCGAGCTGTAAATGCCACTTCCAGCTTAGCTGTGCAGGAGAAGAACAACAAGAGGAAGAAATATCTCGAAATATGTCCGTTAGGCCCCTTCCCTTCAGATAAATCTGCAAATATCTCGGAAACGAAGCGAGCTATGGCAAAATGTTAAGAGACCTTTTTTGTAGAGAATCAAGTTTCCTACTTTTTATGTTCTATGATATTTTTTGATCAGATGCGTAGTTCTCGAGATATATCAAGATATTTAAAAGTTCCGAAGCCGCACCAACATAATAGAGATACAGAAACACCGTGGCCCCTTTCTTTGAGATAACTCTGCACTATTGCGAGCTGTAAATGCCACTGCCAGCTTACCTGTGCAGAAGAAGAACAACAAGAAGAAGAAATATCTCGAAATATGTCCGTCAGGCCCCTTCCCTTGAGATATATCTGCAAATATCTCGGAAACGAAGCGAGCTATGGCAAAATGTTAAGAGACCTTTTTTGTAGAGAATTATGTTTCCTACAATTTATGTTGTATGATATTTTTTGATCAGATGCGTAGTTCTCGAAATATATCAAGATATTTAAAAGTTCCGAAGCCGCACCAACATAATAGAGATACAGAAACACCGTGGCCCCTTTCTTTGAGATGACTCTGCACTATTGCGAGCTGGAAATGCCACTTCCAGTTTAGCTGTGCAGAAGAAGAACAACAAGAAGAAGAAATATCTCGAAATATGTCCGTCAGGCCCCTTCCCTTGAGATAAATCTGCAAATATCGCGGAAACGAAGCGAGCTATGGCAAAATGTTAAGAGACCTTTTTTGTAGAGAATTAAGTTTCCTACTTTTTATGTTCTATGATATTTTTTGATCAGATGCGTAGTTCTCGAGATATATCAAGATATTTAAAAGTTCCGAAGCCGCACCAACATAATAGAGATACAGAAACACCGTGGCCCCTTTCTTTGAGATAACTCTGCACTATTGCGAGCTGCAAATGCCACTTCCAGCTTAGCTGTGCAGAAGAAGAACAACAAGAAGAAGAAATATCTCGATATATGTCCGTCAGGCACCTTCCCTTGAGATAAATCTGCAAATATCTCGGAAGCGAAGCGAGCTAAGGCAAAATGTTGATAGACCTTTTTTGTAGAGAATTAAGTTTCCTACTTTTTATGTTGTATGATATTTTTTGATCAGATGCGTAGTTCTCGAGATATATCAAGATATTTAAAAGGTCCGAAGCCGCACCAACATAATAGAGATACAGAAACACCGTGGCCCCTTTCTTTGAGATAACTCTGCACTATTGCGAGCTGGAAATGCCACTTCCAGTTTAGCTGTGCAGAAGAAGAACAACAAGAAGAAGAAATATCTCGAGATATGTCCGTCAGGCCCCTTCCCTTGAGATAAATCTGCAAATATCTCGGAAACGAAGCGAGCTATGGTAAAATGTTAAGAGACCTTTTTTGTAGAGAATTATGTTTCCTATAATTTATGTTCTATGATATTTTTTGATCAGAAGCGTAGTTTTCGAGATATATCGAGATATTTAAAAGTTCCGAAGCCGCACCAACATAATAGAGATACAGAAACACCGTGGCCCCGTTCTTTGAGATAACTCTGCACTATTGCGAGCTGCAAATGCCACTTCCAGCTTAGCTGTGCAGAAGAAGAACAACAAGAAGAAGAAATATCTCGAAATATGTCCGTCAGGCCCCTTCCCTTGAGATATATCTGCAAATATCTCGGAAGCGAAGCGAGCTAAGGCAAAATGTTAAGAGACCTTTTTTGTAGAGAATTAAGTTTCCTACTTTTTATGTTGTATGATATTTTTTGATCAGATGCGTAGTTCTCGAGATATATCAAGATATTTAAAAGGTCCGAAGCCGCACCAACATAATAGAGATACAGAAACACCGTGGCCCCTTTCTTTGAGGTAACTCTGCACTATTGCGAGCTGGAAATGCCACTTCCAGTTTAGCTGTGCAGAAGAAGAAGAACAAGAAGAAGAAATATCTCGAAATATGTCCGTCAGGCCCCTTCCCTTGAGATAAATCTGCAAATATCTCGGAAACGAAGCGAGCTATGGCAAAATGTTAAGAGACCTTTTTTGTAGAGAATTAAGTTTCCTACTTTTTATGTTCTATGCAATTTTTTGATCAGATGCGTAGTTCTCGAGATATATCAAGATATTTAAAAGTTCCGAAGCCGCACCAGCATAATAGAGATACAGAAACACCGTGGCCCCTTTCTTTGAGATAACTCTGCACTATTGCGAGCTGTAAATGCCACTTCCAGCTTAGCTGTGCAGAAGAAGAACAACAAGAAGAAGAAATATCTCGAAATATGTCCGTCAGGCCCCTTCCCTTGAGATAAATCTGCAAATATCTCGGAAACGAAGCGAGCTATGGCAAAATGTTAAGAGACCTTTTTGGTAGAGAATTAAGTTTCCTAATTTTTGTGTTCTATGATATTTTTTGATCAGATGCGTAGTTCTCGAGATATATCAAGATATTTAAAAGTTCCGAAGCCGCACCAACATAATAGAGATATAGAAACACCGTGGCCCCTTTCTTTGAGATAACACTGCACTATTGCGAGCTGCAAATGCCACTTCCAGCTTAGCTGTGCAGAAGAAGAACAACAAGAAGAAGAAATATCTCGAAATATGTCCGTCAGGCCCCTTCCCTTGAGATATATCTGCAAATATCTCGGAAACGAAGCGAGCTATGGCAAAATGTTAAGAGACCTTTTTTGTAGAGAATTATGTTTCCTACAATTTATGTTGTATCATATTTTTTGATCAGAAGCGTAGTTTTCGAGATATATCGAGATATTTAAAAGTTCCGAAGCCGCACCAACATAATAGAGATACAGAAACACCGTGGCCCCTTTCTTTGAGATAACTCTGCACTAGTGCGAGCCGCAAATGCCACTTCCAGCTTAGCTGTGCAGAAGAAGAACAACAAGAAGAAGAAATATCTCGAAATATGTCCGTCAGGCCCCTTCCCTTGAGATAAATCTGCAAATATCTCGGAAACGAAGCGAGCTATGGCAAAATGTTAAGAGACCTTTTTGGTAGAGAATTAAGTTTCCTAATTTTTATGTTCTATGATATTTTTTGATCAGATGCGTAGTTCTCGAGATATATCAAGATATTTAAAAGTTCCGAAGCCGCACCAACATAATAGAGATATAGAAACACCGTGGCCACTTTCTTTGAGATAACACTGCACTAGTGCGAGCCGCAAATGCCACTTCCAGCTTAGCTGTGCAGAAGAAGAACAAAAAGAAGAAGAAATATCTCGAAATATGTCCGTCAGGCCCCTTCCCTTGAGATAAATCTGCAAATATCTCGGAAACGAAGCGAGCTATGGCAAAATGTTAAGAGACCTTTTTGGTAGAGAATTAAGTTTCCTAATTTTTATGTTCTATGATATTTTTTGATCAGATGCGTAGTTCTCGAGATATATCAAGATATTTAAAAGTTCCGAAGCCGCACCAACATAATAGAGATATAGAAACACCGTGGCCCCTTTCTTTGAGATAACACTGCACTATTGCGAGCTGCAAATGCCACTTCCAGCTTAGCTGTGCAGAAGAAGAACAACAAGAAGAAGAAGTATCTCGAAATATGTCCGTCAGGCCCCTTCCCTTGAGATGTATCTGCAAATATCTCGGAAACGAAGCGAGCTATGGCAAAATGTTAAGAGACCTTTTTTGTAGACAATTAAGTTTCCTACGTTTTATGTTCTATGATATTTTTTGATCAGATGCGTAGTTCTCGAAATATATCAAGATATTTAAAAGTTCCGAAGCCGCACCAACATAATAGAGATACAGAAACACCGTGGCCCCTTTCTTTGAGATGACTCTGCACTATTGCCAGCTGGAAATGCCACTTCCAGTTTAGCTGTGCAGAAGAAGAACAACAAGAAGAAGAAATATCTCGAAATATGTCCGTCAGGCCCCTTCCCTTGAGATAAATCTGCAAATATCGCAGAAACGAAGCGAGCTATGGCAAAATGTTAAGAGACCTTTTTTGTAGAGAATTAAGTTTCCTACTTTTTATGTTCTATGATATTTTTTGGTCAGATGCGTAGTTCTCGAGATATATCAAGATATTTAAAAGTTCCGAAGCCGCACCAACATAATAGAGATACAGAAACACCGTGGCCCCTTTCTTTGAGATAACTCTGCACTATTGCGAGCTGCAAATGCCACTTCCAGCTTAGCTGTGCAGAAGAAGAACAACAAGAAGAAGAAATATCTCGAAATATGTCCGTCAGGTACCTTCCCTTGAGATAAATCTGCAAATATCTCGGAAGCGAAGCGAGCTAAGGCAAAATGTTGATAGACCTTTTTTGTAGAGAATTAAGTTTCCTACTTTTTATGTTGTATGATATTTTTTGATCAGATGCGTAGTTCTCGAGATATATCAAGATATTTAAAAGGTCCGAAGCCGCACCAACATAATAGAGATACAGAAACACCGTGGCCCCTTTCTTTGAGATAACTCTGCACTATTGCGAGCTGGAAATGCCACTTCCAGTTTAGCTGTGCAGAAGAAGAACAACAAGAAGAAGAAATATCTCGAGATATGTCCGTCAGGCCCCTTCCCTTGAGATAAATCTGCAAATATCTCGGAAACGAAGCGAGCTATGGTAAAATGTTAAGAGACCTTTTTTGTAGAGAATTATGTTTCCTATAATTTATGTTCTATGATATTTTTTGATCAGAAGCGTAGTTTTCGAGATATATCGAGATATTTAAAAGTTCCGAAGCCGCACCAACATAATAGAGATACAGAAACACCGTGGCCACTTTCTTTGAGATAACTCTGCACTATTGCGAGCTGCAAATGCCACTTCCAGCTTAGCTGTGCAGAAGAAGAACAACAAGAAGAAGAAATATCTCGAAATATGTCCGTCAGGCCCCTTCCCTTGAGATAAATCTGCAAATATCTCGGAAGCGAAGCGAGCTAAGGCAAAATGTTAAGAGACCTTTTTTGTAGAGAATTAAGTTTCCTACTTTTTATGTTGTATGATATTTTTTGATCACATGCGTAGTTCTCGAGATATATCAAGATATTCAAAAGGTCCGAAGCCGCACCAACATAATAGAGATACAGAAACACCGTGGCCCCTTTCTTTGAGGTAACTCTGCACTATTGCGAGCTGGAAATGCCACTTCCAGTTTAGCTGTGCAGAAGAAGAAGAACAAGAAGAAGAAATATCTCGAAATATGTCCGTCAGGCCCCTTCCCTTGAGATAAATCTGCAAATATCTCGGAAACGAAGCGAGCTATGGCAAAATGTTAAGAGACCTTTTTTGTAGAGAATTAAGTTTTCCACTTTTTATGATTCATGATATTTTTTGATCAGATGCGTAGTTCTCGAGATATATCAAGATATTTAAAAGTTCCGAAGCTGCACCAACATAATAGAGATACAGAAACACCGTGGCCCCTTTCTTTGAGCTAACTCTACACTAGTGCGAGCCGCAAATGCCACTTCCAACTTAGCTGTGCAGAAGAAGAACAACAAGAAGAAGAAATATCTCGAAATATGTCCGTTAGGCCCCTTCCCTTGAGATAAATCTGCAAATATCTCGGAAACGAAGCGAGCTATGGCAAAATGTTCAGAGACCTTTTTTGTAGAGAATTAAGTTTCCTACTTTTTATGTTCTATGATATTTTTTGATCAGATGCGTAGTTCTCGAGATATATCAAGATATTTAAAAGTTCCGAAGCCGCACCAACATAATAGAAATACAGAAACACCGTGGCCCCTTTCTTTGAGATAACTCTGCACTATTGCGAGCTGCAAATGCCACTTCCAGCTTAGCTGTGCAGAAGAAGAACAACAAGAAGAAGAAATATCTCGAAATATGTCCGTCAGGCCCCTTCCCTTCAGATATATCTGCAAATATCTCGGAAACGAAGCGAGCTATGGCAAAATGTTAAGAGACCTTTTTTGTAGAGAATGAAGTTTCCTACTTTTTATGTTCTATGATATTTTTTGATCAGATGCGTAGCTCTCGAGATATATCAAGATATTTAAAAGTTCCGAAGCTGCACCAACATAATAGAGATACAGAAACACCGTGGCCCCTTTCTTTGAGATATCTCTGCACTATTGCGAGCTGCAAATGCCACTTCCAGC
Organism: Osmia lignaria lignaria; assembly: GCF_051020975.1. Classification (NCBI taxonomy): domain Eukaryota; kingdom Metazoa; phylum Arthropoda; class Insecta; order Hymenoptera; family Megachilidae; genus Osmia; species Osmia lignaria. The sequence continues at coordinate 30,600,911 of NW_027478158.1, read as the reverse complement.
TTAGCTGTGCAGAAGAAGAACAACAAGAAGAAGAAATATCTCGAAATATGTCCGTCAGGCCCCTTCCCTTGAGATATATCTGAAAATATCTCGGAAACGAAGCGAGCCATGGCAAAATGTTAAAAGACCTTTTTTGTAGAGAATTATGTTTCCTACAATTTATGTTCTATGATATTTTTTGATCAGAAGCGTAGTTTTCGAGATATATCAAGATATTTAATAGTTCCGAAGCCGCACCAACCTAATAGAGATACAGAAACACCGTGGCCCCTTTCTTTGAGATAACTCTGCACTATTGCGAGCTGCAAATGCCACTTCCAGCTTAGCTGTGCAGAAGAAGAACAACAAGAAGAAGAAATATCTCGAAATATGTCCGTCAGGCCCCTTCCCTTGAGATAAATCTGCAAATATCTCGGAAACGAAGCGAGCTATGGCAAAATGTTAAGAGACCTTTTTTGTAGAGAATTAAGTTTCCTACTTTTTATGTTCTATGATATTTTTTGATCAGATGCGTAGTTCTCGAGATATATCAAGATATTTAAAAGTTCCGAAGCCGCACCAACATAATAGAGATTCAGAAACACCGTGGCCCCTTTCTTTGAGATAGCTCTGCACTATTGCGAGCTGCAAATGCCACTTCCAGTTTAGCTGTGCAGAAGAAGAACAACAAGAAGAAGAAATATCTCGAAATATGTCCGTCAGGCCCCTTCCCTTGAGATAAATCTGCAAATATCTCGGAAACGAAGCGAGCTATGGCAAAATGTTAAGAGACCTTTTTTGTAGAGAATGAAGTTTCCTACTTTTTATGTTCTATGATATTTTTTGATCAGATGCGTAGCTCTCGAGATATATCAAGATATTTAAAAGTTCCGAAGCCGCACCAACATAATAGAGATACAGGAACACCGTGGCCCCTTTCTTTGAGATAACTCTGCACTATTGCGAGCTGGAAATGCCACTTCCAGTTTAGCTGTGCAGAAGAAGAACAACAAGAAGAAGAAATATCTCGAAATATGTCCGTCAGGCCCCTTCCCTTGAGATAAATCTGCAAATATCTCGGAAACGAAGCGAGCTATGGCAAAATGTTAAGAGAACTTTTTTGTAGAGAATTAAGTTTCCTACTTTTTATGTTCTATGATATTTTTTGATCAGATGCGTAGTTCTCGAGATATATCAAGATATTTAAAAGTTCCGAAGCCGCACCAACATAATAGAAATACAGAAACACCGTGGCCCCTTTCTTTGAGATAACTCTGCACTATTGCGAGCTGCAAATGCCACTTCCAGCTTAGCTGTGCAGAAGAAGAACAACAAGAAGAAGAAATATCTCGAAATATGTCCGTCAGGCCCCTTCCCTTCAGATATATCTGCAAATATCTCGGAAACGAAGCGAGCTATGGCAAAATGTTAAGAGACCTTTTTTGTAGAGAATGAAGTTTCCTACTTTTTATGTTCTATGATATTTTTTGATCAGATGCGTAGTTCTCGAGATATATCAAGATATTTAAAAGTTCCGAAGCCGCACCAACATAATAGAGATTCAGAAACACCGTGGCCCCTTTCTTTGAGATAGCTCTGCACTATTGCGAGCTGCAAATGCCACTTCCAGTTTAGCTGTGCAGAAGAAGAACAACAAGAAGAAGAAATATCTCGAAATATGTCCGTCAGGCCCCTTCCCTTGAGATAAATCTGCAAATATCTCGGAAACGAAGCGAGCTATGGCAAAATGTTAAGAGACCTTTTTTGTAGAGAATGAAGTTTCCTACTTTTTATGTTCTATGATATTTTTTGATCAGATGCGTAGCTCTCGAGATATATCAAGATATTTAAAAGTTCCGAAGCCGCACCAACATAATAGAGATACAGGAACACCGTGGCCCCTTTCTTTGAGATAACTCTGCACTATTGCGAGCTGGAAATGCCACTTCCAGTTTAGCTGTGCAGAAGAAGAACAACAAGAAGAAGAAATATCTCGAAATATGTCCGTCAGGCCCCTTCCCTTGAGATAAATCTGCAAATATCTCGGAAACGAAGCGAGCTATGGCAAAATGTTAAGAGAACTTTTTTGTAGAGAATTAAGTTTCCTACTTTTTATGTTCTATGATATTTTTTGATCAGATGCGTAGTTCTCGAGATATATCAAGATATTTAAAAGTTCCGAAGCCGCACCAACATAATAGAAATACAGAAACACCGTGGCCCCTTTCTTTGAGATAACTCTGCACTATTGCGAGCTGCAAATGCCACTTCCAGCTTAGCTGTGCAGAAGGAGAACAACAAGAAGAAGAAATATCTCGAAATATGTCCGTCAGGCCCCTTCCCTTCAGATATATCTGCAAATATCTCGGAAACGAAGCGAGCTATGGCAAAATGTTAAGAGACCTTTTTTGTAGAGAATGAAGTTTCCTACTTTTTATGTTCTATGATATTTTTTGATCAGATGCGTAGTTCTCGAGATATATCAAGATATTTAAAAGTTCCGAAGCCGCACCAACATAATAGAGATACAGAAACACCGTGGCCCCTTTCTTTGAGATAACTCTGCACTATTGCGAGCTGCAAATGCCACTTCCAGCTTAGCTGTGCAGAAGAAGAACAACAAGAAGAAGAAATATCTCGAAATATGTCCGTCAGGCCCCTTCCCTTGAGATATATCTGAAAATATCTCGGAAACGAAGCGAGCCATGGCAAAATGTTAAAAGACCTTTTTTGTAGAGAATTATGTTTCCTACAATTTATGTTCTATGATATTTTTTGATCAGAAGCGTAGTTTTCGAGATATATCGAGATATTTAAAAGTTCCGAAGCCGCACCAACATAATAGGGGTACAGAAACACCGTGGCCCCTTTCTTTGAGATAACTCTGCACTAGTGCGAGCCGCAAATGCCACTTCCAGCTTAGCTGTGCAGAAGAAGAACAACAAGAAGAAGAAATATCTCGAAATATGTCCGTCAGGCCCGTTCCTTTGAGCTGAATCTGCAAACATCTCGGAAACGAAGCGAGCTATGGCAAAATTTTAAGAGACGTTTTTTGTAGAGAATTATGTTTCCTACAATTTATGTTCTATGATATTTTTTGATCAGAAGCGTAGTTTTCGAGATATATCGAGATATTTAAAAGTTCCGAAGCCGCACCAACATAATAGAGATTCAGAAACACCGTGGCCCCTTTCTTTGAGATAGCTCTGCACTATTGCGAGCTGGAAATGCCACTTCCAGTTTAGCTGTGCAGAAGAAGAACAACAAGAAGGAGAAATATCTCGAAATATGTCCGTCAGGCCCCTTCCCTTGAGATAAATCTGCAAATATCTCGGAAACGAAGCGAGCTATGGCAAAATGTTAAGAGACCTTTTTTGTAGAGAATTAAGTTTCCTACTTTTTATGTTCTATGATATTTTTTGATCAGATGCGTAGTTCTCGAGATATATCAAGATACTTAAAAGTTCCGAAGCCGCACCAACATAATAGAAATACAGAAACACCGTGGCCCCTTTCTTTGAGATAACTCTGCACTATTGCGAGCTGCAAATGCCACTTCCAGCTTAGCTGTGCAGAAGAAGAACAACAAGAAGAAGAAATATCTCGAAATATGTCCGTCAGGCCCCTTCCCTTGAGATATATCTGCAAATATCTCGGAAACGAAGCGAGCTATGGCAAGATGTTAAGAGACCTTTTTTGTAGAGAATGAAGTTTCCTACTTTTTACGTTCTATGATATTTTTTGATCAGATGCGTAGTTCTCGAGATATATCAAGATATTTAAAAGTTCCGAAGCCGCACCAACATAATAGAGATACAGAAACACCGTGGCCCCTTTCTTTGAGATAACTCTGCACTATTGCGAGCTGCAAATGCCACTTCCAGCTTAGCTGTGCAGAAGAAGAACAACAAGAAGAAGAAATATCTCGAAATATGTCCGTCAGGCCCCTTCCCTTGAGATATATCTGCAAATATCTCGGAAACGAAGCGAGCCATGGCAAAATGTTAAGAGACCTTTTTTGTAGAGAATTATGTTTCCTACAATTTATGTTCTATGATATTTTTTGATCAGAAGCGTAGTTTTCGAGATATATCGAGATATTTAAAAGTTCCGAAGCCGCACCAACATAATAGAGGTACAGAAACACCGTGGCCCCTTTCTTTGAGATAACTCTGCACTAGTGCGAGCCGGAAATGCCACTTCCAGCTTAGCTGTGCAGAAGAAGAACAACAAGAAGAAGAAATATCTCGAAATATGTCCGTCAGGCCCCTTCCCTTGAGATATATCTGCAAATATCTCGGAAACGAAGCGAGCTATGGCAAAATGTTAAGAGACCTTTTTTGTAGAGAATCATGTTTCCTACAATTTATGTTCTATGATATTTTTTGATCAGAAGCGTAGTTTTCGAGATATATCGAGATATTTAAAAGTTCCGAAGCCGCACCAACATAATAGAGATTCAGAAACACCGTGGCCCCTTTCTTTGAGATAACTCTGCACTATTGCGAGCTGGAAATGCCACTTCCATTTTAGCTGTGCAGAAGAAGAACAACAAGAAGAAGAAATATCTCGAAATATGTCCGTCAGGCCCCTTCCCTTGAGATAAATCTGCAAATATCTCGGAAACGAAGCGAGCTATGGCAAAATGTTAAGAGACCTTTTTTGTAGAGAATCATGTTTCCTACAATTTATGTTCTATGATATTTTTTGATCAGAAGCGTAGTTTTCGAGATATATCGAGATATTTAAAAGTCCCGAAGCCGCACCAACATAATAGAGATTCAGAAACACCGTGGCCCCTTTCTTTGAGATAACTCTGCACTATTGCGAGCTGGAAATGCCACTTCCAGTTTAGCTGTGCAGAAGAAGAACAACAAGAAGAAGAAATATCTCGAAATATGTCCGTCAGGCCCCTTCCCTTGAGATAAATCTGCAAATATCTCGGAAACGAAGCGAGCTATGGCAAAATGTTCAGAGACCTTTTTTGTAGAGAATTAAGTTTCCTACTTTTTATGTTCTATGATATTTTTTGATCAGATGCGTAGTTCTCGAGATATATCAAGATATTTAAAAGTTCCGAAGCCGCACCAACATAATAGAAATACAGAAACACCGTGGCCCCTTTCTTTGAGATAACTCTGCACTATTGCGAGCTGCAAATGCCACTTCCAGCTTAGCTGTGCAGAAGAAGAACAACAAGAAGAAGAAATATCTCGAAATATGTCCGTCAGGCCCCTTCCCTTCAGATATATCTGCAAATATCTCGGAAACGAAGCGAGCTATGGCAAAATGTTAAGAGACCTTTTTTGTAGAGAATGAAGTTTCCTACTTTTTATGTTCTATGATATTTTTTGATCAGATGCGTAGTTCTCGAGATATATCAAGATATTTAAAAGTTCCGAAGCCGCACCAACATAATAGAGATACAGAAACACCGTGGCCCCTTTCTTTGAGATAACTCTGCACTGTTGCGAGCTGCAAATGCCACTTCCAGCTTAGCTGTGCAGAAGAAGAACAACAAGAAGAAGAAATATCTCGAAATATGTCCGTCAGGCCCCTTCCCATGAGATATATCTGAAAATATCTCGGAAACGAAGCGAGCCATGGCAAAATGTTAAAAGACCTTTTTTGTAGAGAATTATGTTTCCTACAATTTATGTTCTATGATATTTTTTGATCAGAAGCGTAGTTTTCGAGATATATCAAGATATTTAATAGTTCCGAAGCCGCACCAACCTAATAGAGATACAGAAACACCGTGGCCCCTTTCTTTGAGATAACTCTGCACTATTGCGAGCTGCAAATGCCACTTCCAGCTTAGCTGTGCAGAAGAAGAACAACAAGAAGAAGAAATATCTCGAAATATGTCCGTCAGGCCCCTTCCCTTGAGATAAATCTGCAAATATCTCGGAAACGAAGCGAGCTATGGCAAAATGTTAAGAGACCTTTTTTGTAGAGAATGAAGTTTCCTACTTTTTATGTTCTATGATATTTTTTGATCAGATGCGTAGTTCTCGAGATATATCAAGATATTTAAAAGTTCCGAAGCCGCACCAACATAATAGAGATACAGGAACACCGTGGCCCCTTTCTTTGAGATAACTCTGCACTATTGCGAGCTGGAAATGCCACTTCCAGTTTAGCTGTGCAGAAGAAGAACAACAAGAAGAAGAAATATCTCGAAATATGTCCGTCAGGCCCCTTCCCTTGAGATAAATCTGCAAATATCTCGGAAACGAAGCGAGCTATGGCAAAATGTTAAGAGAACTTTTTTGTAGAGAATTAAGTTTCCTACTTTTTATGTTCTATGATATTTTTTGATCAGATGCGTAGTTCTCGAGATATATCAAGATATTTAAAAGTTCCGAAGCCGCACCAACATAATAGAAATACAGAAACACCGTGGCCCCTTTCTTTGAGATAACTCTGCACTATTGCGAGCTGCAAATGCCACTTCCAGCTTAGCTGTGCAGAAGAAGAACAACAAGAAGAAGAAATATCTCGAAATATGTCCGTCAGGCCCCTTCCCTTCAGATATATCTGCAAATATCTCGGAAACGAAGCGAGCTATGGCAAAATGTTAAGAGACCTTTTTTGTAGAGAATGAAGTTTCCTACTTTTTATGTTCTATGATATTTTTTGATCAGATGCGTAGTTCTCGAGATATATCAAGATATTTAAAAGTTCCGAAGCCGCACCAACATAATAGAGATACAGAAACACCGTGGCCCCTTTCTTTGAGATAACTCTGCACTATTGCGAGCTGCAAATGCCACTTCCAGCTTAGCTGTGCAGAAGAAGAACAACAAGAAGAAGAAATATCTCGAAATATGTCCGTCAGGCCCCTTTCCTTGAGATATATCTGAAAATATCTCGGAAACGAAGCGAGCCATGGCAAAATGTTAAAAGACCTTTTTTGTAGAGAATTATGTTTCCTACAATTTATGTTCTATGATATTTTTTGATCAGAAGCGTAGTTTTCGAGATATATCGAGATATTTAAAAGTTCCGAAGCCGCACCAACATAATAGGGGTACAGAAACACCGTGGCCCCTTTCTTTGAGATAACTCTGCACTAGTGCGAGCCGCAAATGCCACTTCCAGCTTAGCTGTGCAGAAGAAGAACAACAAGAAGAAGAAATATCTCGAAATATGTCCGTCAGGCCCGTTCCTTTGAGCTGAATCTGCAAACATCTCGGAAACGAAGCGAGCTATGGCAAAATTTTAAGAGACGTTTTTTGTAGAGAATTATGTTTCCTACAATTTATGTTCTATGATATTTTTTGATCAGAAGCGTAGTTTTCGAGATATATCGAGATATTTAAAAGTTCCGAAGCCGCACCAACATAATAGAGATTCAGAAACACCGTGGGCCCTTTCTTTGAGATAGCTCTGCACTATTGCGAGCTGGAAATGCCACTTCCAGTTTAGCTGTGCAGAAGAAGAACAACAAGAAGGAGAAATATCTCGAAATATGTCCGTCAGGCCCCTTCCCTTGAGATAAATCTGCAAATATCTCGGAAACGAAGCGAGCTATGGCAAAATGTTAAGAGACCTTTTTTGTAGAGAATTAAGTTTCCTACTTTTTATGTTCTATGATATTTTTTGATCAGATGCGTAGTTCTCGAGATATATCAAGATACTTAAAAGTTCCGAAGCCGCACCAACATAATAGAAATACAGAAACACCGTGGCCCCTTTCTTTGAGATAACTCTGCACTATTGCGAGCTGCAAATGCCACTTCCAGCTTAGCTGTGCAGAAGAAGAACAACAAGAAGAAGAAATATCTCGAAATATGTCCGTCAGGCCCCTTCCCTTGAGATATATCTGCAAATATCTCGGAAACGAAGCGAGCTATGGCAAGATGTTAAGAGACCTTTTTTGTAGAGAATGAAGTTTCCTACTTTTTACGTTCTATGATATTTTTTGATCAGATGCGTAGTTCTCGAGATATATCAAGATATTTAAAAGTTCCGAAGCCGCACCAACATAATAGAGATACAGAAACACCGTGGCCCCTTTCTTTGAGATAACTCTGCACTATTGCGAGCTGCAAATGCCACTTCCAGCTTAGCTGTGCAGAAGAAGAACAACAAGAAGAAGAAATATCTCGAAATATGTCCGTCAGGCCCCTTCCCTTGAGATATATCTGCAAATATCTCGGAAACGAAGCGAGCCATGGCAAAATGTTAAGAGACCTTTTTTGTAGAGAATTATGTTTCCTACAATTTATGTTCTATGATATTTTTTGATCAGAAGCGTAGTTTTCGAGATATATCGAGATATTTAAAAGTTCCGAAGCCGCACCAACATAATAGAGGTACAGAAACACCGTGGCCCCTTTCTTTGAGATAACCCTGCACTAGTGCGAGCCGGAAATGCCACTTCCAGCTTAGCTGTGCAGAAGAAGAACAACAAGAAGAAGAAATATCTCGAAATATGTCCGTCAGGCCCCTTCCCTTGAGATATATCTGCAAATATCTCGGAAACGAAGCGAGCTATGGCAAAATGTTAAGAGACCTTTTTTGTAGAGAATCATGTTTCCTACAATTTATGTTCTATGATATTTTTTGATCAGAAGCGTAGTTTTCGAGATATATCGAGATATTTAAAAGTTCCGAAGCCGCACCAACATAATAGAGATTCAGAAACACCGTGGCCCCTTTCTTTGAGATAACTCTGCACTATTGCGAGCTGGAAATGCCACTTCCATTTTAGCTGTGCAGAAGAAGAACAACAAGAAGAAGAAATATCTCGAAATATGTCCGTCAGGCCCCTTCCCTTGAGATAAATCTGCAAATATCTCGGAAACGAAGCGAGCTATGGCAAAATGTTAAGAGACCTTTTTTGTAGAGAATCATGTTTCCTACAATTTATGTTCTATGATATTTTTTGATCAGAAGCGTAGTTTTCGAGATATATCGAGATATTTAAAAGTTCCGAAGCCGCACCAACATAATAGAGATTCAGAAACACCGTGGCCCCTTTCTTTGAGATAACTCTGCACTATTGCGAGCTGGAAATGCCACTTCCAGTTTAGCTGTGCAGAAGAAGAACAACAAGAAGAAGAAATATCTCGAAATATGTCCGTCAGGCCCCTTCCCTTGAGATAAATCTGCAAATATCTCGGAAACGAAGCGAGCTATGGCAAAATGTTAAGAGAACTTTTTTGTAGAGAATTAAGTTTCCTACTTTTTATGTTCTATGATATTTTTTGATCAGATGCGTAGTTCTCGAGATATATCAAGATATTTAAAAGTTCCGAAGCCGCACCAACATAATAGAAATACAGAAACACCGTGGCCCCTTTCTTTGAGATAACTCTGCACTATTGCGAGCTGCAAATGCCACTTCCAGCTTAGCTGTGCAGAAGAAGAACAACAAGAAGAAGAAATATCTCGAAATATGTCCGTCAGGCCCCTTCCCTTGAGATAAATCTGCAAATATCTCGGAAACGAAGCGAGCTATGGCAAAATGTTAAGAGAACTTTTTTGTAGAGAATTAAGTTTCCTACTTTTTATGTTCTATGATATTTTTTGATCAGATGCGTAGTTCTCGAGATATATCAAGATATTTAAAAGTTCCGAAGCCGCACCAACATAATAGAAATACAGAAACACCGTGGCCCCTTTCTTTGAGATAACTCTGCACTATTGCGAGCTGCAAATGCCACTTCCAGCTTAGCTGTGCAGAAGAAGAACAACAAGAAGAAGAAATATCTCGAAATATGTCCGTCAGGCCCCTTCCCTTCAGATATATCTGCAAATATCTCGGAAACGAAGCGAGCTATGGCAAAATGTTAAGAGACCTTTTTTGTAGAGAATGAAGTTTCCTACTTTTTATGTTCTATGATATTTTTTGATCAGATGCGTAGTTCTCGAGATATATCAAGATATTTAAAAGTTCCGAAGCCGCACCAACATAATAGAGATACAGAAACACCGTGGCCCCTTTCTTTGAGATAACTCTGCACTATTGCGAGCTGCAAATGCCACTTCCAGCTTAGCTGTGCAGAAGAAGAACAACAAGAAGAAGAAATATCTCGAAATATGTCCGTCAGGCCCCTTTCCTTGAGATATATCTGAAAATATCTCGGAAACGAAGCGAGCCATGGCAAAATGTTAAAAGACCTTTTTTGTAGAGAATTATGTTTCCTACAATTTATGTTCTATGATATTTTTTGATCAGAAGCGTAGTTTTCGAGATATATCGAGATATTTAAAAGTTCCGAAGCCGCACCAACATAATAGGGGTACAGAAACACCGTGGCCCCTTTCTTTGAGATAACTCTGCACTAGTGCGAGCCGCAAATGCCACTTCCAGCTTAGCTGTGCAGAAGAAGAACAACAAGAAGAAGAAATATCTCGAAATATGTCCGTCAGGCCCGTTCCTTTGAGCTGAATCTGCAAACATCTCGGAAACGAAGCGAGCTATGGCAAAATTTTAAGAGACGTTTTTTGTAGAGAATTATGTTTCCTACAATTTATGTTCTATGATATTTTTTGATCAGAAGCGTAGTTTTCGAGATATATCGAGATATTTAAAAGTTCCGAAGCCGCACCAACATAATAGAGATTCAGAAACACCGTGGCCCCTTTCTTTGAGATAGCTCTGCACTATTGCGAGCTGGAAATGCCACTTCCAGTTTAGCTGTGCAGAAGAAGAACAACAAGAAGGAGAAATATCTCGAAATATGTCCGTCAGGCCCCTTCCCTTGAGATAAATCTGCAAATATCTCGGAAACGAAGCGAGCTATGGCAAAATGTTAAGAGACCTTTTTTGTAGAGAATTAAGTTTCCTACTTTTTATGTTCTATGATATTTTTTGATCAGATGCGTAGTTCTCGAGATATATCAAGATACTTAAAAGTTCCGAAGCCGCACCAACATAATAGAAATACAGAAACACCGTGGCCCCTTTCTTTGAGATAACTCTGCACTATTGCGAGCTGCAAATGCCACTTCCAGCTTAGCTGTGCAGAAGAAGAACAACAAGAAGAAGAAATATCTCGAAATATGTCCGTCAGGCCCCTTCCCTTGAGATATATCTGCAAATATCTCGGAAACGAAGCGAGCTATGGCAAGATGTTAAGAGACCTTTTTTGTAGAGAATGAAGTTTCCTACTTTTTACGTTCTATGATATTTTTTGATCAGATGCGTAGTTCTCGAGATATATCAAGATATTTAAAAGTTCCGAAGCCGCACCAACATAATAGAGATACAGAAACACCGTGGCCCCTTTCTTTGAGATAACTCTGCACTATTGCGAGCTGCAAATGCCACTTCCAGCTTAGCTGTGCAGAAGAAGAACAACAAGAAGAAGAAATATCTCGAAATATGTCCGTCAGGCCCCTTCCCTTGAGATATATCTGCAAATATCTCGGAAACGAAGCGAGCCATGGCAAAATGTTAAGAGACCTTTTTTGTAGAGAATTATGTTTCCTACAATTTATGTTCTATGATATTTTTTGATCAGAAGCGTAGTTTTCGAGATATATCGAGATATTTAAAAGTTCCGAAGCCGCACCAACATAATAGAGGTACAGAAACACCGTGGCCCCTTTCTTTGAGATAACCCTGCACTAGTGCGAGCCGGAAATGCCACTTCCAGCTTAGCTGTGCAGAAGAAGAACAACAAGAAGAAGAAATATCTCGAAATATGTCCGTCAGGCCCCTTCCCTTGAGATATATCTGCAAATATCTCGGAAACGAAGCGAGCTATGGCAAAATGTTAAGAGACCTTTTTTGTAGAGAATCATGTTTCCTACAATTTATGTTCTATGATATTTTTTGATCAGAAGCGTAGTTTTCGAGATATATCGAGATATTTAAAAGTTCCGAAGCCGCACCAACATAATAGAGATTCAGAAACACCGTGGCCCCTTTCTTTGAGATAACTCTGCACTATTGCGAGCTGGAAATGCCACTTCCATTTTAGCTGTGCAGAAGAAGAACAACAAGAAGAAGAAATATCTCGAAATATGTCCGTCAGGCCCCTTCCCTTGAGATAAATCTGCAAATATCTCGGAAACGAAGCGAGCTATGGCAAAATGTTAAGAGACCTTTTTTGTAGAGAATCATGTTTCCTACAATTTATGTTCTATGATATTTTTTGATCAGAAGCGTAGTTTTCGAGATATATCGAGATATTTAAAAGTTCCGAAGCCGCACCAACATAATAGAGATTCAGAAACACCGTGGCCCCTTTCTTTGAGATAACTCTGCACTATTGCGAGCTGGAAATGCCACTTCCAGTTTAGCTGTGCAGAAGAAGAACAACAAGAAGAAGAAATATCTCGAAATATGTCCGTCAGGCCCCTTCCCTTGAGATAAATCTGCAAATATCTCGGAAACGAAGCGAGCTATGGCAAAATGTTAAGAGAACTTTTTTGTAGAGAATTAAGTTTCCTACTTTTTATGTTCTATGATATTTTTTGATCAGATGCGTAGTTCTCGAGATATATCAAGATATTTAAAAGTTCCGAAGCCGCACCAACATAATAGAAATACAGAAACACCGTGGCCCCTTTCTTTGAGATAACTCTGCACTATTGCGAGCTGCAAATGCCACTTCCAGCTTAGCTGTGCAGAAGAAGAACAACAAGAAGAAGAAATATCTCGAAATATGTCCGTCAGGCCCCTTCCCTTCAGATATATCTGCAAATATCTCGGAAACGAAGCGAGCTATGGCAAAATGTTAAGAGACCTTTTTTGTAGAGAATGAAGTTTCCTACTTTTTAAGTTCTATGATATTTTTTGATCAGATGCGTAGTTCTCGAGATATATCAAGATATTTAAAAGTTCCGAAGCCGCACCAACATAATAGAGATACAGAAACACCGTGGCCCCTTTCTTTGAGATAACTCTGCACTATTGCGAGCTGCAAATGCCACTTCCAGCTTAGCTGTGCAGAAGAAGAACAACAAGAAGAAGAAATATCTCGAAATATGTCCGTCAGGCCCCTTCCCTTGAGATATATCTGAAAATATCTCGGAAACGAAGCGAGCCATGGCAAAATGTTAAAAGACCTTTTTTGTAGAGAATTATGTTTCCTACAATTTATGTTCTATGATATTTTTTGATCAGAAGCGTAGTTTTTGAGATATATCGAGATATTTAAAAGTCCCGAAGCCGCACCAACATAATAGAGATTCAGAAACACCGTGGCCCCTTTCTTTGAGATAACTCTGTACTATTGCGAGCTGGAAATGCCACTTCCAGTTTAGCTGTGCAGAAGAAGAACAACAAGAAGAAGAAATATCTCGAAATATGTCCGTCAGGCCCCTTCCCTTGAGATAAATCTGAAAATATCTCGGAAACGAAGCGAGCTATGGCAAAATGTTAAGAGACCTTTTTTGTAGAGAATTAAGTTTCCTACTTTTTATGTTCTATGATATTTTTTGATCAGATGCGTAGTTCTCGAGATATATCAAGATATTTAAAAGTTCCGAAGCCGCACCAACATAATAGAAATACAGAAACACCGTGGCCCCTTTCTTTGAGATAACTCTGCACTATTGCGAGCTGCAAATGCCACTTCCAGCTTAGCTGTGCAGAAGAAGAACAACAAGAAGAAGAAATATCTCGAAATATGTCCGTCAGGCCCCTTCCCTTCAGATATATCTGCAAATATCTCGGAAACGAAGCGAGCTATGGCAAAATGTTAAGAGACCTTTTTTGTAGAGAATGAAGTTTCCTACTTTTTATGTTCTATGATATTTTTTGATCAGATGCGTAGTTCTCGAGATATATCAAGATATTTAAAAGTTCCGAAGCCGCACCAACATAATAGAGATACAGAAACACCGTGGCCCCTTTCTTTGAGATAACTCTGCACTATTGCGAGCTGCAAATGCCACTTCCAGCTTAGCTGTGCAGAAGAAGAACAACAAGAAGAAGAAATATCTCGAAATATGTCCGTCAGGCCCCTTCCCTTGAGATATATCTGAAAATATCTCGGAAACGAAGCGAGCCATGGCAAAATGTTAAAAGACCTTTTTTGTAGAGAATTATGTTTCCTACAATTTATGTTCTATGATATTTTTTGATCAGAAGCGTAGTTTTCGAGATATATCGAGATATTTAAAAGTTCCGAAGCCGCACCAACATAATAGGGGTACAGAAACACCGTGGCCCCTTTCTTTGAGATAACTCTGCACTAGTGCGAGCCGCAAATGCCACTTCCAGCTTAGCTGTGCAGAAGAAGAACAACAAGAAGAAGAAATATCTCGAAATATGTCCGTCAGGCCCGTTCCTTTGAGCTGAATCTGCAAATATCTCGGAAACGAAGCGAGCTATGGCAAAATTTTAAGAGACGTTTTTTGTAGAGAATTATGTTTCCTACAATTTATGTTCTATGATATTTTTTGATCAGAAGCGTAGTTTTCGAGATATATCGAGATATTTAAAAGTTCCGAAGCCGCACCAACATAATAGAGATTCAGAAACACCGTGGCCCCTTTCTTTGAGATAACTCTGCACTAGTGCGAGCCGGAAATGCCACTTCCAGCTTAGCTGTGCAGAAGAAGAACAACAAGAAGAAGAAATATCTCGAAATATGTCCGTCAGGCCCCTTCCCTTGAGATATATCTGCAAATATCTCGGAAACGAAGCGAGCTATGGCAAAATGTTAAGAGACCTTTTTTGTAGAGAATCATGTTTCCTACAATTTATGTTCTATGATATTTTTTGATCAGAAGCGTAGTTTTCGAGATATATCGAGATATTTAAAAGTTCCGAAGCCGCACCAACATAATAGAGATTCAGAAACACCGTGGCCCCTTTCTTTGAGATAACTCTGCACTATTGCGAGCTGGAAATGCCACTTCCATTTTAGCTGTGCAGAAGAAGAACAACAAGAAGAAGAAATATCTCGAAATATGTCCGTCAGGCCCCTTCCCTTGAGATAAATCTGCAAATATCTCGGAAACGAAGCGAGCTATGGCAAAATGTTAAGAGACCTTTTTTGTAGAGAATCATGTTTCCTACAATTTATGTTCTATGATATTTTTTGATCAGAAGCGTAGTTTTCGAGATATATCGAGATATTTAAAAGTTCCGAAGCCGCACCAACATAATAGAGATTCAGAAACACCGTGGCCCCTTTCTTTGAGATAACTCTGCACTATTGCGAGCTGGAAATGCCACTTCCAGTTTAGCTGTGCAGAAGAAGAACAACAAGAAGAAGAAATATCTCGAAATATGTCCGTCAGGCCCCTTCCCTTGAGATAAATCTGCAAATATCTCGGAAACGAAGCGAGCTATGGCAAAATGTTAAGAGAACTTTTTTGTAGAGAATTAAGTTTCCTACTTTTTATGTTCTATGATATTTTTTGATCAGATGCGTAGTTCTCGAGATATATCAAGATATTTAATAGTTCCGAAGCCGCACCAACATAATAGAAATACAGAAACACCGTGGCCCCTTTCTTTGAGATAACTCTGCACTATTGCGAGCTGCAAATGCCACTTCCAGCTTAGCTGTGCAGAAGAAGAACAACAAGAAGAAGAAATATCTCGAAATATGTCCGTCAGGCCCCTTCCCTTCAGATATATCTGCAAATATCTCGGAAACGAAGCGAGCTATGGCAAAATGTTAAGAGACCTTTTTTGTAGAGAATGAAGTTTCCTACTTTTTATGTTCTATGATATTTTTTGATCAGATGCGTAGTTCTCGAGATATATCAAGATATTTAAAAGTTCCGAAGCCGCACCAACATAATAGAGATACAGAAACACCGTGGCCCCTTTCTTTGAGATAACTCTGCACTATTGCGAGCTGCAAATGCCACTTCCAGCTTAGCTGTGCAGAAGAAGAACAACAAGAAGAAGAAATATCTCGAAATATGTCCGTCAGGCCCCTTCCCTTGAGATATATCTGCAAATATCTCGGAAACGAAGCGAGCTATGGCAAAATGTTAAGAGACCTTTTTTGTAGAGAATTAAGTTTCCTACTTTTTATGTTCTATGATATTTTTTGATCAGATGCGTAGTTCTCGAGATATATCAAGATATTTAAAAGTTCCGAAGCCGCACCAACATAATAGAGATACAGAAACACCGTGGCCCCTTTCTTTGAGATAACTCTGCACTATTGCGAGCTGGAAATGCCACTTCCAGCTTAGCTGTGCAGAAGAAGAACAACAAGAAGAAGAAATATCTCGAAATATGTCCGTCAGGCCCCTTCCCTTGAGATAAATCTGCAAATATCTCGGAAACGAAGCGAGCTATGGCAAAACGTTAAGAGACGTTCTTTGTAGAGAATTATGTTTCCTACAATTTATCTTCTACGATATTTTTTGATCAGAAGCGTAGTTTTCGAGATATATCGAGATATTTAAAAGTTCCGAAGCCGCACCAACATAATAGAGATACAGAAACACCGTGGCCCCTTTCTTTGAGATAACTCTGCACTAGTGCGAGCCGCAAATGCCACTTCCAGCTTAGCTGTGCAGAAGAAGAACAACAAGAAGAAGAAATATCTCGAAATATGTCGGTCTGGCCCCTTCCCTTGAGATATATCTGCAAATATCTCGGAAACGAAGCGAGCTATGGCAAAATGTTAAGAGACCTTTTTTGTAGAGAATTAAGTTTCCTACTTTTTATGTTCTATGATATTTTTTGATCAGATGCGTAGTTCTCGAGATATATCAAGATATTTAAAAGTTCCGAAGCCGCACCAACATAATAGAGATACAGAAACACCGTGGCCCCTTTCTTTGAGATAACTCTGCACTATTGCGAGCTGCAAATGCCACTTCCAGCTTAGCTGTGCAGAAGAAGAACAACAAGAAGAAGAAATATCTCGAAATATGTCCGTCAGGCCCGTTCCTTTGAGCTGAATCTGCAAATATCTCGGAAACGAAGCGAGCTATGGCAAAATGTTAAGAGACGTTTTTTGTAGAGAATTATGTTTCCTACAATTTATGTTCTATGATATTTTTTGATCAGAAGCGTAGTTTTCGAGATATATCGAGATATTTAAAAGTTCCGAAGCCGCACCAACATAATAGAGATTCAGAAACACCGTGGCCCCTTTCCTTGAGATAACTCTGCACTATTGCGAGCTGGAAATGCCACTTCCAGTTTAGCTGTGCAGAAGAAGAACAACAAGAAGAAGAAATATCTCGAAATATGTCCGTCAGGCCCCTTCCCTTGAGATAAATCTGCAAATATCTCGGAAACGAAGCGAGCTATGGCAAAATGTTAAGAGACCTTTTTTGTAGAGAATTAAGTTTCCTACTTTTTATGTTCTATGATATTTTTTGATCAGATGCGTAGTTCTCGAGATATATCAAGATATTTAAAAGTTCCGAAGCCGCACCAACATAATAGAGATACAGAAACACCGTGGCCCCTTTCTTTGAGATAACTCTGCACTATTGCGAGCTGCAAATGCCACTTCCAGCTTAGCTGTGCAGAAGAAGAACAACAAGAAGAAGAAATATCTCGAAATATGTCCGTCAGGCCCCTTCCCTTGAGATAAATCTGCAAATATCTCGGAAACGAAGCGAGCTATGGCAAAACGTTAAGAGACGTTCTTTGTAGAGAATTATGTTTCCTACAATTTATGTTCTACGATATTTTTTGATCAGAAGCGTAGTTTTCGAGATATATCGAGATATTTAAAAGTTCCGAAGCCGCACCAACATAATAGAGATACAGAAACACCGTGGCCCCTTTCTTTGACATAACTCTGCACTATTGCGAGCTGCAAATGCCACTTCCAGCTTAGCTGTGCAGAAGAATAACAACAAGAAGAAGAAATATCTCGAAATATGTCCGTCAGGCCCCTTCCCTTGAGATAAATCTGCAAATATCTCGGAAACGAAGCGAGCTATGGCAAAATGTTAAGAGACGTTTTTTGTAGAGAATTATGTTTCCTACAATTTATGTTCTATGATATTTTTTGATCAGATGCGTAGTTCTCGAGATATATCAAGATATTTAAAAGTTCCGAGGCCGCACCAACATAATAGAGATACAGAAACACCGTGGCCCCTTTCTTTGAGATAACTCTGCACTATTGCGAGCTGCAATTGCCACTTCCAGCTTAGCTGTGCAGAGGAAGAACAACAAGAAGAAGAAATATCTCGAAATATGTCCGTCAGGCCCGTTCCTTTGAGCTGAATCTGCAAATATCTCGGAAACGAAGCGAGCTATGGCAAAATGTTAAGAGACCTTATTTGTAGAGAATTAAGTTTCCTACTTTTTATGTTCTGTGATATTTTTTGATCAGATGCGTAGTTCTCGAGATATATCAAGATATTTAAAAGTTCCGAAGCCGCACCAACATAATAGAGATACAGAAACACCGTGGCCCCTTTCTTTGAGATAATTCTGCACTATTGCGAGCTGCAAATGCCACTTCCAGCTTAGCTGTGCAGAAGAATAACAACAAGAAGAAGAAATATCTCGAAATATGTCCGTCAGGCCCCTTCCCTTGAGATAAATCTGCAAATATCTCGGAAACGAAGCGAGCTATGGCAAAATGTTAAGAGACGTTTTTTGTAGAGAATTATGTTTCCTACAATTTATGTTCTATGATATTTTTTGATCAGAAGCGTAGTTTTCGAGATATATCGAGATATTTAAAAGTTCCGAAGCCGCACCAACATAATAGAGATACAGAAACACCGTGGCCCCTTTCTTTGAGATAACTCTGCACTAGTGCGAGCCGCAAATGCCACTTCCAGCTTAGCTGTGCAGAAGAAGAACAACAAGAAGAAGAAATATCTCGAAATATGTCCGTCAGGCCCCTTCCCTTGAGATATATCTGCAAATATCTCGGAAACGAAGCGAGCTATGGCAAAATGTTAAGAGACCTTTTTTGTAGAGAATTAAGTTTCCTACTTTTTATGTTCTATGATATTTTTTGATCAGATGCGTAGTTCTCGAGATATATCAAGATATTTAAAAGTTCCGAGGCCGCACCAACATAATAGAGATACAGAAACACCGTGGCCCCTTTCTTTGAGATAACTCTGCACTATTGCGAGCTGCAATTGCCACTTCCAGCTTAGCTGTGCAGAGGAAGAACAACAAGAAGAAGAAATATCTCGAAATATGTCCGTCAGGCCCGTTCCTTTGAGCAGAATCTGCAAATATCTCGGAAACGAAGCGAGCTATGGCAAAATGTTAAGAGACCTTATTTGTAGAGAATTAAGTTTCCTACTTTTTATGTTCTGTGATATTTTTTGGTCAGATGCGTAGTTCTCGAGATATATCAAGATATTTAAAAGTTCCGAAGCCGCACCAACATAATAGAGATACAGAAACACCGTGGCCCCTTTCTTTGAGATAACTCTGCACTATTGCGAGCTGCAAATGCCACTTCCAGCTTAGCTGTGCAGAAGAATAACAACAAGAAGAAGAAATATCTCGAAATATGTCCGTCAGGCCCCTTCCCTTGAGATAAATCTGCAAATATCTCGGAAACGAAGCGAGCTATGGCAAAATGTTAAGAGACGTTTTTTGTAGAGAATTATGTTTCCTACAATTTATGTTCTATGATATTTTTTGATCAGAAGCGTAGTTTTCGAGATATATCGAGATATTTAAAAGTTCCGAAGCCGCACCAACATAATAGAGATACAGAAACACCGTGGCCCCTTTCTTTGAGATAACTCTGCACTAGTGCGAGCCGCAAATGCCACTTCCAGCTTAGCTGTGCAGAAGAAGAACAACAAGAAGAAGAAATATCTCGAAATATGTCCGTCAGGCCCCTTCCCTTGAGATATATCTGCAAATATCTCGGAAACGAAGCGAGCTATGGCAAAATGTTAAGAGACCTTTTTTGTAGAGAATTAAGTTTCCTACTTTTCATGTTCTATGATATTTTTTGATCAGAAGCGTAGTTTTCGAGATATATCGAGATATTTAAAAGTTCCGAAGCCGCACCAACATAATAGAGATTCGGAAACACCGTGGTCCCTTTCTTTGAGATAACTCTGCACTATTGCGAGCTGCAAATGCCACTTCCAGCTTAGCTGTGCAGAAGAAGAACAACAAGAAGAAGAAATATCTCGAAATATGTCCGTCAGGCCCCATCCCTTGAGATATATCTGCAAATATCTCGGAAACGAAGCGAGCCATGGCAAAATGTTAAGAGACCTTTTTTGTAGAGAATTATGTTTCCTACAATTTATGTTCTATGATATTTTTTGATCAAAAGCGTAGTTTTCGAGATATATCGAGATATTTAAAAGTTCCGAAGCCGCACCAACATAATAGAGGTACAGAAACACCGTGGCCCCTTTCTTTGAGATAACTCTGCACTAGTGCGAGCCGCAAATGCCACTTCCAGCTTAGCTGTGCAAAAGAAGAACAACAAGAAGAAGAAATATCTCGAAATATGTCCGTCAGGCCCGTTCCTTTGAGCTGAATCTGCAAATATCTCGGAAACGAAGCGAGCTATGGCAAAATGTTAAGAGACGTTTTTTGTAGAGAATTATGTTTCCTACAATTTATGTTCTATGATATTTTTTGATCAGAAGCGTAGTTTTCGAGATATATCGAGATATTTAAAAGTTCCGAAGCCGCACCAACATAATAGAGATTCAGAAACACCGTGGCCCCTTTCTTTGAGATAACTCTGCACTATTGCGAGCTGCAAATTCCACTTCCAGCATAGCTGTGCAGAAGAAGAACAACAAGAAGAAGAAATATCTCGAAGTATGTCCGTCAGGCCCCTTCCCTTGAGATATATCTGCAAATATCTCGGAAACGAAGCGAGCCATGGCAAAATGTTAAGAGACCTTTTTTGTAGAGAATTATGTTTCCTGCAATTTATGTTCTATGATATTTTTTGATCAGAAGCGTAGTTTTCGAGATATATCGAGATATTTAAAAGTTCCGAAGCCGCACCAACATAATAGAGATACAGAAACACCGTGGCCCCTTTCTTTGAGATAACTCTGCACTATTGCGAGCTGCAAATGCCACTTCCAGCTTAGCTGTGCAGAAGAAGAACAACAAGAAGAAGAAATATCTCGAAATATGTCCGTCAGGCCCCTTCCCTTGAGATATATCTGCAAATATCTCGGAAACGAAGCGAGCCATGGCAAAATGTTAAGAGACCTTTTTTGTAGAGAATTATGTTTCCTACAATTTATGTTCTATGATATTTTTTGATCAGAAGCGTAGTTTTCGAGATATATCGAGATATTTAAAAGTTCCGAAGCCGCACCAACATAATAGAGGTACAGAAACACCGTGGCCCCTTTCTTTGAGATAACTCTGCACTATTGCGAGCTGCAAATGCCACTTCCAGCTTAGCTGTGCAGAAGAAGAACAACAAGAAGAAGAAATATCTCGAAAAATGTCCGTCAGGCCCCTTCCCTTGAGACAAATCTGCAAATATCTCGGAAACGAAGCGAGCTATGGCAAAATGTTAAGAGACGTTTTTTGTAGAGAATTATGTTTCCTACAATTTATGTTCTATGATATTTTTTGATCAGAAGCGTAGTTTTCGAGATATATCGAGATATTTAAAAGTTCCGAAGCCGCACCAACATAATAGAGATACAGAAACACCGTGGCCCCTTTCTTTGAGATAACTCTGCACTAGTGCGAGCCGCAAATGCCACTTCCAGCTTAGCTGTGCAGAAGAAGAACAACAAGAAGAAGAAATATCTCGAAATATGTCCGTCAGGCCCCTTCCCTTGAGATAAAATGTAAATATCTCGGAAACGAAGCGAGCTATGGCAAAATGTTAAGAGACCTTTTTTGTAGAGAATTAAGTTTCCTACTTTTTATCTTGTATGATATTTTTTGATCAGATGCGTAGTTCTCGAGATATATCAAGATATTTAAAAGTTCCGAAGCCGCACCAACATAATAGGGATACAGAAACACCGTGGCCCCTTTCTTTGAGATAACTCTGCACTATTGCGAGCTGCAAATGCCACTTCCAGCTTAGCTGTGCAGAAGAAGAACAACAAGAAGAAGAAATATCTCGAAATATGTCCGTCAGGCCCGTTCCTTTGAGCTGAATCTGCAAATATCTCGGAAACGAAGCGAGCTATGGCAAAATTTTAAGAGACGTTTTTTGTAGAGAATTATGTTTCCTACAATTTATGTTCTATGATATTTTTTGATCAGAAGCGTAGTTTTCGAGATATATCGAGATATTTAAAAGTTCCGAAGCCGCACCAACATAATAGAGATTCAGAAACACCGTGGCCCCTTTCTTTGAGATAGCTCTGCACTATTGCGAGCTGGAAATGCCACTTCCAGTTTAGCTGTGCAGAAGAAGAACAACAAGACGAAGAAATATCTCGAAATATGTCCGTCAGGCCCCTTCCCTTGAGATAAATCTGCAAATATCTCGGAAACGAAGCGAGCTATGGCAAAATGTTAAGAGACCTTTTTTGTGGAGAATTAAGTTTCCTACTTTTTATGTTCTATGATATTTTTTGATCAGATGCGTAGTTCTCGAGATATATCAAGATATTTAAAAGTCCGAAACCGCACCAACATAATAGAAATACAGAAACACCGTGGCCCCTTTCTTTGAGATAACTGTGCACTATTGCGAGCTGCAAATGCCACTTCCAGCTTAGCTGTGCAGAAGAAGAACAACAAGAAGAAGAAATATCTCGAAATATGTCCGTCAGGCCCCTTCCCTTGAGATATATCTGCAAATATCTCGGAAACGAAGCGAGCTATGGCAAAATGTTAAGAGACGTTTTTTGTAGAGAATTATGTTTCCTACAATTTATGTTCTATGATATTTTTTGATCAGAAGCGTAGTTTTCGAGATATATCGAGATATTTAAAAGTTCCGAAGCCGCACCAACATAATAGAGATTCAGAAACACCGTGGCCCCTTTCCTTGAGATAACTCTGCACTATTGCGAGCTGGAAATGCCACTTCCAGTTTAGCTGTGCAGAAGAAGAACAACAAGAAGAAGAAATATCTCGAAATATGTCCGTCAGGCCCCTTCCCTTGAGATAAATCTGCAAATATCTCGGAAACGAAGCGAGCTATGGCAAAATGTTAAGAGACCTTTTTTGTGGAGAATTAAGTTTCCTACTTTTTATGTTCTATGATATTTTTTGATCAGATGCGTAGTTCTCGAGATATATCAAGATATTTAAAAGTTCCGAAGCCGCACCAACATAATAGAGATACAGAAACACCGTGGCCCCTTTCTTTGAGATAACTCTGCACTATTGCGAGCTGCAAATGCCACTTCCAGCTTAGCTGTGCAGAAGAAGAACAACAAGAAGAAGAAATATCTCGAAATATGTCCGTCAGGCCCCTTCCCTTGAGATATATCTGCAAATATCTCGGAAACGAAGCGAGCTATGGCAAAATGTTAAGAGACGTTTTTTGTAGAGAATTATGTTTCCTACAATTTATGTTCTATGATATTTTTTGATCAGAAGCGTAGTTTTCGAGATATATCGAGATATTTAAAAGTTCCGAAGCCGCACCAACATAATAGAGATTCCGAAACACCGTGGCCCCTTTCCTTGAGATAACTCTGCACTATTGCGAGCTGGAAATGCCACTTCCAGTTTAGCTGTGCAGAAGAACAACAACAAGAAGAAGAAATATCTCGAAATATGTCCGTCAGGCCTCTTCCCTTGAGATAAATCTGCAAATATCTCGGAAACGAAGCGAGCTATGGCAAAATGTTAAGAGACCTTTTTTGTAGAGAATTAAGTTTCCTACTTTTTATGTTCTATGATATTTTTTGATCAGATGCGCAGTTCTCGAGATATATCAAGATATTTAAAAGTTCCGAAGCCGCACCAACATAATAGAGATACAGAAACACCGTGGCCCATTTCTTTGAGATAACTCTGCACTAGTGCGAGCCGCAAATGCCACTTCCAGCTTAGCTGTGCAGAAGAAGAACAACAAGAAGAAGAAATATCTCGAAATATGTCCGTCAGGCCCCTTACCTTGAGATAAATCTGCAAATATCTCGGAAACGAAGCGAGCTATGGCAAAATGTTAAGAGACATTTTTTGTAGAGAATTAAGTTTCCTACTTTTTATCTTGTATGATATTTTTTGATCAGATGCGTAGTTCTCGAGATATATCAAGATATTTAAAAGTTCCGAAGCCGCACCAACATAATAGAGATACAGAAACACCGTGGCCCCTCTCTTTGAGATAACTCTGCACTATTGCGAGCTGGAAATGCCACTTCCAGTTTAGCTGTGCAGAAGAAGAACAACAAGAAGAAGAAATATCTCGAAATATGTCCGTTAGGCCCCTTCCCTTGAGATAAATCTGCAAATATCTCGGAAACTAAGCGAGCTATGGCAAAATGTTAAGAGACCTTTTTTGTAGAGAATTAAGTTTCCTACTTTTTATGTTCTATGATATTTTTTGATCAGATGTGTAGTTCTCGAGATATATCAAGATATTTAAAAGTTCCGAAGCCGCACCAACATAATAGAGATACAGAAACACCGTGGCCCCTTTCTTTGAGATAACTGTGCACTAGTGCGAGCCGCAAATGCCACTTCCAGCTTAGCTGTGCAGAAGAAAAACAACAAGAAGAAGAAATATCTCGAAATATGTCCGTCAGGCCCCTTCCCTTGAGATATATCTGCAAATATCTCGGAAACGAAGCGAGCTATGGCAAAATGCTAAGAGACCTTTTTTGTAGAGAATCATGTTTCCTACAATTTACGTTCTATGATATTTTTGGATCAGAAGCGTAGTTTTCGAGATATATCGAGATATTTAAAAGTTCCGAAGCCGCACCAACATAATAGAGATTCAGAAACACCGTGGCCCCTTTCTTGGAGATAACTCTGCACTATTGCGAGCTGGAAATGCCACTTCCAGTTTAGCTGTGCAGAAGAAGAACAACAAGAAGAAGAAATATCTCGAAATATGTCCGTCAGGCCCCTTCCCTTGAGATAAATCTGCAAATATCTCGGAAACGAAGCGAGCTATGGCAAAATGTTAAGAGACCTTTTTTGTAGAGAATTAAGTTTCCGACTTTTTATGTTCTATGATATTTTTTGATCAGATGCGTAGTTCTCGAGATATATCAAGATATTTAAAAGTTCCGAAGCCGCACCAACATAATAGAAATACAGAAACACCGTGGCCCCTTTCTTTGAGATAACTCTGCACTATTGCGAGCTGCAAATGCCACTTCCAGCTTAGCTGTGCAGAAGAAGAACAACAAGAAGAAGAAATATCTCGAAATATGTCGGTCAGGCCCCTTCCCTTGAGATAAATCTGCAAATATCTCGGAAACGAAGCGAGCTATGGCAAAACGTTAGGAGACGTTCTTTGTAGAGAATTATGTTTCCTACAATTTAGGTTCTACGATATTTTTTGATCAGAAGCGTAGTTTTCGAGATATATCGAGATATTTAAAAGTTCCGAAGCCGCACCAACATAATAGAGATACAGAAACACCGTGGCCCCTTTCTTTGAGATAACTCTGCACTAGTGCGAGCCGCAAATGCCACTTCCAGCTTAGCTGTGCAGAAGAAGAACAACAAGAAGAAGAAATATCTCGAAATATGTCCGTCAGGCCCCTTCCCTTGAGATAAATCTGCAAATATCTCGGAAACGAAGCGAGCTATGGCAAAATGTTAAGAGACCTTTTTTGTAGAGAATTAAGTTTCCTACTTTTTATGTTCTATGAAATTTTTTGATCAGATGCGTAGTTCTCGAGATATATCAAGATATTTAAAAGTTCCGAAGCCGCACCAACATAATAGAGATACAGAAACACCGTGGCCCCTTTCTTTGAGATAACTCTGCACTATTGCGAGCTGCAAATGCCACTTCCAGCTTAGCTGTGCAGAAGAAGAACAACAAGAAGAAGAAATATCTCGAAATATATCCGTCAGGCCCCTTCCCTTGAGATAAATCTGCAAATATCTCGGAAACGAAGCGAGCTATGGCAAAATGTTAAGAGACCTTTTTTGTAGAGAATTAAGTTTCCTACTTTTTATGTTCTATGATATTTTTTGATCAGATGCGTAGTTCTCGAGATATATCAAGATATTTAAAAGTTCCGAAGCCGCACCAACATAATAGAGATACAGAAACACCGTGGCCCCTTTCTTTGAGATAACTCTGCACTATTGCGAGCTGCAAATGCCACTTCCAGCTTAGCTGTGCAGAAGAAGAACAACAAGAAGAAGAAATATCTCGAAATATGTCCGTCAGGCCCGTTCCTTTGAGCTGAATCTGCAAATATCTCGGAAACGAAGCGAGCTATGGCAAAATTTTAAGAGACGTTTTTTGTAGAGAATTATGTTTCCTACAATTTATGTTCTATGATATTTTTTGATCAGAAGCGTAGTTTTCGAGATATATCGAGATATTTAAAAGTTCCGAAGCCGCACCAACATAATAGAGATTCAGAAACACCGTGGCCCCTTTCCTTGAGATAACTCTGCACTATTGCGAGCTGGAAATGCCACTTCCAGTTTAGCTGTGCAGAAGAAGAACAACAAGAAGAAGAAATATCTCGAAATATGTCCGTCAGGCCCCTTCCCTTGAGATAAATCTGCAAATATCTCGGAAACGAAGCGAGCTATGGCAAAATGTTAAGAGACCTTTTTTGTAGAGAATTAAGTTTCCTACTTTTTATGTTCTATGATATTTTTTGATCAGATGCGTAGTTCTCGAGATATATCAAGATATTTAAAAGTTCCGAAGCCGCACCAACATAATAGAGATACAGAAACACCGTGGCCCCTTTCTTTGAGTTAACTCTGCACTATTGCGAGCTGCAAATGCCACTTCCAGTTTAGCTGTGCAGAAGAAGAACAACAAGAAGAAGAAATATCTCGAAATATGTCCGTCAGGCCCCTTCCCTTGAGATAAATCTGCAAATATCTCGGAAACGAAGCGAGCTATGGCAAAATGTTAAGAGACCTTTTTTGTAGAGAATCATGTTTCCTACAATTTATGTTCTATGATATTTTTTGATCAGAAGCGTAGTTTTCGAGATATATCGAGATATTTAAAAGTTCCGAAGCCGCACCAACATAATAGAGATACAGAAACACCGTGGCCCCTTTCTTTGAGATAACTCTGCACTAGTGCGAGCCGCAAATGCCACTTCCAGCTTAGCTGTGCAGAAGAAGAACAACAAGAAGAAATATCTCGAAATATGTCCGTCAGGCCCCTTCCCTTGAGATAAATCTGCAAATATCTCGGAAACGAAGCGAGCTATGGCAAAATGTTAAGAGACCTTTTTTGTAGAGAATTAAGTTTCCTACTTTTTATGTTCTATGATATTTTTTGATCAGATGCGTAGTTCTCGAGATATATCAAGATATTTAAAAGTTCCGAAGCCGCACCAACATAATAGAGATACAGAAACACCGTGGCCCCTTTCTTTGAGATAACTCTGCACTATTGCGAGCTGGAAATGCCACTTCCAGTTTAGCTGTGCAGAAGAAGAACAACAAGAAGAAGAAATATCTCGAAATATGTCCGTCAGGCCCCTTCCCTTGAGATATATCTGCAAATATCTCGGAAACGAAGCGAGCCATGGCAAAATGTTAAGAGACCTTTTTTGTAGAGAATTATGTTTCCTACTTTTTATCTTGTATGATATTTTTTGATCAGATGCGTAGTTCTCGAGATATATCAAGATATTTAAAAGTTCCGAAGCCGCACCAACATAATAGAGGTACAGAAACACCGTGGTCCCCTTCTTTGAGATAACTCTGCACTAGTGCGAGCCGCAAATGCCACTTCCAGCTTAGCTGTGCAGAAGAAGAACAACAAGAAGAAGAAATATCTCGAAATATGTCCGTCAGGCCCCTTCCCTTGAGATAAATCTGCAAATATCTCGGAAACGAAGCGAGCTATGGCAAAACGTTAAGAGACCTTTTTTGTAGAGAATTAAGTTTCCTACTTTTTATGTTCTATGATATTTTTTGATCAGATGCGTAGTTCTCGAGATATATCAAGATATTTAAAAGTTCCGAAGCCGCACCAACATAATAGAGATACAGAAACACCGTGGCCCCTTTCTTTGAGATAACTCTGCACTATTGCGAGCTGCAAATGCCACTTCCAGCTTAGCTGTGCAAAAGAAGAACAACAAGAAGAAGAAATATCTCGAAATATGTCCGTCAGGCCCGTTCCTTTGAGCTGAATCTGCAAATATCTCGGAAACGAAGCGAGCTATGGCAAAATGTTAAGAGACGTTTTTTGTAGAGAATTATGTTTCCTACAATTTATGTTCTATGATATTTTTTGATCAGAAGCGTAGTTTTCGAGATATATCGAGATATTTAAAAGTTCCGAAGCCGCACCAACATAATAGAGATACAGAAACACCGTGGCTCCTTTCTTTGAGATAACTCTGCACTATTGCGAGTTGCAAATGCCACTTCCAGCTTAGCTGTGCAAAAGAAGAACAACAAGAAGAAGAAATATCTCGAAATATGTCCGTCAGGCCCGTTCCATTGAGCTGAATCTGCAAATATCTCGGAAACGAAGCGAGCTATGGCAAAATGTTAAGAGACGTTTTTTGTAGAGAATTATGTTTCCTACAATTTATGTTCTATGATATTTTTTGATCAGAAGCGTAGTTTTCGAGATATATCGAGATATTTAAAAGTTCCGAAGCCGCACCAACATAATAGAGGTACAGAAACACCGTGGCCCCTTTCTTTGAGATAACTCTGCACTAGTGCGAGCCGCAAATGCCACTTCCAGCTTAGCTGTGCAGAAGAAGAACAACAAGAAGAAGAAATATCTCGAAATATGTCCGTCAGGCCCCTTCCCTTGAGATAAATCTGCAAATATCTCAGAAACGAAGCGAGCTATGGCAAAATGTTAAGAGACCTTTTTTGTAGAGAATTAAGTTTCCTACTTTTTATGTTCTATGATATTTTTTGATCAGATGCGTAGTTCTCGAGATATATCAAGATATTTAAAAGTTCCGAAGCCGCACCAACATAATAGAGATACAGAAACACCGTGGCCCCTTTCTTTGAGATAACTCTGCACTATTGCGAGCTGCAAATGCCACTTCCAGCTTAGCTGTGCAGAAGAAGAACAACAAGAAGAAGAAATATCTCGAAATATGTCCGTCAGGCCCCTTCCCTTGAGATATATCTACAAATATCTCGGAAACGAATCGAGCTATGGCAAAATGTTAAGAGACCTTTTTTGTAGCGAATTATGTTTCCTACAATTTATGTTCTATGATATTTTTTGATCAGAAGCGTAGTTTTCGAGATATATCGAGATATTTAAAAGTTCCGAAGCCGCACCAACATAATAGAGATACAGAAACACCGTGGCCCCCTTCTTTGAGATAACTCTGCACTAGTGCGAGCCGCAAATGCCACTTCCAGCTTAGCTGTGCAGAAGAAGAACAACATGAAGAAGAAATATCTCGAAATATGTCCGTCAGGCCCCTTCCCTTGAGATATATCTGCAAATATCTCGGAAACGAAGCGAGCTATGGCAAAATGTTAAGAGACCTTTTTTGTAGAGAATTAAGTTTCCTACTTTTTATGTTCTATGATATTTTTTGATCAGATGCGTAGTTCTCGAGATATATCAAGATATTTAAAAGTTCCGAAGCCGCACCAACATAATAGAGATACAGAAACACCGTGGCCCCTTTCTTTGAGATAACTCTGCACTATTGCGAGCTGCAAATGCCACTTCCAGCTTAGCTGTGCAGAAGAAGAACAACAAGAAGAAGAAATATCTCGAAATATGTCCGTCAGGCCCCTTCCCTTGAGATAAATCTGCAAATATCTCAGAAACGAAGCGAGCTATGGCAAAATGTTAAGAGACCTTTTTTGTAGAGAATTAAGTTTCCTACTTTTTATGTTCTATGATATTTTTTGATCAGATGCGTAGTTCTCGAGATATATCAAGATATTTAAAAGTTCCGAAGCCGCACCAACATAATAGAGATACAGAAACACCGTGGCCCCTTTCTTTGAGATAACTCTGCACTATTGCGAGCTGCAAATGCCACTTCCAGCTTAGCTGTGCAGAAGAAGAACAACAAGAAGAAGAAATATCTCGAAATATGTCCGTCAGGCCCCTTCCCTTGAGATATATCTGCAAATATCTCGGAAACGAAGCGAGCCATGGCAAAATGTTAAGAGACCTTTTTTGTAGAGAATTATGTTTCCTACAATTTATGTTCTATGATATTTTTTGATCAGAAGCGTAGTTTTCGAGATATATCGAGATATTTAAAAGTTCCGAAGCCGCACCAACATAATAGAGGTACAGAAACACCGTGGCCCCTTTCTTTGAGATAACTCTGCACTAGTGCGAGCCGCAAATGCCACTTCCAGCTTAGCTGTGCAGAAGAAGAACAACAAGAAGAAGAAATATCTCGAAATATGTCCGTCAGGCCCCTTCCCTTGAGATATATCTACAAATATCTCGGAAACGAATCGAGCTATGGCAAAATGTTAAGAGACCTTTTTTGTAGCGAATTATGTTTCCTACAATTTATGTTCTATGATATTTTTTGATCAGAAGCGTAGTTTTCGAGATATATCGAGATATTTAAAAGTTCCGAAGCCGCACCAACATAATAGAGATACAGAAACACCGTGGCCCCCTTCTTTGAGATAACTCTGCACTAGTGCGAGCCGCAAATGCCACTTCCAGCTTAGCTGTGCAGAAGAAGAACAACATGAAGAAGAAATATCTCGAAATATGTCCGTCAGGCCCCTTCCCTTGAGATATATCTGCAAATATCTCGGAAACGAAGCGAGCTATGGCAAAATGTTAAGAGACCTTTTTTGTAGAGAATTAAGTTTCCTACTTTTTATGTTCTATGATATTTTTTGATCAGATGCGTAGTTCTCGAGATATATCAAGATATTTAAAAGTTCCGAAGCCGCACCAACATAATAGAGATACAGAAACACCGTGGCCCCTTTCTTTGAGATAACTCTGCACTATTGCGAGCTGCAAATGCCACTTCCAGCTTAGCTGTGCAGAAGAAGAACAACAAGAAGAAGAAATATCTCGAAATATGTCCGTCAGGCCCCTTCCCTTGAGATATATCTGCAAATATCTCGGAAACGAAGCGAGCCATGGCAAAATGTTGAGAGACCTTTTTTGTAGAGAATTATGTTTCCTACAATTTATGTTCTATGATATTTTTTGATCAGAAGCGTAGTTTTCGAGATATATCGAGATATTTAAAAGTTCCGAAGCCGCACCAACATAATAGAGGTACAGAAACACCGTGGTCCCCTTCTTTGAGATAACTCTGCACTAGTGCGAGCCGCAAATGCCACTTCCAGCTTAGCTGTGCAGAAGAAGAACAACAAGAAGAAGAAATATCTCGAAATATGTCCGTCAGGCCCCTTCCCTTGAGATATATCTGCAAATATCTCGGAAACGAAGCGAGCTATGGCAAAATGT
Source organism: Osmia lignaria lignaria (assembly GCF_051020975.1). Lineage (NCBI taxonomy): Eukaryota > Metazoa > Arthropoda > Insecta > Hymenoptera > Megachilidae > Osmia > Osmia lignaria. Next base: position 30,569,562 of record NW_027478158.1, on the reverse strand, counting down.
TAAGAGACCTTTTTTGTAGAGAATTAAGTTTCCTACTTTTTATGTTCTATGATATTTTTTGATCAGATGCGTAGTTCTCGAGATATATCAAGATATTTAAAAGTTCCGAAGCCGCACCAACATAATAGAGATACAGAAACACCGTGGCCCCTTTCTTTGAGATAACTCTGCACTATTGCGAGCTGCAAATGCCACTTCCAGCTTAGCTGTGCAGAAGAAGAACAACAAGAAGAAGAAATATCTCGAAATATGTCCGTCAGGCCCCTTCCCTTGAGATATATCTGCAAATATCTCGGAAACGAAGCGAGCCATGGCAAAATGTTGAGAGACCTTTTTTGTAGAGAATTATGTTTCCTACAATTTATGTTCTATGATATTTTTTGATCAGAAGCGTAGTTTTCGAGATATATCGAGATATTTAAAAGTTCCGAAGCCGCACCAACATAATAGAGGTACAGAAACACCGTGGTCCCCTTCTTTGAGATAACTCTGCACTAGTGCGAGCCGCAAATGCCACTTCCAGCTTAGCTGTGCAGAAGAAGAACAACAAGAAGAAGAAATATCTCGAAATATGTCCGTCAGGCCCCTTCCCTTGAGATAAATCTGCAAATATCTCGGAAACGAAGCGAGCTATGGCAAAATGTTAAGAGACCTTTTTTGTAGAGAATTAAGTTTCCTACTTTTTATGTTCTATGATATTTTTTGATCAGATGCGTAGTTCTCGAGATATATCAAGATATTTAAAAGTTCCGAAGCCGCACCAACATAATAGAGATACAGAAACACCGTGGCCCCTTTCTTTGAGATAACTCTGCACTATTGCGAGCTGCAAATGCCACTTCCAGCTTTGCTGTGCAAAAGAAGAACAACAAGAAGAAGAAATATCTCGAAATATGTCCGTCAGGCCCGTTCCTTTGAGCTGAATCTGCAAATATCTCGGAAACGAAGCGATCTATGGCAAAATGTTAAGAGACGTTTTTTGTAGAGAATTATGTTTCCTACAATTTATGTTCTATGATATTTTTTGATCAGAAGCGTAGTTTTCGAGATATATCGAGATATTTAAAAGTTCCGAAGCCGCACCAACATAATAGAGATTCGGAAACACCGTGGTCCCTTTCTTTGAGATAACTCTGCACTATTGCGAGCTGCAAATGCCACTTCCAGCTTAGCTGTGCAGAAGAAGAACAACAAGAAGAAGAAATATCTCGAAATATGTCCGTCAGGCCCCATCCCTTGAGATATATCTGCAAATATCTCGGAAACGAAGCGAGCCATGGCAAAATGTTAAGAGACCTTTTTTGTAGAGAATTATGTTTCCTACAATTTATGTTCTATGATATTTTTTGATCAGAAGCGTAGTTTTCGAGATATATCGAGATATTTAAAAGTTCCGAAGCCGCACCAACATAATAGAGGTACAGAAACACCGTGGCCCCTTTCTTTGAGATAACTCTGCACTAGTGCGAGCCGCAAATGCCACTTCCAGCTTAGCTGTGCAGAAGAAGAACAACAAGAAGAAGAAATATCTCGAAATATGTCCGTCAGGCCCCTTCCCTTGAGATAAATCTGCAAATATCTCAGAAACGAAGCGAGCTATGGCAAAATGTTAAGAGACCTTTTTTGTAGAGAATTAAGTTTCCTACTTTTTATGTTCTATGATATTTTTTGATCAGATGCGTAGTTCTCGAGATATATCAAGATATTTAAAAGTTCCGAAGCCGCACCAACATAATAGAGATACAGAAACACCGTGGCCCCTTTCTTTGAGATAACTCTGCACTATTGCGAGCTGCAAATGCCACTTCCAGCTTAGCTGTGCAGAAGAAGAACAACAAGAAGAAGAAATATCTCGAAATATGTCCGTCAGGCCCGTTCCTTTGAGCTGAATCTGCAAATATCTCGGAAACGAAGCGAGCTATGGCAAAATGTTAAGAGACGTTTTTTGTAGAGAATTATGTTTCCTACAATTTATGTTCTATGATATTTTTTGATCAGAAGCGTAGTTTTCGAGATATATCGAGATATTTAAAAGTTCCGAAGCCGCACCAACATAATAGAGATTCAGAAACACCGTGGCCCCTTTCTTTGAGATAACTCTGCACTAGTGCGAGCCGCAAATGCCACTTCTGCTTAGCTGTGCAGAAGAAGAACAACAAGAAGAAGAAATATCTCGAAATATGTCCGTCAGGCCCCTTCCCTTGAGATAAATCTGCAAATATCTCGGAAACGAAGCGAGCTATGGCAAAATGTTAAGAGACCTTTTTTGTAGAGAATTAAGTTTCCTACTTTTTATGTTCTATGATATTTTTTGATCAGATGCGTAGTTCTCGAGATATATCACGATATTTAAAAGTTCCGAAGCCGCACCAACATAATAGAGCTACAGAAACACCGTGGCCCCTTTCTTTGAGATAACTCTGCACTATTGCGAGCTGCAAATGCCACTTCCAGCTTAGCTGTGCAGAAGAAGAACAACAAGAAGAAGAAATATCTCGAAATATGTCCGTCAGGCCCCTTCCCTTGAGATATATCTGCAAATATCTCGGAAACGAAGCGAGCCATGGCAAAATGTTAAGAGACCTTTTTTGTAGAGAATTATGTTTCCTACAATTTATGTTCTATGATATTTTTTGATCAGAAGCGTAGTTTTCGAGATATATCGAGATATTTAAAAGTTCCGAAGCCGCACCAACATAATAGAGGTACAGAAACACCGTGGCCCCTTTCTTTGAGATAACTCTGCACTAGTGCGAGCCGCAAATGCCACTTCCAGCTTAGCTGTGCAGAAGAAGAACAACAAGAAGAAGAAATATCTCGAAATATGTCCGTCAGGCCCCTTCCCTTGAGATATATCTACAAATATCTCGGAAACGAATCGAGCTATGGCAAAATGTTAAGAGACCTTTTTTGTAGCGAATTATGTTTCCTACAATTTATGTTCTATGATATTTTTTGATCAGAAGCGTAGTTTTCGAGATATATCGAGATATTTAAAAGTTCCGAAGCCGCACCAACATAATAGAGATACAGAAACACCGTGGCCCCCTTCTTTGAGATAACTCTGCACTAGTGCGAGCCGCAAATGCCACTACCAGCTTAGCTGTGCAGAAGAAGAACAACATGAAGAAGAAATATCTCGAAATATGTCCGTCAGGCCCCTTCCCTTGAGATATATCTGCAAATATCTCGGAAACGAAGCGAGCTATGGCAAAATGTTAAGAGACCTTTTTTGTAGAGAATTAAGTTTCCTACTTTTTATGTTCTATGATATTTTTTGATCAGATGCGTAGTTCTCGAGATATATCAAGATATTTAAAAGTTCCGAAGCCGCACCAACATAATAGAGATACAGAAACACCGTGGCCCCTTTCTTTGAGATAACTCTGCACTATTGCGAGCTGCAAATGCCACTTCCAGCTTAGCTGTGCAGAAGAAGAACAACAAGAAGAAGAAATATCTCGAAATATGTCCGTCAGGCCCCTTCCCTTGAGATATATCTGCAAATATCTCGGAAACGAAGCGAGCCATGGCAAAATGTTGAGAGACCTTTTTTGTAGAGAATTATGTTTCCTACAATTTATGTTCTATGATATTTTTTGATCAGAAGCGTAGTTTTCGAGATATATCGAGATATTTAAAAGTTCCGAAGCCGCACCAACATAATAGAGGTACAGAAACACCGTGGTCCCCTTCTTTGAGATAACTCTGCACTAGTGCGAGCCGCAAATGCCACTTCCAGCTTAGCTGTGCAGAAGAAGAACAACAAGAAGAAGAAATATCTCGAAATATGTCCGTCAGGCCCCTTCCCTTGAGATAAATCTGCAAATATCTCGGAAACGAAGCGAGCTATGGCAAAATGTTAAGAGACCTTTTTTGTAGAGAATTAAGTTTCCTACTTTTTATGTTCTATGATATTTTTTGATCAGATGCGTAGTTCTCGAGATATATCAAGATATTTAAAAGTTCCGAAGCCGCACCAACATAATAGAGATACAGAAACACCGTGGCCCCTTTCTTTGAGATAACTCTGCACTATTGCGAGCTGCAAATGCCACTTCCAGCTTAGCTGTGCAGAAGAAGAACAACAAGAAGAAGAAATATCTCGAAATATGTCCGTCAGGCCCCTTCCCTTGAGATATATCTGCAAATATCTCGGAAACGAAGCGAGCCATGGCAAAATGTTGAGAGACCTTTTTTGTAGAGAATTATGTTTCCTACAATTTATGTTCTATGATATTTTTTGATCAGAAGCGTAGTTTTCGAGATATATCGAGATATTTAAAAGTTCCGAAGCCGCACCAACATAATAGAGGTACAGAAACACCGTGGTCCCCTTCTTTGAGATAACTCTGCACTAGTGCGAGCCGCAAATGCCACTTCCAGCTTAGCTGTGCAGAAGAAGAACAACAAGAAGAAGAAATATCTCGAAATATGTCCGTCAGGCCCCTTCCCTTGAGATAAATCTGCAAATATCTCGGAAACGAAGCGAGCTATGGCAAAATGTTTAGAGACCTTTTTTGTAGAGAATTAAGTTTCCTACTTTTTATGTTCTATGATATTTTTTGATCAGATGCGTAGTTCTCGAGATATATCAAGATATTTAAAAGTTCCGAAGCCGCACCAACATAATAGAGATACAGAAACACCGTGGCCCCTTTCTTTGAGATAACTCTGCACTATTGCGAGCTGCAAATGCCACTTCCAGCTTTGCTGTGCAAAAGAAGAACAACAAGAAGAAGAAATATCTCGAAATATGTCCGTCAGGCCCGTTCCTTTGAGCTGAATCTGCAAATATCTCGGAAACGAAGCGATCTATGGCAAAATGTTAAGAGACGTTTTTTGTAGAGAATTATGTTTCCTACAATTTATGTTCTATGATATTTTTTGATCAGAAGCGTAGTTTTCGAGATATATCGAGATATTTAAAAGTTCCGAAGCCGCACCAACATAATAGAGATTCGGAAACACCGTGGTCCCTTTCTTTGAGATAACTCTGCACTATTGCGAGCTGCAAATGCCACTTCCAGCTTAGCTGTGCAGAAGAAGAACAACAAGAAGAAGAAATATCTCGAAATATGTCCGTCAGGCCCCATCCCTTGAGATATATCTGCAAATATCTCGGAAACGAAGCGAGCCATGGCAAAATGTTAAGAGACCTTTTTTGTAGAGAATTATGTTTCCTACAATTTATGTTCTATGATATTTTTTGATCAGAAGCGTAGTTTTCGAGATATATCGAGATATTTAAAAGTTCCGAAGCCGCACCAACATAATAGAGGTACAGAAACACCGTGGCCCCTTTCTTTGAGATAACTCTGCACTAGTGCGAGCCGCAAATGCCACTTCCAGCTTAGCTGTGCAGAAGAAGAACAACAAGAAGAAGAAATATCTCGAAATATGTCCGTCAGGCCCCTTCCCTTGAGATAAATCTGCAAATATCTCAGAAACGAAGCGAGCTATGGCAAAATGTTAAGAGACCTTTTTTGTAGAGAATTAAGTTTCCTACTTTTTATGTTCTATGATATTTTTTGATCAGATGCGTAGTTCTCGAGATATATCAAGATATTTAAAAGTTCCGAAGCAGCACCAACATAATAGAGATACAGAAACACCGTGGCCCCTTTCTTTGAGATAACTCTGCACTATTGCGAGCTGCAAATGCCACTTCCAGCTTAGCTGTGCAGAAGAAGAACAACAAGAAGAAGAAATATCTCGAAATATGTCCGTCAGGCCCGTTCCTTTGAGCTGAATCTGCAAATATCTCGGAAACGAAGCGAGCTATGGCAAAATGTTAAGAGACGTTTTTTGTAGAGAATTATGTTTCCTACAATTTATGTTCTATGATATTTTTTGATCAGAAGCGTAGTTTTCGAGATATATCGAGATATTTAAAAGTTCCGAAGCCGCACCAACATAATAGAGATTCAGAAACACCGTGGCCCCTTTCTTTGAGATAACTCTGCACTATTGCGAGCTGCAAATTCCACTTCCAGTTTAGCTGTGCAGAAGAAGAACAACAAGAAGAAGAAATATCTCGAAATATGTCCGTCAGGCCCCTTCCCTTGAGATAAATCTGCAAATATCTCGGAAACGAAGCGAGCTATGGCAAAATGTTAAGAGACCTTTTTTGTAGAGAATTAAGTTTCCTACTTTTTATGTTCTATGATATTTTTTGATCAGATGCGTAGTTCTCGAGATATATCAAGATATTTAAAAGTTCCGAAGCCGCACCAACATAATAGAAATACAGAAACACCGTGGCCCCTTTCTTTGAGATAACTCTGCACTATTGCGAGCTGCAAATGCCACTTCCAGCTTAGCTGTGCAAAAGAAGAACAACAAGAAGAAGAAATATCTCGAAATATGTCCGTCAGGCCCCTTCCCTTGAGATATATCTGCAAATATCTCGGAAACGAAGCGAGCCATGGCAAAATGTTAAGAGACCTTTTTTGTAGAGAATTATGTTTCCTACAATTTATGTTCTATGATATTTTTTGATCAGAAGCGTAGTTTTCGAGATATATCGAGATATTTAAAAGTTCCGAAGCCGCACCAACATAATAGAGGTACAGAAACACCGTGGCCCCTTTCTTTGAGATAACTCTGCACTAGTGCGAGCCGCAAATGCCACTTCCAGCTTAGCTGTGCAAAAGAAGAACAACAAGAAGAAGAAATATCTCGAAATATGTCCGTCAGGCCCGTTCCTTTGAGCTGAATCTGCAAATATCTCGGAAACGAAGCGAGCTATGGCAAAATGTTAAGAGACGTTTTTTGTAGAGAATTATGTTTCCTACAATTTATGTTCTATGATATTTTTTGATCAGAAGCGTAGTTTTCGAGATATATCGAGATATTTAAAAGTTCCGAAGCCGCACCAACATAATAGAGATTCAGAAACACCGTGGCCCCTTTCTTTGAGATAACTCTGCACTAGTGCGAGCCGCAAATGCCACTTCCAGCTTAGCTGTGCAGAAGAAGAACAACAAGAAGAAGAAATATCTCGAAATATGTCCGTCAGGCCCCTTCCCTTGAGATATATCTGCAAATATCTCGGAAACGAATCGAGCTATGGCAAAATGTTAAGAGACCTTTTTTGTAGAGAATTATGTTTCCTACAATTTATGTTCTATGATATTTTTTGATCAGAAGCGTAGTTTTCGAGATATATCGAGATATTTAAAAGTTCCGAAGCCGCACCAACATAATAGAGATACAGAAACACCGTGGCCCCTTTCTTTGCGATAACTCTGCACTATTGCGAGCTGGAAATGCCACTTCCAGTTTAGCTGTGCAGAAGAAGAACAACAAGAAGAAGAAATATCTCGAAATATGTCCGTCAGGCCCCTTCCCTTGAGATAAATCTGCAAATATCTCGGAAACGAAGCGAGCTATGGCAAAATGTTAAGAGACCTTTTTTGTAGAGAATTAAGTTTCCTACTTTTTATGTTCTATGATATTTTTTGATCAGATGCGTAGTTCTCGAGATATATCAAGATATTTAAAAGTTCCGAAGCCGCACCAACATAATAGAAATACAGAAACACCGTGGCCCCTTTCTTTGAGATAACTCTGCACTATTGCGAGCTGCAAATGCCACTTCCAGCTTAGCTGTGCAAAAGAAGAACAACAAGAAGAAGAAATATCTCGAAATATGTCCGTCAGGCCCCTTCCCTTGAGATATATCTGCAAATATCTCGGAAACGAAGCGAGCCATGGCAAAATGTTAAGAGACCTTTTTTGTAGAGAATTATGTTTCCTACAATTTATGTTCTATGATATTTTTTGATCAGAAGCGTAGTTTTCGAGATATATCGAGATATTTAAAAGTTCCGAAGCCGCACCAACATAATAGAGGTACAGAAACACCGTGGCCCCTTTCTTTGAGATAACTCTGCATTAGTGCGAGCCGCAAATGCCACTTCCAGCTTAGCTGTGCAGAAGAAGAACAACAAGAAGAAGAAATATCTCGAAATATGTCCGTCAGGCCCCTTCCCTTGAGATATATCTGCAAATATCTCGGAAACGAATCGAGCTATGGCAAAATGTTAAGAGACCTTTTTTGTAGAGAATTATGTTTCCTACAATTTATGTTCTATGATATTTTTTGATCAGAAGCGTAGTTTTCGAGATATATCGAGATATTTAAAAGTTCCGAAGCCGCACCAACATAATAGAGATACAGAAACACCGTGGCCCCTTTCTTTGAGATAACTCTGCACTATTGCGAGCTGCAAATGCCACTTCCAGCTTAGCTGTGCAAAAGAAGAACAACAAGAAGAAGAAATATCTCGAAATATGTCCGTCAGGCCCGTTCCTTTGAGCTGAATCTGCAAATATCTCGGAAACGAAGCGAGCTATGGCAAAATGTTAAGAGACGTTTTTTGTAGAGAATTATGTTTCCTACAATTTATGTTCTATGATATTTTTTGATCAGAAGCGTAGTTTTCGAGATATATCGAGATATTTAAACGTTCCGAAGCCGCACCAACATAATAGAGATACAGAAACACCGTGGCCCCTTTCTTTGAGATAACTCTGCACTATTGCGAGCTGCAAATGCCACTTCCAGCTTAGCTGTGCAGAAGAAGAACAACAAGAAGAAGAAATATCTCGAAATATGTCCGTCAGGCCCCTTCCCTTGAGATATATCTGCAAATATCTCGGAAACGAAGCGAGCCATGGCAAAATGTTAAGAGACCTTTTTTGTAGAGAATTAAGTTTCCTACAATTTAGGTTCTATGATATTTTTTGATCAGATGCGTAGTTTTCGAGATATATCAAGATATTTAAAAGTTCCGAAGCTGCACCAACATAATAGAGGTACAGAAACACCGTGGCCTCTTTCTTTGAGATAGCTCTGCACTATTGCGAGCTGCAAATGCCACTTCCAGCTTAGCAGTGCAGAAGAAGAACAACAAGAAGAAGAAATATCTCGAAATATGTCCGTCAGGCCACTTCCCTTGAGATAAATCTGCAAATATCTCGGAAACGAAGCGAGCTATGGCAAAATGTTAAGAGACCTTTTTTGTAGAGAATTAAGTTTCCTACTTTTTATGTTCTAGGATATTTTTTGATCAGATGCGTAGTTCTCGAGATATATCAAGATATTTAAAAGTTCCGAAGCTGCACCAACATAACAGAGGTACAGAAACACCGTGGCCTCTTTCTTTGAGATAACTCTGCACTATTGCGAGCTGCAAATGCCACTTCCAGCTTAGCTGTGCAGAAGAAGAACAACAAGAAGAAGAAATATCTCGAAATATGTCCGTCAGGCCACTTCCCTGGAGATAAATCTGCAAATATCTCGGAAAGGAAGCGAGCTATGGCAAAATGTTAAGAGACCTTTTTTGTAGAGAATTAAGTTTCCTACTTTTTATGTTCTATGATATTTTTTGATCAGAAGCGTAGTTTTCGAGATATATCGAGATATTTAAAAGTTCCGAAGCCGCACCAACATAATAGAGATACAGAAACACCGTGGCCCCTTTCTTTGGGATAAGTCTGCACTATTGCGAGCTGGAAATGCCACTTCCAGTTTAGCTGTGCAGAAGAAGAACAACAAGAAGAAGAAATACCTCGAAATATGTCCGTCAAGACCCTTCCCTTGAGATAAATCTGCAAATATCTCGGAAACAATGCGAGCTTTGGCAAAACGTTGAGAGAACTTTTTTGTAGGAAATTAAGTTTCCTACTATTTATGTTCTATGATATTTTTTGATTAGATGCGTAGTTTTCGAGATATATCGAGATATTTAAAGGTTCCGAATCCGCAACATCATAATAAAGATACATAAACACCGTGGCCTCTTTCTTTGAGATAACTCTGCACTATTGCGAGCTGCAAATGCCACTTCCAGCTTAGCTGTGCAGAAGAAGAACAACAAGAAGAAGAAATATCTCGAAATATGTCCGTCAGGCCACTTCCCTTGAGATAAATCTGCAAATATCTCGGAAACGAAGCGAGCTATGGCAAAATGTTAAGAGACCTTTTTTGTAGAGAATTATGTTTCCTACAATTTATGTTCTATGATATTTTTTGATCAGATGCGTAGTTTTCGAGATATATCAAGATATTTAAAAGTTCCGAAGCTGCACCAACATAATAGAGGTACAGAAACACCGTGGCCTCTTTCTTTGAGATAGCTCTGCACTATTGCGAGCTGCAAATGCCACTTCCAGCTTAGCAGTGCAGAAGAAGAACAACAAGAAGAAGAAATATCTCGAAATATGTCCGTCAGGCCACTTCCCTGGAGATAAATCTGCAAATATCTCGGAAACGAAGCGAGCTATGGCAAAATGTTAAGAGACCTTTTTTGTAGAGAATCAAGTTTCCTACTTTTTATGTTCTATGATATTTTTTGATCAGATGCGTAGTTCTCGAGATATATCAAGATATTTAAAAGTTCCGAAGCTGCACCAACATAACAGAGGTACAGAAACACCGTGGCCTCTTTCTTTGAGATAACTCTGCACTATTGCGAGCTGCAAATGCCACTTCGAGCTTAGCTGTGCAGAAGAAGAACAACAGGAAGAAGAAATATCTCGAAATATGTCCGTCAGACCCCTTCCCTTGAGATAAATCTGCAAATATCTCGGAAACGAAGCGACCTATGGCAAAATGTTCAGAGACCTTTTTTGTAGAGAATTATGTTTTCTACAATTTACCTTCTATGATATTTTTTGATCAGATGCGTAGTTCTCGAGATATATCAAGATATTTAAAAGTTCCGAAGCTGCACCAACATAATAGAGGTACAGAAACACCGTGGCCTCTTTCTTTGAGATAACTCTGCACTATTGCGAGCTGCAAATGCCACTTCCAGCTTAGCTGTGCAGAAGAAGAACAACAAGAAGAAGAAATATCTCGAAATATGTCCGTCAGGCCCCTTCCCTTGAGATATATCTGCAAATATCTCGGAAACGAAGCGAGCCATGGCAAAATGTTAAGAGACCTTTTTTGTAGAGAATTAAGTTTCCTACAATTTAGGTTCTATGATATTTTTTGATCAGATGCGTAGTTTTCGAGATATATCAAGATATTTAAAAGTTCCGAAGCTGCACCAACATAATAGAGGTACAGAAACACCGTGGCCTCTTTCTTTGAGATAGCTCTGCACTATTGCGAGCTGCAAATGCCACTTCCAGCTTAGCAGTGCAGAAGAAGAACAACAAGAAGAAGAAATATCTCGAAATATGTCCGTCAGGCCACTTCCCTTGAGATAAATCTGCAAATATCTCGGAAACGAAGCGAGCTATGGCAAAATGTTAAGAGACCTTTTTTGTAGAGAATTAAGTTTCCTACTTTTTATGTTCTAGGATATTTTTTGATCAGATGCGTAGTTCTCGAGATATATCAAGATATTTAAAAGTTCCGAAGCTGCACCAACATAACAGAGGTACAGAAACACCGTGGCCTCTTTCTTTGAGATAACTCTGCACTATTGCGAGCTGCAAATGCCACTTCCAGCTTAGCTGTGCAGAAGAAGAACAACAAGAAGAAGAAATATCTCGAAATATGTCCGTCAGGCCACTTCCCTGGAGATAAATCTGCAAATATCTCGGAAAGGAAGCGAGCTATGGCAAAATGTTAAGAGACCTTTTTTGTAGAGAATTAAGTTTCCTACTTTTTATGTTCTATGATATTTTTTGATCAGAAGCGTAGTTTTCGAGATATATCGAGATATTTAAAAGTTCCGAAGCCGCACCAACATAATAGAGATACAGAAACACCGTGGCCCCTTTCTTTGGGATAAGTCTGCACTATTGCGAGCTGGAAATGCCACTTCCAGTTTAGCTGTGCAGAAGAAGAACAACAAGAAGAAGAAATACCTCGAAATATGTCCGTCAAGACCCTTCCCTTGAGATAAATCTGCAAATATCTCGGAAACAATGCGAGCTTTGGCAAAACGTTGAGAGAACTTTTTTGTAGGAAATTAAGTTTCCTACTATTTATGTTCTATGATATTTTTTGATTAGATGCGTAGTTTTCGAGATATATCGAGATATTTAAAGGTTCCGAATCCGCAACATCATAATAAAGATACATAAACACCGTGGCCTCTTTCTTTGAGATAACTCTGCACTATTGCGAGCTGCAAATGCCACTTCCAGCTTAGCTGTGCAGAAGAAGAACAACAAGAAGAAGAAATATCTCGAAATATGTCCGTCAGGCCACTTCCCTTGAGATAAATCTGCAAATATCTCGGAAACGAAGCGAGCTATGGCAAAATGTTAAGAGACCTTTTTTGTAGAGAATTATGTTTCCTACAATTTATGTTCTATGATATTTTTTGATCAGATGCGTAGTTTTCGAGATATATCAAGATATTTAAAAGTTCCGAAGCTGCACCAACATAATAGAGGTACAGAAACACCGTGGCCTCTTTCTTTGAGATAGCTCTGCACTATTGCGAGCTGCAAATGCCACTTCCAGCTTAGCAGTGCAGAAGAAGAACAACAAGAAGAAGAAATATCTCGAAATATGTCCGTCAGGCCACTTCCCTGGAGATAAATCTGCAAATATCTCGGAAACGAAGCGAGCTATGGCAAAATGTTAAGAGACCTTTTTTGTAGAGAATCAAGTTTCCTACTTTTTATGTTCTATGATATTTTTTGATCAGATGCGTAGTTCTCGAGATATATCAAGATATTTAAAAGTTCCGAAGCTGCACCAACATAACAGAGGTACAGAAACACCGTGGCCTCTTTCTTTGAGATAACTCTGCACTATTGCGAGCTGCAAATGCCACTTCGAGCTTAGCTGTGCAGAAGAAGAACAACAGGAAGAAGAAATATCTCGAAATATGTCCGTCAGACCCCTTCCCTTGAGATAAATCTGCAAATATCTCGGAAACGAAGCGACCTATGGCAAAATGTTCAGAGACCTTTTTTGTAGAGAATTATGTTTTCTACAATTTACCTTCTATGATATTTTTTGATCAGATGCGTAGTTCTCGAGATATATCAAGATATTTAAAAGTTCCGAAGCTGCACCAACATAATAGAGGTACAGAAACACCGTGGCCTCTTTCTTTGAGATAACTCTGCACTATTGCGAGCTGGAAATGCCACTTCCAGTTTAGCTGTGCACAAGAAGAACAACAAGAAGAAGAAATACCTCGAAATATGTCCGTCAGGACCCTTCCCTTGAGATAAATCTGCAAATATCTCGGAAACGAAGCGAGCTATGGCAAAACGTTAAGAGACCTTTTTTGTAGAGAATTATGTTTCCTACAATTTATGTTCTATGATATTTTTTGATCAGATGCGTAGTTTTCGAGATATATCAATATATTTAAAAGTTCCGAAGCTGCACCAACATAATAGAGATACAGAAACACCGTGGCCCCTTTCTTTGAGGTAACTCTGCACTATTGCGACCTGCAAATGCCACTTCCAGCTTAGCTGTGCAGAAGAAGAACAACAAGAAGAAGAAATATCTCGAAATATGTCCGTCAGGCCCCTTCCCTTGAGATAAATCTGCAAATATCTCGGAAACGAAGCGGAGTATGGCAAAATGTTAAGATACCTTTTTTGTAGAGAATTAAGTTTCCTACTTTTTATGTTCTATGATATTTTTTGATCAGAAGCGTAGTTTTCGAGATATATCGAGATATTTAAAAGTTCCGAAGCCGCACCAACATAATAGAGATACAGAAACACCGTGGCCCCTTTCTTTGAGATAACTCTGCACTATTGCGAGCTGCAAATGCCACTTCCAGCTTAGCTGTGAAGAAGAAGAACAACAAGAAGAAGAAATATCTCGAAATATGTCCGTCAGGCCACTTCCCTTGAGATAAATCTGCAAATATCTCGGAAAGGAAGCGAGCTATGGCAAAATGTTAAGAGACCTTTTTTGTAGAGAATTAAGTTTCCTACTTTTTATGTTCTATGATATTTTTTGGTCAGATGCGTAGGTCTCGAGATATATCAAGATATTTAAAAGTTCCGAAGCTGCACCAACATAATAGAGATACAGAAACACCGTGGCCTCTTTCTTTGAGATAACTCTGCACTATTGCGAGCTGCAAATGCCACTTCGAGCTTAGCTGTGCAGAAGAAGAACAACAGGAAGAAGAAATATCTCGAAATATGTCCGTCAGACCCCTTCCCTTGAGATAAATCTGCAAATATCTTGGAAACGAAGCGACCTATGGCAAAATGTTAAGAGACCTTTTTTGTAGAGAATTATGTTTTCTACAATTTACCTTCTATGATCTTTTTTGATCAGAAGCGTAGTTTTCGAGATATATCGAGATATTTAAAAGTTCCGAAGCCGCACCAACATAATAGAGATACAGAAACACCGTGGCCCCTTTCTTTGGGATAACTCTGCACTATTGCGAGCTGGAAATGTCACTTCCAGTTTAGCTGTGCAGAAGAAGAACACCAAGAAGAAGAAATATCTCGAAATATGTCCGTCAGGACCCTTCCCTTGAGATAAATCTGCAAATATCTCGGAAACGAAGCGAGCTATCGCAAAACGTTAAGAGACCTTTTTTGTAGAGAATTAAGTTTCCTACTTTTTATGTTCTATGATATTTTTTGATCAGAAGCGTAGTTTTCGAGATATATCGAGATATTTAAAAGTTCCGAAGCCGCACCAACATAATAGAGATACAGAAACACCGTGGCCCCTTTCTTTGGGATAACTCTGCACTATTGCGAGCTGGAAATGCCACTTCCAGTTTAGCTGTGCAGAAGAAGAACAACAAGAAGAAGAAATACCTCGAAATATGTCCGTCAAGACCCTTCCCTTGAGATAAATCTGCAAATATCTCGGAAACAATGCGAGCTATGGCAAAACGTTGAGAGAACTTTTTTGTAGGAAATTAAGTTTCCTACTATTTATGTTCTATGATATTTTTTGATTAGATGCGTAGTTTTCGAGATATATCGAGATATTTAAAGGTTCCGAATCCGCAACATCATAATAAAGATACATAAACACCGTGGCCTCTTTCTTTGAGATAACTCTGCACTATTCCGAGCTGCAAATGCCACTTCCAGCTTAGCTGTGCAGAAGAAGAACAACAAGAAGAAGAAATATCTCGAAATATGTCCGTCAGGCCCCTTCTTTTGAGCTATATCCGCAAATATCTCGGAAACGATGCGAGCTATGGCAAAATGGTGAGAGACCTTTTTTGTAGGAAATTAAGTTTCCTACCATATATGTTCTATGATATTTTTTGATCAGATGCGTAGTTTTCGAGATATATCGAGACATTTAAAAATTCCGCAGCCGCACCAACATAATAGAGGTACAGAAACACCGTGGCCCCTTTCTTTGAGATGACTCTGCACTATTGCGAGCTGTAAATGCCACTTCCAGCAGAGCTGTGCAGAAGAAGAACAACAAGAAGAAGAAATATCTCGAAATATGTCCGTCAGGCCCCTTCCCTTGAGATAAATCTGCAAATATCTCGGAAACGAAGCGAGCTATGGCAAAATGTTAAGAGACCTTTTTTGTAGAGAATTAAGTTTCCTACTTTTTATGTTCTATGATATTTTTCGATCAGAGGCGTAGTTCTCGAGATATATCAAGATATTTAAAAGTTCCGAAGCCGCACCAACATAATAGAGATACAGAAACACCGTGGCCCCTTTCTTTGAGATAACTCTGCACTATTGCGAGCTGGAAATGCCACTTCCAGTTTAGCTGTGCAGAAGAAGAACAACAAGAAGAAGAAATATCTCGAAATATGTCCGTCAGGACCCTTCCCTTGAGATAAATCTGCAAATATCTCGGAAACGAAGCGAGCTATGGCAAAATGTTAAGAGACCTTTTTTGTAGAGAATTGAGTTTCCTACTTTTTATCTTCTATGATATTTTTTGATCAGATGCGTAGTTTTCGAGATATATCAAGATATTTAAAAGTTCCGAAGCTGCACCAACATAATAGAGGTACAGAAACACCGTGGCCTCTTTCTTTGAGATAACTCTGCACTATTGCGAGCTGCAAATGCCACTTCGAGCTTAGCTGTGCAGAAGAAGAACAACAAGAAGAAGAAATATCTCGAAATATGTCCGTGAGACCCCTTCCCTTGAGATAAATCTGCAAATATCTCGGAAAGGAAGCGAGCTATGGCAAAATGTTAAGAGACCTTTTTTGTAGAGAATTATGTTTCCTACAATTTATGTTGTATGATATTTTTTGATCAGATGCGTAGTTTTCGAGATATATCAAGATATTTAAAAGTTCCGAAGCTGCACCAACATAATAGAGGTACAGAAACACCGTGGCCTCTTTCTTTGAGATAGCTCTGCACTATTGCGAGCTGCAAATGCCACTTCCAGCTTAGCTGTGCAGAAGAAGAACAACAAGAAGAAGAAATATCTCGAAATATGTCCGTCAGGCCACTTCCCTTGAGATAAATCTGCAAATATCTCGGAAACGAAGCGAGCTATGGCAAAATGTTAAGAGACGTTTTTTGTAGAGAATTATGTTTCCTACAATTTATGTTCTATGATATTTTTTGATCAGATGCGTAGTTTTCGAGATATATCAAGATATTTAAAAGTTCCGAAGCTGCACCAACATAATAGAGGTACAGAAACACCGTGCCCTCTTTCTTTGAGATAACTCTGCACTATTGCGAGCTGCAAATGCCACTTCGAGCTTAGCTGTGCAGAAGAAGAACAACAAGAAGAAGAAATATCTCGAAATATGTCCGTGAGACCCCTTCCCTTGAGATAAATCTGCAAATATCTCGGAAACGAAGCGAGCTATGGCAAAATGTTAAGAGACCTTTTTTGTAGAGAATTAAGTTTCCTACTTTTTATGTTCTATGATATTTTTTGATCAGAAGCGTAGTTTTCGAGATATATCGAGATATTTAAAAGTTCCGAAGCCGCACCAACATCATAGAGATACAGAAACACCGTGGCCCCTTTCTTTGGGATAACTCTGCACTATTGCGAGCGGGAAATGCCACTTCCAGTTTAGCTGTGCAGAAGAAGAACAACAAGAAGAAGAAACACCTCGAAATATGTCCGTCAAGACCCTTCCCTTGAGATAAATCTGCAAATATCTCGGAAAGGAAGCGAGCTATGGCAAAATGTTAAGAGACCTTTTTTGTAGAGAATTATGTTTCCTACAATTTATGTTGTATGATATTTTTTGATCAGATGCGTAGTTTTCGAGATATATCAAGATATTTAAAAGTTCCGAAGCTGCACCAACATAATAGAGGTACAGAAACACCGTGGCCTCTTTCTTTGAGATAGCTCTGCACTATTGCGAGCTGCAAATGCCACTTCCAGCTTAGCTGTGCAGAAGAAGAACAACAAGAAGAAGAAATATCTCGAAATATGTCCGTCAGGCCACTTCCCTTGAGATAAATCTGCAAATATCTCGGAAACGAAGCGAGCTACGGCAAAATGTTGACAGACCTTTTTTGTAGAAAATTAGGTTTCCTACTTTTTATGTTCTATGATATTTTTTTATCAGATGCGTAGTTCTCGAGATATATCAAGATATTTAAAAGTTCCGAAGCTGCACCAACATAATAGAGGTACAGAAACACCGTGGCCTCTTTCTTTGAGATAACTCTGCACTATTGCGAGCTGCAAATGCCACTTCCAGCTTAGCTGTGCAGAAGAAGAACAACAAGAATAAGAAATATTTCGAAATATGTCCGTCAGGCCCCTTCCCTTGAGATAAATCTGCAAATATCTCGGAAACGAAGCGAGCTACGGCAAAATGTTAAGAGACCTTTTTTGTAGAAAATTAGGTTTCCTACTTTTTATGTTGTATGATATTTTTTGATCAGATGCGTAGTTCTCGAGATATATCGAGATATTTAAAAGTTCCGAAGCCGCACCAACATAATAGAGATACAGAAACACCGTGGCCCCTTTCTTTGAGATAACTCTGCACTATTGCGAGCTGCAAATGCCACTTCGAGCTTAGCTGTGCAGAAGAAGAACAACAAGAAGAAGAAATATCTCGAAATATGTCCGTCAGGCCCCTTCCCTTGAGATAAATCTGCAAATATCTCGGAAACGAAGCGAGCTACGGCAAAATGTTGACAGACCTTTTTTGTAGAAAATTAGGTTTCCTACTTTTTATGTTCTATGATATTTTTTTATCAGATGCGTAGTTCTCGAGATATATCAAGATATTTAAAAGTTCCGAAGCTGCACCAACATAATAGAGGTACAGAAACACCGTGGCCTCTTTCTTTGAGATAACTCTGCACTATTGCGAGCTGCAAATGCCACTTCCAGCTTAGCTGTGCAGAAGAAGAACAACAAGAATAAGAAATATTTCGAAATATGTCCGTCAGGCCCCTTCCCTTGAGATAAATCTGCAAATATCTCGGAAACGAAGCGAGCTACGGCAAAATGTTAAGAGACCTTTTTTGTAGAAAATTAGGTTTCCTACTTTTTATGTTGTATGATATTTTTTGATCAGATGCGTAGTTCTCGAGATATATCGAGATATTTAAAAGTTCCGAAGCCGCACCAACATAATAGAGATACAGAAACACCGTGGCCCCTTTCTTTGAGATAACTCTGCACTATTGCGAGCTGCAAATGCCACTTCCAGCTTAACTGTGCAGAAGAAGAACAACAAGAAGAAGAAATATCTCGAAATATGTCCGTTAGGCCCCTTCCCTTGAGATAAATCTGCAAATATCTCGGAAACGAAGCGAGCTATGGCAAAATGTTAAGAGACCTTTTTTGTAGAGAATTAAGTTTCCTACTTTTTATCTTCTATGATATTTTTTGATCAGATGCGTAGTTCTCGAGATATATCAAGATATTTAAAAGTTCCGAAGCTGCACCAACATAATAGAGGTACAGAAACACCGTGGCCTCTTTCTTTGAGATAACTCTGCACTATTGCGAGCTGCAAATCCCACTTCGAGCTTAGCTGTGCAGAAGAAGAACAACAAGAAGAAGAAATATCTCGAAGTATGTCCGTCAGACCCCTTCCCTTGAGATAAATCTGCAAATATCTCGGAAACGAAGCGAGCGATGGCAAAATCTTAAGAGACCTTTTTTGTAGAGAATTATGTTTCCTACAATTTACGTTCTATGATATTTTTTGATCAGAAGCGTAGTTTTCGAGATATATCGAGATATTTAAAAGTTCCGAAGCCGCACCAACATAATAGAGACACAGAAACACCGTGGCCCCTTTCTTTGAGATAACTCTGCACTATTGCGAGCTGCAAATGCCACTTCGAGCTTAGCTGTGCAGAAGAAGAACAACAAGAAGAAGAAATATCTCGAAGTATGTCCGTCAGGCCCCTTCCCTTGAGATAAATCTGCAAATATCTCGGAAACGAAGCGGAGTATGGCAAAATGTTGAGATACCTTTTTTGTAGAGAATTAAGTTTCCTACTTTTTATTTTCTATGATATTTTTTGATCAGATGCGTAGTTCTCGAGATATATCAAGATATTTAAAAGTTCCGAAGCCGCACCAACATAATAGAGATACAGAAACACCGTGGCCCCTTTCTTTGCGATAACTCTGCACTATTGCGAGCTGCAAATGCCACTTCGAGCTCAGCTGTGCAGAAGAAGAACAACAAGAAGAAGAAATATCTCGAAATATGTCCGTCAGACCCCTTCCCTTGAGATAAATCTGCAAATATCTCGGAAACGAAGCGAGCTATGGCAAAATCTTAAGAGACCTTTTGTGTAGAGAATTATGTTGCCTACAATTTACGTTCGCTGATATTTTTTGATCAGAAGCGTAGTTTTCGAGATATATCGAGATATTTAAAAGTTCCGAAGCCGCACCAACATAATAGAGATACAGAAACACCGTGGCCCCTTTCTTTGAGATAACTCTGCACTATTGCGAGCTGCAAATGCCACTTCCAGCTTAGCTGTGCAGAAGAAGAACAACAAGAAGAAGAAATATCTCGAAATATGTCCGTCAGGCCACTTCCCTTGAGATACATCTGCAAATATCTCGGAAACGAAGCGAGCTATGGCAAAATGTTAAGAGACCTTTTTTGTAGAGAATTAAGTTTCCTACTTTTTATGTTCTATGATATTTTTTGATCAGATGCGTAGTTCTCGAGATATATCAAGATATTTAAAAGTTCCGAAACCGCACCAACATAATAGAGATACAGAAACACCGTGGCCCCTTTCTTTGAGATAACTCTGCACTATTGCGAGCTGCAAATGCCACTTCGAGCTTAGCTGTGCAGAAGAAGAACAACAAGAAGAAGAAATATCTCGAAATATGTCCGTCAGGCCCCTTCCCTTGAGATAAATCTGCAAATATCTCGGAAACGAAGCGAGCTATGGCAAAATGTTAGGAGACCTTTTTTGTAGAGAATTAAGTTTCCTACTTTTTATATTCTATGATATTTTTTGATCAGATGCGTAGTTCTCGAGATATATCAAGATATTTAAAAGTTCCGAAGCCGCACCAACATAATAGAGATACAGAAACACCGTGGCCCCTTTCTTTGAGATAACTCTGCACTATTGCGACCTGCAAATGCAACTTCCAGCTTAGCTGTGCGGAAGAAGAACAACAAGAAGGAGAAATATCTCGAAATATGTCCGTCAGGCCCCTTCCCTTGAGATAAATCTGCAAATATCTCGGAAACGAAGCGAGCTATGGCAAAATGTTGAGAGACCTTTTTTGTAGAGAATTAAGTTTCCTACTTTTTATCTTCTACGATATTTTTTGATCAGATGCGTAGTTCTCGAGATATATCAAGATATTTAAAAGTTCCGAATCCGCACCAACGTAATAGAGATTCAGAAACACCGTGGCCCCTCTCTTTCAGATAACTCTGCACAATTGCGAGCTGCAAATGCCACTTCGAGCTTAGCTGTGCAGAAGAAGAACAACAAGAAGAAGAAATATCTCGAAATATGTCCGTCAGGCCCCTTCCCTTGAGATAAATCTGCAAATATCTCGGAAACGAAGCGAGCTACGGCAAAATGTTGACAGACCTTTTTTGTAGAAAATTAGGTTTCCTACTTTTTATGTTCTATGATATTTTTTTATCAGATGCGTAGTTCTCGAGATATATCAAGATATTTAAAAGTTCCGAAGCTGCACCAACATAATAGAGGTACAGAAACACCGTGGCCTCTTTCTTTGAGATAACTCTGCACTATTGCGAGCTGCAAATGCCACTTCCAGCTTAGCTGTGCAGAAGAAGAACAACAAGAATAAGAAATATTTCGAAATATGTCCGTCAGGCCCCTTCCCTTGAGATAAATCTGCAAATATCTCGGAAACGAAGCGAGCTACGGCAAAATGTTAAGAGACCTTTTTTGTAGAAAATTAGGTTTCCTACTTTTTATGTTGTATGATATTTTTTGATCAGATGCGTAGTTCTCGAGATATATCGAGATATTTAAAAGTTCCGAAGCCGCACCAACATAATAGAGATACAGAAACACCGTGGCCCCTTTCTTTGAGATAACTCTGCACTATTGCGAGCTGCAAATGCCACTTCCAGCTTAACTGTGCAGAAGAAGAACAACAAGAAGAAGAAATATCTCGAAATATGTCCGTTAGGCCCCTTCCCTTGAGATAAATCTGCAAATATCTCGGAAACGAAGCGAGCTATGGCAAAATGTTAAGAGACCTTTTTTGTAGAGAATTAAGTTTCCTACTTTTTATCTTCTATGATATTTTTTGATCAGATGCGTAGTTCTCGAGATATATCAAGATATTTAAAAGTTCCGAAGCTGCACCAACATAATAGAGGTACAGAAACACCGTGGCCTCTTTCTTTGAGATAACTATGCACTATTGCGAGCTGCAAATCCCACTTCGAGCTTAGCTGTGCAGAAGAAGAACAACAAGAAGAAGAAATATCTCGAAGTATGTCCGTCAGACCCCTTCCCTTGAGATAAATCTGCAAATATCTCGGAAACGAAGCGAGCGATGGCAAAATCTTAAGAGACCTTTTTTGTAGAGAATTATGTTTCCTACAATTTACGTTCTATGATATTTTTTGATCAGAAGCGTAGTTTTCGAGATATATCGAGATATTTAAAAGTTCCGAAGCCGCACCAACATAATAGAGACACAGAAACACCGTGGCCCCTTTCTTTGAGATAACTCTGCACTATTGCGAGCTGCAAATGCCACTTCGAGCTTAGCTGTGCAGAAGAAGAACAACAAGAAGAAGAAATATCTCGAAGTATGTCCGTCAGGCCCCTTCCCTTGAGATAAATCTGCAAATATCTCGGAAACGAAGCGGAGTATGGCAAAATGTTGAGATACCTTTTTTGTAGAGAATTAAGTTTCCTACTTTTTATTTTCTATGATATTTTTTGATCAGATGCGTAGTTCTCGAGATATATCAAGATATTTAAAAGTTCCGAAGCCGCACCAACATAATAGAGATACAGAAACACCGTGGCCCCTTTCTTTGCGATAACTCTGCACTATTGCGAGCTGCAAATGCCACTTCGAGCTCAGCTGTGCAGAAGAAGAACAACAAGAAGAAGAAATATCTCGAAATATGTCCGTCAGACCCCTTCCCTTGAGATAAATCTGCAAATATCTCGGAAACGAAGCGAGCTATGGCAAAATCTTAAGAGACCTTTTGTGTAGAGAATTATGTTGCCTACAATTTACGTTCGCTGATATTTTTTGATCAGAAGCGTAGTTTTCGAGATATATCGAGATATTTAAAAGTTCCGAAGCCGCACCAACATAATAGAGATACAGAAACACCGTGGCCCCTTTCTTTGAGATAACTCTGCACTATTGCGAGCTGCAAATGCCACTTCCAGCTTAGCTGTGCAGAAGAAGAACAACAAGAAGAAGAAATATCTCGAAGTATGTCCGTCAGGCCCCTTCCCTTGAGATAAATCTGCAAATATCTCGGAAACGAAGCGGAGTACGGCAAAATGTTAAGAGACCTTTTTTGTAGAAAATTAGGTTTCCTACTTTTTATGTTGTATGATATTTTTTGATCAGATGCGTAGTTCTCGAGATATATCGAGATATTTAAAAGTTCCGAAGCCGCACCAACATAATAGAGATACAGAAACACCGTGGCCCCTTTCTTTGAGATAACTCTGCACTATTGCGAGCCGCAAATGCCACTTCCAGCTTAGCTGTGCAGAAGAAGAACAACAAGAAGAAGAAATATCTCGAAATATGTCCGTCAGGCCCCTTCCCTTGAGATATATCTGCAAATATCTCGGAAACGAAGCGAGCTATGGCGAAATGTTAAGAGACCTTTTTTGTAGAGAATTAAGTTTCCTACTTTTTATCTTCTATGATATTTTTTGATGAGATGCGTAGTTCTCGAGATATATCAAGATATTTAAAAGTTCCGAAGCCGCACCAACATAATAGAGATACAGAAACACCGTGGCCCCTCTCTTTGAGATAACTCTGCACTATTGCGAGCTGCAAATGCCACTTCCAGCTTAGCTGTGCAGAAGAAGAACAACAAGAAGAAGAAATATCTCGAAATATGTCCGTCAGGCCCCTTTCCTTGAGATAAATCTGCAAATATCTCGGAAACGAAGCGAGCTATGGCAAAATGTTTAGAGACCTTTCTTGTAGAGAATTAAGTTTCCTACTTTTTATGTAGTATGATATTTTTTGATCAGATGCGTAGTTCTCGAGATATATCAAGATATTTAAAAGTTCCGAAGCCGCATCAACATAATAGAGATACAGAAACCCCGTGGCCCCTTTCTTTGGGACAACTCTGCACTATTGCGAGCTGCAAATGCCACTTCCAGCTTAGCTGTGCAGAACAAGAACAACAAGACGAAGAAATATCTCGAAATATGTCCGTCAGGCCCCTTCCCTTGAGATAAATCTGCAAATATCTCGGAAACGAAGCGAGCTATGGCAAAATGTTAAGAGACCTTTTTTGTAGAGAATTAAGTTTCCTACTTTTTATGTTCTATGATATTTTTTGATCAGATGCGTAGTTCTCGAGATATATCAAGATATTTATAAGTTCCGAAGCCGCACCAACATAATAGAGATACAGAAACACCGTGGCCCCTTTCTTTGAGATAACTCTGCACTACTGCGAGCTGCAAATGCCACTTCCAGCTTAGCTGTGCAGAGGAAGAACAACAAGAAGAAGAAATATCTCGAAATATGTCCGTCAGGCCAGTTCCTTTGAGCTGAATCTGCAAATATCTCGGAAACGAAGCGAGCTATGGCAAAATGTTTAGAGACCTTTCCTGTAGAGAATTAAGTTTCCTACTTTTTATGTAGTATGATATTTTTTGATCAGATGCGTAGTTCTCGAGATATTTCAAGATATTTAAAAGTTCCGAAGCCGCACCAACATAATAGAGATACAGAAACACCGTGGCCCCTTTCTTTGAGATAACTGTGCACTAGTGCGAGCCGCAAATGCCACTTCCAGCTTAGCTGTGCAGAAGAAGAACAACAAGAAGAAGAAATATCTCGAAATATGTCCGTCAGGCCCCTTCCCTTGAGATATATCTGCAAATATATCGGAAACGAAGCGAGCTATGGCGAAATGTTAAGAGACCTTTTTTGTAGAGAATTAAGTTTCCTACTTTTTATCTTCTATGATATTTTTTGATGAGATGCGTAGTTCTCGAGATATATCAAGATATTTAAAAGTTCCGAAGCCGCACCAACATAATAGAGATACAGAAACACCGTGGCCCCTCTCTTTGAGATAACTCTGCACTATTGCGAGCTGCAAATGCCACTTCCAGCTTAGCTGTGCAGAAGAAGAACAACAAGAAGAAGAAATATCTCGAAATATGTCCGTCAGGCCCCTTCCCTTGAGATAAATCTGCAAATATCTCGGAAACGAAGCGAGCTATGGCAAAATGTTTAGAGACCTTTCTTGTAGAGAATTAAGTTTCCTACTTTTTATGTAGTATGATATTTTTTGATCAGATGCGTAGTTCTCGAGATATATCAAGATATTTAAAAGTTCCGAAGCCGCACCAACATAACAGAGATACAGAAACACCGTGGCCCCTTTCTTTGGGATAACTCTGCACTATTGCGAGCTGCAAATGCCACTTCCAGCTTAGCTGTGCAGAACAAGAACAACAAGAAGAAGAAATATCTCGAAATATGTCCGTCAGGCCACTTCCCTTGAGATAAATCTGCAAATATCTCGGAAACGAAGCGAGCTATGGCAAAATGTTAAGAGACCTTTTTTGTAGAGAATTAAGTTTCCTACTTTTTATGTTCGATGATATTTTTTGATCAGATGCGTAGTTCTCGAGATATATCAAGATATTTAAAAGTTCCGAAGCTGCACCAACATAATAGAGGTACAGAAACACCGTGGCCTCTTTCTTTGAGATAACTCTGCACTATTGCGAGCTGCAAATGCCGCTTCGAGCTTAGCTGTGCAGAAGAAGAACAACAAGAAGAAGAAATATCTCGAAATATGTCCGTCAGACCCCTTCCCTTGAGATGAATCTGCAAATATCTCGGAAACGAAGCGAGCTATGGCAAAATGTTAAGAGACCTTTTTTGTAGAGAATAACGTTTCCTACAATTTACGTTCTATGATATTTTTTGATCAGAAGCGTAGTTTTCGAGATATATCGAGATATTTAAAAGTTCCGAAGCCACACCAACATAATAGAGATACAGAAACACCGTGGCCCCTTTCTTTGAGATAACTCTGCACTATTGCGAGCTGCAAATGCCACTTCCAGCTTAGCTGTGCAGAGGAAGAACAACAAGAAGAAGAAATATCTCGAAATATGTCCGTCAGGCCAGTTCCTTTGAGCTGAATCTGCAAATATCTCGGAAACGAAGCGAGCTATGGCAAAATGTTAAGAGACGTTTTTTGTAGAGAATTAAGTTTCCTACTTTTTATGTTCTATGATATTTTTTGATCAGATGCGTAGTTCTCGAGATATATCAAGATATTTAAAAGTTCCGAAACCGCACCAACATAATAGAGATACAGAAACACCGTGGCCCCTTTCTTTGAGATAACTCTGCACTAGTGCGAGCTGCAAATGCCACTTCCAGCTTAGCTGTGCAGAAGAAGAACAACAAGAAGAAGAAATATCTCGAAATATGTCCGTCAGGCCCCTTCCCTTGAGATATATCTGCAAATATATCGGAAACGAAGCGAGCTATGGCGAAATGTTAAGAGACCTTTTTTGTAGAGAATTAAGTTTCCTACTTTTTATCTTCTATGATATTTTTTGATGAGATGCGTAGTTCTCGAGATATATCAAGATATTTAAAAGTTCCGAAGCCGCACCAACATAATAGAGATACAGAAACACCGTGGCCCCTCTCTTTGAGATAACTCTGCACTATTGCGAGCTGCAAATGCCACTTCCAGCTTAGCTGTGCAGAAGAAGAACAACAAGAAGAAGAAATATCTCGAAATATGTCCGTCAGGCCAGTTCCTTTGAGCTGAATCTGCAAATATCTCGGAAACGAAGCGATCTATGGCAAAATGTTAAGAGACGTTTTTTGTAGAGAATTATGTTTTCTACAATTTATGTTCTATGATATTTTTTGATCAGAAGCGTAGTTTTCGAGATATATCGAGATATTTAAAAGTTCCGAAGCCGCACCAACATAATAGGGACACAGAAACACCGTGGCCCCTTTCTTTGAGATAACTCTGCACTAGTGCGAGCCGCAAATGCCACTTCCAGCTTAGCTGTGCAGAAGAAGAACAACAAGAAGAAGAAATATCTCGAAATATGTCCGTCAGGCCCCTTCCCTTGAGATAAATCTGCAAATATATCGGAAACGAAGCGAGCTATGGCAAAATGTTAAGAGACCTTTTTTGTAGAGAATTATGTTTCCTACAATTTATGTTCTATGATATTTTTTGATCAGATGCGTAGTTCTCGAGATATATCAAGATATTTAAAAGTTCCGAAGCCACACCAACATAATAGAGATACAGAAACACCGTGGCCCCTTTCTTTGAGATAACTCTGCACTATTGCGAGCTGTAAATGCCACTTCCAGCTTAGCTGTGCAGAAGAAGAACAACAAGAAGAAGAAATATCTCGAAATATGTCCGTCAGGCCCCTTCCCTTGAGATAAATCTGCAAATATCTCGGAAACGAAACGAGCTATGGCAAAATGTTAAGAGACCTTTTTTGTAGAGAATTAAGTTTCCTACTTTTTATGTTCTATGATATTTTTTGATCAGAAGCGTACTTTTCGAGATATATCGAGATATTTAAAAGTTCCGAAGCCGCACCAACATAATAGGGATACAGAAACACCGTGGCCCCTTTCTTTGAGATAACTCTGCACTATTGCGAGCTGTAAATGCCACTTCCAGCTTAGCTGTGCAGAAGAAGAACAACAAGAAGAAGAAATATCTCGAAATATGTCCGTCAGGCCCCTTCCCTTGAGATAAATCTGCAAATATCTCGGAAACGAAACGAGCTATGGCAAAATGTTAAGAGACCTTTTTTGTAGAGAATTAAGTTTCCTACTTTTTATGTTCTATGATATTTTTTGATCAGAAGCGTAGTTTTCGAGATATATCGAGATATTTAAAAGTTCCGAAGCCGCACCAACATAATAGAGATACAGAAACACCGTGGCCCCTTTCTTTGAGATAACTCTGCACTAGTGGGAGCTGCAAATGCCACTTCCAGCTTAGCTGTGCAGAAGAAGAACAACAAGAAGAAGAAATATCTCGAAATATGTCCGTCAGGCCCCTTCCCTTGAGATAAATCTGCAAATATCTCGGAAACGAAGCGAGCTATGGCAAAATGTTAAGAGACCTTTTTTGTAGAGAATTAAGTTTCCTACTTTTTATGTTCTATGATATTTTTTGATCAGATGCGTAGTTCTCGAGATATATCAAGATATTTAAAAGTTCCGAAGCCG
Source organism: Osmia lignaria lignaria (assembly GCF_051020975.1). NCBI lineage: Eukaryota > Metazoa > Arthropoda > Insecta > Hymenoptera > Megachilidae > Osmia > Osmia lignaria. The sequence continues at coordinate 30,541,757 of NW_027478158.1, read as the reverse complement.
CACCAATATAATAGAGATACAGAAACACCGTGGCCCCTTTCTTTGAGATAACTCTGCACTATTGCGGGCTGTAAATGCCACTTCCAGCTTAGCTGTGCAGAAGAAGAACAACAAGAAGAAGAAATATCTCGAAATATGTCCGTCAGGCCCCTTCCCTTGAGATATATCTGCAAATATCTCGGAAACGAAGCGAGCTATGGCAAAATGTTAAGAGACCTTTTTTGTAGAGAATTATGTTTTCTACAATTTATGTTCAATGATATTTTTTGATCAGAAGCGTAGTTTTCGAGATATATCGAGATATTTAAAAGTTCCGAAGCCGCACCAACATAATAGAGATACAGAAACACCGTGGCCCCTTTCTTTGAGATAACTCTGCACTAGTGAGAGCCGCAAATGCCACTTCCAGCTTAGCTGTGCAGAAGAAGAACAACAAGAAGAAGAAATATCTCGAAATATGTCCGTCAGGCCCCTTCCCTTGACATAAATATGCAAATATCTCGGAAACGAAGCGAGCTATGGCAAAATGTTAAGAGACCTTTTTTGTAGAGAATTAAGTTTCCTACTTTTTATGTTCTATGATATTTTTTGATCAGAAGCGTAGTTTTCGAGATATATCGAGATATTTAAAAGTTCCGAAGCCGCACCAACATAATAGGGATACAGAAACACCGTGGCCCCTTTCTTTGAGATAACTCTGCACTATTGCGAGCTGTAAATGCCACTTCCAGCTTAGCTGTGCAGAAGAAGAACAACAAGAAGAAGAAATATCTCGAAATATGTCCGTCAGGCCCCTTCCCTTGAGATAAATCTGCAAATATCTCGGAAACGAAACGAGCTATGGCAAAATGTTAAGAGACCTTTTTTGTAGAGAATTAAGTTTCCTACTTTTTATGTTCTATGATATTTTTTGATCAGAAGCGTAGTTTTCGAGATATATCGAGATATTTAAAAGTTCCGAAGCCGCACCAACATAATAGAGATACAGAAACACCGTGGCCCCTTTCTTTGAGATAACTCTGCACTAGTGGGAGCTGCAAATGCCACTTCCAGCTTAGCTGTGCAGAAGAAGAACAACAAGAAGAAGAAATATCTCGAAATATGTCCGTCAGGCCCCTTCCCTTGAGATAAATCTGCAAATATCTCGGAAACGAAACGAGCTATGGCAAAATGTTAAGAGACCTTTTTTGTAGAGAATTATGTTTTCTACAATTTATGTTCAATGATATTTTTTGATCAGAATCGTAGTTTTCGAGATATATCGAGATATTTAAAAGTTCCGAAGCCGCACCAACATAATAGAGATACAGAAACACCGTGGCCCCTTTCTTTGAGATAACTCTGCACTAGTGAGAGCCGCAAATGCCACTTCCAGCTTAGCTGTGCAGAAGAAGAACAACAAGAAGAAGAAATATCTCGAAATATGTCCGTCAGGCCCCTTCCCTTGACATAAATATGCAAATATCTCGGAAACGAAGCGAGCTATGGCAAAATGTTAAGAGACCTTTTTTGTAGAGAATTAAGTTTCCTACTTTTTATGTTCTATGATATTTTTTGATCAGAAGCGTAGTTTTCGAGATATATCGAGATATTTAAAAGTTCCGAAGCCGCACCAACATAATAGGGATACAGAAACACCGTGGCCCCTTTCTTTGAGATAACTCTGCACTATTGCGAGCTGTAAATGCCACTTCCAGCTTAGCTGTGCAGAAGAAGAACAACAAGAAGAAGAAATATCTCGAAATATGTCCGTCAGGCCCCTTCCCTTGAGATAAATCTGCAAATATCTCGGAAACGAAACGAGCTATGGCAAAATGTTAAGAGACCTTTTTTGTAGAGAATTAAGTTTCCTACTTTTTATGTTCTATGATATTTTTTGATCAGAAGCGTAGTTTTCGAGATATATCGAGATATTTAAAAGTTCCGAAGCCGCACCAACATAATAGAGATACAGAAACACCGTGGCCCCTTTCTTTGAGATAACTCTGCACTAGTGCGAGCTGCAAATGCCACTTCCAGCTTAGCTGTGCAGAAGAAGAACAACAAGAAGAAGAAATATCTCGAAATATGTCCGTCAGGCCCCTTCCCTTGAGATAAATCTGCAAATATCTCGGAAACGAAGCGAGCTATGGCAAAATGTTAAGAGACCTTTTTTGTAGAGAATTAAGTTTCCTACTTTTTATGTAGTATGATATTTTTTGATCAGATGCGTAGTTCTCGAGATATATCAAGATATTTAAAAGTTCCGAAGCCGCACCAATATAATAGAGATACAGAAACACCGTGGCCCCTTTCTTTGAGATAACTCAGCACTATTGCGAGCTGTAAATGCCACTTCCAGCTTAGCTGTGCAGAAGAAGAACAACAAGAAGAAGAAATATCTCGAAATATGTCCGTCAGGCCCCTTCCCTTGAGATATATCTGCAAATATCTCGGAAACGAAGCGAGCTATGGCAAAATGTTAAGAGACCTTTTTTGTAGAGAATTATGTTTCCTACAATTTATGTTCAATGATATTTTTTGATCAGAAGCGTAGTTTTCGAGATATATCGAGATATTTAAAAGTTCCGAAGCCGCACCAACATAATAGAGATACAGAAACACCGTGGCCCCTTTCTTTGAGATAACTCTGCACTAGTGAGAGCCGCAAATGCCACTTCCAGCTTAGCTGTGCAGAAGAAGAACAACAAGAAGAAGAAATATCTCGAAATATGTCCGTCAGGCCCCTTCCCTTGACATAAATATGCAAATATCTCGGAAACGAAGCGAGCTATGGCAAAATGTTAAGAGACCGTTTTTGTAGAGAATTAAGTTTCCTACTTTTTATGTTCTATGATATTTTTTGATCAGAAGCGTAGTTTTCGAGATATATCGAGATATTTAAAAGTTCCGAAGCCGCACCAACATAATAGAGATACAGAAACACCGTGGCCCCTTTCTTTGAGATAACTGTGCACTAGTGCGAGCCGCAAATGCAACTTCCAGCTTAGCTGTGCAGAAGAAGAACAACAAGAAGAAGAAATATCTCGAAATATGTCCGTCAGGCCAGTTCCTTTGAGCTGAATCTGCAAATATCTCGGAAACGAAGCGATCTATGGCAAAATGTTCAGAGACGTTTTTTGTAGAGAATTATGTTTCCTACAATTTATGTTCTATGATATTTTTTGATCAGAAGCGTAGTTCTCGAGATATATCAAGATATTTAAAAGTTCCGAAGCCACACCAACATAATAGAGATACAGAAACACCGTGGCCCCTTTCTTTGAGATAACTCTGCACTATTGCGAGCTGTAAATGCCACTTCCAGCTTAGCTGTGCAGAAGAAGAACAACAAGAAGAAGAAATATCTCGAAATATGTCCGTCAGGCCCCTTCCCTTGAGATAAATCTGCAAATATCTCGGAAACGAAGCGAGCTATGGCAAAATGTTAAGAGACCTTTTTTGTAGAGAATTAAGTTTCCTACTTTTTATGTTCTATGATATTTTTTGATCAGATGCGTAGTTCTCGAGATATATCAAGATATTTAAAAGTTCCGAAGCCGCACCAACATAATAGAGATACAGAAACACCGTGGCCCCTTTCTTTGAGATAACTCTGCACTATTGCGAGCTGTAAATGCCACTTCCAGCTTAGCTGTGCAGAAGAAGAACAACAAGAAGAAGAAATATCTCGAAATATGTCCGTCAGGCCCCTTCCCTTGAGATATATCTGCAAATATCTCGGAAACGAAGCGAGCTATGGCAAAATGTTAAGAGACCTTTTTTGTAGAGAATTAAGTTTCCTACTTATTATGTTCTATGATATTTTTTGATCAGATGCGTAGTTCTCGAGATATATCGAGATATTTAAAAGTTCCGAAGCCGCACCAACATAATAGAGATACAGAAACACCGTGGCCCCTTTCTTTGAGATAACTCTGCACTATTGCGAGCTGTAAATGCCACTTCCAGCTTAGCTGTGCAGAAGAAGAACAACAAGAAGAAGAAATACCTCTAAATATGTCCGTCAGGCCCCTTCCCTTGAGATATATCTGCAAATATCTCGGAAACGAAGCGAGCTATGGCAAAATGTTAAGAGACCTTTTTTGTAGAGAATTAAGTTTCCTACTTTTTATGTTCTATGATATTTTTTGATCAGATGCGTAGTTCTCGAGATATATCAAGATATTTAAAAGTTCCGAAGCCGCACCAATATAATAGAGATACAGAAACACCGTGGCCCCTTTCTTTGAGATAACTCTGCACTATTGCGAGCTGTAAATGCCACTTCCAGCTTAGCTGTGCAGAAGAAGAACAACAAGAAGAAGAAATATCTCGAAATATGTCCGTCAGGCCCCTTCCCTTGAGATATATCTGCAAATATCTCGGAAACGGAGCGAGCTATGGCAAAATGTTAAGAGACCTTTTTTGTAGAGAATTATGTTTCCTACAATTTATGTTCAATGATATTTTTTGATCAGAAGCGTAGTTTTCGAGATATATCGAGATATTTAAAAGTTCCGAAGCCGCACCAACATAATAGAGATACAGAAACACCGTGGCCCCTTTCTTTGAGATAACTCTGCACTAGTGAGAGCCGCAAATGCCACTTCCAGCTTAGCTGTGCAGAAGAAGAACAACAAGAAGAAGAAATATCTCGAAATATGTCCGTCAGGCCCCTTCCCTTGACATAAATATGCAAATATCTCGGAAACGAAGCGAGCTATGGCAAAATGTTAAGAGACCGTTTTTGTAGAGAATTAAGTTTCCTACTTTTTATGTTCTATGATATTTTTTGATCAGAAGCGTAGTTTTCGAGATATATCGAGATATTTAAAAGTTCCGAAGCCGCACCAACATAATAGAGATACAGAAACACCGTGGCCCCTTTCTTTGAGATAACTGTGCACTAGTGCGAGCCGCAAATGCAACTTCCAGCTTAGCTGTGCAGAAGAAGAACAACAAGAAGAAGAAATATCTCGAAATATGTCCGTCAGGCCAGTTCCTTTGAGCTGAATCTGCAAATATCTCGGAAACGAAGCGATCTATGGCAAAATGTTCAGAGACGTTTTTTGTAGAGAATTATGTTTCCTACAATTTATGTTCTATGATATTTTTTGATCAGAAGCGTAGTTCTCGAGATATATCAAGATATTTAAAAGTTCCGAAGCCACACCAACATAATAGAGATACAGAAACACCGTGGCCCCTTTCTTTGAGATAACTCTGCACTATTGCGAGCTGTAAATGCCACTTCCAGCTTAGCTGTGCAGAAGAAGAACAACAAGAAGAAGAAATATCTCGAAATATGTCCGTCAGGCCCCTTCCCTTGAGATAAATCTGCAAATATCTCGGAAACGAAACGAGCTATGGCAAAATGTTAAGAGACCTTTTTTGTAGAGAATTAAGTTTCCTACTTTTTATGTTCTATGATATTTTTTGATCAGATGCGTAGTTCTCGAGATATATCAAGATATTTAAAAGTTCCGAAGCCGCACCAACATAATAGAGATACAGAAACACCGTGGCCCCTTTCTTTGAGATAACTCTGCACTATTGCGAGCTGTAAATGCCACTTCCAGCTTAGCTGTGCAGAAGAAGAACAACAAGAAGAAGAAATATCTCGAAATATGTCCGTCAGGCCCCTTCCCTTGAGATATATCTGCAAATATCTCGGAAACGAAGCGAGCTATGGCAAAATGTTAAGAGACCTTTTTTGTAGAGAATTAAGTTTCCTACCTATTATGTTCTATGATATTTTTTGATCAGATGCGTAGTTCTCGAGATATATCGAGATATTTAAAAGTTCCGAAGCCGCACCAACATAATAGAGATACAGAAACACCGTGGCCCCTTTCTTTGAGATAACTCTGCACTATTGCGAGCTGTAAATGCCACTTCCAGCTTAGCTGTGCAGAAGAAGAACAACAAGAAGAAGAAATATCTCTAAATATGTCCGTCAGGCCCCTTCCCTTGAGATATATCTGCAAATATCTCGGAAACGAAGCGAGCTATGGCAAAATGTTAAGAGACCTTTTTTGTAGAGAATCATGTTTCCTACAATTTATGTTCAATGATATTTTTTGATCAGAAGCGTAGTTTTCGAGATATATCGAGATATTTAAAAGTTCCGAAGCCGCACCAACATAATAGAGATACAGAAACACCGTGGCCCCTTTCTTTGAGATAACTCTGCACTAGTGAGAGCCGCAAATGCCACTTCCAGCTTAGCTGTGCAGAAGAGGAACAACAAGAAGAAGAAATATCTCGAAATATGTCCGTCAGGCCCCTTCCTTTGACATAAATATGCAAATATCTCGGAAACGAAGCGAGCTATGGCAAAATGTTAAGAGACCTTTTTTGTAGAGAATTAAGTTTCCTACTTTTTATGTTCTCTGATATTTTTTGATCAGATGCGTAGTTTTCGAGATATATCGAGATATTTAAAAGTTCCGAAGCCGCACCAACATAATAGAGATACAGAAACACCGTGGCCCCTTTCTTTGAGATAACTGTGCACAAGTGCGAGCCGCAAATGCAACTTCCAGCTTAGCTGTGCAGAAGAAGAACAACAAGAAGAAGAAATATCTCGAAATATGTCCGTCAGGCCCCTTCCCTTGAGATAAATCTGCAAATATCTCGGAAACGAAGCGAGCTATGGCAAAATGTTAAGAGACCTTTTTTGTAGAGAATTATGTTTCCTACAATTTATCTTCTATGATATTTTTTGATCAGATGCGTAGTTCTCGAGATATATCAAGATATTTAAAAGTTCCGAAGCCACACCAACATAATAGAGATACAGAAACACCGTGGCCCCTTTCTTTGAGATAACTCTGCACTATTGCGAGCTGTAAATGCCACTTCCAGCTTAGCTGTGCAGAAGAAGAACAACAAGAAGAAGAAATATCTCGAAATATGTCCGTCAGGCCCCTTCCCTTGAGATAAATCTGCAAATATCTCGGAAACGAAACGAGCTATGGCAAAATGTTAAGAGACCTTTTTTGTAGAGAATTAAGTTTCCTACTTTTTATGTTCTATGATATTTTTTGATCAGAAGCGTAGTTTTCGAGATATATCGAGATATTTAAAAGTTCCGAAGCCGCACCAACATAATAGAGATACAGAAACACCGTGGCCCCTTTCTTTGAGATAACTCTGCACTAGTGCGAGCTGCAAATGCCACTTCCAGCTTAGCTTTGCAGAAGAAGAACAACAAGAAGAAGAAATATCTCGAAGTATGTCCGTCAGGCCCCTTCCCTTGAGATAAATCTGCAAATATCTCGGAAACGAAGCGAGCTATGGCAAAATGTTAAGAGACCTTTTTTGTAGAGAATTAAGTTTCCTACTTTTTATGTTCTATGATATTTTTTGATCAGATGCGTAGTTCTCGAGATATATCAAGATATTTAAAAGTTCCGAAGCCGCACCAATATAATAGAGATACAGAAACACCGTGGCCCCTTTCTTTGAGATAACTCTGCACTATTGCGAGCTGTAAATGCCACTTCCAGCTTAGCTGTGCAGAAGAAGAACAACAAGAAGAAGAAATATCTCTAAATATGTCCGTCAGGCCCCTTCCCTTGAGATATATCTGCAAATATCTCGGAAACGAAGCGAGCTATGGCAAAATGTTAAGAGACCTTTTTTGTAGAGAATCATGTTTCCTACAATTTATGTTCAATGATATTTTTTGATCAGAAGCGTAGTTTTCGAGATATATCGAGATATTTAAAAGTTCCGAAGCCGCACCAACATAATAGAGATACAGAAACACCGTGGCCCCTTTCTTTGAGATAACTCTGCACTAGTGAGAGCCGCAAATGCCACTTCCAGCTTAGCTGTGCAGAAGAGGAACAACAAGAAGAAGAAATATCTCGAAATATGTCCGTCAGGCCCCTTCCTTTGACATAAATATGCAAATATCTCGGAAACGAAGCGAGCTATGGCAAAATGTTAAGAGACCTTTTTTGTAGAGAATTAAGTTTCCTACTTTTTATGTTCTCTGATATTTTTTGATCAGATGCGTAGTTTTCGAGATATATCGAGATATTTAAAAGTTCCGAAGCCGCACCAACATAATAGAGATACAGAAACACCGTGGCCCCTTTCTTTGAGATAACTGTGCACAAGTGCGAGCCGCAAATGCAACTTCCAGCTTAGCTGTGCAGAAGAAGAACAACAAGAAGAAGAAATATCTCGAAATATGTCCGTCAGGCCCCTTCCCTTGAGATAAATCTGCAAATATCTCGGAAACGAAGCGAGCTATGGCAAAATGTTAAGAGACCTTTTTTGTAGAGAATTATGTTTCCTACAATTTATCTTCTATGATATTTTTTGATCAGATGCGTAGTTCTCGAGATATATCAAGATATTTAAAAGTTCCGAAGCCACACCAACATAATAGAGATACAGAAACACCGTGGCCCCTTTCTTTGAGATAACTCTGCACTATTGCGAGCTGTAAATGCCACTTCCAGCTTAGCTGTGCAGAAGAAGAACAACAAGAAGAAGAAATATCTCGAAATATGTCCGTCAGGCCCCTTCCCTTGAGATAAATCTGCAAATATCTCGGAAACGAAACGAGCTATGGCAAAATGTTAAGAGACCTTTTTTGTAGAGAATTAAGTTTCCTACTTTTTATGTTCTATGATATTTTTTGATCAGAAGCGTAGTTTTCGAGATATATCGAGATATTTAAAAGTTCCGAAGCCGCACCAACATAATAGAGATACAGAAACACCGTGGCCCCTTTCTTTGAGATAACTCTGCACTAGTGCGAGCTGCAAATGCCACTTCCAGCTTAGCTTTGCAGAAGAAGAACAACAAGAAGAAGAAATATCTCGAAGTATGTCCGTCAGGCCCCTTCCCTTGAGATAAATCTGCAAATATCTCGGAAACGAAACGAGCTATGGCAAAATGTTAAGAGACCTTTTTTGTAGAGAATTAAGTTTCCTACTTTTTATGTTCTATGATATTTTTTGATCAGATGCGTAGTTCTCGAGATATATCAAGATATTTAAAAGTTCCGAAGCCGCACCAACATAATAGAGATACAGAAACACCGTGGCCCCTTTCTTTGAGATAACTCTGCACTATTGCGAGCTGTAAATGCCACTTCCAGCTTAGCTGTGCAGAAGAAGAACAACAAGAAGAAGAAATATCTCGAAATATGTCCGTCAGGCCCCTTCCCTTGAGATATATCTGCAAATATCTCGGAAACGAAGCGAGCTATGGCAAAATGTTAAGAGACCTTTTTTGTAGAGAATTAAGTTTCCTACCTATTATGTTCTATGATATTTTTTGATCAGATGCGTAGTTCTCGAGATATATCGAGATATTTAAAAGTTCCGAAGCCGCACCAACATAATAGAGATACAGAAACACCGTGGCCCCTTTCTTTGAGATAACTCTGCACTATTGCGAGCTGTAAATGCCACTTCCAGCTTAGCTGTGCAGAAGAAGAACAACAAGAAGAAGAAATATCTCTAAATATGTCCGTCAGGCCCCTTCCCTTGAGATATATCTGCAAATATCTCGGAAACGAAGCGAGCTATGGCAAAATGTTAAGAGACCTTTTTTGTAGAGAATCATGTTTCCTACAATTTATGTTCAATGATATTTTTTGATCAGAAGCGTAGTTTTCGAGATATATCGAGATATTTAAAAGTTCCGAAGCCGCACCAACATAATAGAGATACAGAAACACCGTGGCCCCTTTCTTTGAGATAACTCTGCACTAGTGAGAGCCGCAAATGCCACTTCCAGCTTAGCTGTGCAGAAGAGGAACAACAAGAAGAAGAAATATCTCGAAATATGTCCGTCAGGCCCCTTCCTTTGACATAAATATGCAAATATCTCGGAAACGAAGCGAGCTATGGCAAAATGTTAAGAGACCTTTTTTGTAGAGAATTAAGTTTCCTACTTTTTATGTTCTCTGATATTTTTTGATCAGATGCGTAGTTTTCGAGATATATCGAGATATTTAAAAGTTCCGAAGCCGCACCAACATAATAGAGATACAGAAACACCGTGGCCCCTTTCTTTGAGATAACTGTGCACAAGTGCGAGCCGCAAATGGAACTTCCAGCTTAGCTGTGCAGAAGAAGAACAACAAGAAGAAGAAATATCTCGAAATATGTCCGTCAGGCCCCTTCCCTTGAGATAAATCTGCAAATATCTCGGAAACGAAGCGAGCTATGGCAAAATGTTAAGAGACCTTTTTTGTAGAGAATTATGTTTCCTACAATTTATCTTCTATGATATTTTTTGATCAGATGCGTAGTTCTCGAGATATATCAAGATATTTAAAAGTTCCGAAGCCACACCAACATAATAGAGATACAGAAACACCGTGGCCCCTTTCTTTGAGATAACTCTGCACTATTGCGAGCTGTAAATGCCACTTCCAGCTTAGCTGTGCAGAAGAAGAACAACAAGAAGAAGAAATATCTCGAAATATGTCCGTCAGGCCCCTTCCCTTGAGATAAATCTGCAAATATCTCGGAAACGAAACGAGCTATGGCAAAATGTTAAGAGACCTTTTTTGTAGAGAATTAAGTTTCCTACTTTTTATGTTCTATGATATTTTTTGATCAGAAGCGTAGTTTTCGAGATATATCGAGATATTTAAAAGTTCCGAAGCCGCACCAACATAATAGAGATACAGAAACACCGTGGCCCCTTTCTTTGAGATAACTCTGCACTAGTGCGAGCTGCAAATGCCACTTCCAGCTTAGCTTTGCAGAAGAAGAACAACAAGAAGAAGAAATATCTCGAAGTATGTCCGTCAGGCCCCTTCCCTTGAGATAAATCTGCAAATATCTCGGAAACGAAGCGAGCTATCGCAAAATGTTAAGAGACCTTTTTTGTAGAGAATTAAGTTTCCTACTTTTTATGTTCTATGATATTTTTTGATCAGATGCGTAGTTCTCGAGATATATCAAGATATTTAAAAGTTCCGAAGCCGCACCAATATAATAGAGATACAGAAACACCGTGGCCCCTTTCTTTGAGATAACTCTGCACTATTGCGAGCTGTAAATGCCACTTCCAGCTTAGCTGTGCAGAAGAAGAACAACAAGAAGAAGAAATATCTCGAAATATGTCCGTCAGGCCCCTTCCCTTGAGATAAATCTGCAAATATCTCGGAAACGAAACGAGCTATGGCAAAATGTTAAGAGACCTTTTTTGTAGAGAATTAAGTTTCCTACTTTTTATGTTCTATGATATTTTTTGATCAGAAGCGTAGTTTTCGAGATATATCGAGATATTTAAAAGTTCCGAAGCCGCACCAACATAATAGAGATACAGAAACACCGTGGCCCCTTTCTTTGAGATAACTCTGCACTAGTGGGAGCTGCAAATGCCACTTCCAGCTTAGCTGTGCAGAAGAAGAACAACAAGAAGAAGAAATATCTCGAAATATGTCCGTCAGGCCCCTTCCCTTGAGATAAATCTGCAAATATCTCGGAAACGAAGCGAGCTATGGCAAAATGTTAAGAGACCTTTTTTGTAGAGAATTAAGTTTCCTACTTTTTATGTTCTATGATATTTTTTGATCAGATGCGTAGTTCTCGAGATATATCAAGATATTTAAAAGTTCCGAAGCCGCACCAATATAATAGAGATACAGAAACACCGTGGCCCCTTTCTTTGAGATAACTCTGCACTATTGCGGGCTGTAAATGCCACTTCCAGCTTAGCTGTGCAGAAGAAGAACAACAAGAAGAAGAAATATCTCGAAATATGTCCGTCAGGCCCCTTCCCTTGAGATATATCTGCAAATATCTCGGAAACGAAGCGAGCTATGGCAAAATGTTAAGAGACCTTTTTTGTAGAGAATTATGTTTTCTACAATTTATGTTCAATGATATTTTTTGATCAGAAGCGTAGTTTTCGAGATATATCGAGATATTTAAAAGTTCCGAAGCCGCACCAACATAATAGAGATACAGAAACACCGTGGCCCCTTTCTTTGAGATAACTCTGCACTAGTGAGAGCCGCAAATGCCACTTCCAGCTTAGCTGTGCAGAAGAAGAACAACAAGAAGAAGAAATATCTCGAAATATGTCCGTCAGGCCCCTTCCCTTGACATAAATATGCAAATATCTCGGAAACGAAGCGAGCTATGGCAAAATGTTAAGAGACCTTTTTTGTAGAGAATTAAGTTTCCTACTTTTTATGTTCTATGATATTTTTTGATCAGAAGCGTAGTTTTCGAGATATATCGAGATATTTAAAAGTTCCGAAGCCGCACCAACATAATAGGGATACAGAAACACCGTGGCCCCTTTCTTTGAGATAACTCTGCACTATTGCGAGCTGTAAATGCCACTTCCAGCTTAGCTGTGCAGAAGAAGTACAACAAGAAGAAGAAATATCTCGAAATATGTCCGTCAGGCCCCTTCCCTTGAGATATATCTGCAAATATCTCGGAAACGAAGCGAGCTATGGCAAAATGTTAAGAGACCTTTTTTGTAGAGAATTATGTTTCCTACAATTTATGTTCTATGATATTTTTTGATCAGATGCGTAGTTCTCGAGATATATCAAGATATTTAAAAGTTCCGAAGCCACACCAACATAATAGAGATACAGAAACACCGTGGCCCCTTTCTTTGAGATAACTCTGCACTATTGCGAGCTGTAAATGCCACTTCCAGCTTAGCTGTGCAGAAGAAGAACAACAAGAAGAAGAAATATCTCTAAATATGTCCGTCAGGCCCCTTCCCTTGAGATATATCTGCAAATATCTCGGAAACGAAGCGAGCTATGGCAAAATGTTAAGAGACCTTTTTTGTAGAGAATTATGTTTCCTACAATTTATGTTCAATGATATTTTTTGATCAGAAGCGTAGTTTTCGAGATATATCGAGATATTTAAAAGTTCCGAAGCCGCACCAACATAATAGAGATACAGAAACACCGTGGCCCCTTTCTTTGAGATAACTCTGCACTAGTGAGAGCCGCAAATGCCACTTCCAGCTTAGCTGTGCAGAAGAGGAACAACAAGAAGAAGAAATATCTCGAAATATGTCCGTCAGGCCCCTTCCTTTGACATAAATATGCAAATATCTCGGAAACGAAGCGAGCTATGGCAAAATGTTAAAAGACCTTTTTTGTAGAGAATTAAGTTTCCTACTTTCTATGTTCTCTGATATTTTTTGATCAGATGCGTAGTTTTCGAGATATATCGAGATATTTAAAAGTTCCGAAGCCGCACCAACATAATAGAGATACAGAAACACCGTGGCCCCTTTCTTTGAGATAACTGTGCACAAGTGCGAGCCGCAAATGCAACTTCCAGCTTAGCTGTGCAGAAGAAGAACAACAAGAAGAAGAAATATCTCGAAATATGTCCGTCAGGCCCCTTCCCTTGAGATAAATCTGCAAATATCTCGGAAACGAAGCGAGCTATGGCAAAATGTTAAGAGACCTTTTTTGTAGAGAATTATGTTTCCTACAATTTATGTTCTATGATATTTTTTGATCAGATGCGTAGTTCTCGAGATATATCAAGATATTTAAAAGTTCCGAAGCCACACCAACATAATAGAGATACAGAAACACCGTGGCCCCTTTCTTTGAGATAACTCTGCACTATTGCGAGCTGTAAATGCCACTTCCAGCTTAGCTGTGCAGAAGAAGAACAACAAGAAGAAGAAATATCTCGAAATATGTCCGTCAGGCCCCTTCCCTTGAGATAAATCTGCAAATATCTCGGAAACGAAACGAGCTATGGCAAAATGTTAAGAGACCTTTTTTGTAGAGAATTAAGTTTCCTACTTTTTATGTTCTATGATATTTTTTGATCAGAAGCGTAGTTTTCGAGATATATCGAGATATTTAAAAGTTCCGAAGCCGCACCAACATAATAGAGATACAGAAACACCGTGGCCCCTTTCTTTGAGATAACTCTGCACTAGTGCGAGCTGCAAATGCCACTTCCAGCTTAGCTTTGCAGAAGAAGAACAACAAGAAGAAGAAATATCTCGAAGTATGTCCGTCAGGCCCCTTCCCTTGAGATATATCTGCAAATATCTCGGAAACGAAGCGAGCTATCGCAAAATGTTAAGAGACCTTTTTTGTAGAGAATTAAGTTTCCTACTTTTTATGTTCTATGATATTTTTTGATCAGATGCGTAGTTCTCGAGATATATCAAGATATTTAAAAGTTCCGAAGCCGCACCAATATAATAGAGATACAGAAACACCGTGGCCCCTTTCTTTGAGATAACTCTGCACTATTGCGAGCTGTAAATGCCACTTCCAGCTTAGCTGTGCAGAAGAAGAACAACAAGAAGAAGAAATATCTCGAAATATGTCCGTCAGGCCCCTTCCCTTGAGATAAATCTGCAAATATCTCGGAAACGAAACGAGCTATGGCAAAATATTAAGAGACCTTTTTTGTAGAGAATTAAGTTTTCTACTTTTTATGTTCTATGATATTTTTTGTTCAGAAGCGTAGTTTTCGAGATATATCGAGATATTTAAAAGTTCCGAAGCCGCACCAACATAATAGAGATACAGAAACACCGTGGCCCCTTTCTTTGAGATAACTCTGCACTAGTGGGAGCTGCAAATGCCACTTCCAGCTTAGCTGTGCAGAAGAAGAACAACAAGAAGAAGAAATATCTCGAAATATGTCCGTCAGGCCCCTTCCCTTGAGATAAATCTGCAAATATCTCGGAAACGAAGCGAGCTATGGCAAAATGTTGAGAGACCTTTTTTGTAGAGAATTAAGTTTCCTACTTTTTATGTTCTATGATATTTTTTGATCAGATGCGTAGTTCTCGAGATATATCAAGATATTTAAAAGTTCCGAAGCCGCACCAATATAATAGAGATACAGAAACACCGTGGCCCCTTTCTTTGAGATAACTCTGCACTATTGCGGGCTGTAAATGCCACTTCCAGCTTAGCTGTGCAGAAGAAGAACAACAAGAAGAAGAAATATCTCGAAATATGTCCGTCAGGCCCCTTCCCTTGAGATATATCTGCAAATATCTCGGAAACGAAGCGAGCTATAGCAAAATGTTAAGAGACCTTTTTTGTAGAGAATTATGTTTTCTACAATTTATGTTCAATGATATTTTTTGATCAGAAGCGTAGTTTTCGAGATATATCGAGATATTTAAAAGTTCCGAAGCCGCACCAACATAATAGAGATACAGAAACACCGTGGCCCCTTTCTTTGAGATAACTCTGCACTAGTGAGAGCCGCAAATGCCACTTCCAGCTTAGCTGTGCAGAAGAAGAACAACAAGAAGAAGAAATATCTCGAAATATGTCCGTCAGGCCCCTTCCCTTGACATAAATATGCAAATATCTCGGAAACGAAGCGAGCTATGGCAAAATGTTAAGAGACCTTTTTTGTAGAGAATTAAGTTTCCTACTTTTTATATTCTATGATATTTTTTGATCAGAAGCGTAGTTCTCGAGATATATCGAGATATTTAAAAGTTCCGAAGCCGCACCAACATAATAGGGATACAGAAACACCGTGGCCCCTTTCTTTGAGATAACTCTGCACTATTGCGAGCTGTAAATGCCACTTCCAGCTTAGCTGTGCAGAAGAGGAACAACAAGAAGAAGAAATATCTCGAAATATGTCCGTCAGGCCCCTTCCTTTGACATAAATATGCAAATATCTCGGAAACGAAGCGAGCTATGGCAAAATGTTAAGAGACCTTTTTTGTAGAGAATTAAGTTTCCTACTTTTTATGTTCTCTGATATTTTTTGATCAGATGCGTAGTTTTCGAGATATATCGAGATATTTAAAAGTTCCGAAGCCGCACCAACATAATAGAGATACAGAAACACCGTGGCCCCTTTCTTTGAGATAACTGTGCACAAGTGCGAGCCGCAAATGCAACTTCCCGCTTAGCTGTGCAGAAGAAGAACAACAAGAAGAAGAAATATCTCGAAATATGTCCGTCAGGCCCCTTCCCTTGAGATAAATCTGCAAATATCTCGGAAACGAAGCGAGCTATGGCAAAATGTTAAGAGACCTTTTTTGTAGAGAATTATGTTTCCTACAATTTATGTTCTATGATATTTTTTGATCAGATGCGTAGTTCTCGAGATATATCAAGATATTTAAAAGTTCCGAAGCCACACCAACATAATAGAGACACAGAAACACCGTGGCCCCTTTCTTTGAGATAACTCTGCACTATTGCGACCTGTAAATGCCACTTCCAGCTTAGCTGTGCAGAAGAAGAACAACAAGAAGAAGAAATATCTCGAAATATGTCCGTCAGGCCCCTTCCCTTGAGATAAATCTGCAAATATCTCGGAAACGAAACGAGCTATGGCAAAATGTTAAGAGACCTTTTTTGTAGAGAATTAAGTTTCCTACATTTTATGTTCTATGATATTTTTTGATCAGAAGCGTAGTTTTCGAGATATATCGAGATATTTAAAAGTTCCGAAGCCGCACCAACATAATAGAGATACAGAAACACCGTGGCCCCTTTCTTTGAGATAACTCTGCACTAGTGCGAGCTGAAAATGCCACTTCCAGCTTAGCTTTGCAGAAGAAGAACAACAAGAAGAAGAAATATCTCGAAATATGTCCGTCAGGCCCCTTCCCTTGAGATAAATCTGCAAATATCTCGGAAACGAAGCGAGCTATGGCAAAATGTTAAGAGACCTTTTTTGTAGAGAATTATGTTTTCTACAATTTATGTTCAATGATATTTTTTGATCAGAAGCGTAGTTTTCGAGATATATCGAGATATTTAAAAGTTCCGAAGCCGCACCAACATAATAGAGATACAGAAACACCGTGGCCCCTTTCTTTGAGATAACTCTGCACTAGTGAGAGCCGCAAATGCCACTTCCAGCTTAGCTCTGCAGAAGAAGAACAACAAGAAGAAGAAATATCTCGAAATATGTCCGTCAGGCCAGTTCCTTTGAGCTGAATCTGCAAATATCTCGGAAACGAAGCGATCTATGGCAAAATGTTCAGAGACGTTTTTTGTAGAGAATTATGTTTCCTACAATTTATGTTCTATGATATTTTTTGATCAGAAGCGTAGTTCTCGAGATATATCAAGATATTTAAAAGTTCCGAAGCCACACCAACATAATAGAGATACAGAAACACCGTGGCCCCTTTCTTTGAGATAACTCTGCACTATTGCGAGCTGTAAATGCCACTTCCAGCTTAGCTGTGCAGAAGAAGAACAACAAGAAGAAGAAATATCTCGAAATATGTCCGTCAGGCCCCTTCCCTTGAGATATATCTGCAAATATCTCGGAAACGAAGCGAGCTATGGCAAAATGTTAAGAGACCTTTTTTGTAGAGAATTATGTTTCCTACAATTTATGTTCAATGATATTTTTTGATCAGAAGCGTAGTTTTCGAGATATATCGAGATATTTAAAAGTTCCGAAGCCGCACCAACATAATAGAGATACAGAAACACCGTGGCCCCTTTCTTTGAGATAACTCTGCACTAGTGCGAGCTGCAAATGCCACTTCCAGCTTAGCTGTGCAGAAGAAGAACAACAAGAAGAAGAAATATCTCGAAATATGTCCGTCAGGCCCCTTCCCTTGAGATAAATCTGCAAATATCTCGGAAACGAAGCGAGCTATGGCAAAATGTTAAGAGACCTTTTTTGTAGAGAATTAAGTTTCCCACTTTTTATGTTCTATGATATTTTTTGATCAGATGCGTAGTTCTCGAGATATATCAAGATATTTAAAAGTTCCGAAGCCGCACCAACATAATAGAGATACAGAAACACCGTGGCCCCTTTCTTTGAGATAACTCTGCACTATTGCGAGCTGTAAATGCCACTTCCAGCTTAGCTGTGCAGAAGAAGAACAACAAGGAGAAGAAATATCTCGAAATATGTCCGTCAGGCCCCTTCCCTTGAGATATATCTGCAAATATCTCGGAAACGAAGCGAGCTATGGCAAAATGTTAAGAGACCTTTTTTGTAGAGAATTATGTTTCCTACAATTTATGTTCAATGATATTTTTTGATCAGAAGCGTAGTTTTCGAGATATATCGAGATATTTAAAAGTTCCGAAGCCGCACCAACATAATAGAGATACAGAAACACCGTGGCCCCTTTCTTTGAGATAACTCTGCACTAGTGAGAGCCGCAAATGCCACTTCCAGCTTAGCTGTGCAGAAGAGGAACAACAAGAAGAAGAAATATCTCGAAATATGTCCGTCAGGCCCCTTCCTTTGACATAAATATGCAAATATCTCGGAAACGAAGCGAGCTATGGCAAAATGTTAAGAGACCTGTTTTGTAGAGAATTAAGTTTCCTACTTTTTATGTTCTCTGATATTTTTTGATCAGATGCGTAGTTTTCGAGATATATCGAGATATTTAAAAGTTCCGAAGCCGCACCAACATAATAGAGATACAGAAACACCGTGGCCCCTTTCTTTGAGATAACTGTGCCCAAGTGCGAGCCGCAAATGCAACTTCCAGCTTAGCTGTGCAGAAGAAGAACAACAAGAAGAAGAAATATCTCGAAATATGTCCGTCAGGCCCCTTCCCTTGAGATAAATCTGCAAATATCTCGGAAACGAAGCGAGCTATGGCAAAATGTTAAGAGACCTTTTTTGTAGAGAATTATGTTTCCTACAATTTATGTTCTATGATATTTTTTGATCAGATGCGTAGTTCTCGAGATATATCAAGATATTTAAAAGTTCCGAAGCCACACCAACATAATAGAGATACAGAAACACCGTGGCCCCTTTCTTCGAGATAACTCTGCACTATTGCGAGCTGTAAATGCCACTTCCAGCTTAGCTGTGCAGAAGAAGAACAACAAGAAGAAGAAATATCTCGAAATATGTCCGTCAGGCCCCTTCCCTTGAGATAAATCTGCAAATATCTCGGAAACGAAACGAGCTATGGCAAAATGTTAAGAGACCTTTTTTGTAGAGAATTAAGTTTCCTACTTTTTATGTTCTATGATATTTTTTGATCAGAAGCGTAGTTTTCGAGATATATCGAGATATTTAAAAGTTCCGAAGCCGCACCAACATAATAGAGATACAGAAACACCGTGGCCCCTTTCTTTGAGATAACTCTGCACTAGTGCGAGCTGAAAATGCCACTTCCAGCTTAGCTTTGCAGAAGAAGAACAACAAGAAGAAGAAATATCTCGAAATATGTCCGTCAGGCCCCTTCCCTTGAGATAAATCTGCAAATATCTCGGAAACGAAGCGAGCTATGGCAAAATGTTAAGAGACCTTTTTTGTAGAGAATTATGTTTTCTACAATTTATGTTCAATGATATTTTTTGATCAGAAGCGTAGTTTTCGAGATATATCGAGATATTTAAAAGTTCCGAAGCCGCACCAACATAATAGAGATACAGAAACACCGTGGCCCCTTTCTTTGAGATAACTCTGCACTAGTGAGAGCCGCAAATGCCACTTCCAGCTTAGCTGTGCAGAAGAAGAACAACAAGAAGAAGAAATATCTCGAAATATGTCCGTCAGGCCAGTTCCTTTGAGCTGAATCTGCAAATATCTCGGAAACGAAGCGATCTATGGCAAAATGTTCAGAGACGTTTTTTGTAGAGAATTATGTTTCCTACAATTTATGTTCTATGATATTTTTTGATCAGAAGCGTAGTTCTCGAGATATATCAAGATATTTAAAAGTTCCGAAGCCACACCAACATAATAGAGATACAGAAACACCGTGGCCCCTTTCTTTGAGATAACTCTGCACTATTGCGAGCTGTAAATGCCACTTCCAGCTTAGCTGTGCAGAAGAAGAACAACAAGAAGAAGAAATATCTCGAAATATGTCCGTCAGGCCCCTTCCCTTGAGATAAATCTGCAAATATCTCGGAAACGAAGCGAGCTATGGCAAAATGTTAAGAGACCTTTTTTGTAGAGAATTAAGTTTCCTACTTTTTATGTTCTATGATATTTTTTGATCAGAAGCGTAGTTTTCGAGATATATCGAGATATTTAAAAGTTCCGAAGCCGCACCAACATAATAGAGATACAGAAACACCGTGGCCCCTTTCTTTGAGATAACTCTGCACTAGTGCGAGCTGCAAATGCCACTTCCAGCTTAGCTGTGCAGAAGAAGAACAACAAGAAGAAGAAATATCTCGAAATATGTCCGTCAGGCCCCTTCCCTTGAGATAAATCTGCAAATATCTCGGAAACGAAGCGAGCTATGGCAAAATGTTAAGAGACCTTTTTTGTAGAGAATTAAGTTTCCTACTTTTTATGTTCTATGATATTTTTTGATCAGATGCGTAGTTCTCGAGATATATCAAGATATTTAAAAGTTCCGAAGCCGCACCAACATAATAGAGATACAGAAACACCGTGGCCCCTTTCTTTGAGATAACTCTGCACTATTGCGAGCTGCAAATGCCACTTCCAGCTTAGCTGTGCAGAGGAAGAACAACAAGAAGAAGAAGTATCTCGAAATATGTCCGTCAGGCCCGTTCCTTTGAGCTGAATCTGCAAATATCTCGGAAACGAAGCGAGCTATGGCAAAATGTTAAGATACGTTTTTTGTAGAGAATTATGTTTCCTACAATTTATGTTCTATGATATTTTTTGATCAGAAGCGTAGTTTTCGAGATATATCGAGATATTTAAAAGTTCCGAAGCCGCACCAACATAATAGAGATACAGAAACACCGTGGCCCCTTTCTTTGAGATAACTCTGCACTATTGCGACCTGCAAATGCCACTTCCAGCTCAGCTGTGCAGAAGACGAACAACAAGAAGAAGAAATATCTCGAAATATGTCCGTCAGGCCCCTTCCCTTGAGATAAATCTGCAAATATCTCGGAAACGAAGCGAGCTATGGCAAAATGTTAAGAGACCTTTTTTGTAGAGAATTATGTTTCCTACAATTTATATTCTATGATATTTTTTGATCAGAAGCGTAGTTTTCGAGATATATCGAGATATTTAAAAGTTCCGAAGCCGCACCAACATAATAGAGATACAGAAACACCGTGGCCCCTTTCTTTGAGATAACTCTGCACTAGTGAGAGCCGCAAATGCCACTTCCAGCTTAGCTGTGCAGAAGAAGAACAACAAGAAGAAGTAGTATCTCGAAATATGTCCGTCAGGCCCCTTCCCTTGAGATAAATCTGCAAATATCTCGGAAACGAAGCGAGCTATGGCAAAATGTTAAGAGACCTTTTTTGTGGAGAATTAAGTTTCCTACTTTTTATGTTCTATGATATTTTTTGATCAGAAGCGTAGTTTTCGAGATATATCGAGATATTTAAAAGTTCCGAAGCCGCACCAACATAATAGAGATACAGAAACACCGTGGCCCCTTTCTTTGAGATAACTCTGCGCTAGTGCGAGCTGCAAATGCCACTTCCAGCTTAGCTGTGCAGAAGAAGAACAACAAGAAGAAGAAATATCTCGAAATATGTCCGTCAGGCCCCTTCCCTTGAGATAAATCTGCAAATATCTCGGAAACGAAGCGAGCTATGGCAAAATGTTAAGAGATCTTTTTTGTAGAGAATTAAGTTTCCTACTTTTTATGTTCTATGATATTTTTTGATCAGATGCGTAGTTCTCGAGATATATCAAGATATTTAAAAGTTCCGAAGCCGCACCAACATAATAGAGATACAGAAACACCGTGGCCCCTTTCTTTGAGATAACTCTGCACTATTGCGACCTGCAAATGCCACTTCCAGCTCAGCTGTGCAGAAGAAGAACAACAAGAAGAAGAAATATCTCGAAATATGTCCGTCAGGCCCTTTCCCTTGAGATAAATCTGCAAATATCTCGGAAACGAAGCGAGCTATGGCAAAATGTTAAGAGACCTTTTTTGTAGAGAATTAAGTTTCCTACTTTTTATGTTCTATGATATTTTTTGATCAGATGCGTAGTTCTCGAGATATATCAAGATATTTAAAAGTTCCGAAACCGCACCAACATAATAGAGATACAGAAACACGGTGGCCCCTTTCTTTGAGATAACTCTGCACTATTGCGAGCTGGAAATGCCACTTCCAGTTTAGCTGTGCAGAAGAAGAGCAACAAGAAGAAGAAATATCTCGAAATATGTCCGTTAGGCCCCTTCCCTTGCGATAAATCTGCAAATATCTCGGAAACAAAGCGAGCTATGGCAAAATGTTAAGAGACCTTTTTTGTAGAGAATTAAGTTTCCTACTTTTTACGTTCTATGATATTTTTTGATCAGATGAGTAGTTCTCGAGATATATCAAGATATTTAAAAGTTCCGAAGCCGCACCAACATAATAGAGATACAGAAACACCGTGGCCCCTTTCTTTGAGATAACTCTGCACTATTGCGAGCTGCAAATGCCACTTCCAGCTCAGCTGTGCAGAAGAAGAACAACAAGAAGAAGAAATATCTCGAAATATGTCCGTCAGGCCCTTTCCCTTGAGATAAATCTGCAAATATCTCGGAAACGAAGCGAGCTATGGCAAAATGTTAAGATACGTTTTTTGTAGAGAATTATGTTTCCTACAATTTATGTTCTATGATATTTTTTGATCAGAAGCGTAGTTTTCGAGATATATCGAGATATTTAAAAGTTCCGAAGCCGCACCAACATAATAGAGATACAGAAACACCGTGGCCCCTTTCTTTGAGATAACTCTGCACTATTGCGACCTGCAAATGCCACTTCCAGCTCAGCTGTGCAGAAGAAGAACAACAAGAAGAAGAAATATCTCGAAATATGTCCGTCAGGCCCCTTCCCTTGAGATAAATCTGCAAATATCTCGGAAACGAAGCGAGCTATGGCAAAATGTTAAGAGACCTTTTTTGTAGAGAATTAAGTTTCCTACTTTTTATGTTCTATGATATTTTTTGATCAGATGCGTAGTTCTCGAGATATATCAAGATATTTAAAAGTTCCGAAGCCGCACCAACATAATAGAGATACAGAAACACCGTGGCCCCTTTCTTTGAGATAACTCTGCACTATTGCGACCTGCAAATGCCACTTCCAGCTCAGCTGTGCAGAAGAAGAACAACAAGAAGAAGAAATATCTCGAAATATGTCCGTCAGGCCCCTTCCCTTGAGATAAATCTGCAAATATCTCGGAAACGAAGCGAGCTATGGCAAAATGTTAAGAGACCTTTTTTGTAGAGAATTAAGTTTCCTACTTTTTATGTTCTATGATATTTTTTGATCAGATGCGTAGTTCTCGAGATATATCAAGATATTTAAAAGTTCCGAAACCGCACCAACATAATAGAGATACAGAAACACCGTGGCCCCTTTCTTTGAGATAACTCTGCACTATTGCGAGCTGGAAATGCCACTTCCAGTTTAGCTGTGCAGAAGAAGAGCAACAAGAAGAAGAAATATCTCGAAATATGTCCGTTAGGCCCCTTCCCTTGCGATAAATCTGCAAATATCTCGGAAACAAAGCGAGCTATGGCAAAATGTTACGAGACCTTTTTTGTAGAGAATTAAGTTTCCTACTTTTTACGTTCTATGATATTTTTTGATCAGATGCGTAGTTCTCGAGATATATCAAGATATTTAAAAGTTCCGAAGCCGCACCAACATAATAGAGATACAGAAACACCGTGGCCCCTTTCTTTGAGATAACTCTGCACTATTGCGACCTGCAAATGCCACTTCCAGCTCAGCTGTGCAGAAGAAGAACAACAAGAAGAAGAAATATCTCGAAATATGTCCGTCAGGCCCCTTCCCTTGAGATAAATCTGCAAATATCTCGGAAACGAAGCGAGCTATGGCAAAATGTTAAGAGACCTTTTTTGTAGAGAATTAAGTTTCCTACTTTTTATGTTCTATGATATTTTTTGATCAGATGCGTAGTTCTCGAGATATATCAAGATATTTAAAAGTTCCGAAACCGCACCAACATAATAGAGATACAGAAACACCGTGGCCCCTTCTTTGAGATAACTCTGCACTATTGCGAGCTGGAAATGCCACTTCCAGTTTAGCTGTGCAGAAGAAGAACAACAAGAAGAAGAAATATCTCGAAATATGTCCGTTAGGCCCCTTCCCTTGCGATAAATATGCAAATATCTCGGAAACAAAGCGAGCTATGGCAAAATGTTAAGAGACCTTTTTTGTAGAGAATTAAGTTTCCTACTTTTTATGTTCTATGATATTTTTTGATCAGATGCGTAGTTCTCGAGATATATCAAGATATTTAAAAGTTCCGAAGCCGCACCAACATAATAGAGATACAGAAACACCGTGGCCCCTTTCTTTGAGATAACTCTGCACTATTGCGAGCTGCAAATGCCACTTCCAGCTTAGCTGTGCAGAGGAAGAACAACAAGAAGAAGAAGTATCTCGAAATATGTCCGTCAGGCCCGTTCCTTTGAGCTGAATCTGCAAATATCTCGGAAACGAAGCGAGCTATGGCAAAATGTTAAGATACGTTTTTTGTAGAGAATTATGTTTCCTACAATTTATGTTCTATGATATTTTTTGATCAGAAGCGTAGTTCTCGAGATATATCGAGATATTTAAAAGTTCCGAAGCCGCACCAACATAATAGAGATACAGAAACACCGTGGCCCCTTTCTTTGAGATAACTCTGCACTAGTGCGAGCCGCAGATGCCACTTCCAGCTTAGCTGTGCAGAAGAAGAACAACAAGAAGAAGAAATATCTCGAAATATGTCCGTCAGGCCCCTTCCCTTGAGATAAATCTGCAAATATCTCGGAAACGAAGCGAGCTATGGCAAAATGTTAACAGACCTTTTTTGTAGAGAATTATGTTTCCTACAATTTATGTTCTATGATATTTTTTGATCAGAAGCGTAGTTTTCGAGATATATCGAGATATTTAAAAGTTCAGAAGCCGCACCAACATAATAGAGATACAGAAACACCGTGGCCCCTTTCTTTGAGATAACTCTGCGCTAGTGCGAGCCGCAGATGCCACTTCCAGCTTAGCTGTGCAGAAGAAGAACAACAAGAAGAAGAAATATCTCGAAATATGTCCGTCAGGCCCCTTCCCTTGAGATAAATCTGCAAATATCTCGGAAACGAAGCGAGCTATGGCAAAATGTTAACAGACCTTTTTTGTAGAGAATTATGTTTCCTACAATTTATGTTCTATGATATTTTTTGATCAGAAGCGTAGTTTTCGAGATATATCGAGATATTTAAAAGTTCCGAAGCCGCCCCAACATAATAGAGATACAGAAACACCGTGGCCCCTTTCTTTGAGATAACTCTGCACTATTGCGACCTGCAAATGCCACTTCCAGCTCAGCTGTGCAGAAGAAGAACAACAAGAAGAAGAAATATCTCGAAATATGTCCGTCAGGCCCCTTCCCTTGAGATAAATCTGCAAATATCTCGGAAACGAAGCGAGCTGTGGCAAAATGTTAAGAGACCTTTTTTGTAGAGAATTAAGTTTCCTACTTTTTATGTTCTATGATATTTTTTGATTAGATGCGTAGTTCTCGAGATATATCAAGATATTTAAAAGTTCCGAAGCCGCACAAAACATAATAGAGATACAGAAACACCGTGGCCCCTTTCTTTGAGATAACTCTGCACTATTGCGAGCTGTAAATGCCACTTCCAGCTTAGCTGTGCAGAAGAAGAACAACAAGAAGAAGAAATATCTCGAAATATGTCCGTCAGGCCCCTTCCCTTGAGATAAATCTGCAAATATCTCGGAAACGAAGCGAGCTATGGCAAAATGTTAACAGACCTTTTTTGTAGAGAATTATGTTTCCTACAATTTATGTTCTATGATATTTTTTGATCAGAAGCGTAGTTTTCGAGATATATCGAGATACTTAAAAGTTCCGAAGCCGCACCAACATAATAGAGATACAGAAACACCGTGGCCCCTTTCTTTGAGATAACTCTGCACTATTGCGAGCTGCAAATGCCACTTCCAGCTTAGCTGTGCAGAGGAAGAACAACAAGAAGAAGAAGTATCTCGAAATATGTCCGTCAGGCCCGTTCCTTTGAGCTGAATCTGCAAATATCTCGGAAACGAAGCGAGCTATGGCAAAATGTTAAGATACGTTTTTTGTAGAGAATTATGTTTCCTACAATTTATGTTGTATGATATTTTTTGATCAGAAGCGTAGTTTTCGAGATATATCGAGATATTTAAAAGTTCCGAAGCCGCACCAACATAATACAGATACAGAAACACCGTGGCCCCTTTCTTTGAGATAACTCTGCACTAGTGCGAGCCGCAAATGCCACTTCCAGCTTAGCTGTGCAGAAGAAGAACAACAAGAAGAAGAAATATCTCGAAATATGTCCGTCAGGCCCCTTCCCTTGAGATAAATCTGCAAATATCTCGGAAACGAAGCGAGCTATGGCAAAATGTTAAGAGACCTTTTTTGTAGAGAATTAAGTTTCCTACTTTTTATGTTTTATGATACTTTTTGATCAGATGCGTAGTTCTCGAGATATATCAAGATATTTAAAAGTTCCGAAGCCGCACCAACATAATAGAGATACAGAAACACCGTGGCCCCTTTCTTTGAGATAACTCTGCACTATTGCGAGCTGGAAATGCCACTTCCAGTTTAGCTGTGCAGAAGAAGAACAACAAGAAGAAGAAATATCTCGAAATATGTCCGTTAGGCCCCTTCCCTTCAGATAAATCTGCAAATATCTCGGAAACGAAGCGAGCTATGGCAAAATGTTAAGAGACCTTTTTTGTAGAGAATTAAGTTTCCTACTTTTTATGTTCTATGATATTTTTTGATCAGAAGCGTAGTTTTCGAGATATATCGAGATATTTAAAAGTTCCGAAGCCGCACCAACATAATAGAGATACAGAAACACCGTGGCCCCTTTCTTTGAGATAACTCTGCGCTAGTGCGAGCTGCAAATGCCACTTCCAGCTTAGCTGTGCAGAAGAAGAACAACAAGAAGAAGAAATATCTCGAAATATGTCCGTCAGGCCCCTTCCCTTGAGATAAATCTGCAAATATCTCGGAAACGAAGCGAGCTATGGCAAAATGTTAAGAGACCTTTTTTGTAGAGAATTAAGTTTCCTACTTTTTATGTTCTATGATATTTTTTGATCAGATGCGTAGTTCTCGAGATATATCAAGATATTTAAAAGTTCCGAAACCGCACCAACATAATAGAGATACAGAAACACCGTGGCCCCTTTCTTTGAGATAACTCTGCACTATTGCGAGCTGGAAATGCCACTTCCAGTTTTGCTGTGCAGAAGAAGAACAACAAGAAGAAGGAATATCTCGAAATATGTCCGTTAGGCCCCTTCCCTTGCGATAAATCTGCAAATATCTCGGAAACAAAGCGAGCTATGGCAAAATGTTAAGAGACCTTTTTTGTAGAGAATTAAGTTTCCTACTTTTTATGTTCTATGATATTTTTTGATCAGATGCGTAGTTCTCGAGATATATCAAGATATTTAAAAGTTCCGAAGCCGCACCAACATAATAGAGATACAGAAACACCGTGGCCCCTTTCTTTGAGATAACTCTGCACTATTGCGAGCTGCAAATGCCACTTCCAGCTTAGCTGTGCAGAGGAAGAACAACAAGAAGAAGAAGTATCTCGAAATATGTCCGTCAGGCCCGTTCCTTTGAGCTGAATCTGCAAATATCTCGGAAACGAAGCGAGCTATGGCAAAATGTTAAGATACGTTTTTTGTAGAGAATTATGTTTCCTACAATTTATGTTCTATGATATTTTTTGATCAGAAGCGTAGTTTTCGAGATATATCGAGATATTTAAAAGTTCCGAAGCCGCACCAACATAATAGAGATACAGAAACACCGTGGCCCCTTTCTTTGAGATAACTCTGCACTAGTGCGAGCCGCAGATGCTACTTCCAGCTTAGCTGTGCAGAAGAAGAACAACAAGAAGAAGAAATATCTCGAAATATGTCCGTCAGGCCCCTTCCCTTGAGATAAATCTGCAAATATCTCGGAAACGAAGCGAGCTGTGGCAAAATGTTAAGAGACCTTTTTTGTAGAGAATTAAGTTTCCTACTTTTTATGTTCTATGATATTTTTTGATCAGATGCGTAGTTCTCGAGATATATCAAGATATTTAAAAGTTCCGAAGCCGCACCAACATAATAGAGATACAGAAACACCGTGGCCCCTTTCTTTGAGATAACTCTGCACTATTGCGAGCTGCAAATGCCACTTCCAGCTTAGCTGTGCAGAGGAAGAACAACAAGAAGAAGAAGTATCTCGAAATATGTCCGTCAGGCCCGTTCCTTTGAGCTGAATCTGCAAATATCTCGGAAACGAAGCGAGCTATGGCAAAATGTTAACAGACCTTTTTTGTAGAGAATTATGTTTCCTACAATTTATGTTCTATGATATTTTTTGATCAGAAGCGTAGTTTTCGAGATATATCGAGATATTTAAAAGTTCCGAAGCCGCGCCAACATAATAGAGATACAGAAACACCGTGGCCCCTTTCTTTGAGATAACTCTGCACTATTGCGACCTGCAAATGCCACTTCCAGCTCAGCTGTGCAGAAGAAGAACAACAAGAAGAAGAAATATCTCGAAATATGTCCGTCAGGCCCCTTCCCTTGAGATAAATCTGCAAATATCTCGGAAACGAAGCGAGCTATGGCAAAATGTTAAGAGACCTTTTTTGTAGAGAATTAAGTTTCCTACTTTTTATGTTCTATGATATTTTTTGATCAGATGCGTAGTTCTCGAGATATATCCAGATATTTAAAAGTTCCGAAGCCGCACCAACATAATAGAGATACAGAAACACCGTGGCCCCTTTCTTTGAGATAACTCTGCACTATTGCGGGCTGCAAATGCCACTTCCAGCTTAGCTGTGCAGAAGAAGAACAACAAGAAGAAGAAATATCTCGAAATATGTCCGTTAGGCCCCTTCCCTTCAGATAAATCTGCAAATATCTCGGAAACGAAGCGAGCTATGGCAAAATGTTAAGAGACCTTTTTTGTAGAGAATTAAGTTTCCTACTTTTCAGGTTCTATGATATTTTTTGATCAGATGCGTAGTTCTCGAGATATATCAAGATATTTAAAAGTTCCGAAGCCGCACCAACATAATAGAGATACAGAAACACCGTGGCCCCTTTCTTTGAGATAACTCTGCACTATTGCGAGCTGGAAATGCCACTTCCAGTTTAGCTGTGCAGAAGAAGAACAACAAGAAGAAGAAATATCTCGAAATATGTCCGTTAGGCCCCTTCCCTTCAGATAAATCTGCAAATATCTCGGAAACGAAGCGAGCTATGGCAAAATGTTAAGAGACCTTTTTTGTAGAGAATTAAGTTTCCTACTTTTCAGGTTCTATGATATTTTTTGATCAGATGCGGAGTTCTCGAGATATATCAAGATATTTAAAAGTTCCGAAGCCGCACCAACATAATAGAGATACTGAAACACCGTGGCCCCTTTCTTTGAGATAACTCTGCACTATTGCGAGCTGTAAATGCCACTTCCAGCTTAGCTGTGCAGAAGAAGAACAACAAGAAGAAGAAATATCTCGAAATATGTCCGTCAGGCCCCTTCCCTTGAGATATATCTGCAAATATCTCGGAAACGAAGCGAGCTATGGCAAAATGTTAAGAGACCTTTTTTGTAGAGAATTATGTTTGCTACAATTTATGTTCTATGATATTTTTTGATCAGAAGCGTAGTTTTCGAGATATATCGAGATATTTAAAAGTTCCGAAGCCGCACCAACATAATAGAGATACAGAAACACCGTGGCCCCTTTCTTTGAGATAACTCTGCACTAGTGAGAGCCGCAAATGCCACTTCCAGCTTAGCTGTGCAGAAGAAGAACAACAAGAAGAAGAAATATCTCGAAATATGTCCGTCAGGCCCCTTCCCTTGAGATAAATCTGCAAATATCTCGGGAAGGAAGCGAGCTATGGCAAAATGTTAAGAGACCTTTTTTGTAGAGAATTAGGTTTGCTACTTTTTATGTTCTATGATATTTTTTGATCAGATGCGTAGTTCTCGAGATATATCAAGATATTTAAAAGTTCCGAAGCCGCACCAACATAATAGAGATACAGAAACACCGTGGCCCCTTTCTTTGAGATAACTCTGCACTATTGCGAGCTGCAAATGCCACTTCCAGCTTAGCTGTGCAGAAGAAGAACAACAAGAAGAAGAAATATCTCGAAATATGTCCGTCAGGCCCCTTCCCTTGAGATAAATCTGCAAATATCTCGGAAACGAAGCGAGCTATGGCAAAATGTTTAGAGACCTTTCTTGTAGAGAATTAAGTTTCCTACTTTTTATGTAGCATGATATTTTTTGATCAGATGCGTAGTTCTCGAGATATATCAAGATATTTAAAAGTTCCGAAGCCGCACCAACATAATAGAGATACAGAAACACCGTGGCCCCTTTCTTTGAGATAACTCTGCACGATTGCGAGCTGCAAATGCCACTTCCAGCTCAGCGGTGCAGAAGAAGAACAACAAGAAGAAGAAATATCTCGAAATATGTCCGTCAGGCCCCTTCCCTTGAGATAAATCTGCAAATATCTCGGAAACGAAGCGAGCTATGGCGAAATGTTAAGAGACCTTTTTTGTAGAGAAC
Source organism: Osmia lignaria lignaria (assembly GCF_051020975.1). Taxonomy (NCBI): domain Eukaryota; kingdom Metazoa; phylum Arthropoda; class Insecta; order Hymenoptera; family Megachilidae; genus Osmia; species Osmia lignaria. Next base: position 30,511,257 of record NW_027478158.1, on the reverse strand, counting down.
TAAGTTTCCTACTTTTTATCTTCTATGATATTTTTTGATCAGATGCGTAGTTCTCGAGATATATCAAGATATTAAAAAGTTCCGAAGCCGCACCAACATAATAGAGATACAGAAACACCGTGGCCCCTCTCTTTGAGATAACTCTGCACTATTGCCAGCTGCAAATGCCACTTCCAGCTTAGCTGTGCAGAAGAAGAACAACAAGAAGAAGAAATATCTCGAAATATGGCCGTCAGGCCCCTTCCCTTGAGATAAATCTGCAAATATCTCGGAAACGAAGCGAGCTATGGCAAAATGTTTAGAGACCTTTCTTGTAGAGAATTAAGTTTCCTACTTTTTATGTAGTATGATATTTTTTGATCAGATGCGTAGTTCTCGAGATATATCAAGATATTTAAAAGTTCCGAAGCCGCACCAACATAATAGAGATAGGGAAACACCGTGGCCCCTTTCTTTGAGATAACTCTGCACTATTGCGCGCTGCAAATGCCACTTCCAGCTTAGCTGTGCAGAAGAAGAACAACAACAAGAAGAAATATCTCGAAATATGTCCGTCAGGCCCCTTCCCTTGAGATAAATCTGCAAATATCTCGGAAACGAAGCGAGCTATGGGAAAATGTTTAGAGACCTTTCTTGTAGAGAATTAAGTTTCCTACTTTTTATGTAGTATGATATTTTCTGATCAGATGCGTAGTTCTCGAGATATATCAAGATGTTTAAAAGTTCCGAAGCCGCACCAACATAATAGAGATACAGAAACACCGTGGCCCCTTTCTTTGAGATAACTCTGCACTATTGCGCGCTGCAAATGCCACTTCCAGCTTAGCTGTGCAGAAGAAGACCAACAAGAAGAAGAAATATCTCGAAATATGTCCGTCAGGCCCCTTCCCTTGAGATAAATCTGCAAATATCTCGGAAACGAAGCGAGCTATGGCAAAATGTTAAGAGACCTTTTTTGTAGAGAATTCAGTTTCCTACTTTTTATGTTCTATGATATTTTTCGATCAGAGGCGTAGTTCTCGAGATATATCGAGATATTTAAAAGTTCCGAAGCCGCACCAACATAATAGAGATACAGAAACACCGTGGCCCCTTTCTTTGAGATAACTCTGCACTAGTGCGAGCCGCAAATGCCACTTCAAGCTTAGCTGTGCAGAAGAAGAACAAGAAGAAGAAGAAATATCTCGAAATATGTCCGTCAGGCCCCTTCCCTTGAGATAAATATGCAAATATCTCGGAAACGAAGCGAGCTATGGCAAAATGTTAAGAGACCTCTTTTGTAGAGAATTAAGTTTCCTACTTTTCATGTTCTATGATATTTTTTGATCAGATGCGTAGTTCTCGAGATATATCAAGATATTTAAAAGTTCCGAAGCCGCACCAACATAATAGAGATACAGAAACACCGTGGCCCCTTTCTTTGAGATAAGTCTGCACTAGTGCGAGCCGCAAATGCCACCTCCAGCTTAGCTGTGCAGAAGAAGAACAACAAGAAGAAGAAATATCTCGAAATATGGCCGTCAGGCCCCTTCCCTTGAGATAAATCTGCAAATATCTCGGAAACGAAGCGAGCTATGGCAAAATGTTTAGAGACCTTTCTTGTAGAGAATTAAGTTTCCTACTTTTTATGTAGTATGATATTTTTTGATCAGATGCGTAGTTCTCGAGATATATCAAGATATTTAAAAGTTCCGAAGCCGCACCAACATAATAGAGATACAGAAACACCGTGGCCCCTTTCTTTGAGATAACTCTGCACTATTGCGCGCTGCAAATGCCACTTCCAGCTTAGCTGTGCAGAAGAAGAACAACAAGAAGAAGAAATATCTCAAAATATGTCCGTCAGGCCCCTTCCCTTGAGATAAATCTGCAAATATCTCGGAAACGAAGCGAGCTATGGCAAAATGTTTAGAGACCTTTCTTGTAGAGAATTAAGTTTCCTACTTTTTATGTAGTATGATATTTTTTGATCAGATGCGTAGTTCTCGAGATATATCAAGATATTTAAAAGTTCCGAAGCCGCACCAACATAATAGAGATACAGAAACACCGTGGCCCCTTTCTTTGAGATAACTCTGCACTAGTGCGAGCCGCAAATGCCACTTCCAGCTTAGCTGTGCAGAAGAAGAACAACAAGAAGAAGAAATATCTCGAAATATGTCCGTCAGGCCCCTTCCCTTGAGATAAATCTGCAAATATCTCGGAAACGAAGCGAGCTATGGCAAAATGTTAGGAGACCTTTTTTGTAGAGAATTAAGTTTCCTACTTTTTATGTTCTATGATATTTTTCGATCAGAGGCGTAGTTCTCGAGATATATCAAGATATTTAAAAGTTCCGAAGCCGCACCAACATAATAGAGATACAGAAACACCGTGGCCCCTTTCTTTGAGATAACTCTGCACTATTGCGAGCTGCAAATGCCACTTCCAGCTTAGCTGTGCAGAGGAAGAACAACAAGAAGAAGAAATATCTCGAAATATGTCCGTCAGGCCAGTTCCTTTGAGCTGAATCTGCAAATATCTCGGAAACGAAGCGAGCTATGGCAAAATGTTAAGAGACGTTTTTTGTAGAGAATTATGTTTCCTACAATTTATGTTCTATGATATTTTTTGATCAGAAGCGTAGTTTTCGAGATATATCGGGATATTTAAAAGTTCCGAAGACGCACCAACATAATAGAGATACAGAAACACCGTGGCCCCTTTCTTTGAGATAACTGTGCACTAGTGCGAGCGGCAAATGCCACTTCCAGCTTAGCTGTGCAGAAGAAGAACAACAAGAAGAAGAAATATCTCGAAATATGTCCGTCAGGCCCCTTCCCTTGAGATATATCTGCAAATATCTCGGAAACGAAGCGAGCTATGGCAAAATGTTAAGAGACCTCTTTTGTAGAGAATTAAGTTTCCTACTTTTCATGTTCTATGATATTTTTTGATCAGATGCGTAGTTCTCGAGATATATCAAGATATTTAAAAGTTCCGAAGCCGCACCAACATAATAGAGATACAGAAACACCGTGGCCCCTTTCTTTGAGATAACTCTGCACTAGTGCGAGCCGCAAATGCCACTTCCAGCTTAGCTGTGCAGAAGAGGAACAACAAGAAGAAGAAATATCCCGAAATATGGCCGTCAGGCCCCTTCCCTTGAGATAAATCTGCAAATATCTCGGAAACGAAGCGAGCTATGGCAAAATGTTTAGAGACCTTTCTTGTAGAGAATTAAGTTTCCTACTTTTTATGTAGTATGATATTTTTTGATCGGATGCGTAGTTCTCGAGATATATCAAGATATTTAAAAGTTCCGAAGCCGCACCAACATAATAGAGATACAGAAACACCGTGGCCCCTTTCTTTGAGATAACTCTGCACTATTGCGCGCTGCAAATGCCACTTCCAGCTTAGCTGTGCAGAAGAAGAACAACAACAAGAAGAAATATCTCGAAATATGTCCGTCAGGCCCCTTCCCTTGAGATAAATCTGCAAATATCTCGGAAACGAAGCGAGCTATGGCAAAATGTTAAGAGACCTTTTTTGTAGAGAATAATGTTTCCTACAATTTACGTTCTATGATATTTTTTGATCAGAAGCGTAGTTTTCAAGATATATCGAGATATTTAAAAGTTCCGAAGCCGCACCAACATAATAGAGATACAGAAACACCGTGGCCCCTTTCTTTGAGATAACTCTGCACTAGTGCGAGCCGCAAATGCCACTTCCAGCTTAGCTGTGCAGAAGAAGAACAACAAGAAGAAGAAATATCTCGAAATATGTCCGTCAGGCCCCTTCCCTTGAGATAAATCTGCAAATATCTCGGAAACGAAGCGAGCTATGGCAAAATGTTTAGAGACCTTGCTTGTAGAGAAATAAGTTTCCTACTTTTTATGTAGTATGATATTTTTTGATCAGATGCGTAGTTCTCGAGATATATCAAGATGTTTAAAAGTTCCGAAGCCGCACCAACATAATAGAGATACAGAGACACCGTGGCCCCTTTCTTTGAGATAACTCTGCACTATTGCGCGCTGCAAATGCCACTTCCAGCTTAGCTGTGCAGAAGAAGAACAACAAGAAGAAGAAATATCTCGAAATATGTCCGTCAGGCCCCTTCCCTTGAGATAAATCTGCAAATATCTCGGAAACGAAGCGAGCTATGGCAAAATGTTAGGAGACCTTTTTTGTAGAGAATTAAGTTTCCTACTTTTTATGTTCTATGATATTTTTCGATCAGAGGCGTAGTTCTCGAGATATATCAAGATATTTAAAAGTTCCGAAGCCGCACCAACATAATAGAGATACAGAAACACCGTGGCCCCTTTCTTTGAGATAAGTCTGCACTAGTGCTAGCCGCAAATGCCACTTCCAGCTTAGCTGTGCAGAAGAAGAACAACAAGAAGAAGAAATATCTCGAAATATGTCCGTCAGGCCCCTTCCCTTGAGATAAATCTGCAAATATCTCGGAAACGAAGCGAGCTATGGCAAAATGTTAAGAGACCTTTTTTGTAGAGAATTAAGTTTCCTGCTTTTTATGTTCTATGATATTTTTTGATCAGATGCGTAGTTCTCGAGATATATCAAGATATTTAAAAGTTCCGAAGCCGCACCAACATAATAGAGATACAGAAACACCGTGGCCCCTTTCTTTGAGATAACTCTGCACTATTGCGAGCTGCAAATGCCACTTCCAGCTTAGCTGTGCAGAGGAAGAACAAAAAATAGAAGAAATATCTCGAAATATGTCCGTCAGGCCAGTTCCTTTGAGCTGAATCTGCAAATATCTCGGAAACGAAGCGAGCTATGGCAAAATGTTAAGAGACGTTTTTTGTAGAGAATTATGTTTCCTACAATTTATGTTCTATGATATTTTTTGATCAGAAGCGTAGTTCTCGAGATATATCGAGATATTTAAAAGTTCCGAAGCCGCACCAACATAATAGGGATACAGAAACACCGTGGCCCCTTTCTTTGAGATAGCTCTGCACTATTGCGAGCTGCAAATGCCACTTCCAGCTTAGCTGTGCAGAAGAAGAACAACAAGAAGAAGAAATATCTCGAAATATGTCCGTCAGGCCCCTTCCCTTGAGATAAATCTGCAAATATCTCGGAAACGAAGCGAGCTATGGCAAAATGTTTAGAGACCTTGCTTGTAGAGAAATAAGTTTCCTACTTTTTATGTAGTATGATATTTTTTGATCAGATGCGTAGTTCTCGAGATATATCAAGATGTTTAAAAGTTCCGAAGCCGCACCAACATAATAGAGATACAGAGACACCGTGGCCCCTTTCTTTGAGATAACTCTGCACTATTGCGCGCTGCAAATGCCACTTCCAGCTTAGCTGTGCAGAAGAAGAACAACAAGAAGAAGAAATATCTCGAAATATGTCCGTCAGGCCCCTTCCCTTGAGATAAATCTGCAAATATCTCGGAAACGAAGCGAGCTATGGCAAAATGTTAGGAGACCTTTTTTGTAGAGAATTAAGTTTCCTACTTTTTATGTTCTATGATATTTTTCGATCAGAGGCGTAGTTCTCGAGATATATCAAGATATTTAAAAGTTCCGAAGCCGCACCAACATAATAGAGATACAGAAACACCGTGGCCCCTTTCTTTGAGATAAGTCTGCACTAGTGCTAGCCGCAAATGCCACTTCCAGCTTAGCTGTGCAGAAGAAGAACAACAAGAAGAAGAAATATCTCGAAATATGTCCGTCAGGCCCCTTCCCTTGAGATAAATCTGCAAATATCTCGGAAACGAAGCGAGCTATGGCAAAATGTTAAGAGACCTTTTTTGTAGAGAATTAAGTTTCCTGCTTTTTATGTTCTATGATATTTTTTGATCAGATGCGTAGTTCTCGAGATATATCAAGATATTTAAAAGTTCCGAAGCCGCACCAACATAATAGAGATACAGAAACACCGTGGCCCCTTTCTTTGAGATAACTCTGCACTATTGCGAGCTGCAAATGCCACTTCCAGCTTAGCTGTGCAGAGGAAGAACAAAAAGAAGAAGAAATATCTCGAAATATGTCCGTCAGGCCAGTTCCTTTGAGCTGAATCTGCAAATATCTCGGAAACGAAGCGAGCTATGGCAAAATGTTAAGAGACGTTTTTTGTAGAGAATTATGTTTCCTACAATTTATGTTCTATGATATTTTTTGATCAGAAGCGTAGTTCTCGAGATATATCGAGATATTTAAAAGTTCCGAAGCCGCACCAACATAATAGGGATACAGAAACACCGTGGCCCCTTTCTTTGAGATAACTCTGCACTAGTGCGAGCCGCAAATGCCACTTCCAGCTTAGCTGTGCAGAAGAGGAACAACAAGAAGAAGAAATATCTCGAAATATGGCCGTCAGGCCCCTTCCCTTGAGATAAATCTGCAAATATCTCGGAAACGAAGCGAGCTATGGCAAAATGTTTAGAGACCTTTCTTGTAGAGAATTAAGTTTCCTACTTTTTATGTAGTATGATATTTTTTGATCAGATGCGTAGTTCTCGAGATATATCAAGATATTTAAAAGTTCCGAAGCCGCACCAACATAATAGAGATACAGAAACACCGTGGCCCCTTTCTTTGAGATAACTCTGCACTATTGCGCGCTGCAAATGCCACTTCCAGCTTAGCTGTGCAGAAGAAGAACAACAACAAGAAGAAATATCTCGAAATATGTCCGTCAGGCCCCTTCCCTTGAGATAAATCTGCAAATATCTCGGAAACGAAGCGAGCTATGGCAAAATGTTTAGAGACCTTTCTTGTAGAGAAATAAGTTTCCTACTTTTTATGTAGTATGATATTTTTTGATCAGATGCGTAGTTCTCGAGATATATCAAGATGTTTAAAAGTTCCGAAGCCGCACCAACATAATAGAGATACAGAGACACCGTGGCCCCTTTCTTTGAGATAACTCTGCACTATTGCGCGCTGCAAATGCCACTTCCAGCTTAGCTGTGCAGAAGAAGAACAACAAGAAGAAGAAATATCTCGAAATATGTCCGTCAGGCCCCTTCCCTTGAGATAAATCTGCAAATATCTCGGAAACGAAGCGAGCTATGGCAAAATGTTAGGAAACCTTTTTTGTAGAGAATTAAGTTTCCTACTTTTTATGTTCTATGATATTTTTCGATCAGAGGCGTAGTTCTCGAGATATATCAAGATATTTAAAAGTTCCGAAGCCGCACCAACATAATAGAGATACAGAAACACCGTGGCCCCTTTCTTTGAGATAACTCTGCACTATTGCGAGCTGCAAATGCCACTTCCAGCTTAGCTGTGCAGAGGAAGAACAACAAGAAGAAGAAATACCTCGAAATATGTCCGTCAGGCCAGTTCCTTTGAGCTGAATCTGCAAATATCTCGGAAACGAAGCGAGCTATGGCAAAATGTTAAGAGACGTTTTTTGTAGAGAATTATGTTTCCTACAATTTATGTTCTATGATATTTTTTGATCAGAAGCGTAGTTTTCGAGATATATCGAGATATTTAAAAGTTCCGAAGACGCACCAACATAATAGAGATACAGAAACACCGTGGCCCCTTTCTTTGAGACAACTGTGCACTAGTGCGAGCCGCAAATGCCACTTCCAGCTTAGCTGTGCAGAAGAAGAACAACAAGAAGAAGAAATATCTCGAAATATGTCCGTCAGGCCCCTTCCCTTGAGATATATCTGCAAATATCTCGGAAACGAAGCGAGCTATGGCAAAATGTTAAGAGACCTCTTTTGTAGAGAATTAAGTTTCCTACTTTTCATGTTCTATGATATTTTTTGATCAGATGCGTAGTTCTCGAGATATATCAAGATATTTAAAAGTTCCGAAGCCGCACGAACATAATAGAGATACAGAAACACCGTGGCCCCTCTCTTTGAGATAACTCTGCACTATTCCGAGCTGTAAATGCCACTTCCAGCTTAGCTGTGCAGAAGAAGAACAACAAGAAGAAGAAATATCTCGAAATATGTCCGTCAGGCCCCTTCCCATGAGATATATCTGCAAATATCTCGGAAACGAAGCGAGCTATGGCAAAATGTTAAGAGACCTTTTTTGTAGAGAATTATGTTTCCTACAATTTATGTTCTATGATATTTTTTGATCAGAAGCGTAGTTCTTGAGATATATCGAGATATTTAAAAGTTCCGAAGCCGCACCAACATAATAGGGATACAGAAACACCGTGGCCCCTTTCTTTGAGATAACTCTGCACTAGTGCGAGCCGCAAATGCCACTTCCAGCTTAGCTGTGCAGAAGAGGAACAACAAGAAGAAGAAATATCTCGAAATATGTCCGTCAGGCCCCTTCCCTTGAGATAAATCTGCAAATATCTCGGAAACGGAGAGAGCTATGGCAAAATGTTAAGAGACCTTTTTTGTAGAGAATTAAGTTTTCTACTTTTTATGTTCTATGATATTTTTTGATTAGATGCGTAGTTCTCGAGATATATCAAGATATTTAAAAGTTCCGAAGCCGCACCAACATAATAGAGATACAGAAACACCGTGGCCCCTTTCTTTGAGATAACTCTGCACTATTCCGAGCTGTAAATGCCACTTCCAGCTTAGCTGTGCAGAAGAAGAACAACAAGAAGAAGAAATATCTCGAAATATGTCCGTCAGGCCCCTTCCCTTGAGATATATCTGCAAATATCTCGGAAACGAAGCGAGCTATGGCAAAATGTTAAGAGACCTGTTTTGTAGAGAATTATGTTTCCTACAATTTATGTTCTATGATATTTTTTGATCAGAAGCGTAGTTCTCGAGATATATCGAGATATTTAAAAGTTCCGAAGCCGCACCAACATAATAGGGATACAGAAACAGCGTGGCCCCTTTCTTTGAGATAACTCTGCACTAGTGCGAGCCGCAAATGCCACTTCCAGTTTAGCTGTGCAGAAGAAGAACAACAAGAAGAAGAAATATCTCGAAATATGTCCGTTAGGCCCCTTCCCTTGAGATAAATCTGCAAATATCTCGGAAACGAAGCGAGCTATGGCAAAATGTTAAGAGACCTTTTTTGTAGAGAATTAAGTTTCCTACTTTTTATGTTCTATGATATTTTTTGATCAGATGCGTAGTTCTCGAGATATATCAAGATATTTAAAAGTTCCGAAGCCGCACCAACATAATAGAGATACAGAAACACCGTGGCCCCTCTCTTTGAGATAACTCTGCACTATTCCGAGCTGTAAATGCCACTTCCAGCTTAGCTGTGCAGAAGAAGAACAACAAGAAGAAGAAATATCTCGAAATATGTCCGTCAGGCCCCTTCCCTTGAGATATATCTGCAAATATCTCGGAAACGAAGCGAGCTATGGCAAAATGTTAAGACACGTTTTTTGTAGAGAATTATGTTTCCTACAATTTATGTTCTATGATATTTTTTGATCAGAAGCGTAGTTTTCGAGATATATCGAGATATTTAAAAGTTCCGAAGACGCACCAACATAATAGAGATACAGAAACACCGTGGCCCCTTTCTTTGAGATAACTGTGCACTAGTGCGAGCCGCAAATGCCACTTCCAGCTTAGCTGTGCAGAAGAAGAACAACAAGAAGAAGAAATATCTCGAAATATGTCCGTCAGGCCCCTTCCCTTGAGATATATCTGCAAATATCTCGGAAACGAAGCGAGCTATGGCAAAATGTTAAGAGACCTCTTTTGTAGAGAATTAAGTTTCCTACTTTTCATGTTCTATGATATTTTTTGATCAGATGCGTAGTTCTCGAGATATATCAAGATATTTAAAAGTTCCGAAGCCGCACCAACATAATAGAGATACAGAAACACCGTGGCCCCTTTCTTTGAGATAAGTCTGCACTAGTGCTAGCCGCAAATGCCACTTCCAGCTTAGCTGTGCAGAAGAAGAACAACAAGAAGAAGAAATATCTCGAAATATGTCCGTCAGGCCCCTTCCCTTGAGATAAATCTGCAAATATCTCGGAAACGAAGCGAGCTATGGCAAAATGTTAAGAGACCTTTTTTGTAGAGAATTAAGTTTCCTGCTTTTTATGTTCTATGATATTTTTTGATCAGATGCGTAGTTCTCGAGATATATGAAGATATTTAAAAGTTCCGAAGCCGCACCAACATAATAGAGATACAGAAACACCGTGGCCCCTTTCTTTGAGATAACTCTGCACTAGTGCGAGCCGCAAATGCCACTTCCAGCTTAGCTGTGCAGAGGAAGAACAAAAAGAAGAAGAAATATCTCGAAATATGTCCGTCAGGCCAGTTCCTTTGAGCTGAATCTGCAAATATCTCGGAAACGAAGCGAGCTATGGCAAAATGTTAAGAGACGTTTTTTGTAGAGAATTATGTTTCCTACAATTTATGTTCTATGATATTTTTTGATCAGAAGCGTAGTTCTCGAGATATATCGAGATATTTAAAAGTTCCGAAGCCGCACCAACATAATAGGGATACAGAAACACCGTGGCCCCTTTCTTTGAGATAACTGTGCACTAGTGCGAGCCGCAAATGCCACTTCCAGCTTAGCTGTGCAGAAGAAGAACAACAAGAAGAAGAAATATCTCGAAATATGTCCGTCAGGCCCCTTCCCTTGAGATATATCTGCAAATATCTCGGAAACGAAGCGAGCTATGGCAAAATGTTAAGAGACCTCTTTTGTAGAGAATTAAGTTTCCTACTTTTCATGTTCTATGATATTTTTTGATCAGATGCGTAGTTCTCGAGATATATCAAGATATTTAAAAGTTCCGAAGCCGCACCAACATAATAGAGATACAGAAACACCGTGGCCCCTTTCTTTGAGATAAGTCTGCACTAGTGCTAGCCGCAAATGCCACTTCCAGCTTAGCTGTGCAGAAGAAGAACAACAAGAAGAAGAAATATCTCGAAATATGTCCGTCAGGCCCCTTCCCTTGAGATAAATCTGCAAATATCTCGGAAACGAAGCGAGCTATGGCAAAATGTTAAGAGACCTTTTTTGTAGAGAATTAAGTTTCCTGCTTTTTATGTTCTATGATATTTTTTGATCAGATGCGTAGTTCTCGAGATATATCAAGATATTTAAAAGTTCCGAAGCCGCACCGACATAATAGAGATACAGAAACACCGTGGCCCCTTTCTTTGAGATAACTCTGCACTAGTGCGAGCCGCAAATGCCACTTCCAGCTTAGCTGTGCAGAGGAAGAACAAAAAGAAGAAGAAATATCTCGAAATATGTCCGTAAGGCCAGTTCCTTTGAGCTGAATCTGCAAATATCTCGGAAACGAAGCGAGCTATGGCAAAATGTTAAGAGACGTTTTTTGTAGAGAATTATGTTTCCTACAATTTATGTTCTATGATATTTTTTGATCAGATGCGTAGTTCTCGAGATATATCAAGATATTTAAAAGTTCCGAAGCCGCACCAACATAATAGAGATACAGAAACACCGTGGCCCCTTTCTTTGAGATAAGTCTGCACTAGTGCTAGCCGCAAATGCCACTTCCAGCTTAGCTGTGCAGAAGAAGAACAACAAGAAGAAGAAATATCTCGAAATATGTCCGTCAGGCCCCTTCCCTTGAGATAAATCTGCAAATATCTCGGAAACGAAGCGAGCTATGGCAAAATGTTAAGAGACCTTTTTTGTAGAGAATTAAGTTTCCTGCTTTTTATGTTCTATGATATTTTTTGATCAGATGCGTAGTTCTCGAGATATATCAAGATATTTAAAAGTTCCGAAGCCGCACCAACATAATAGAGATACAGAAACACCGTGGCCCCTTTCTTTGAGATAACTCTGCACTAGTGCGAGCCGCAAATGCCACTTCCAGCTTAGCTGTGCAGAGGAAGAACAAAAAGAAGAAGAAATATCTCGAAATATGTCCGTAAGGCCAGTTCCTTTGAGCTGAATCTGCAAATATCTCGGAAACGAAGCGAGCTATGGCAAAATGTTAAGAGACGTTTTTTGTAGAGAATTATGTTTCCTACAATTTATGTTCTATGATATTTTTTGATCAGAAGCGTAGTTCTCGAGATATATCGAGATATTTAAAAGTTCCGAAGCCGCACCAACATAATAGGGATACAGAAACACCGTGGCCCCTTTCTTTGAGATAACTCTGCACTAGTGCGAGCCGCAAATGCCACTTCCAGTTTAGCTGTGCAGAAGAAGAACAACAAGAAGAAGAAATATCTCGAAATATGTCCGTTAGGCCCCTTCCCTTGAGATAAATCTGCAAATATCTCGGAAACGAAGCGAGCTATGGCAAAATGTTAAGAGACCTTTTTTGTAGAGAATTAAGTTTCCTACTTTTTATGTTCTATGATATTTTTTGATCAGATGCGTAGTTCTCGAGATATATCAAGATATTCAAAAGTTCCGAAGCCGCACCAACATAATAGAGATACAGAAACACCGTGGCCCCTCTCTTTGAGATAACTCTGCTCTATTCCGAGCTGTAAATGCCACTTCCAGCTTAGCTGTGCAGAAGAAGAACAACAAAAAGAAGAAATATCTCGAAATATGTCCGTCAGGCCCCTTCCCTTGAGATATATCTGCAAATATCTCGGAAACGAAGCGAGCTATGGCAAAATGTTAAGAGACCTTTTTTGTAGAGAACTATGTTTCCTACAATTTATGTTCTATGATATTTTTTGATCAGAAGCGTAGTTCTCGAGATATATCGAGATATTTAAAAGTTCCGAAGCCGCACCAACATAATAGGGATACAGAAACACCGTGGCCCCTTTCTTTGAGATAACTCTGCACTAGTGCGAGCCGCAAATGCCACTTCCAGCTTAGCTGTGCAGAAGAAGAACAACAAGAAGAAGAAATATCTCGAAATATGTCCGTCAGGCCCCTTCCCTTGAGATATATCTGCAAATATCTCGGAAACGAAGCGAGCTATGGCAAAATGTTAAGAGACCTTTTTTGTAGAGAATTATGTTTCCTACAATTTATGTTCTATGATATTTTTTGATCAGAAGCGTAGTTTTCGAGATATATCGAGATATTTAAAAGTTCCGAAACCGCACCAACATAATAGAGATACAGAAACACCGTGGCCCCTTTCTTTGAGATAACTGTGCACTAGTGCGAGCCGCAAATGCCACTTCCAGCTTAGCTGTGCAGAAGAAGAACAACAAGAAGAAGAAATATCTCGAAATATGTCCGTCAGGCCCCTTCCCTTGAGATATATCTGCAAATATCTCGGAAACGAAGCGAGCTATGGCAAAATGTTAAGAGACCTTTTTTCTGGAGAATTATGTTTCCTACTTTTTATGTTCTATGATATTTTTTGATCAGATGCGTAGTTCTCGAGATATATCAAGATATTTAAAAGTTCCGAAGCCGCACCAACATAATAGAGATACAGAAACACCGTGGCCCCTTTCTTTGAGATAACTCTGCACTATTGCGCGCTGCAAATGCCACTTCCAGCTTAGCTGTGCAGAAGAAGAACAACAAGAAGAAGAAATATCTCGAAATATGTCCGTCAGGCCCCTTCCCTTGAGATATATCTGCAAATATCTCGGAAACGAAGCGAGCTATGGCAAAATGTTAAGAGACCTTTTTTGTAGAGAATTAAGTTTCCTACTTTTTATGTTCTATGATATTTTTTGATCAGATGCGTAGTTCTCGAGATATATCAAGATATTTAAAAGTTCCGAAGCCGCACCAACATAATAGAGATACAGAAACACCGTGGCCCCTTTCTTTGAGATAACTCTGCACTATTGCGCGCTGCAAATGCCACTTCCAGCTTAGCTGTGCAGAAGAAGAACAACAAGAAGAAGAAATATCTCGAAATATGTCCGTCAGGCCCCTTCCCTTGAGATATATCTGCAAATATCTCGGAAAGGAAGCGAGCTATGGCAAAATGTTAAGAGACCTTTTTTGTCGAGAATTATGTTTCCTACAATCTATGTTCTATGATATTTTTTGATCAGAAGCGTAGTGGTCGAGATATATCGAGATATTTAAAAGTTCCGAAGCCGCACCAACATAATAGAGATACAGAAACACCGTGGCCCCTTTCTTTGAGATAACTCTGCACTATTGCGAGCTGGAAATGCCACTTCCAGTTTAGCTGTGCAGAAGAAGAACAACAAGAAGAAGAAATATCTCGAAATATGTTCGTTAGGCCCCTTCCCTTGAGATAAATCTGCAAATATCTCGGAAACGAAGCGAGCTATGGCAAAATGTTAAGAGACCTTTTTTGTAGAGAATTATGTTTCCTACAATTTATGTTCTATGATATTTTTTGATCAGAAGCGTAGTTTTCGAGATATATCGAGATATTTAAAAGTTCCGAAACCGCACCAACATAATAGAGATACAGAAACACCGTGGCCCCTTTCTTTGAGATAACTGTGCACTAGTGCGAGCCGCAAATGCCACTTCCAGCTTAGCTGTGCAGAAGAAGAACAACAAGAAGAAGAAATATCTCGAAATATGTCCGTCAGGCCCCTTCCCTTGAGATATATCTGCAAATATCTCGGAAACGAAGCGAGCTATGGCAAAATGTTAAGAGACCTTTTTTCTGGAGAATTATGTTTCCTACTTTTTATGTTCTATGATATTTTTTGATCAGATGCGTAGTTCTCGAGATATATCAAGATATTTAAAAGTTCCGAAGCCGCACCAACATAATAGAGATACAGAAACACCGTGGCCCCTTTCTTTGAGATAACTCTGCACTATTGCGCGCTGCAAATGCCACTTCCAGCTTAGCTGTGCAGAAGAAGAACAACAAGAAGAAGAAATATCTCGAAATATGTCCGTCAGGCCCCTTCCCTTGAGATATATCTGCAAATATCTCGGAAACGAAGCGAGCTATGGCAAAATGTTAAGAGACCTTTTTTGTAGAGAATTAAGTTTCCTACTTTTTATGTTCTATGATATTTTTTGATCAGATGCGTAGTTCTCGAGATATATCAAGATATTTAAAAGTTCCGAAGCCGCACCAACATAATAGAGATACAGAAACACCGTGGCCCCTTTCTTTGAGATAACTCTGCACTATTGCGCGCTGCAAATGCCACTTCCAGCTTAGCTGTGCAGAAGAAGAACAACAAGAAGAAGAAATATCTCGAAATATGTCCGTCAGGCCCCTTCCCTTGAGATATATCTGCAAATATCTCGGAAAGGAAGCGAGCTATGGCAAAATGTTAAGAGACCTTTTTTGTCGAGAATTATGTTTCCTACAATCTATGTTCTATGATATTTTTTGATCAGAAGCGTAGTGGTCGAGATATATCGAGATATTTAAAAGTTCCGAAGCCGCACCAACATAATAGAGATACAGAAACACCGTGGCCCCTTTCTTTGAGATAACTCTGCACTATTGCGAGCTGGAAATGCCACTTCCAGTTTAGCTGTGCAGAAGAAGAACAACAAGAAGAAGAAATATCTCGAAATATGTTCGTTAGGCCCCTTCCCTTGAGATAAATCTGCAAATATCTCGGAAACGAAGCGAGCTATGGCAAAATGTTAAGAGACCTTTTTTGTAGAGAATTATGTTTCCTACAATTTATGTTCTATGATATTTTTTGATCAGAAGCGTAGTTCTCGAGATATATCGAGATATTTGAAAGTTTTGAAGCCGCACCAACATAATAGGGATACAGAAACACCGTGGCCCCTTTCTTTGAGATAACTCTGCACTAGTGCGAGCCGCAAATGCCACTTCCAGCTTAGCTGTGCAGAAGAAGAACAACAAGAAGAAGAAATATCTCGAAATATGTCCGTCAGGCCCCTTCCCTTGAGATAAATCTGCAAATATCTCGGAAACGAAGCGAGCTATGGCAGAATGTTAAGAGACGTTTTTTGTAGAGAATTATGTTTCCTACAATTTATGTTCTATGATATTTTTTGATCAGAAGCGTAGTTCTCGAGATATATCGAGATATTTAAAAGTTCCGAAGCCGCACCAACATAATAGGGATACAGAAACACCGTGGCCCCTTTCTTTGAGATAACTGTGCACTAGTGCGAGCCGCAAATGCCACTTCCAGCTTAGCTGTGCAGAAGAAGAACAACAAGAAGAAGAAATATCTCGAAATATGTCCGTCAGGCCCCTTCCCTTGAGATATATCTGCAAATATCTCGGAAACGAAGCGAGCTATGGCAAAATGTTAAGAGACCTCTTTTGTAGAGAATTAAGTTTCCTACTTTTCATGTTCTATGATATTTTTTGATCAGATGCGTAGTTCTCGAGATATATCAAGATATTTAAAAGTTCCGAAGCCGCACCAACATAATAGAGATACAGAAACACCGTGGCCCCTTTCTTTGAGATAAGTCTGCACTAGTGCTAGCCGCAAATGCCACTTCCAGCTTAGCTGTGCAGAAGAAGAACAACAAGAAGAAGAAATATCTCGAAATATGTCCGTCAGGCCCCTTCCCTTGAGATAAATCTGCAAATATCTCGGAAACGAAGCGAGCTATGGCAAAATGTTAAGAGACCTTTTTTGTAGAGAATTAAGTTTCCTGCTTTTTATGTTCTATGATATTTTTTGATCAGATGCGTAGTTCTCGAGATATATCAAGATATTTAAAAGTTCCGAAGCCGCACCAACATAATAGAGATACAGAAACACCGTGGCCCCTTTCTTTGAGATAACTCTGCACTAGTGCGAGCCGCAAATGCCACTTCCAGCTTAGCTGTGCAGAGGAAGAACAAAAAGAAGAAGAAATATCTCGAAATATGTCCGTAAGGCCAGTTCCTTTGAGCTGAATCTGCAAATATCTCGGAAACGAAGCAAGCTATGGCAAAATGTTAAGAGACGTTTTTTGTAGAGAATTATGTTTCCTACAATTTATGTTCTATGATATTTTTTGATCAGAAGCGTAGTTCTCGAGATATATCGAGATATTTAAAAGTTCCGAAGCCGCGCCAACATAATAGGGATACAGAAACACCGTGGCCCCTTTCTTTGAGATAACTCTGCACTAGTGCGAGCCGCAAATGCCACTTCCAGCTTAGCTGTGCAGAAGAGGAACAACAAGAAGAAGAAATATCTCGAAATATGTCCGTCAGGCCCCTTCCCTTGAGATAAATCTGCAAATATCTCGGAAACGGAGAGAGCTATTGCAAAATGTTAAGAGACCTTTTTTGTAGAGAATTATGTTTCCTACAATTTATGTTCTATGATATTTTTTGATCAGAAGCGTAGTTCTCGAGATATATCGAGATATTTAAAAGTTCCGAAGCCGCACCAACATAATAGGGATACAGAAACACCGTGGCCCCTTTCTTTGAGATAACTCTGCACTAGTGCGAGCCGCAAATGCCACTTCCAGTTTAGCTGTGCAGAAGAAGAACAACAAGAAGAAGAAATATCTCGAAATATGTCCGTTAGGCCCCTTCCCTTGAGATAAATCTGCAAATATCTCGGAAACGAAGCGAGCTATGGCAAAATGTTAAGAGACCTTTTTTGTAGAGAATTAAGTTTCCTACTTTTTATGTTCTATGATATTTTTTGATCAGATGCGTAGTTCTCGAGATATATCAAGATATTCAAAAGTTCCGAAGCCGCACCAACATAATAGAGATACAGAAACACCGTGGCCCCTCTCTTTGAGATAACTCTGCTCTATTCCGAGCTGTAAATGCCACTTCCAGCTTAGCTGTGCAGAAGAAGAACAACAAAAAGAAGAAATATCTCGAAATATGTCCGTCAGGCCCCTTCCCTTGAGATATATCTGCAAATATCTCGGAAACGAAGCGAGCTATGGCAAAATGTTAAGAGACCTTTTTTGTAGAGAACTATGTTTCCTACAATTTATGTTCTATGATATTTTTTGATCAGAAGCGTAGTTCTCGAGATATATCGAGATATTTAAAAGTTCCGAAGCCGCAGCAACATAATAGGGATACAGAAACACCGTGGCCCCTTTCTTTGAGATAACTCTGCACTAGTGCGAGCCGCAAATGCCACTTCCAGCTTAGCTGTGCAGAAGAAGAACAACAAGAAGAAGAAATATCTCGAAATATGTCCGTCAGGCCCCTTCCCTTGAGATATATCTGCAAATATCTCGGAAACGAAGCGAGCTATGGCAAAATGTTAAGAGACCTTTTTTGTAGAGAATTATGTTTCCTACAATTTATGTTCTATGATATTTTTTGATCAGAAGCGTAGTTTTCGAGATATATCGAGATATTTAAAAGTTCCGAAACCGCACCAACATAATAGAGATACAGAAACACCGTGGCCCCTTTCTTTGAGATAACTGTGCACTAGTGCGAGCCGCAAATGCCACTTCCAGCTTAGCTGTGCAGAAGAAGAACAACAAGAAGAAGAAATATCTCGAAATATGTCCGTCAGGCCCCTTCCCTTGAGATATATCTGCAAATATCTCGGAAACGAAGCGAGCTATGGCAAAATGTTAAGAGACCTTTTTTGTAGAGAATTAAGTTTCCTGCTTTTTATGTTCTATGATATTTTTTGATCAGATGCGTAGTTCTCGAGATATATCAAGATATTTAAAAGTTCCGAAGCCGCACCAACATAATAGAGATACAGAAACACCGTGGCCCCTTTCTTTGAGATAACTCTGCACTAGTGCGAGCCGCAAATGCCACTTCCAGCTTAGCTGTGCAGAGGAAGAACAAAAAGAAGAAGAAATATCTCGAAATATGTCCGTAAGGCCAGTTCCTTTGAGCTGAATCTGCAAATATCTCGGAAACGAAGCAAGCTATGGCAAAATGTTAAGAGACGTTTTTTGTAGAGAATTATGTTTCCTACAATTTATGTTCTATGATATTTTTTGATCAGAAGCGTAGTTCTCGAGATATATCGAGATATTTAAAAGTTCCGAAGCCGCGCCAACATAATAGGGATACAGAAACACCGTGGCCCCTTTCTTTGAGATAACTCTGCACTAGTGCGAGCCGCAAATGCCACTTCCAGCTTAGCTGTGCAGAAGAGGAACAACAAGAAGAAGAAATATCTCGAAATATGTCCGTCAGGCCCCTTCCCTTGAGATAAATCTGCAAATATCTCGGAAACGGAGAGAGCTATTGCAAAATGTTAAGAGACCTTTTTTGTAGAGAATTATGTTTCCTACAATTTATGTTCTATGATATTTTTTGATCAGAAGCGTAGTTCTCGAGATATATCGAGATATTTAAAAGTTCCGAAGCCGCACCAACATAATAGGGATACAGAAACACCGTGGCCCCTTTCTTTGAGATAACTCTGCACTAGTGCGAGCCGCAAATGCCACTTCCAGTTTAGCTGTGCAGAAGAAGAACAACAAGAAGAAGAAATATCTCGAAATATGTCCGTTAGGCCCCTTCCCTTGAGATAAATCTGCAAATATCTCGGAAACGAAGCGAGCTATGGCAAAATGTTAAGAGACCTTTTTTGTAGAGAATTAAGTTTCCTACTTTTTATGTTCTATGATATTTTTTGATCAGATGCGTAGTTCTCGAGATATATCAAGATATTCAAAAGTTCCGAAGCCGCACCAACATAATAGAGATACAGAAACACCGTGGCCCCTCTCTTTGAGATAACTCTGCTCTATTCCGAGCTGTAAATGCCACTTCCAGCTTAGCTGTGCAGAAGAAGAACAACAAAAAGAAGAAATATCTCGAAATATGTCCGTCAGGCCCCTTCCCTTGAGATATATCTGCAAATATCTCGGAAACGAAGCGAGCTATGGCAAAATGTTAAGAGACCTTTTTTGTAGAGAACTATGTTTCCTACAATTTATGTTCTATGATATTTTTTGATCAGAAGCGTAGTTCTCGAGATATATCGAGATATTTAAAAGTTCCGAAGCCGCAGCAACATAATAGGGATACAGAAACACCGTGGCCCCTTTCTTTGAGATAACTCTGCACTAGTGCGAGCCGCAAATGCCACTTCCAGCTTAGCTGTGCAGAAGAAGAACAACAAGAAGAAGAAATATCTCGAAATATGTCCGTCAGGCCCCTTCCCTTGAGATATATCTGCAAATATCTCGGAAACGAAGCGAGCTATGGCAAAATGTTAAGAGACCTTTTTTGTAGAGAATTATGTTTCCTACAATTTATGTTCTATGATATTTTTTGATCAGAAGCGTAGTTTTCGAGATATATCGAGATATTTAAAAGTTCCGAAACCGCACCAACATAATAGAGATACAGAAACACCGTGGCCCCTTTCTTTGAGATAACTGTGCACTAGTGCGAGCCGCAAATGCCACTTCCAGCTTAGCTGTGCAGAAGAAGAACAACAAGAAGAAGAAATATCTCGAAATATGTCCGTCAGGCCCCTTCCCTTGAGATATATCTGCAAATATCTCGGAAACGAAGCGAGCTATGGCAAAATGTTAAGAGACCTTTTTTCTGGAGAATTATGTTTCCTACTTTTTATGTTCTATGATATTTTTTGATCAGATGCGTAGTTCTCGAGATATATCAAGATATTTAAAAGTTCCGAAGCCGCACCAACATAATAGAGATACAGAAACACCGTGGCCCCTTTCTTTGAGATAACTCTGCACTATTGCGCGCTGCAAATGCCACTTCCAGCTTAGCTGTGCAGAAGAAGAACAACAAGAAGAAGAAATATCTCGAAATATGTCCGTCAGGCCCCTTCCCTTGAGATATATCTGCAAATATCTCGGAAACGAAGCGAGCTATGGCAAAATGTTAAGAGACCTTTTTTGTAGAGAATTAAGTTTCCTACTTTTTATGTTCTATGATATTTTTTGATCAGATGCGTAGTTCTCGAGATATATCAAGATATTTAAAAGTTCCGAAGCCGCACCAACATAATAGAGATACAGAAACACCGTGGCCCCTTTCTTTGAGATAACTCTGCACTAGTGCGAGCCGCAAATGCCACTTCCAGCTTAGCTGTGCAGAAGAAGAACCACAAGAAGAAGAAATATCTCGAAATATGTCCGTCAGGCCCCTTCCCTTGAGATAAATCTGCAAATATCTCGGAAACGAAGCGAGCTATGGCAGAATGTTAAGAGACGTTTTTTGTAGAGAATTATGTTTCCTACAATTTATGTTCTATGATATTTTTTGATCAGAAGCGTAGTTCTCGAGATATATCGAGATATTTAAAAGTTCCGAAGCCGCACCAACATAATAGGGATACAGAAACACCGTGGCCCCTTTCTTTGAGATAACTCTGCACTAGTGCGAGCCGCAAATGCCACTTCCAGCTTAGCTGTGCAGAAAAAGAACAACAAGAAGAAGAAATATCTCGAAATATGTCCGTCAGGCCCCTTCCCTTGAGATAAATCTGCAAATATCTCGGAAACGAAGAGAGCTATGGCAAAATGTTAAGAGACCTTTTTTGTAGAGAATTAAGTTTCCTACTTTTCATGTTCTATGATATTTTTTGATCAGATGCGTAGTTCTCGAGATATATCAAGATATTTAAAAGTTCCGAAGCCGCACCAACATAATAGAGATACAGAAACACCGTGGCCCCTCTCTTTGAGATAACTCTGCACTATTGCGAGCTGGAAATGCCACTTCCAGTTTAGCTGTGCAGAAGAAGAACAACAAGAAGAAGAAATATCTCGAAATATGTCCGTTAGGCCCCTTCCCTTGAGATAAATCTGCAAATATCTCGGAAACGATGCGAGCTATGGCAACATGTTAAGAGACCTTTTTTGTAGAGAATTAAGTTTCCTACCTTTTATGTTCTATGATATTTTTTGATCAGATGCGTAGTTCTCGAGATATATCAAGATATTTAAAAGTTCCGAAGCCGCACCAACATAATAGAGATACAGAAACACCGTGGCCCCTCTCTTTGAGATAACTCTGCACTATTCCGAGCTGTAAATGCCACTTCCAGCTTAGCTGTGCAGAAGAAGAACAACAAAAAGAAGAAATATCTCGAAATATGTCCGTCAGGCCCCTTCCCTTGAGATATATCTGCAAATATCTCGGAAACGAAGCGAGCTATGGCAAAATGTTAAGAGACCTTTTTTGTAGAGAATTATGTTTCCTACAATTTATGTTCTATGATATTTTTTGATCAGAAGCGTAGTTCTCGAGATATATCGAGATATTTAAATGTTCCGAAGCCGCACCAACATAATAGGGATACAGAAACACCGTGGCCCCTTTCTTTGAGATAACTCTGCACTAGTGCGAGCCGCAAATGCCACTTCCAGCTTAGCTGTGCAGAAGAAGAACAACAAGAAGAAGAAATATCTCGAAATATGTCCGTCAGGCCCCTTCCCTTGAGATATATCTGCAAATATCTCGGAAACGAAGCGAGCTATGGCAAAATGTTAAGAGACCTTTTTTCTGGAGAATTATGTTTCCTACTTTTTATGCTCTATGATATTTTTTGATCAGATGCGTAGTTCTCGAGATATATCAAGATATTTAAAAGTTCCGAAGCCGCACCAACATAATAGAGATACAGAAACACCGTGGCCCCTTTCTTTGAGATAACTCTGCACTATTGCGCGCTGCAAATGCCACTTCCAGCTTAGCTGTGCAGAAGAAGAACAACAAGAAGAAGAAATATCTCGAAATATGTCCGTCAGGCCCCTTCCCTTGAGATATATCTGCAAATATCTCGGAAACGAAGCGAGCTATGGCAAAATGTTAAGAGACCTTTTTTGTAGAGAATTAAGTTTGCTACTTTTTATGTTCTATGATATTTTTTGATCAGATGCGTAGTTCTCGAGATATATCAAGATATTTAAAAGTTCCGAAGCCGCACCAACATAATAGAGATACAGAAACACCGTGGCCCCTTTCTTTGAGATAACTCTGCACTATTGCGCGCTGCAAATGCCACTTCCAGCTTAGCTGTGCAGAAGAAGAACAACAAGAAGAAGAAATATCTCGAAATATGTCCGTCAGGCCCCTTCCCTTGAGATATATCTGCAAATATCTCGGAAAGGAAGCGAGCTATGGCAAAATGTTAAGAGACCTTTTTCGTCGAGAATTATGTTTCCTACAATTTATGTTCTATGATATTTTTTGATCAGAAGCGTAGTGGTCGAGATATATCGAGATATTTAAAAGTTCCGAAGCCGCACCAACATAATAGAGATACAGAAACACCGTGGCCCCTTTCTTTGAGATAACTCTGCACTATTGCGAGCTGGAAATGCCACTTCCAGTTTAGCTGTGCAGAAGAAGAACAACAAGAAGAAGAAATATCTCGAAATATGTTCGTTAGGCCCCTTCCCTTGAGATAAATCTGCAAATATCTCGGAAACGAAGCGAGCTATGGCAAAATGTTAAGAGACCTTTTTTGTAGAGAATTATGTTTCCTACAATTTATGTTCTATGATATTTTTTGATCAGAAGCGTAGTTCTCGAGATATATCGAGATATTTAAAAGTTCCGAAGCCGCACCAACATAATAGGGATACAGAAACACCGTGGCCCCTTTCTTTGAGATAACTCTGCACTAGTGCGAGCCGCAAATGCCACTTCCAGCTTAGCTGTGCAGAAGAAGAACAACAAGAAGAAGAAATATCTCGAAATATGTCCGTCAGGCCCCTTCCCTTGAGATATATCTGCAAATATCTCGGAAACGAAGCGAGCTATGGCAAAATGTTAAGAGACCTTTTTTGTAGAGAATTATGTTTCCTACAATTTATGTTCTATGATATTTTTTGATCAGAAGCGTAGTTTTCGAGATATATCGAGATATTTAAAAGTTCCGAAACCGCACCAACATAATAGAGATACAGAAACACCGTGGCCCCTTTCTTTGAGATAACTGTGCACTAGTGCGAGCCGCAAATGCCACTTCCAGCTTAGCTGTGCAGAAGAAGAACAACAAGAAGAAGAAATATCTCGAAATATGTCCGTCAGGCCCCTTCCCTTGAGATATATCTGCAAATATCTCGGAAACGAAGCGAGCTATGGCAAAATGTTAAGAGACCTTTTTTCTGGAGAATTATGTTTCCTACTTTTTATGTTCTATGATATTTTTTGATCAGATGCGTAGTTCTCGAGATATATCAAGATATTTAAAAGTTCCGAAGCCGCACCAACATAATAGAGATACAGAAACACCGTGGCCCCTTTCTTTGAGATAACTCTGCACTATTGCGCGCTGCAAATGCCACTTCCAGCTTAGCTGTGCAGAAGAAGAACAACAAGAAGAAGAAATATCTCGAAATATGTCCGTCAGGCCCCTTCCCTTGAGATATATCTGCAAATATCTCGGAAACGAAGCGAGCTATGGCAAAATGTTAAGAGACCTTTTTTGTAGAGAATTAAGTTTCCTACTTTTTATGTTCTATGATATTTTTTGATCAGATGCGTAGTTCTCGAGATATATCAAGATATTTAAAAGTTCCGAAGCCGCACCAACATAATAGAGATACAGAAACACCGTGGCCCCTTTCTTTGAGATAACTCTGCACTATTGCGCGCTGCAAATGCCACTTCCAGCTTAGCTGTGCAGAAGAAGAACAACAAGAAGAAGAAATATCTCGAAATATGTCCGTCAGGCCCCTTCCCTTGAGATATATCTGCAAATATCTCGGAAAGGAAGCGAGCTATGGCAAAATGTTAAGAGACCTTTTTTGTCGAGAATTATGTTTCCTACAATTTATGTTCTATGATATTTTTTGATCAGAAGCGTAGTGGTCGAGATATATCGAGATATTTAAAAGTTCCGAAGCCGCACCAACATAATAGAGATACAGAAACACCGTGGCCCCTTTCTTTGAGATAACTCTGCACTATTGCGAGCTGGAAATGCCACTTCCAGTTTAGCTGTGCAGAAGAAGAACAACAAGAAGAAGAAATATCTCGAAATATGTTCGTTAGGCCCCTTCCCTTGAGATAAATCTGCAAATATCTCGGAAACGAAGCGAGCTATGGCAAAATGTTAAGAGACCTTTTTTGTAGAGAATTATGTTTCCTACAATTTATGTTCTATGATATTTTTTGATCAGAAGCGTAGTTCTCGAGATATATCGAGATATTTGAAAGTTTTGAAGCCGCACCAACATAATAGGGATACAGAAACACCGTGGCCCCTTTCTTTGAGATAACTCTGCACTAGTGCGAGCCGCAAATGCCACTTCCAGCTTAGCTGTGCAGAAGAAGAACAACAAGAAGAAGAAATATCTCGAAATATGTCCGTCAGGCCCCTTCCCTTGAGATAAATCTGCAAATATCTCGGAAACGAAGCGAGCTATGGCAGAATGTTAAGAGACGTTTTTTGTAGAGAATTATGTTTCCTACAATTTATGTTCTATGATATTTTTTGATCAGAAGCGTAGTTCTCGAGATATATCGAGATATTTAAAAGTTCCGAAGCCGCACCAACATAATAGGGATACAGAAACACCGTGGCCCCTTTCTTTGAGATAACTCTGCACTAGTGCGAGCCGCAAATGCCACTTCCAGCTTAGCTGTGCAGAAAAAGAACAACAAGAAGAAGAAATATCTCGAAATATGTCCGTCAGGCCCCTTCCCTTGAGATAAATCTGCAAATATCTCGGAAACGAAGAGAGCTATGGCAAAATGTTAAGAGACCTTTTTTGTAGAGAATTAAGTTTCCTACTTTTCATGTTCTATGATATTTTTTGATCAGATGCGTAGTTCTCGAGATATATCAAGATATTTAAAAGTTCCGAAGCCGCACCAACATAATAGAGATACAGAAACACCGTGGCCCCTCTCTTTGAGATAACTCTGCACTATTGCGAGCTGGAAATGCCACTTCCAGTTTAGCTGTGCAGAAGAAGAACAACAAGAAGAAGAAATAGCTCGAAATATGTCCGTTAGGCCCCTTCCCTTGAGATAAATCTGCAAATATCTCGGAAACCATGCGAGCTATGGCAACATGTTAAGAGACCTTTTTTGTAGCGAATTAAGTTTCCTACCTTTTATGTTCTATGATATTTTTTGATCAGATGCGTAGTTCTCGAGATATATCAAGATATTTAAAAGTTCCGAAGCCGCACCAACATAATAGAGATACAGAAACACCGTGGCCCCTCTCTTTGAGATAACTCTGCACTATTCCGAGCTGCAAATGCCACTTCCAGCTTAGCTGTGCAGAAGAAGAACAACAAAAAGAAGAAATATCTCGAAATATGTCCGTCAGGCCCCTTCCCTTGAGATATATCTGCAAATATCTCGGAAACGAAGCGAGCTATGGCAAAATGTTAAGAGACCTTTTTTGTAGAGAATTATGTTTCCTACAATTTATGTTCTATGATATTTTTTGATCAGAAGCGTAGTTCTCGAGATATATCGAGATATTTAAATGTTCCGAAGCCGCACCAACATAATAGGGATACAGAAACACCGTGGCCCCTTTCTTTGAGATAACTCTGCACTAGTGCGAGCCGCAAATGCCACTTCCAGCTTAGCTGTGCAGAAGAAGAACAACAAGAAGAAGAAATATCTCGAAATAAGTCCGTCAGGCCCCTTCCCTTGAGATATATCTGCAAATATCTCGGAAACGAAGCGAGCTATGGCAAAATGTTAAGAGACCTTTTTTCTGGAGAATTATGTTTCCTACTTTTTATGTTCTATGATATTTTTTGATCAGATGCGTAGTTCTCGAGATATATCGAGATATTTAAATGTTCCGAAGCCGCACCAACATAATAGGGATACAGAAACACCGTGGCCCCTTTCTTTGAGATAACTCTGCACTAGTGCGAGCCGCAAATGCCACTTCCAGCTTAGCTGTGCAGAAGAAGAACAACAAGAAGAAGAAATATCTCGAAATAAGTCCGTCAGGCCCCTTCCCTTGAGATATATCTGCAAATATCTCGGAAACGAAGCGAGCTATGGCAAAATGTTAAGAGACCTTTTTTCTGGAGAATTATGTTTCCTACTTTTTATGTTCTATGATATTTTTTGATCAGATGCGTAGTTCTCGAGATATATCAAGATATTTAAAAGTTCCGAAGCCGCACCAACATAATAGAGATACAGAAACACCGTGGCCCCTTTCTTTGAGATAACTCTGCACTATTGCGCGCTGCAAATGCCAGTTCCAGCTTAGCTGTGCAGAAGAAGATCAACAAGAAGAAGAAATATCTCGAAATATGTCCGTCAGGCCCCTTCCCTTGAGATATATCTGCAAATATCTCGGAAACGAAGCGAGCTATGGCAAAATGTTAAGAGACCTTTTTTGTAGAGAATTATGTTTCCTACAATTTATGTTCTATGATATTTTTTGATCAGATGCGTAGTTTTCGAGATATATCGAGATATTTAAAAGTTCCGAAGCCGCACCAACATAATAGAGATACAGAAACACCGTGGCCCCTTTCTTTGAGATAACTGTGCACTAGTGCGAGCCGCAAATGCCACTTCCAGCTTAGCTGTGCAGAAGAAGAACAACAAGAAGAAGAAATATCTCGAAATATGTCCGTCAGGCCCCTTCCCTTGAGATATATCTGCAAATATCTCGGAAACGAAGCGAGCTATGGCAAAATGTTAAGAGACCTTTTTTCTGGAGAATTATGTTTCCTACTTTTTATGTTCTATGATATTTTTTGATCAGATGCGTAGTTCTCGAGATATATCAAGATATTTAAAAGTTCCGAAGCCGCACCAACATAATAGAGATACAGAAACACCGTGGCCCCTTTCTTTGAGATAACTCTGCACTATTGCGCGCTGCAAATGCCACTTCCAGCTTAGCTGTGCAGAAGAAGAACAACAAGAAGAAGAAATATCTCGAAATATGTCCGTCAGGCCCCTTCCCTTGAGATATATCTGCAAATATCTCGGAAACGAAGCGAGCTATGGCAAAATGTTAAGAGACCTTTTTTGTAGAGAATTAAGTTTGCTACTTTTTATGTTCTATGATATTTTTTGATCAGATGCGTAG
This sequence comes from Osmia lignaria lignaria, assembly GCF_051020975.1. Classification (NCBI taxonomy): domain Eukaryota; kingdom Metazoa; phylum Arthropoda; class Insecta; order Hymenoptera; family Megachilidae; genus Osmia; species Osmia lignaria. The sequence goes on along the minus strand of NW_027478158.1, from coordinate 30,483,515 downwards.
TTCTCGAGATATATCAAGATATTTAAAAGTTCCGAAGCCGCACCAACATAATAGAGATACAGAAACACCGTGGCCCCTTTGTTTGAGATAACTCTGCACTATTGCGCGCTGCAAATGCCACTTCCAGCTTAGCTGTGCAGAAGAAGAACAACAAGAAGAAGAAATATCTCGAAATATGTCCGTCAGGCCCCTTCCCTTGAGATATATCTGCAAATATCTCGGAAAGGAAGCGAGCTATGGCAAAATGTTAAGAGACCTTTTTCGTCGAGAATTATGTTTCCTACAATTTATGTTCTATGATATTTTTTGATCAGAAGCGTAGTGGTCGAGATATATCGAGATATTTAAAAGTTCCGAAGCCGCACCAACATAATAGAGATACAGAAACACCGTGGCCCCTTTCTTTGAGATAACTCTGCACTATTGCGAGCTGGAAATGCCACTTCCAGTTTAGCTGTGCAGAAGAAGAACAACAAGAAGAAGAAATATCTCGAAATATGTTCGTTAGGCCCCTTCCCTTGAGATAAATCTGCAAATATCTCGGAAACGAAGCGAGCTATGGCAAAATGTTAAGAGACCTTTTTTGTAGAGAATTATGTTTCCTACAATTTCTGTTCTATGATATTTTTTGATCAGAAGCGTAGTTCTCGAGATATATCGAGATATTTAAAAGTTCCGAAGCCGCACCAACATAATAGGGATACAGAAACACCGTGGCCCCTTTCTTTGAGATAACTCTGCACTAGTGCGAGCCGCAAATGCCACTTCCAGCTTAGCTGTGCAGAAGAAGAACAACAAGAAGAAGAAATATCTCGAAATATGTCCGTCAGGCCCCTTCCCTTGAGATATATCTGCAAATATCTCGGAAACGAAGCGAGCTATGGCAAAATGTTAAGCGACCTTTTTTGTAGAGAATTATGTTTCCTACAATTTATGTTCTATGATATTTTTTGATCAGAAGCGTAGTTTTCGAGATATATCGAGATATTTAAAAGTTCCGAAACCGCACCAACATAATAGAGATACAGAAACACCGTGGCCCCTTTCTTTGAGATAACTGTGCACTAGTGCGAGCCGCAAATGCCACTTCCAGCTTAGCTGTGCAGAAGAAGAACAACAAGAAGAAGAAATATCTCGAAATATGTCCGTCAGGCCCCTTCCCTTGAGATATATCTGCAAATATCTCGGAAACGAAGCGAGCTATGGCAAAATGTTAAGAGACCTTTTTTCTGGAGAATTATGTTTCCTACTTTTTATGTTCTATGATATTTTTTGATCAGATGCGTAGTTCTCGAGATATATCAAGATATTTAAAAGTTCCGAAGCCGCACCAACATAATAGAGATACAGAAACACCGTGGCCCCTTTCTTTGAGATAACTCTGCACTATTGCGCGCTGCAAATGCCACTTCCAGCTTAGCTGTGCAGAAGAAGAACAACAAGAAGAAGAAATATCTCGAAATATGTCCGTCAGGCCCCTTCCCTTGAGATATATCTGCAAATATCTCGGAAACGAAGCGAGCTATGGCAAAATGTTAAGAGACCTTTTTTGTAGAGAATTAAGTTTCCTACTTTTTATGTTCTATGATATTTTTTGATCAGATGCGTAGTTCTCGAGATATATCAAGATATTTAAAAGTTCCGAAGCCGCACCAACATAATAGAGATACAGAAACACCGTGGCCCCTTTCTTTGAGATAACTCTGCACTATTGCGCGCTGCAAATGCCACTTCCAGCTTAGCTGTGCAGAAGAAGAACAACAAGAAGAAGAAATATCTCGAAATATGTCCGTCAGGCCCCTTCCCTTGAGATATATCTGCAAATATCTCGGAAAGGAAGCGAGCTATGGCAAAATGTTAAGAGACCTTTTTTGTCGAGAATTATGTTTCCTACAATTTATGTTCTATGATATTTTTTGATCAGAAGCGTAGTGGTCGAGATATATCGAGATATTTAAAAGTTCCGAAGCCGCACCAACATAATAGAGATACAGAAACACCGTGGCCCCTTTCTTTGAGATAACTCTGCACTATTGCGAGCTGGAAATGCCACTTCCAGTTTAGCTGTGCAGAAGAAGAACAACAAGAAGAAGAAATATCTCGAAATATGTTCGTTAGGCCCCTTCCCTTGAGATAAATCTGCAAATATCTCGGAAACGAAGCGAGCTATGGCAAAATGTTAAGAGACCTTTTTTGTAGAGAATTATGTTTCCTACAATTTATGTTCTATGATATTTTTTGATCAGAAGCGTAGTTCTCGAGATATATCGAGATATTTGAAAGTTTTGAAGCCGCACCAACATAATAGGGATACAGAAACACCGTGGCCCCTTTCTTTGAGATAACTCTGCACTAGTGCGAGCCGCAAATGCCACTTCCAGCTTAGCTGTGCAGAAGAAGAACAACAAGAAGAAGAAATATCTCGAAATATGTCCGTCAGGCCCCTTCCCTTGAGATAAATCTGCAAATATCTCGGAAACGAAGCGAGCTATGGCAGAATGTTAAGAGACGTTTTTTGTAGAGAATTATGTTTCCTACAATTTATGTTCTATGATATTTTTTGATCAGAAGCGTAGTTCTCGAGATATATCGAGATATTTAAAAGTTCCGAAGCCGCACCAACATAATAGGGATACAGAAACACCGTGGCCCCTTTCTTTGAGATAACTCTGCACTAGTGCGAGCCGCAAATGCCACTTCCAGCTTAGCTGTGCAGAAAAAGAACAACAAGAAGAAGAAATATCTCGAAATATGTCCGTCAGGCCCCTTCCCTTGAGATGAATCTGCAAATATCTCGGAAACGAAGAGAGCTATGGCAAAATGTTAAGAGACCTTTTTTGTAGAGAATTAAGTTTCCTACTTTTCATGTTCTATGATATTTTTTGATCAGATGCGTAGTTCTCGAGATATATCAAGATATTTAAAAGTTCCGAAGCCGCACCAACATAATAGAGATACAGAAACACCGTGGCCCCTCTCTTTGAGATAACTCTGCACTATTGCGAGCTGGAAATGCCACTTCCAGTTTAGCTGTGCAGAAGAAGAACAACAAGAAGAAGAAATATCTCGAAATATGTCCGTTAGGCCCCTTCCCTTGAGATAAATCTGCAAATATCTCGGAAACCATGCGAGCTATGGCAACATGTTAAGAGACCTTTTTTGTAGAGAATTAAGTTTCCTACCTTTTATGTTCTATGATATTTTTTGATCAGATGCGTAGTTCTCGAGATATATCAAGATATTTAAAAGTTCCGAAGCCGCACCAACATAATAGAGATACAGAAACACCGTGGCCCCTCTCTTTGAGATAACTCTGCACTATTCCGAGCTGCAAATGCCACTTCCAGCTTAGCTGTGCAGAAGAAGGACAACAAAAAGAAGAAATATCTCGAAATATGTCCGTCAGGCCCCTTCCCTTGAGATATATCTGCAAATATCTCGGAAACGAAGCGAGCTATGGCAAAATGTTAAGAGACCTTTTTTGTAGAGAATTATGTTTCCTACAATTTATGTTCTATGATATTTTTTGATCAGAAGCGTAGTTCTCGAGATATATCGAGATATTTAAATGTTCCGAAGCCGCACCAACATAATAGGGATACAGAAACACCGTGGCCCCTTTCTTTGAGATAACTCTGCACTAGTGCGAGCCGCAAATGCCACTTCCAGCTTAGCTGTGCAGAAGAAGAACAACAAGAAGAAGAAATATCTCGAAATAAGTCCGTCAGGCCCCTTCCCTTGAGATATATCTGCAAATATCTCGGAAACGAAGCGAGCTATGGCAAAATGTTAAGAGACCTTTTTTCTGGAGAATTATGTTTCCTACTTTTTATGTTCTATGATATTTTTTGATCAGATGCGTAGTTCTCGAGATATATCAAGATATTTAAAAGTTCCGAAGCCGCACCAACATAATAGAGATACAGAAACACCGTGGCCCCTTTCTTTGAGATAACTCTGCACTATTGCGCGCTGCAAATGCCAGTTCCAGCTTAGCTGTGCAGAAGAAGATCAACAAGAAGAAGAAATATCTCGAAATATGTCCGTCAGGCCCCTTCCCTTGAGATATATCTGCAAATATCTCGGAAACGAAGCGAGCTATGGCAAAATGTTAAGAGACCTTTTTTGTAGAGAATTATGTTTCCTACAATTTATGTTCTATGATATTTTTTGATCAGATGCGTAGTTTTCGAGATATATCGAGATATTTAAAAGTTCCGAAGCCGCACCAACATAATAGAGATACAGAAACACCGTGGCCCCTTTCTTTGAGATAACTGTGCACTAGTGCGAGCCGCAAATGCCACTTCCAGCTTAGCTGTGCAGAAGAAGAACAACAAGAAGAAGAAATATCTCGAAATATGTCCGTCAGGCCCCTTCCCTTGAGATATATCTGCAAATATCTCGGAAACGAAGCGAGCTATGGCAAGATGTTAAGAGACCTTTTTTCTGGAGAATTAAGTTTCCTACTTTTTATGTTCTATGATATTTTTTGATCAGATGCGTAGTTCTCGAGATATATCCAGATATTTAAAAGTTCCGAAGCCGCACCAACATAATAGAGATACAGAAACACCGTGGCCCCTTTCTTTGAGATAACTCTGCACTATTGCGCGCTGCAAATGCCACTTCCAGCTTAGCTGTGCAGAAGAAGAACAACAAGAAGAAGAAATATCTCGAAATATGTCCGTCAGGCCCCTTCCCTTGAGATATATCTGCAAATATCTCGGAAAGGAAGCGAGCTATGGCAAAATGTTAAGAGACCTTTTTTGTCGAGAATTATGTTTCCTACAATTTATGTTCTATGATATTTTTTGATCAGAAGCGTAGTGGTCGAGATATATCGAGATATTTAAAAGTTCCGAAGCCGCACCAACGTAATAGAGATACAGAAACACCGTGGCCCCTTTCTTTGAGATAACTCTGCACTATTGCGAGCTGGAAATGCCACTTCCAGTTTAGCTGTGCAGAAGAAGAACAACAAGAAGAAGAAATATCTCGAAATATGTTCGTTAGGCCCCTTCCCTTGAGATAAATCTGCAGATTTCTCGGAAACGAAGCGAGCTATGGCAAAATGTTAAGAGACCTTTTTTGTAGAGAATTATGTTTCCTACAATTTATGTTCTATGATATTTTTTGATCAGAAGCGTAGTTCTCGAGATATATCGAGATATTTAAAAGTTCCGAAGCCGCACCAACATAATAGGGATACAGAAACACCGTGGCCCCTTTCTTTGAGATAACTCTGCACTAGTGCGAGCCGCAAATGCCACTTCCAGCTTAGCTGTGCAGAAGAAGAACAACAAGAAGAAGAAATATCTCGAAATATGTCCGTCAGGCCCCTTCCCTTGAGATAAATCTGCAAATATCTCGGAAACGAAGCGAGCTATGGCAGAATGTTAAGAGACGTTTTTTGTAGAGAATTATGTTTCCTACAATTTATGTTCTATGATATTTTTTGATCAGAAGCGTAGTTCTCGAGATATATCGAGATATTTAAAAGTTCCGAAGCCGCACCAACATAATAGGGATACAGAAACACCGTGGCCCCTTTCTTTGAGATAACTCTGCACTAGTGCGAGCCGCAAATGCCACTTCCAGCTTAGCTGTGCAGAAAAAGAACAACAAGAAGAAGAAATATCTCGAAATATGTCCGTCAGGCCCCTTCCCTTGAGATAAATCTGCAAATATCTCGGAAACGAAGAGAGCTATGGCAAAATGTTAAGAGACCTTTTTTGTAGAGAATTAAGTTTCCTACTTTTCATGTTCTATGATATTTTTTGATCAGATGCGTAGTTCTCGAGATATATCAAGATATTTAAAAGTTCCGAAGCCGCACCAACATAATAGAGATACAGAAACACCGTGGCCCCTCTCTTTGAGATAACTCTGCACTATTGCGAGCTGGAAATGCCACTTCCAGTTTAGCTGTGCAGAAGAAGAACAACAAGAAGAAGAAATATCTCGAAATATGTCCGTTAGGCCCCTTCCCTTGAGATAAATCTGCAAATATCTCGGAAACGAAGCGAGCTATGGCAAAATGTTAAGAGACCTTTTTTGTAGAGAATTAAGTTTCCTACTTTTTATGTTCTATGATATTTTTTGATCAGATGCGTAGTTCTCGAGATATATCAAGATATTTAAAAGTTCCGAAGCCGCACCAACATAATAGAGATACAGAAACACCGTGGCCCCTCTCTTTGAGATAACTCTGCACTATTCCGAGCTGTAAATGCCACTTCCAGCTTAGCTGTGCAGAAGAAGAACAACAAGAAGAAGAAATATCTCGAAATATGTCCGTCAGGCCCCTTCCCATGAGATATATCTGCAAATATCTCGGAAACGAAGCGAGCTATGGCAAAATGTTAAGAGACCTTTTTTGTAGAGAATTATGTTTCCTACAATTTATGTTCTATGATATTTTTTGATCAGAAGCGTAGTTCTCGAGATATATCGAGATATTTAAAAGTTCCGAAGCCGCACCAACATAATAGGGATACAGAAACACCGTGGCCCCTTTCTTGGAGATAACTCTGCACTAGTGCGAGCCGCAAATGCCACTTCCAGCTTAGCTGTGCAGAAGAAGAACAACAAGAAGAAGAAATATCTCGAAATAAGTCCGTCAGGCCCCTTCCCTTGAGATATATCTGCAAATATCTCGGAAACGAAGCGAGCTATGGCAAAATGTTAAGAGACCTTTTTTCTGGAGAATTATGTTTCCTACTTTTTATGTTCTATGATATTTTTTGATCAGAAGCGTAGTTTTCGAGATATATCGAGATATTTAAAAGTTCCGAAGCCGCACCAACATAATAGAGATACAGAAACACCGTGGCCCCTTTCTTTGAGATAACTGTGCACTAGTGCGAGCCGCAAATGCCACTTCCAGCTTAGCTGTGCAGAAGAAGAACAACAAGAAGAAGAAATATCTCGAAATATGTCCGTCAGGCCCCTTCCCTTGAGATATATCTGCAAATATCTCGGAAACGAAGCGAGCTATGGCAAAATGTTAAGAGACCTTTTTTCTGGAGAATTAAGTTTCCTACTTTTTATGTTCTATGATATTTTTTGATCAGAAGCGTAGTTCTCGAGATATATCGAGATATTTAAAAGTTCCGAAGCCGCACCAACATAATAGGGATACAGAAACACCGTGGCCCCTTTCTTTGAGATAACTCTGCACTAGTGCGAGCCGCAAATGCCACTTCCAGCTTAGCTGTGCAGAAGAGGAACAACAAGAAGAAGAAATATCTCGAAATATGTCCGTCAGGCCCCTTCCCTTGAGATAAATCTGCAAATATCTCGGAAACGGAGAGAGCTATGGCAAAATGTTAAGAGACCTTTTTTGTAGAGAATTATGTTTCCTACAATTTATGTTCTATGATATTTTTTGATCAGAAGCGTAGTTCTCGAGATATATCGAGATATTTAAAAGTTCCGAAGCCGCACCAACATAATAGGGATACAGAAACACCGTGGCCCCTTTCTTTGAGATAACTCTGCACTAGTGCGAGCCGCAAATGCCACTTCCAGTTTAGCTGTGCAGAAGAAGAACAACAAGAAGAAGAAATATCTCGAAATATGTCCGTTAGGCCCCTTCCCTTGAGATAAATCTGCAAATATCTCGGAAACGAAGCGAGCTATGGCAAAATGTTAAGAGACCTTTTTTGTAGAGAATTAAGTTTCCTACTTTTTATGTTCTATGATATTTTTTGATCAGATGCGTAGTTCTCGAGATATATCAAGATATTCAAAAGTTCCGAAGCCGCACCAACATAATAGAGATACAGAAACACCGTGGCCCCTCTCTTTGAGATAACTCTGCACTATTCCGAGCTGTAAATGCCACTTCCAGCTTAGCTGTGCAGAAGAAGAACAACAAAAAGAAGAAATATCTCGAAATATGTCCGTCAGGCCCCTTCCCTTGAGATATATCTGCAAATATCTCGGAAACGAAGCGAGCTATGGCAAAATGTTAAGAGACCTTTTTTGTAGAGAACTATGTTTCCTACAATTTATGTTCTATGATATTTTTTGATCAGAAGCGTAGTTCTCGAGATATATCGAGATATTTAAAAGTTCCGAAGCCGCACCAACATAATAGGGATACAGAAACACCGTGGCCCCTTTCTTTGAGATAACTCTGCACTAGTGCGAGCCGCAAATGCCACTTCCAGCTTAGCTGTGCAGAAGAAGAACAACAAGAAGAAGAAATATCTCGAAATATGTCCGTCAGGCCCCTTCCCTTGAGATATATCTGCAAATATCTCGGAAACGAAGCGAGCTATGGCAAAATGTTGAGAGACCTTTTTTGTAGAGAATTATGTTTCCTACAATTTATGTTCTATGATATTTTTTGATCAGAAGCGTAGTTTTCGAGATATATCGAGATATTTAAAAGTTCCGAAACCGCACCAACATAATAGAGATACAGAAACACCGTGGCCCCTTTCTTTGAGATAACTGTGCACTAGTGCGAGCCGCAAATGCCACTTCCAGCTTAGCTGTGCAGAAGAAGAACAACAAGAAGAAGAAATATCTCGAAATATGTCCGTCAGGCCCCTTCCCTTGAGATATATCTGCAAATATCTCGGAAACGAAGCGAGCTATGGCAAAATGTTAAGAGACCTTTTTTCTGGAGAATTATGTTTCCTACTTTTTATGTTCTATGATATTTTTTGATCAGATGCGTAGTTCTCGAGATATATCAAGATATTTAAAAGTTCCGAAGCCGCACCAACATAATAGAGATACAGAAACACCGTGGCCCCTTTCTTTGAGATAACTCTGCACTATTGCGCGCTGCAAATGCCACTTCCAGCTTAGCTGTGCAGAAGAAGAACAACAAGAAGAAGAAATATCTCGAAATATGTCCGTCAGGCCCCTTCCCTTGAGATATATCTGCAAATATCTCGGAAACGAAGCGAGCTATGGCAAAATGTTAAGAGACCTTTTTTGTAGAGAATTAAGTTTCCTACTTTTTATGTTCTATGATATTTTTTGATCAGATGCGTAGTTCTCGAGATATATCAAGATATTTAAAAGTTCCGAAGCCGCACCAACATAATAGAGATACAGAAACACCGTGGCCCCTTTCTTTGAGATAACTCTGCACTATTGCGCGCTGCAAATGCCACTTCCAGCTTAGCTGTGCAGAAGAAGAACAACAAGAAGAAGAAATATCTCGAAATATGTCCGTCAGGCCCCTTCCCTTGAGATATATCTGCAAATATCTCGGAAAGGAAGCGAGCTATGGCAAAATGTTAAGAGACCTTTTTTGTCGAGAATTATGTTTCCTACAATTTATGTTCTATGATATTTTTTGATCAGAAGCGTAGTGGTCGAGATATATCGAGATATTTAAAAGTTCCGAAGCCGCACCAACATAATAGAGATACAGAAACACCGTGGCCCCTTTCTTTGAGATAACTCTGCACTATTGCGAGCTGGAAATGCCACTTCCAGTTTAGCTGTGCAGAAGAAGAACAACAAGAAGAAGAAATATCTCGAAATATGTTCGTTAGGCCCCTTCCCTTGAGATAAATCTGCAAATATCTCGGAAACGAAGCGAGCTATGGCAAAATGTTAAGAGACCTTTTTTGTAGAGAATTATGTTTCCTACAATTTATGTTCTATGATATTTTTTGATCAGAAGCGTAGTTCTCGAGATATATCGAGATATTTGAAAGTTTTGAAGCCGCACCAACATAATAGGGATACAGAAACACCGTGGCCCCTTTCTTTGAGATAACTCTGCACTAGTGCGAGCCGCAAATGCCACTTCCAGCTTAGCTGTGCAGAAGAAGAACAACAAGAAGAAGAAATATCTCGAAATATGTCCGTCAGGCCCCTTCCCTTGAGATAAATCTGCAAATATCTCGGAAACGAAGGGAGCTATGGCAGAATGTTAAGAGACGTTTTTTGTAGAGAATTATGTTTCCTACAATTTATGTTCTATGATATTTTTTGATCAGAAGCGTAGTTCTCGAGATATATCGAGATATTTAAAAGTTCCGAAGCCGCACCAACATAATAGGGATACAGAAACACCGTGGCCCCTTTCTTTGAGATAACTCTGCACTAGTGCGAGCCGCAAATGCCACTTCCAGCTTAGCTGTGCAGAAAAAGAACAACAAGAAGAAGAAATATCTCGAAATATGTCCGTCAGGCCCCTTCCCTTGAGATAAATCTGCAAATATCTCGGAAACGAAGAGAGCTATGGCAAAATGTTAAGAGACCTTTTTTGTAGAGAATTAAGTTTCCTACTTTTCATGTTCTATGATATTTTTTGATCAGATGCGTAGTTCTCGAGATATATCAAGATATTTAAAAGTTCCGAAGCCGCACCAACATAATAGAGATACAGAAACACCGTGGCCCCTCTCTTTGAGATAACTCTGCACTATTGCGAGCTGGAAATGCCACTTCCAGTTTAGCTGTGCAGAAGAAGAACAACAAGAAGAAGAAATATCTCGAAATATGTCCGTTAGGCCCCTTCCCTTGAGATAAATCTGCAAATATCTCGGAAACGATGCGAGCTATGGCAACATGTTAAGAGACCTTTTTTGTAGAGAATTAAGTTTCCTACCTTTTATGTTCTATGATATTTTTTGATCAGATGCGTAGTTCTCGAGATATATCAAGATATTTAAAAGTTCCGAAGCCGCACCAACATAATAGAGATACAGAAACACCGTGGCCCCTCTCTTTGAGATAACTCTGCACTATTCCGAGCTGTAAATGCCACTTCCAGCTTAGCTGTGCAGAAGAAGAACAACAAAAAGAAGAAATATCTCGAAATATGTCCGTCAGGCCCCTTCCCTTGAGATATATCTGCAAATATCTCGGAAACGAAGCGAGCTATGGCAAAATGTTAAGAGACCTTTTTTGTAGAGAATTATGTTTCCTACAATTTATGTTCTATGATATTTTTTGATCAGAAGCGTAGTTCTCGAGATATATCGAGATATTTAAAAGTTCCGAAGCCGCACCAACATAATAGGGATACAGAAACACCGTGGCCCCTTTCTTTGAGATAACTCTGCACTAGTGCGAGCCGCAAATGCCACTTCCAGCTTAGCTGTGCAGAAGAAGAACAACAAGAAGAAGAAATATCTCGAAATATGTCCGTCAGGCCCCTTCCCTTGAGATATATCTGCAAATATCTCGGAAACGAAGCGAGCTGTGGCAAAATGTTAAGAGACCTTTTTTCTGGAGAATTATGTTTCCTACTTTTTATGTTCTATGATATTTTTTGATCAGATGCGTAGTTCTCGAGATATATCAAGATATTTAAAAGTTCCGAAGCCGCACCAACATAATAGAGATACAGAAACACCGTGGCCCCTTTCTTTGAGATAACTCTGCACTATTGCGCGCTGCAAATGCCACTTCCAGCTTAGCTGTGCAGAAGAAGAACAACAAGAAGAAGAAATATCTCGAAATATGTCCGTCAGGCCCCTTCCCTTGAGATATATCTGCAAATATCTCGGAAACGAAGCGAGCTATGGCAAAATGTTAAGAGACCTTTTTTGTAGAGAATTAAGTTTGCTACTTTTTATGTTCTATGATATTTTTTGATCAGATGCGTAGTTCTCGAGATATATCAAGATATTTAAAAGTTCCGAAGCCGCACCAACATAATAGAGATACAGAAACACCGTGGCCCCTTTCTTTGAGATAACTCTGCACTATTGCGCGCTGCAAATGCCACTTCCAGCTTAGCTGTGCAGAAGAAGAACAACAAGAAGAAGAAATATCTCGAAATATGTCCGTCAGGCCCCTTCCCTTGAGATATATCTGCAAATATCTCGGAAAGGAAGCGAGCTATGGCAAAATGTTAAGAGACCTTTTTCGTCGAGAATTATGTTTCCTACAATTTATGTTCTATGATATTTTTTGATCAGAAGCGTAGTGGTCGAGATATATCGAGATATTTAAAAGTTCCGAAGCCGCACCAACATAATAGAGATACAGAAACACCGTGGCCCCTTTCTTTGAGATAACTCTGCACTATTGCGAGCTGGAAATGCCACTTCCAGTTTAGCTGTGCAGAAGAAGAACAACAAGAAGAAGAAATATCTCGAAATATGTTCGTTAGGCCCCTTCCCTTGAGATAAATCTGCAAATATCTCGGAAACGAAGCGAGCTATGGCAAAATGTTAAGAGACCTTTTTTGTAGAGAATTATGTTTCCTACAATTTATGTTCTATGATATTTTTTGATCAGAAGCGTAGTTCTCGAGATATATCGAGATATTTAAAAGTTCCGAAGCCGCACCAACATAATAGGGATACAGAAACACCGTGGCCCCTTTCTTTGAGATAACTCTGCACTAGTGCGAGCCGCAAATGCCACTTCCAGCTTAGCTGTGCAGAAGAAGAACAACAAGAAGAAGAAATATCTCGAAATATGTCCGTCAGGCCCCTTCCCTTGAGATAAATCTGCAAATATCTCGGAAACGAAGCGAGCTATGGCAGAATGTTAAGAGACGTTTTTTGTAGAGAATTATGTTTCCTACAATTTATGTTCTATGATATTTTTTGATCAGAAGCGTAGTTCTCGAGATATATCGAGATATTTAAAAGTTCCGAAGCCGCACCAACATAATAGGGATACAGAAACACCGTGGCCCCTTTCTTTGAGATAACTCTGCACTAGTGCGAGCCGCAAATGCCACTTCCAGCTTAGCTGTGCAGAAAAAGAACAACAAGAAGAAGAAATATCTCGAAATATGTCCGTCAGGCCCCTTCCCTTGAGATAAATCTGCAAATATCTCGGAAACGAAGAGAGCTATGGCAAAATGTTAAGAGACCTTTTTTGTAGAGAATTAAGTTTCCTACTTTTCATGTTCTATGATATTTTTTGATCAGATGCGTAGTTCTCGAGATATATCAAGATATTTAAAAGTTCCGAAGCCGCACCAACATAATAGAGATACAGAAACACCGTGGCCCCTCTCTTTGAGATAACTCTGCACTATTCCGAGCTGTAAATGCCACTTCCAGCTTAGCTGTGCAGAAGAAGAACAACAAGAAGAAGAAATATCTCGAAATATGTCCGTCAGGCCCCTTCCCATGAGATATATCTGCAAATATCTCGGAAACGAAGCGAGCTATGGCAAAATGTTAAGAGACCTTTTTTGTAGAGAATTATGTTTCCTACAATTTATGTTCTATGATATTTTTTGATCAGAAGCGTAGTTCTCGAGATATATCGAGATATTTAAAAGTTCCGAAGCCGCACCAACATAATAGGGATACAGAAACACCGTGGCCCCTTTCTTTGAGATAACTCTGCACTAGTGCGAGCCGCAAATGCCACTTCCAGCTTAGCTGTGCAGAAGAAGAACAACAAGAAGAAGAAATATCTCGAAATAAGTCCGTCAGGCCCCTTCCCTTGAGATATATCTGCAAATATCTCGGAAACGAAGCGAGCTATGGCAAAATGTTAAGAGACCTTTTTTCTGGAGAATTATGTTTCCTACTTTTTATGTTCTATGATATTTTTTGATCAGATGCGTAGTTCTCGAGATATATCAAGATATTTAAAAGTTCCGAAGCCGCACCAACATAATAGAGATACAGAAACACCGTGGCCCCTTTCTTTGAGATAACTCTGCACTATTGCGCGCTGCAAATGCCAGTTCCAGCTTAGCTGTGCAGAAGAAGATCAACAAGAAGAAGAAATATCTCGAAATATGTCCGTCAGGCCCCTTCCCTTGAGATATATCTGCAAATATCTCGGAAACGAAGCGAGCTATGGCAAAATGTTAAGAGACCTTTTTTGTAGAGAATTATGTTTCCTACAATTTATGTTCTATGATATTTTTTGATCAGAAGCGTAGTTTTCGAGATATATCGAGATATTTAAAAGTTCCGAAGCCGCACCAACATAATAGAGATACAGAAACACCGTGGCCCCTTTCTTTGAGATAACTGTGCACTAGTGCGAGCCGCAAATGCCACTTCCAGCTTAGCTGTGCAGAAGAAGAACAACAAGAAGAAGAAATATCTCGAAATATGTCCGTCAGGCCCCTTCCCTTGAGATATATCTGCAAATATCTCGGAAACGAAGCGAGCTATGGCAAAATGTTAAGAGACCTTTTTTCTGGAGAATTAAGTTTCCTACTTTTTATGTTCTATGATATTTTTTGATCAGATGCGTAGTTCTCGAGATATATCCAGATATTTAAAAGTTCCGAAGCCGCACCAACATAATAGAGATACAGAAACACCGTGGCCCCTTTCTTTGAGATAACTCTGCACTATTGCGCGCTGCAAATGCCACTTCCAGCTTAGCTGTGCAGAAGAAGAACAACAAGAAGAAGAAATATCTCGAAATATGTCCGTCAGGCCCCTTCCCTTGAGATATATCTGCAAATATCTCGGAAAGGAAGCGAGCTATGGCAAAATGTTAAGAGACCTTTTTTGTCGAGAATTATGTTTCCTACAATTTATGTTCTATGATATTTTTTGATCAGAAGCGTAGTGGTCGAGATATATCGAGATATTTAAAAGTTCCGAAGCCGCACCAACGTAATAGAGATACAGAAACACCGTGGCCCCTTTCTTTGAGATAACTCTGCACTATTGCGAGCTGGAAATGCCACTTCCAGTTTAGCTGTGCAGAAGAAGAACAACAAGAAGAAGAAATATCTCGAAATATGTTCGTTAGGCCCCTTCCCTTGAGATAAATCTGCAGATTTCTCGGAAACGAAGCGAGCTATGGCAAAATGTTAAGAGACCTTTTTTGTAGAGAATTATGTTTCCTACAATTTATGTTCTATGATATTTTTTGATCAGAAGCGTAGTTCTCGAGATATATCGAGATATTTAAAAGTTCCGAAGCCGCACCAACATAATAGGGATACAGAAACACCGTGGCCCCTTTCTTTGAGATAACTCTGCACTAGTGCGAGCCGCAAATGCCACTTCCAGCTTAGCTGTGCAGAAGAAGAACAACAAGAAGAAGAAATATCTCGAAATATGTCCGTCAGGCCCCTTCCCTTGAGATAAATCTGCAAATATCTCGGAAACGAAGCGAGCTATGGCAGAATGTTAAGAGACGTTTTTTGTAGAGAATTATGTTTCCTACAATTTATGTTCTATGATATTTTTTGATCAGAAGCGTAGTTCTCGAGATATATCGAGATATTTAGAAGTTCCGAAGCCGCACCAACATAATAGGGATACAGAAACACCGTGGCCCCTTTCTTTGAGATAACTCTGCACTAGTGCGAGCCGCAAATGCCACTTCCAGCTTAGCTGTGCAGAAAAAGAACAACAAGAAGAAGAAATATCTCGAAATATGTCCGTCAGGCCCCTTCCCTTGAGATAAATCTGCAAATATCTCGGAAACGAAGAGAGCTATGGCAAAATGTTAAGAGACCTTTCTTGTAGAGAATTAAGTTTCCTACTTTTCATGTTCTATGATATTTTTTGATCAGATGCGTAGTTCTCGAGATATATCAAGATATTTAAAAGTTCCGAAGCCGCACCAACATAATAGAGATACAGAAACACCGTGGCCCCTCTCTTTGAGATAACTCTGCACTATTGCGAGCTGGAAATGCCACTTCCAGTTTAGCTGTGCAGAAGAAGAACAACAAGAAGAAGAAATATCTCGAAATATGTCCGTTAGGCCCCTTCCCTTGAGATAAATCTGCAAATATCTCGGAAACGAAGCGAGCTATGGCAAAATGTTAAGAGACCTTTTTTGTAGAGAATTAAGTTTCCTACTTTTTATGTTCTATGATATTTTTTGATCAGATGCGTAGTTCTCGAGATATATCAAGATATTTAAAAGTTCCGAAGCCGCACCAACATAATAGAGATACAGAAACACCGTGGCCCCTCTCTTTGAGATAACTCTGCACTATTCCGAGCTATAAATGCCACTTCCAGCTTAGCTGTGCAGAAGAAGAACAACAAGAAGAAGAAATATCTCGAAATATGTCCGTCAGGCCCCTTCCCTTGAGATATATCTGCAAATATCTCGGAAAGGAAGCGAGCTATGGCAAAATGTTAAGAGACCTTTTTTGTTGAGAATTATGTTTCCTACAATTTATGTTCTATGATATTTTTTGATCAGAAGCGTAGTTCTCGAGATATATCGAGATATTTAAAAGTTCCGAAGCCGCACCAACATAATAGGGATACAGAAACACCGTGGCCCCTTTCTTGGAGATAACCCTGCACTAGTGCGAGCCGCAAATGCCACTTCCAGCTTAGCTGTGCAGAAGAAGAACAACAAGAAGAAGAAATATCTCGAAATAAGTCCGTCAGGCCCCTTCCCTTGAGATATATCTGCAAATATCTCGGAAACGAAGCGAGCTATGGCAAAATGTTAAGAGACCTTTTTTCTGGAGAATTATGTTTCCTACTTTTTATGTTCTATGATATTTTTTGATCAGAAGCGTAGTTTTCGAGATATATCGAGATATTTAAAAGTTCCGAAGCCGCACCAACATAATAGAGATACAGAAACACCGTGGCCCCTTTCTTTGAGATAACTGTGCACTAGTGCGAGCCGCAAATGCCACTTCCAGCTTAGCTGTGCAGAAGAAGAACAACAAGAAGAAGAAATATCTCGAAATATGTCCGTCAGGCCCCTTCCCTTGAGATATATCTGCAAATATCTCGGAAACGAAGCGAGCTATGGCAAAATGTTAAGAGACCTTTTTTCTGGAGAATTAAGTTTCCTACTTTTTATGTTCTATGATATTTTTTGATCAGATGCGTAGTTCTCGAGATATATCAAGATATTTAAAAGTTCCGAAGCCGCACCAACATAATAGAGATACAGAAACACCGTGGCCCCTTTCTTTGAGATAACTCTGCACTATTGCGCGCTGCAAATGCCACTTCCAGCTTAGCTGTGCAGAAGAAGAACAACAAGAAGAAGAAATATCTCGAAATATGTCCGTCAGGCCCCTTCCCTTGAGATATATCTGCAAATATCTCGGAAAGGAAGCGAGCTATGGCAAAATGTTAAGAGACCTTTTTTGTCGAGAATTATGTTTCCTACAATTTATGTTCTATGATATTTTTTGATCAGAAGCGTAGTGGTCGAGATATATCGAGATATTTAAAAGTTCCGAAGCCGCACCAACATAATAGAGATACAGAAACACCGTGGCCCCTTTCTTTGAGATAACTCTGCACTATTGCGAGCTGGAAATGCCACTTCCAGTTTAGCTGTGCAGAAGAAGAACAACAAGAAGAAGAAATATCTCGAAATATGTTCGTTAGGCCCCTTCCCTTGAGATAAATCTGCAAATATCTCGGAAACGAAGCGAGCTATGGCAAAATGTTAAGAGACCTTTTTTGTAGAGAATTAAGTTTCCTACTTTTTATGTTCTATGATATTTTTTGATCAGATGCGTAGTTCTCGAGATATATCAACATATTTAAAAGTTCCGAAGCCGCACCAACATAATAGAGATACAGAAACACCGTGGCCCCTTTCTTTGAGATAACTCTGCACTATTGCGCGCTGCAAATGCCACTTCCAGCTTAGCTGTGCAGAAGAAGAACAACAAGAAGAAGAAATATCTCGAAATATGTCCGTCAGGCCCCTTCCCTTGAGATGAATCTGCAAATATCTCGGAAACGAAGCGAGCTATGGCAAAATGTTAAGAGACCTTTTTTGTAGAGAATTAAGTTTCCTACTTTTTATGTTGTGTGATATTTTTTGATCAGATGCGTAGTTCTCGAGATATATCAAGATATTTAAAAGTTCCGAAGCCGCACCAACATAATAGGGATACAGAAACACCGTGGCCCCTTTCTTTGAGATAACTCTGCACTAGTGCGAGCCGCAAATGCCACTTCCAGCTTAGCTGTGCAGAAGAAGAACAACAAGAAGAAGAAATATCTCGAAATATGTCCGTCAGGCCCCTTCCCTTGAGATAAATCTGCAAATATCTCGGAAACGAAGCGAGCTATGGCAGAATGTTAAGAGACGTTTTTTGTAGAGAATTATGTTTCCTACAATTTATGTTCTATGATATTTTTTGATCAGAAGCGTAGTTCTCGAGATATATCGAGATATTTAAATGTTCCGAAGCCGCACCAACATAATAGGGATACAGAAACACCGTGGCCCCTTTCTTTGAGATAACTCTGCACTAGTGCGAGCCGCAAATGCCACTTCCAGCTTAGCTGTGCAGAAGAAGAACAACAAGAAGAAGAAATATCTCGAAATAAGTCCGTCAGGCCCCTTCCCTTGAGATAAATCTGCAAATATCTCGGAAACGAAGCGAGCTATGGCAAAATGTTAAGAGACGTTTTTTGTAGAGAATTAAGTTTCCTACTTTTTATGTTCTATGATATTTTTTGATCAGATGCGTAGTTCTCGAGATATATCAAGATATTTAAAAGTTCCGAAGCCGCACCAACATAATAGAGATACAGAAACACCGTGGCCCCTTTCTTTGAGATAACTCTGCACTATTGCGCGCTGCAAATGCCACTTCCAGCTTAGCTGTGCAGAAGAAGAACAACAAGAAGAAGAAATATCTCGAAATATGTCCGTCAGACCCCTTCCCTTGAGATAAATCTGCAAATATCTCGGAAACGAAGCGAGCTATGGCAAAATGTTAAGAGACCTTTTTTGTAGAGAATTAAGTTTCCTACTTTTTGTGTTCTATGATATTTTTTGATCAGATGCGCAGTTCTCGAGATATATCCAGATATTTAAAAGTTCCGAAGCCGCACCAACATAATAGGGATACAGAAACACCGTGGCCCCTTTCTTTGAGATAACTCTGCACTAGTGCGAGCCGCAAATGCCACTTCCAGTTTAGCTGTGCAGAAGAAGAACAACAAGAAGAAGAAATATCTCGAAATATGTCCGTTAGGCCCCTTCCCTTGAGATAAATCTGCAAATATCTCGGAAACGAAGCGAGCTATGGCAAAATGTTAAGAGACCTTTTTTGTAGAGAATTAAGTTTCCTACTTTTTATGTTCTATGATATTTTTTGATCAGATGCGTAGTTCTCGAGATATATCAAGATATTCAAAAGTTCCGAAGCCGCACCAACATAATAGAGATACAGAAACACCGTGGCCCCTCTCTTTGAGATAACTCTGCACTATTCCGAGCTGTAAATGCCACTTCCAGCTTAGCTGTGCAGAAGAAGAACAACAAAAAGAAGAAATATCTCGAAATATGTCCGTCAGGCCCCTTCCCTTGAGATATATCTGCAAATATCTCGGAAACGAAGCGAGCTATGGCAAAATGTTAAGAGACCTTTTTTGTAGAGAACTATGTTTCCTACAATTTATGTTCTATGATATTTTTTGATCAGAAGCGTAGTTCTCGAGATATATCGAGATATTTAAAAGTTCCGAAGCCGCACCAACATAATAGGGATACAGAAACACCGTGGCCCCTTTCTTTGAGATAACTCTGCACTAGTGCGAGCCGCAAATGCCACTTCCAGCTTAGCTGTGCAGAAGAAGAACAACAAGAAGAAGAAATATCTCGAAATATGTCCGTCAGGCCCCTTCCCTTGAGATATATCTGCAAATATCTCGGAAACGAAGCGAGCTATGGCAAAATGTTGAGAGACCTTTTTTGTAGAGAATTATGTTTCCTACAATTTATGTTCTATGATATTTTTTGATCAGAAGCGTAGTTTTCGAGATATATCGAGATATTTAAAAGTTCCGAAACCGCACCAACATAATAGAGATACAGAAACACCGTGGCCCCTTTCTTTGAGATAACTGTGCACTAGTGCGAGCCGCAAATGCCACTTCCAGCTTAGCTGTGCAGAAGAAGAACAACAAGAAGAAGAAATATCTCGAAATATGTCCGTCAGGCCCCTTCCCTTGAGATATATCTGCAAATATCTCGGAAACGAAGCGAGCTATGGCAAAATGTTAAGAGACCTTTTTTCTGGAGAATTATGTTTCCTACTTTTTATGTTCTATGATATTTTTTGATCAGATGCGTAGTTCTCGAGATATATCAAGATATTTAAAAGTTCCGAAGCCGCACCAACATAATAGAGATACAGAAACACCGTGGCCCCTTTCTTTGAGATAACTCTGCACTATTGCGCGCTGCAAATGCCACTTCCAGCTTAGCTGTGCAGAAGAAGAACAACAAGAAGAAGAAATATCTCGAAATATGTCCGTCAGGCCCCTTCCCTTGAGATATATCTGCAAATATCTCGGAAACGAAGCGAGCTATGGCAAAATGTTAAGAGACCTTTTTTGTAGAGAATTAAGTTTCCTACTTTTTATGTTCTATGATATTTTTTGATCAGATGCGTAGTTCTCGAGATATATCAAGATATTTAAAAGTTCCGAAGCCGCACCAACATAATAGAGATACAGAAACACCGTGGCCCCTTTCTTTGAGATAACTCTGCACTATTGCGCGCTGCAAATGCCACTTCCAGCTTAGCTGTGCAGAAGAAGAACAACAAGAAGAAGAAATATCTCGAAATATGTCCGTCAGGCCCCTTCCCTTGAGATATATCTGCAAATATCTCGGAAAGGAAGCGAGCTATGGCAAAATGTTAAGAGACCTTTTTTGTCGAGAATTATGTTTCCTACAATTTATGTTCTATGATATTTTTTGATCAGAAGCGTAGTGGTCGAGATATATCGAGATATTTAAAAGTTCCGAAGCCGCACCAACATAATAGAGATACAGAAACACCGTGGCCCCTTTCTTTGAGATAACTCTGCACTATTGCGAGCTGGAAATGCCACTTCCAGTTTAGCTGTGCAGAAGAAGAACAACAAGAAGAAGAAATATCTCGAAATATGTTCGTTAGGCCCCTTCCCTTGAGATAAATCTGCAAATATCTCGGAAACGAAGCGAGCTATGGCAAAATGTTAAGAGACCTTTTTTGTAGAGAATTATGTTTCCTACAATTTATGTTCTATGATATTTTTTGATCAGAAGCGTAGTTCTCGAGATATATCGAGATATTTGAAAGTTTTGAAGCCGCACCAACATAATAGGGATACAGAAACACCGTGGCCCCTTTCTTTGAGATAACTCTGCACTAGTGCGAGCCGCAAATGCCACTTCCAGCTTAGCTGTGCAGAAGAAGAACAACAAGAAGAAGAAATATCTCGAAATATGTCCGTCAGGCCCCTTCCCTTGAGATAAATCTGCAAATATCTCGGAAACGAAGGGAGCTATGGCAGAATGTTAAGAGACGTTTTTTGTAGAGAATTATGTTTCCTACAATTTATGTTCTATGATATTTTTTGATCAGAAGCGTAGTTCTCGAGATATATCGAGATATTTAAAAGTTCCGAAGCCGCACCAACATAATAGGGATACAGAAACACCGTGGCCCCTTTCTTTGAGATAACTCTGCACTAGTGCGAGCCGCAAATGCCACTTCCAGCTTAGCTGTGCAGAAAAAGAACAACAAGAAGAAGAAATATCTCGAAATATGTCCGTCAGGCCCCTTCCCTTGAGATAAATCTGCAAATATCTCGGAAACGAAGAGAGCTATGGCAAAATGTTAAGAGACCTTTTTTGTAGAGAATTAAGTTTCCTACTTTTCATGTTCTATGATATTTTTTGATCAGATGCGTAGTTCTCGAGATATATCAAGATATTTAAAAGTTCCGAAGCCGCACCAACATAATAGAGATACAGAAACACCGTGGCCCCTCTCTTTGAGATAACTCTGCACTATTGCGAGCTGGAAATGCCACTTCCAGTTTAGCTGTGCAGAAGAAGAACAACAAGAAGAAGAAATATCTCGAAATATGTCCGTTAGGCCCCTTCCCTTGAGATAAATCTGCAAATATCTCGGAAACGATGCGAGCTATGGCAACATGTTAAGAGACCTTTTTTGTAGAGAATTAAGTTTCCTACCTTTTATGTTCTATGATATTTTTTGATCAGATGCGTAGTTCTCGAGATATATCAAGATATTTAAAAGTTCCGAAGCCGCACCAACATAATAGAGATACAGAAACACCGTGGCCCCTCTCTTTGAGATAACTCTGCACTATTCCGAGCTGTAAATGCCACTTCCAGCTTAGCTGTGCAGAAGAAGAACAACAAAAAGAAGAAATATCTCGAAATATGTCCGTCAGGCCCCTTCCCTTGAGATATATCTGCAAATATCTCGGAAACGAAGCGAGCTATGGCAAAATGTTAAGAGACCTTTTTTGTAGAGAATTATGTTTCCTACAATTTATGTTCTATGATATTTTTTGATCAGAAGCGTAGTTCTCGAGATATATCGAGATATTTAAAAGTTCCGAAGCCGCACCAACATAATAGGGATACAGAAACACCGTGGCCCCTTTCTTTGAGATAACTCTGCACTAGTGCGAGCCGCAAATGCCACTTCCAGCTTAGCTGTGCAGAAGAAGAACAACAAGAAGAAGAAATATCTCGAAATATGTCCGTCAGGCCCCTTCCCTTGAGATATATCTGCAAATATCTCGGAAACGAAGCGAGCTGTGGCAAAATGTTAAGAGACCTTTTTTCTGGAGAATTATGTTTCCTACTTTTTATGTTCTATGATATTTTTTGATCAGATGCGTAGTTCTCGAGATATATCAAGATATTTAAAAGTTCCGAAGCCGCACCAACATAATAGAGATACAGAAACACCGTGGCCCCTTTCTTTGAGATAACTCTGCACTATTGCGCGCTGCAAATGCCACTTCCAGCTTAGCTGTGCAGAAGAAGAACAACAAGAAGAAGAAATATCTCGAAATATGTCCGTCAGGCCCCTTCCCTTGAGATATATCTGCAAATATCTCGGAAACGAAGCGAGCTATGGCAAAATGTTAAGAGACCTTTTTTGTAGAGAATTAAGTTTGCTACTTTTTATGTTCTATGATATTTTTTGATCAGATGCGTAGTTCTCGAGATATATCAAGATATTTAAAAGTTCCGAAGCCGCACCAACATAATAGAGATACAGAAACACCGTGGCCCCTTTCTTTGAGATAACTCTGCACTATTGCGCGCTGCAAATGCCACTTCCAGCTTAGCTGTGCAGAAGAAGAACAACAAGAAGAAGAAATATCTCGAAATATGTCCGTCAGGCCCCTTCCCTTGAGATATATCTGCAAATATCTCGGAAAGGAAGCGAGCTATGGCAAAATGTTAAGAGACCTTTTTCGTCGAGAATTATGTTTCCTACAATTTATGTTCTATGATATTTTTTGATCAGAAGCGTAGTGGTCGAGATATATCGAGATATTTAAAAGTTCCGAAGCCGCACCAACATAATAGAGATACAGAAACACCGTGGCCCCTTTCTTTGAGATAACTCTGCACTATTGCGAGCTGGAAATGCCACTTCCAGTTTAGCTGTGCAGAAGAAGAACAACAAGAAGAAGAAATATCTCGAAATATGTTCGTTAGGCCCCTTCCCTTGAGATAAATCTGCAAATATCTCGGAAACGAAGCGAGCTATGGCAAAATGTTAAGAGACCTTTTTTGTAGAGAATTATGTTTCCTACAATTTATGTTCTATGATATTTTTTGATCAGAAGCGTAGTTCTCGAGATATATCGAGATATTTAAAAGTTCCGAAGCCGCACCAACATAATAGGGATACAGAAACACCGTGGCCCCTTTCTTTGAGATAACTCTGCACTAGTGCGAGCCGCAAATGCCACTTCCAGCTTAGCTGTGCAGAAGAAGAACAACAAGAAGAAGAAATATCTCGAAATATGTCCGTCAGGCCCCTTCCCTTGAGATAAATCTGCAAATATCTCGGAAACGAAGCGAGCTATGGCAGAATGTTAAGAGACGTTTTTTGTAGAGAATTATGTTTCCTACAATTTATGTTCTATGATATTTTTTGATCAGAAGCGTAGTTCTCGAGATATATCGAGATATTTAAAAGTTCCGAAGCCGCACCAACATAATAGGGATACAGAAACACCGTGGCCCCTTTCTTTGAGATAACTCTGCACTAGTGCGAGCCGCAAATGCCACTTCCAGCTTAGCTGTGCAGAAAAAGAACAACAAGAAGAAGAAATATCTCGAAATATGTCCGTCAGGCCCCTTCCCTTGAGATAAATCTGCAAATATCTCGGAAACGAAGAGAGCTATGGCAAAATGTTAAGAGACCTTTTTTGTAGAGAATTAAGTTTCCTACTTTTCATGTTCTATGATATTTTTTGATCAGATGCGTAGTTCTCGAGATATATCAAGATATTTAAAAGTTCCGAAGCCGCACCAACATAATAGAGATACAGAAACACCGTGGCCCCTCTCTTTGAGATAACTCTGCACTATTCCGAGCTGTAAATGCCACTTCCAGCTTAGCTGTGCAGAAGAAGAACAACAAGAAGAAGAAATATCTCGAAATATGTCCGTCAGGCCCCTTCCCATGAGATATATCTGCAAATATCTCGGAAACGAAGCGAGCTATGGCAAAATGTTAAGAGACCTTTTTTGTAGAGAATTATGTTTCCTACAATTTATGTTCTATGATATTTTTTGATCAGAAGCGTAGTTCTCGAGATATATCGAGATATTTAAAAGTTCCGAAGCCGCACCAACATAATAGGGATACAGAAACACCGTGGCCCCTTTCTTTGAGATAACTCTGCACTAGTGCGAGCCGCAAATGCCACTTCCAGCTTAGCTGTGCAGAAGAAGAACAACAAGAAGAAGAAATATCTCGAAATAAGTCCGTCAGGCCCCTTCCCTTGAGATATATCTGCAAATATCTCGGAAACGAAGCGAGCTATGGCAAAATGTTAAGAGACCTTTTTTCTGGAGAATTATGTTTCCTACTTTTTATGTTCTATGATATTTTTTGATCAGATGCGTAGTTCTCGAGATATATCAAGATATTTAAAAGTTCCGAAGCCGCACCAACATAATAGAGATACAGAAACACCGTGGCCCCTTTCTTTGAGATAACTCTGCACTATTGCGCGCTGCAAATGCCAGTTCCAGCTTAGCTGTGCAGAAGAAGATCAACAAGAAGAAGAAATATCTCGAAATATGTCCGTCAGGCCCCTTCCCTTGAGATATATCTGCAAATATCTCGGAAACGAAGCGAGCTATGGCAAAATGTTAAGAGACCTTTTTTGTAGAGAATTATGTTTCCTACAATTTATGTTCTATGATATTTTTTGATCAGAAGCGTAGTTTTCGAGATATATCGAGATATTTAAAAGTTCCGAAGCCGCACCAACATAATAGAGATACAGAAACACCGTGGCCCCTTTCTTTGAGATAACTGTGCACTAGTGCGAGCCGCAAATGCCACTTCCAGCTTAGCTGTGCAGAAGAAGAACAACAAGAAGAAGAAATATCTCGAAATATGTCCGTCAGGCCCCTTCCCTTGAGATATATCTGCAAATATCTCGGAAACGAAGCGAGCTATGGCAAAATGTTAAGAGACCTTTTTTCTGGAGAATTAAGTTTCCTACTTTTTATGTTCTATGATATTTTTTGATCAGATGCGTAGTTCTCGAGATATATCCAGATATTTAAAAGTTCCGAAGCCGCACCAACATAATAGAGATACAGAAACACCGTGGCCCCTTTCTTTGAGATAACTCTGCACTATTGCGCGCTGCAAATGCCACTTCCAGCTTAGCTGTGCAGAAGAAGAACAACAAGAAGAAGAAATATCTCGAAATATGTCCGTCAGGCCCCTTCCCTTGAGATATATCTGCAAATATCTCGGAAAGGAAGCGAGCTATGGCAAAATGTTAAGAGACCTTTTTTGTCGAGAATTATGTTTCCTACAATTTATGTTCTATGATATTTTTTGATCAGAAGCGTAGTGGTCGAGATATATCGAGATATTTAAAAGTTCCGAAGCCGCACCAACGTAATAGAGATACAGAAACACCGTGGCCCCTTTCTTTGAGATAACTCTGCACTATTGCGAGCTGGAAATGCCACTTCCAGTTTAGCTGTGCAGAAGAAGAACAACAAGAAGAAGAAATATCTCGAAATATGTTCGTTAGGCCCCTTCCCTTGAGATAAATCTGCAGATTTCTCGGAAACGAAGCGAGCTATGGCAAAATGTTAAGAGACCTTTTTTGTAGAGAATTATGTTTCCTACAATTTATGTTCTATGATATTTTTTGATCAGAAGCGTAGTTCTCGAGATATATCGAGATATTTAAAAGTTCCGAAGCCGCACCAACATAATAGGGATACAGAAACACCGTGGCCCCTTTCTTTGAGATAACTCTGCACTAGTGCGAGCCGCAAATGCCACTTCCAGCTTAGCTGTGCAGAAGAAGAACAACAAGAAGAAGAAATATCTCGAAATATGTCCGTCAGGCCCCTTCCCTTGAGATAAATCTGCAAATATCTCGGAAACGAAGCGAGCTATGGCAGAATGTTAAGAGACGTTTTTTGTAGAGAATTATGTTTCCTACAATTTATGTTCCATGATATTTTTTGATCAGAAGCGTAGTTCTCGAGATATATCGAGATATTTAGAAGTTCCGAAGCCGCACCAACATAATAGGGATACAGAAACACCGTGGCCCCTTTCTTTGAGATAACTCTGCACTAGTGCGAGCCGCAAATGCCACTTCCAGCTTAGCTGTGCAGAAAAAGAACAACAAGAAGAAGAAATATCTCGAAATATGTCCGTCAGGCCCCTTCCCTTGAGATAAATCTGCAAATATCTCGGAAACGAAGAGAGCTATGGCAAAATGTTAAGAGACCTTTCTTGTAGAGAATTAAGTTTCCTACTTTTCATGTTCTATGATATTTTTTGATCAGATGCGTAGTTCTCGAGATATATCAAGATATTTAAAAGTTCCGAAGCCGCACCAACATAATAGAGATACAGAAACACCGTGGCCCCTCTCTTTGAGATAACTCTGCACTATTGCGAGCTGGAAATGCCACTTCCAGTTTAGCTGTGCAGAAGAAGAACAACAAGAAGAAGAAATATCTCGAAATATGTCCGTTAGGCCCCTTCCCTTGAGATAAATCTGCAAATATCTCGGAAACGAAGCGAGCTATGGCAAAATGTTAAGAGACCTTTTTTGTAGAGAATTAAGTTTCCTACTTTTTATGTTCTATGATATTTTTTGATCAGATGCGTAGTTCTCGAGATATATCAAGATATTTAAAAGTTCCGAAGCCGCACCAACATAATAGAGATACAGAAACACCGTGGCCCCTCTCTTTGAGATAACTCTGCACTATTCCGAGCTATAAATGCCACTTCCAGCTTAGCTGTGCAGAAGAAGAACAACAAGAAGAAGAAATATCTCGAAATATGTCCGTCAGGCCCCTTCCCTTGAGATATATCTGCAAATATCTCGGAAAGGAAGCGAGCTATGGCAAAATGTTAAGAGACCTTTTTTGTTGAGAATTATGTTTCCTACAATTTATGTTCTATGATATTTTTTGATCAGAAGCGTAGTTCTCGAGATATATCGAGATATTTAAAAGTTCCGAAGCCGCACCAACATAATAGGGATACAGAAACACCGTGGCCCCTTTCTTGGAGATAACCCTGCACTAGTGCGAGCCGCAAATGCCACTTCCAGCTTAGCTGTGCAGAAGAAGAACAACAAGAAGAAGAAATATCTCGAAATAAGTCCGTCAGGCCCCTTCCCTTGAGATATATCTGCAAATATCTCGGAAACGAAGCGAGCTATGGCAAAATGTTAAGAGACCTTTTTTCTGGAGAATTATGTTTCCTACTTTTTATGTTCTATGATATTTTTTGATCAGAAGCGTAGTTTTCGAGATATATCGAGATATTTAAAAGTTCCGAAGCCGCACCAACATAATAGAGATACAGAAACACCGTGGCCCCTTTCTTTGAGATAACTGTGCACTAGTGCGAGCCGCAAATGCCACTTCCAGCTTAGCTGTGCAGAAGAAGAACAACAAGAAGAAGAAATATCTCGAAATATGTCCGTCAGGCCCCTTCCCTTGAGATATATCTGCAAATATCTCGGAAACGAAGCGAGCTATGGCAAAATGTTAAGAGACCTTTTTTCAGGAGAATTAAGTTTCCTACTTTTTATGTTCTATGATATTTTTTGATCAGATGCGTAGTTCTCGAGATATATCAAGATATTTAAAAGTTCCGAAGCCGCACCAACATAATAGAGATACAGAAACACCGTGGCCCCTTTCTTTGAGATAACTCTGCACTATTGCGCGCTGCAAATGCCACTTCCAGCTTAGCTGTGCAGAAGAAGAACAACAAGAAGAAGAAATATCTCGAAATATGTCCGTCAGGCCCCTTCCCTTGAGATATATCTGCAAATATCTCGGAAAGGAAGCGAGCTATGGCAAAATGTTAAGAGACCTTTTTTGTCGAGAATTATGTTTCCTACAATTTATGTTCTATGATATTTTTTGATCAGAAGCGTAGTGGTCGAGATATATCGAGATATTTAAAAGTTCCGAAGCCGCACCAACATAATAGAGATACAGAAACACCGTGGCCCCTTTCTTTGAGATAACTCTGCACTATTGCGAGCTGGAAATGCCACTTCCAGTTTAGCTGTGCAGAAGAAGAACAACAAGAAGAAGAAATATCTCGAAATATGTTCGTTAGGCCCCTTCCCTTGAGATAAATCTGCAAATATCTCGGAAACGAAGCGAGCTATGGCAAAATGTTAAGAGACCTTTTTTGTAGAGAATTAAGTTTCCTACTTTTTATGTTCTATGATATTTTTTGATCAGATGCGTAGTTCTCGAGATATATCAACATATTTAAAAGTTCCGAAGCCGCACCAACATAATAGAGATACAGAAACACCGTGGCCCCTTTCTTTGAGATAACTCTGCACTATTGCGCGCTGCAAATGCCACTTCCAGCTTAGCTGTGCAGAAGAAGAACAACAAGAAGAAGAAATATCTCGAAATATGTCCGTCAGGCCCCTTCCCTTGAGATGAATCTGCAAATATCTCGGAAACGAAGCGAGCTATGGCAAAATGTTAAGAGACCTTTTTTGTAGAGAATTAAGTTTCCTACTTTTTATGTTGTGTGATATTTTTTGATCAGATGCGTAGTTCTCGAGATATATCAAGATATTTAAAAGTTCCGAAGCCGCACCAACATAATAGGGATACAGAAACACCGTGGCCCCTTTCTTTGAGATAACTCTGCACTAGTGCGAGCCGCAAATGCCACTTCCAGCTTAGCTGTGCAGAAGAAGAACAACAAGAAGAAGAAATATCTCGAAATATGTCCGTCAGGCCCCTTCCCTTGAGATAAATCTGCAAATATCTCGGAAACGAAGCGAGCTATGGCAGAATGTTAAGAGACGTTTTTTGTAGAGAATTATGTTTCCTACAATTTATGTTCTATGATATTTTTTGATCAGAAGCGTAGTTCTCGAGATATATCGAGATATTTAAAAGTTCCGAAGCCGCACCAACATAATAGGGATACAGAAACACCGTGGCCCCTTTCTTTGAGATAACTCTGCACTAGTGCGAGCCGCAAATGCCACTTCCAGCTTAGCTGTGCAGAAGAAGAACAACAAGAAGAAGAAATATCTCGAAATATGTCCGTTAGGCCCCTTCCCTTGAGATAAATCTGCAAATATCTCGGAAACGAAGCGAGCTATGGCAAAATGTTAAGAGACGTTTTTTGTAGAGAATTAAGTTTCCTACTTTTTATGTTCTATGATATTTTTTGATCAGATGCGTAGTTCTCGAGATATATCAAGATATTTAAAAGTTCCGAAGCCGCACCAACATAATAGAGATACAGAAACACCGTGGCCCCTTTCTTTGAGATAACTCTGCACTATTGCGCGCTGCAAATGCCACTTCCAGCTTAGCTGTGCAGAAGAAGAACAACAAGAAGAAGAAATATCTCGAAATATGTCCGTCAGACCCCTTCCCTTGAGATAAATCTGCAAATATCTCGGAAACGAAGCGAGCTATGGCAAAATGTTAAGAGACCTTTTTTGTAGAGAATTAAGTTTCCTACTTTTTGTGTTCTATGATATTTTTTGATCAGATGCGCAGTTCTCGAGATATATCCAGATATTTAAAAGTTCC
This sequence comes from Osmia lignaria lignaria, assembly GCF_051020975.1. Lineage (NCBI taxonomy): Eukaryota > Metazoa > Arthropoda > Insecta > Hymenoptera > Megachilidae > Osmia > Osmia lignaria. Next base: position 30,453,536 of record NW_027478158.1, on the reverse strand, counting down.
GAAGCGGCACCAACATAATAGAGATACAGACACACCGTGGCCCCTTTCTTTGAGGTAACTCTGCACTATTGCGAGCTGCAAATGCCACTTCCAGCTTAGCTGTGCAGAAGAAGAACAACAAGAAGAAGGAATATCTCGAAATATGTCCGTCAGGCCCCATCCCTTGAGATAAATCTGCAAATATCTCGGAAACCAAGCGAGCTATGGCAAAATGTGAAGCGACCTTATTTGTAGAGAATTAAGTTTCCTACTTTTTATGTTCTACGATATTTTTTGATCAGATGCGTAGTTCTCGAGATATATCAAGATATTTAAAAGTTCCGAAGCCGCACCAACATAATAGAGATACAGAAACACCGTGGCCCCTTTCTTTGAGATAACTCTGCACTATTGCGAGCTGCAAATGCCACTTCCAGCTTAGCTGTGCAGAAGGAGAACAACAAGAAGAAGAAATATCTCGAAATATGTCCGTCAGGCCCCTTCCCTTGAGATAAATCTGCAAATATCTCGGAAACGAAGCGAGCTATGGCAAAATGTTAAGAGACCTTTTTTGTAGAGAATTATGTTTCCTACAATTTACGTTCTCTGATATTTTTTGATCAGAAGCGTAGTTTTCGAGATATATCGAGATATTTAAAAGTTCCGAGGCCGCACCAACATAATAGAGATACAGAAACACCGTGGCCCCTTTCTTTGAGATAACTCTGCACTAGTGCGAGCCGCAAATGCCGCTTCCAGCTTAGCTGTGCAGAAGAAGAACAACAAGAAGAAGAAATATCTCGAAATATGTCCGTCAGGCCCCTTCCCTCGAGATAAATCTGCAAATATCTCGGAAACGAAGCGAGCTATGGCAAAATGATAAGAGACCTTTTTTGTAGAGAATTAAGTTTCCTACAATTTATGTTCTATGATATTTTTTGATCAGAAGCGTAGTTTTCGAGATATATCGAGATATTTAAAAGTTCCAAAGCCGCACCAACATCATAGAGATACAGAAACACCGTGGCCCCTTTCTTTGAGATAACTCTGCACTATTGCGAGCTGGAAATGCCACTTCCAGTTTAGCTGTGCAGAAGAAGAACAACAAGAAGAAGAAATATCTCGAAATATGTCCGTTAGGCCCCTTCCCTTGAGATAAATCTGCAAATATCTCGGAAACGGAGAGAGCTATGGCAAAATGTTAAGAGACCTTTTTTGTAGAGAATTATGTTTCCTACAATTTATGTTCTATGATATTTTTTGATCAGAAGCGTAGTTCTCGAGATATATCGAGATATTTAAAAGTTCCGAAGCCGCACCAACATAATAGGGATACAGAAACACCGTGGCCCCTTTCTTTGAGATAACTCTGCACTAGTGCGAGCCGCAAATGCCACTTCCAGTTTAGCTGTGCAGAAGAAGAACAACAAGAGGAAGAAATATCTCGAAATATGTCCGTTAGGCCCCTTCCCTTGAGATAAATCTGCAAATATCTCGGAAACGAAGCGAGCTATGGCAAAATGTTAAGAGACCTTTTTTGTAGAGAATTAAGTTTCCTACTTTTTATGTTCTATGATATTTTTTGATCAGATGCGTAGTTCTCGAGATATATCAAGATATTCAAAAGTTCCGAAGCCGCACCAACATAATAGAGATACAGAAACACCGTGGCCCCTCTCTTTGAGATAACTCTGCACTATTCCGAGCTGTAAATGCCACTTCCAGCTTAGCTGTGCAGAAGAAGAACAACAAAAAGAAGAAATATCTCGAAATATGTCCGTCAGGCCCCTTCCCTTGAGATATATCTGCAAATATCTCGGAAACGAAGCGAGCTATGGCAAAATGTTAAGAGACCTTTTTTGTAGAGAATTATGTTTCCTACAATTTATGTTCTATGATATTTTTTGATCAGAAGCGTAGTTCTCGAGATATATCGAGATATTTAAAAGTTCCGAAGCCGCACCAACATAATAGGGATACAGAAACACCGTGGCCCCTTTCTTTGAGATAACTCTGCACTAGTGCGAGCCGCAAATGCCACTTCCAGCTTAGCTGTGCAGAAGAAGAACAACAAGAAGAAGAAATATCTCGAAATATGTCCGTCAGGCCCCTTCCCTTGAGATATATCTGCAAATATCTCGGAAACGAAGCGAGCTATGGCAGAATGTTAAGAGACGTTTTTTGTAGAGAATTATATTTCCTACAATTTATGTTCTATGATATTTTTTGAGCAGAAGCGTAGTTCTCGAGATATATCGAGATATTTAAAAGTTCCGAAGCCGCACCAACATAATAGGGATACAGAAACACCGTGGCCCCTTTCTTTGAGATAACTCTGCACTAGTGCGAGCCGCAAATGCCACTTCCAGCTTAGCTGTGCAGAAAAAGAACAACAAGAAGAAGAAATATCTCGAAATATGTCCGTCAGGCCCCTTCCCTTGAGATAAATCTGCAAATATCTCGGAAACGAAGAGAGCTATGGCAAAATGTTAAGAGACCTTTTTTGTAGAGAATTAAGTTTCCTACTTTTCATGTTCTATGATATTTTTTGATCAGATGCGTAGTTCTCGAGATATATCAAGATATTTAAAAGTTCCGAAGCCGCACCAACATAATAGAGATACAGAAACACCGTGGCCCCTTTCTTTGAGATAACTCTGCACTATTGCGCGCTGCAAATGCCACTTCCAGCTTAGCTGTGCAGAAGAAGATCAACAAGAAGAAGAAATATCTCGAAATATGTCCGTCAGGCCCCTTCCCTTGAGATATATCTGCAAATATCTCGGAAACGAAGCGAGCTATGGCAAAATGTTAAGAGACCTTTTTGGTAGAGAATTATGTTTCCTACAATTTATGTTCTATGATATTTTTTGATCAGAAGCGTAGTTTTCGAGATATATCGAGATATTTAAAAGTTCCGAAGCCGCACCAACATAATAGAGATACAGAAACACCGTGGCCCCTTTCTTTGAGATAACTGTGCACTAGTGCGAGCCGCAAATGCCACTTCCAGCTTAGCTGTGCAGAAGAAGAACAACAAGAAGAAGAAATATCTCGAAATATGTCCGTCAGGCCCCTTCCCTTGAGATATATCTGCAAATATCTCGGAAACGAAGCGAGCTATGGCAAAATGTTAAGAGACCTTTTTTCTGGAGAATTAAGTTTCCTACTTTTTATGTTCTATGATATTTTTTGATCAGATGCGTAGTTCTCGAGATATATCAAGATATTTAAAAGTTCCGAAGCCGCACCAACATAATAGAGATACAGAAACACCGTGGCCCCTTTCTTTGAGATAACTCTGCACTATTGCGCGCTGCAAATGCCACTTCCAGCTTAGCTGTGCAGAAGAAGAACAACAAGAAGAAGAAATATCTCGAAATATGTCCGTCAGGCCCCTTCCCTTGAGATATATCTGCAAATATCTCGGAAAGGAAGCGAGCTATGGCAAAATGTTAAGAGACCTTTTTTGTCGAGAATTATGTTTCCTACAATTTATGTTCTATGATATTTTTTGATCAGAAGCGTAGTGGTCGAGATATATCGAGATATTTAAAAGTTCCGAAGCCGCACCAACATAATAGAGATACAGAAACACCGTGGCCCCTTTCTTTGAGATAACTCTGCACTATTGCGAGCTGGAAATGCCACTTCCAGTTTAGCTGTGCAGAAGAAGAACAACAAGAAGAAGAAATATCTCGAAATATGTTCGTTAGGCCCCTTCCCTTGAGATAAATCTGCAAATATCTCGGAAACGAAGCGAGCTATGGCAAAATGTTAAGAGACCTTTTTTGTAGAGAATTAAGTTTCCTACTTTTTATGTTCTATGATATTTTTTGATCAGATGCGTAGTTCTCGAGATATATCAACATATTTAAAAGTTCCGAAGCCGCACCAACATAATAGAGATACAGAAACACCGTGGCCCCTTTCTTTGAGATAACTCTGCACTATTGCGCGCTGCAAATGCCACTTCCAGCTTAGCTGTGCAGAAGAAGAACAACAAGAAGAAGAAATATCTCGAAATATGTCCGTCAGGCCCCTTCCCTTGAGATAAATCTGCAAATATCTCGGAAACGAAGCGAGCTATGGCAAAATGTTAAGAGACCTTTTTTGTAGAGAATTAAGTTTCCTACTTTTTATGTTGTATGATATTTTTTGATCAGATGCGTAGTTCTCGAGATATATCAAGATATTTAAAAGTTCCGAAGCCGCACCAACATAATAGGGATACAGAAACACCGTGGCCCCTTTCTTTGAGATAACTCTGCACTAGTGCGAGCCGCAAATGCCACTTCCAGCTTAGCTGTGCAGAAGAAGAACAACAAGAAGAAGAAATATCTCGAAATATGTCCGTCAGGCCCCTTCCCTTGAGATAAATCTGCAAATATCTCGGAAACGAAGCGAGCTATGGCAGAATGTTAAGAGACGTTTTTTGTAGAGAATTATATTTCCTACAATTTATGTTCTATGATATTTTTTGAGCAGAAGCGTAGTTCTCGAGATATATCGAGATATTTAAAAGTTCCGAAGCCGCACCAACATAATAGGGATACAGAAACACCGTGGCCCCTTTCTTTGAGATAACTCTGCACTAGTGCGAGCCGCAAATGCCACTTCCAGCTTAGCTGTGCAGAAAAAGAACAACAAGAAGAAGAAATATCTCGAAATATGTCCGTCAGGCCCCTTCCCTTGAGATAAATCTGCAAATATCTCGGAAACGAAGAGAGCTATGGCAAAATGTTAAGAGACCTTTTTTGTAGAGAATTAAGTTTCCTACTTTTCATGTTCTATGATATTTTTTGATCAGATGCGTAGTTCTCGAGATATATCAAGATATTTAAAAGTTCCGAAGCCGCACCAACATAATAGAGATACAGAAACACCGTGGCCCCTTTCTTTGAGATAACTCTGCACTATTGCGCGCTGCAAATGCCACTTCCAGCTTAGCTGTGCAGAAGAAGATCAACAAGAAGAAGAAATATCTCGAAATATGTCCGTCAGGCCCCTTCCCTTGAGATATATCTGCAAATATCTCGGAAACGAAGCGAGCTATGGCAAAATGTTAAGAGACCTTTTTGGTAGAGAATTATGTTTCCTACAATTTATGTTCTATGATATTTTTTGATCAGAAGCGTAGTTTTCGAGATATATCGAGATATTTAAAAGTTCCGAAGCCGCACCAACATAATAGAGATACAGAAACACCGTGGCCCCTTTCTTTGAGATAACTGTGCACTAGTGCGAGCCGCAAATGCCACTTCCAGCTTAGCTGTGCAGAAGAAGAACAACAAGAAGAAGAAATATCTCGAAATATGTCCGTCAGGCCCCTTCCCTTGAGATATATCTGCAAATATCTCGGAAACGAAGCGAGCTATGGCAAAATGTTAAGAGACCTTTTTTCTGGAGAATTAAGTTTCCTACTTTTTATGTTCTATGATATTTTTTGATCAGATGCGTAGTTCTCGAGATATATCAAGATATTTAAAAGTTCCGAAGCCGCACCAACATAATAGAGATACAGAAACACCGTGGCCCCTTTCTTTGAGATAACTCTGCACTATTGCGCGCTGCAAATGCCACTTCCAGCTTAGCTGTGCAGAAGAAGAACAACAAGAAGAAGAAATATCTCGAAATATGTCCGTCAGGCCCCTTCCCTTGAGATATATCTGCAAATATCTCGGAAAGGAAGCGAGCTATGGCAAAATGTTAAGAGACCTTTTTTGTCGAGAATTATGTTTCCTACAATTTATGTTCTATGATATTTTTTGATCAGAAGCGTAGTGGTCGAGATATATCGAGATATTTAAAAGTTCCGAAGCCGCACCAACATAATAGAGATACAGAAACACCGTGGCCCCTTTCTTTGAGATAACTCTGCACTACTGCGAGCTGGAAATGCCACTTCCAGTTTAGCTGTGCAGAAGAAGAACAACAAGAAGAAGAAATATCTCGAAATATGTTCGTTAGGCCCCTTCCCTTGAGATAAATCTGCAAATATCTCGGAAACGAAGCGAGCTATGGCAAAATGTTAAGAGACCTTTTTTGTAGAGAATTAAGTTTCCTACTTTTTATGTTCTATGATATTTTTTGATCAGATGCGTAGTTCTCGAGATATATCAACATATTTAAAAGTTCCGAAGCCGCACCAACATAATAGAGATACAGAAACACCGTGGCCCCTTTCTTTGAGATAACTCTGCACTATTGCGCGCTGCAAATGCCACTTCCAGCTTAGCTGTGCAGAAGAAGAACAACAAGAAGAAGAAATATCTCGAAATATGTCCGTCAGGCCCCTTCCCTTGAGATAAATCTGCAAATATCTCGGAAACGAAGCGAGCTATGGCAAAATGTTAAGAGACCTTTTTTGTAGAGAATTAAGTTTCCTACTTTTTATGTTGTATGATATTTTTTGATCAGATGCGTAGTTCTCGAGATATATCAAGATATTTAAAAGTTCCGAAGCCGCACCAACATAATAGGGATACAGAAACACCGTGGCCCCTTTCTTTGAGATAACTCTGCACTAGTGCGAGCCGCAAATGCCACTTCCAGCTTAGCTGTGCAGAAGAAGAACAACAAGAAGAAGAAATATCTCGAAATATGTCCGTCAGGCCCCTTCCCTTGAGATAAATCTGCAAATATCTCGGAAACGAAGCGAGCTATGGCAGAATGTTAAGAGACGTTTTTTGTAGAGAATTATGTTTCCTACAATTTATGTTCTATGATATTTTTTGATCAGAAGCGTAGTTCTCGAGATATATCGAGATATTTAAAAGTTCCGAAGCCGCACCAACATAATAGGGATACAGAAACACCGTGGCCCCTTTCTTTGAGATAACTCTGCACTAGTGCGAGCCGCAAATGCCACTTCCAGCTTAGCTGTGCAGAAGAAGAACAACAAGAAGAAGAAATATCTCGAAATATGTCCGTTAGGCCCCTTCCCTTGAGATAAATCTGCAAATATCTCGGAAACGAAGCGAGCTATGGCAAAATGTTAAGAGACGTTTTTTGTAGAGAATTAAGTTTCCTACTTTTTATGTTCTATGATATTTTTTGATCAGATGCGTAGTTCTCGAGATATATCAAGATATTTAAAAGTTCCGAAGCCGCACCAACATAATAGAGATACAGAAACACCGTGGCCCCTTTCTTTGAGATAACTCTGCACTATTGCGCGCTGCAAATGCCACTTCCAGCTTAGCTGTGCAGAAGAAGAACAACACGAAGAAGAAATATCTCGAAATATGTCCGTCAGACCCCTTCCCTTGAGATAAATCTGCAAATATCTCGGAAACGAAGCGAGCTATGGCAAAATGTTAAGAGACCTTTTTTGTAGAGAATTAAGTTTCCTACTTTTTGTGTTCTATGATATTTTTTGATCAGATGCGCAGTTCTCGAGATATATCCAGATATTTAAAAGTTCCGAAGCGGCACCAACATAATAGAGATACAGACACACCGTGGCCCCTTTCTTTGAGGTAACTCTGCACTATTGCGAGCTGCAAATGCCACTTCCAGCTTAGCTGTGCAGAAGAAGAACAACAAGAAGAAGGAATATCTCGAAATATGTCCGTCAGGCCCCATCCCTTGAGATAAATCTGCAAATATCTCGGAAACCAAGCGAGCTATGGCAAAATGTGAAGCGACCTTATTTGTAGAGAATTAAGTTTCCTACTTTTTATGTTCTACGATATTTTTTGATCAGATGCGTAGTTCTCGAGATATATCAAGATATTTAAAAGTTCCGAAGCCGCACCAACATAATAGGGATACAGAAACACCGTGGCCCCTTTCTTTGAGATAACTCTGCACTAGTGCGAGCCGCAAATGCCACTTCCAGCTTAGCTGTGCAGAAGAAGAACAACAAGAAGAAGAAATATCTCGAAATATGTCCGTCAGGCCCCTTCCCTTGAGATATATCTGCAAATATCTCGGAAACGAAGCGAGCTATGGCAAAATGTTAAGAGACCTTTTTTGTAGAGAATTATGTTTCCTACAATTTATGTTCTATGATATTTTTTGATCAGAAGCGTAGTTTTCGAGATATATCGAGATATTTAAAAGTTCCGAAGCCGCACCAACATAATAGAGATACAGAAACACCGTGGCCCCTTTCTTTGAGATAACTGTGCACTAGTGCGAGCCGCAAATGCCACTTCCAGCTTAGCTGTGCAGAAGAAGAACAACAAGAAGAAGAAATATCTCGAAATATGTCCGTCAGGCCCCTTCCCTTGAGATATATCTGCAAATATCTCGGAAAGAAAGCGAGCTATGGCAAAATGTTAAGAGACCTTTTTTGTCGAGAATTATGTTTCCTACAATTTATGTTCTATGATATTTTTTGATCAGAAGCGTAGTGGTCGAGATATATCGAGATATTTAAAAGTTCCGAAGCCGCACCAACATAATAGAGATACAGAAACACCGTGGCCCCTTTCTTTGAGATAACTCTGCACTATTGCGAGCTGGAAATGCCACTTCCAGTTTAGCTGTGCAGAAGAAGAACAACAAGAAGAAGAAATATCTCGAAATATGTTCGTTAGGCCCCTTCCCTTGAGATAAATCTGCAAATATCTCGGAAACGAAGCGAGCTATGGCAGAATGTTAAGAGACGTTTTTTGTAGAGAATTATGTTTCCTACAATTTATGTTCTATGATATTTTTTGATCAGAAGCGTAGTTCTCGAGATATATCGAGATATTTAAAAGTTCCGAAGCCGCACCAACATAATAGGGATACAGAAACACCGTGGCCCCTTTCTTTGAGATAACTCTGCACTAGTGCGAGCCGCAAATGCCACTTCCAGCTTAGCTGTGCAGAAAAAGAACAACAAGAAGAAGAAATATCTCGAAATATGTCCGTCAGGCCCCTTCCCTTGAGATAAATCTGCAAATATCTCGGAAACGAAGAGAGCTATGGCAAAATGTTAAGAGACCTTTTTTGTAGAGAATTAAGTTTCCTACTTTCCATGTTCTATGATATTTTCTGATCAGAAGCGTAGTTCTCGAGATATATCGAGATATTTAAAAGTTCCGAAGCCGCACCAACATAATAGGGATACAGAAACACCGTGGCCCCTTTCTTTGAGATAACTCTGCACTAGTGCGAGCCGCAAATGCCACTTCCAGCTTAGCTGTGCAGAAGAAGAACAACAAGAAGAAGAAATATCTCGAAATATGTCCGTCAGGCCCCTTCCCTTGAGATATATCTGCAAATATCTCGGAAACGAAGCGAGCTATGGCAAAATGTTAAGAGACCTTTTTTGTAGAGAATTATGTTTCCTACAATTTATGTTCTATGATATTTTTTGATCAGAAGCGTAGTTTTCGAGATATATCGAGATATTTAAAAGTTCCGAAGCCGCACCAACATAATAGAGATACAGAAACACCGTGGCCCCTTTCTTTGAGATAACTGTGCACTAGTGCGAGCCGCAAATGCCACTTCCAGCTTAGCTGTGCAGAAGAAGAACAACAAGAAGAAGAAATATCTCGAAATATGTCCGTCAGGCCCCTTCCCTTGAGATATATCTGCAAATATCTCGGAAACGAAGCGAGCTATGGCAAAATGTTAAGAGACCTTTTTTCTGGAGAATTATGTTTCCTACTTTTTATGTTCTATGATATTTTTTGTTCAGATGCGTAGTTCTCGAGATATATCAAGATATTTAAAAGTTCCGAAGCCGCACCAACATAATAGAGATACAGAAACACCGTGGCCCCTTTCTTTGAGATAACTCTGCACTATTGCGCGCTGCAAATGCCACTTCCAGCTTAGCTGTGCAGAAGAAGAACAACAAGAAGAAGAAATATCTCGAAATATGTCCGTCAGGCCCCTTCCCTTGAGATATATCTGCAAATATCTCGGAAACGAAGCGAGCTATGGCAAAATGTTAAGAGACCTTTTTTGTAGAGAATTATGTTTCCTACAATTTATGTTCTATGATATTTTTTGATCAGAAGCGTAGTTTTCGAGATATATCGAGATATTTAAAAGTTCCGAAGCCGCACCAACATAATAGAGATACAGAAACACCGTGGCCCCTTTGTTTGAGATAACTGTGCACTAGTGCGAGCCGCAAATGCCACTTCCAGCTTAGCTGTGCAGAAGAAGAACAACAAGAAGAAGAAATATCTCGAAATATGTCCGTCAGGCCCCTTCCCTTGAGATATATCTGCAAATATCTCGGAAACGAAGCGAGCTATGGCAAAATGTTAAGAGACCTTTTTTGTAGAGAATTAAGTTTCCTACTTTTTATGTTCTATGATATTTTTTGATCAGAAGCGTAGTTTTCGAGATATATCGAGATATTTAAAAGTTCCGAAGCCGCACCAACATAATAGAGATACAGAAACACCGTGGCCCCTTTCTTTGAGATAACTGTGCACTAGTGCGAGCCGCAAATGCCACTTCCAGCTTAGCTGTGCAGAAGAAGAACAACAAGAAGAAGAAATATCTCGAAATATGTCCGTCAGGCCCCTTCCCTTGAGATATATCTGCAAATATCTCGGAAACGAAGCGAGCTATGGCAAAATGTTAAGAGACCTTTTTTCTGGAGAATTAAGTTTCCTACTTTTTATGTTCTATGATATTTTTTGATCAGATGCGTAGTTCTCGAGATATATCAAGATATTTAAAAGTTCCGAAGCCGCACCAACATAATAGAGATACAGAAACACCGTGGCCCCTTTCTTTGAGATAACTCTGCACTATTGCGCGCTGCAAATGCCACTTCCAGCTTAGCTGTGCAGAAGAAGAACAACAAGAAGAAGAAATATCTCGAAATATGTCCGTCAGGCCCCTTCCCTTGAGATATATCTGCAAATATCTCGGAAAGGAAGCGAGCTATGGCAAAATGTTAAGAGACCTTTTTTGTCGAGAATTATGTTTCCTACAATTTATGTTCTATGATATTTTTTGATCAGAAGCGTAGTGGTCGAGATATATCGAGATATTTAAAAGTTCCGAAGCCGCACCAACATAATAGAGATACAGAAACACCGTGGCCCCTTTCTTTGAGATAACTCTGCACTATTGCGAGCTGGAAATGCCACTTCCAGTTTAGCTGTGCAGAAGAAGAACAACAAGAAGAAGAAATATCTCGAAATATGTTCGTTAGGCCCCTTCCCTTGAGATAAATCTGCAAATATCTCGGAAACGAAGCGAGCTATGGCAAAATGTTAAGAGACCTTTTTTGTAGAGAATTAAGTTTCCTACTTTTTATGTTCTATGATATTTTTTGATCAGATGCGTAGTTCTCGAGATATATCAACATATTTAAAAGTTCCGAAGCCGCACCAACATAATAGAGATACAGAAACACCGTGGCCCCTTTCTTTGAGATAACTCTGCACTATTGCGCGCTGCAAATGCCACTTCCAGCTTAGCTGTGCAGAAGAAGAACAACAAGAAGAAGAAATATCTCGAAATATGTCCGTCAGGCCCCTTCCCTTGAGATAAATCTGCAAATATCTCGGAAACGAAGCGAGCTATGGCAAAATGTTAAGAGACCTTTTTTGTAGAGAATTAAGTTTCCTACTTTTTATGTTGTATGATATTTTTTGATCAGATGCGTAGTTCTCGAGATATATCAAGATATTTAAAAGTTCCGAAGCCGCACCAACATAATAGGGATACAGAAACACCGTGGCCCCTTTCTTTGAGATAACTCTGCACTAGTGCGAGCCGCAAATGCCACTTCCAGCTTAGCTGTGCAGAAGAAGAACAACAAGAAGAAGAAATATCTCGAAATATGTCCGTCAGGCCCCTTCCCTTGAGATAAATCTGCAAATATCTCGGAAACGAAGCGAGCTATGGCAGAATGTTAAGAGACGTTTTTTGTAGAGAATTATGTTTCCTACAATTTATGTTCTATGATATTTTTTGATCAGAAGCGTAGTTCTCGAGATATATCGAGATATTTAAAAGTTCCGAAGCCGCACCAACATAATAGGGATACAGAAACACCGTGGCCCCTTTCTTTGAGATAACTCTGCACTAGTGCGAGCCGCAAATGCCACTTCCAGCTTAGCTGTGCAGAAGAAGAACAACAAGAAGAAGAAATATCTCGAAATATGTTCGTTAGGCCCCTTCCCTTGAGATAAATCTGCAAATATCTCGGAAACGAAGCGAGCTATGGCAGAATGTTAAGAGACGTTTTTTGTAGAGAATTATGTTTCCTACAATTTATGTTCTATGATATTTTTTGATCAGAAGCGTAGTTCTCGAGATATATCGAGATATTTAAAAGTTCCGAAGCCGCACCAACATAATAGGGATACAGAAACACCGTGGCCCCTTTCTTTGAGATAACTCTGCACTAGTGCGAGCCGCAAATGCCACTTCCAGCTTAGCTGTGCAGAAAAAGAACAACAAGAAGAAGAAATATCTCGAAATATGTCCGTCAGGCCCCTTCCCTTGAGATAAATCTGCAAATATCTCGGAAACGAAGAGAGCTATGGCAAAATGTTAAGAGACCTTTTTTGTAGAGAATTAAGTTTCCTACTTTCCATGTTCTATGATATTTTCTGATCAGAAGCGTAGTTCTCGAGATATATCGAGATATTTAAAAGTTCCGAAGCCGCACCAACATAATAGGGATACAGAAACACCGTGGCCCCTTTCTTTGAGATAACTCTGCACTAGTGCGAGCCGCAAATGCCACTTCCAGCTTAGCTGTGCAGAAGAAGAACAACAAGAAGAAGAAATATCTCGAAATATGTCCGTCAGGCCCCTTCCCTTGAGATATATCTGCAAATATCTCGGAAACGAAGCGAGCTATGGCAAAATGTTAAGAGACCTTTTTTGTAGAGAATTATGTTTCCTACAATTTATGTTCTATGATATTTTTTGATCAGATGCGTAGTTCTCGAGATATATCGAGATATTTAAAAGTTCCGAAGCCGCACCAACATAATAGGGATACAGAAACACCGTGGCCCCTTTCTTTGAGATAACTCTGCACTAGTGCGAGCCGCAAATGCCACTTCCAGCTTAGCTGTGCAGAAGAAGAACAACAAGAAGAAGAAATATCTCGAAATATGTCCGTTAGGCCCCTTCCCTTGAGATAAATCTGCAAATATCTCGGAAACGAAGCGAGCTATGGCAAAATGTTAAGAGACGTTTTTTGTAGAGAATTAAGTTTCCTACTTTTTATGTTCTATGATATTTTTTAATCAGATGCGTAGTTCTCGAGATATATCAAGATATTTAAAAGTTCCGAAGCCGCACCAACATAATAGAGATACAGAAACACCGTGGCCCCTTTCTTTGAGATAACTCTGCACTATTGCGCGCTGCAAATGCCACTTCCAGCTTAGCTGTGCAGAAGAAGAACAACAAGAAGAAGAAATATCTCGAAATATGTCCGTCAGGCCCCTTCCCTTGAGATATATCTGCAAATATCTCGGAAAGGAAGCGAGCTATGGCAAAATGTTGAGAGACCTTTTTTGTCGAGAATTATGTTTCCTACAATTTATGTTCTATGATATTTTTTGATCAGAAGCGTAGTGGTCGAGATATATCGAGATATTTAAAAGTTCCGAAGCCGCACCAACATAATAGAGATACAGAAACACCGTGGCCCCCTTCTTTGAGATAACTCTGCACTATTGCGAGCTGGAAATGCCACTTCCAGTTTAGCTGTGCAGAAGAAGAACAACAAGAAGAAGAAATATCTCGAAATATGTTCGTTAGGCCCCTTCCCTTGAGATAAATCTGCAAATATCTCGGAAACGAAGCGAGCTATGGCAAAATATTAAGAGACCTTTTTTGTAGAGAATTAAGTTTCCTACTTTTTATGTTCTATGATATTTTTTGATCAGATGCGTAGTTCTCGAGATATATCAAGATATTTAAAAGTTCCGAAGCCGCACCAACATAATAGAGATACAGAAACACCGTGGCCCCTTTCTTTGAGATAACTCTGCACTATTGCGCGCTGCAAATGCCACTTCCAGCTTAGCTGTGCAGAAGAAGAACAACAAGAAGAAGAAATATCTCGAAATATGTCCGTCAGGCCCCTTCCCTTGAGATAAATCTGCAAATATCTCGGAAACGAAGCGAGCTATGGCAAAATGTTAAGAGACCTTTTTTGTAGAGAATTAAGTTTCCTACTTTTTATGTTGTATGATATTTTTTGATCAGATGCGTAGTTCTCGAGATATATCAAGATATTTAAAAGTTCCGAAGCCGCACCAACATAATAGAGATACAGAAACACCGTGGCCCCTTTCTTTGAGATAACTCTGCACTATTGCGAGCTGCAAATGCCACTTCCAGCTTAGCTGTGCAGAGGAAGAACAACAAGAAGAAGAAATATCTCGAAATATGTCCGTCAGGCCCCTTCCCTTGAGATATATCTGCAAATATCTCGGAAACGAAGCGAGCTATGGCAAAATCTTAAGAGACCTTTTTTGTAGAGAATTATGTTTCCTACAATTTATGTTCTATGATATTTTTTGATCAGAAGCGTAGTTCTCGAGATATATCGAGATATTTAAAAGTTCCGAAGCCGCACCAACATAATAGGGATACAGAAACCCCGTGGCCCCTTTCTTTGAGATAACTCTGCACTAGTGCGAGCCGCAAATGCCACTTCCAGCTTAGCTGTGCAGAAGAAGAACAACAAGAAGAAGAAATATCTCGAAATATGTCCGTCAGGCCCCTTCCCTTGAGATAAATCTGCAAATATCTCGGAAACGAAGCGAGCTATGGCAGAATGTTAAGAGACGTTTTTTGTAGAGAATTATGTTTCCTACAATTTATGTTCTATGATATTTTTTGATCAGAAGCGTAGTTCTCGAGATATATCGAGATATTTAAAAGTTCCGAAGCCGCACCAACATAATAGGGATACAGAAACACCGTGGCCCCTTTCTTTGAGATAACTCTGCACTAGTGCGAGCCGCAAATGCCACTTCCAGCTTAGCTGTGCAGAAGAAGAACAACAAGAAGAAGAAATATCTCGAAATATGTCCGTTAGGCCCCTTCCCTTGAGATAAATCTGCAAATATCTCGGAAACGAAGCGAGCTATGGCAAAATGTTAAGAGACGTTTTTTGTAGAGAATTAAGTTTCCTACTTTTTATGTTCTATGATATTTTTTAATCAGATGCGTAGTTCTCGAGATATATCAAGATATTTAAAAGTTCCGAAGCCGCACCAACATAATAGAGATACAGAAACACCGTGGCCCCTTTCTTTGAGATAACTCTGCACTATTGCGCGCTGCAAATGCCACTTCCAGCTTAGCTGTGCAGAAGAAGAACAACAAGAAGAAGAAATATCTCGAAATATGTCCGTCAGACCCCTTCCCTTGAGATAAATCTGCAAATATCTCGGAAACGAAGCGAGCTATGGCAAAATGTTAAGAGACCTTTTTTGTAGAGAATTAAGTTTCCTACTTTTTGTGTTCTATGATATTTTTTGATCAGATGCGCAGTTCTCGAGATATATCAAGATATTTAAAAGTTCCGAAGCCGCACCAACATAATAGAGATACAGACACACCGTGGCCCCTTTCTTTGAGGTAACTCTGCACTATTGCGAGCTGCAAATGCCACTTCCAGCTTAGCTGTGCAGAAGAAGAACAACAAGAAGAAGAAATATCTCGAAATATGTCCGTCAGGCCCCTTCCCTTGAGATAAATCTGCAAATATCTCGGAAACCAAGCGAGCTATGGCAAAATGTGAAGCGACCTTATTTGTAGAGAATTAAGTTTCCTACTTTTTATGTTCTACGATATTTTTTGATCAGATGCGTAGTTCTCGAGATATATCAAGATATTTAAAAGTTCCGAAGCCGCACCAACATAATAGAGATACAGAAACACCGTGGCCCCTTTCTTTGAGATAACTCTGCACTATTGCGAGCTGCAAATGCCACTTCCAGCTTAGCTGTGCAGAAGAAGAACAACAAGAAGAAGAAATATCTCGAAATATGTCCGTCAGACCCCTTCCCTTGAGATAAATCTGCAAATATCTCGGAAACGAAGCGAGCTATGGCAAAATGTTAAGAGACCTTTTTTGTAGAGAATTAAGTATCCTACTTTTTATGGTCTATGATATTTTTCGATCAGAGGCGTAGTTCTCGAGATATATCAAGATATTTAAAAGTTCCGAGGCCGCACCAACATAATAGAGATACAGAAACACCGTGGCCCCCTTCTTTGAGATAACTCTGCACTAGTGCGAGCCGCAAATGCCGCTTCCAGCTTAGCTGTGCAGAAGAAGAACAACAAGAAGAAGAAATATCTCGAAATATGTCCGTCAGGCCCCTTCCCTCGAGATAAATCTGCAAATATCTCGGAAACGAAGCGAGCTATGGCAAAATGATAAGAGACCTTTTTTGTAGAGAATTAAGTTTCCTACTTTTTATGTTCTATGATATTTTTTGATCGGATGCGTAGTTCTCGAGATATATCAAGATATTTAAAAGTTCCGAAGCGGCACCAACATAATAGAGATACAGACACACCGTGGCCCCTTTCTTTGAGGTAACTCTGCACTATTGCGAGCTGCAAATGCCACTTCCAGCTTAGCTGTGCAGAAGAAGAACAACAAGAAGAAGAAATATCTCGAAATATGTCCGTCAGGCCCCTTCCCTTGAGATATATCTGCAAATATCTCGGAAACGAAGCGAGCTATGGCAAAATGTTACGAGACCTTTTTTGTAGAGAATTATGTTTCCTACAATTTAGGTTCTATGATATTTTTTGATCAGAAGCGTAGTTTTCGAGATATATCGAGATATTTAAAAGTTCCGAAGCCGCACCAACATCATAGAGATACAGAAACACCGTGGCCCCTTTCTTTGAGATAACTCTGCACTATTGCGAGCTGGAAATGCCACTTCCAGTTTAGCTGTGCAGAAGAAGAACAACAAGAAGAAGAAATATCTCGAAATATGTCCGTTAGGCCCCTTCCCTTGAGATAAATCTGCAAATATCTCGGAAACGAAGCGAGCTATGGCAAAATGTTAAGAGACCTTTTTTGTAGAGAATTAAGTTTCCTACAATTTCTGTTCTATGATATTTTTTGATCAGAAGCGTAGTTCTCGAGATATATCGAGATATTTAAAAGTTCCGAAGCCGCACCAACATAATAGAGATACAGAAACACCGTGGCCCCTTTCTTTGAGATAACTGTGCACTAGTGCGAGCCGCAAATGCCACTTCCAGCTTAGCTGTGCAGAAGAAGAACAACAAGAAGAAGAAATATCTCGAAATATGTCCGTCAGGCCCCTTCCCTTGAGATATATCTGCAAATATCTCGGAAACGAAGCGAGCTATGGCAAAATGTTAAGAGACCTTTTTTCTGGAGAATTATGTTTCCTACTTTTTATGTTCTATGATATTTTTTGATCAGATGCGTAGTTCTCGAGATATATCAAGATATTTAAAAGTTCCGAAGCCGCACCAACATAATAGAGATACAGAAACACCGTGGCCCCTTTCTTTGAGATAACTCTGCACTATTGCGCGCTGCAAATGCCACTTCCAGCTTAGCTCTGCAGAAGAAGAACAACAAGAAGAAGAAATATCTCGAAATATGTCCGTCAGGCCCCTTCCCTTGAGATATATCTGCAAATATCTCGGAAACGAAGCGAGCTATGGCAAAATGTTAAGAGACCTTTTTTGTAGAGAATTATGTTTCCTACAATCTATGTTCTATGATATTTTTTGATCAGAAGCGTAGTTTTCGAGATATATCGAGATATTTAAAAGTTCCGAAGCCGCACCAACATAATAGAGATACAGAAACACCGTGGCCCCTTTCTTTGAGATAACTCTGCACTATTGCGCGCTGCAAATGCCACTTCCAGCTTAGCTGTGCAGAAGAAGAACAACAAGCAGAAGAAATATCTCGAAATATGTCCGTCAGGCCCCTTCCCTTGAGATAAATCTGCAAATATCTCAGAAACGAAGCGAGCTATGGCAAAATGTTAAGAGACCTTTTTTGTAGAGAATTAAGTTTCCTACTTTTTATGTTGTATGATATTTTTTGATCAGATGCGTAGTTCTCGAGATATATCAAGATATTTAAAAGTTCCGAAGCCGCACCAACATAATAGAGATACAGAAACACCGTGGCCCCTTTCTTTGAGATAACTCTGCACTATTGCGCGCTGCAAATGCCACTTCCAGCTTAGCTGTGCAGAAGAAGAACAACAAGAAGAAGAAATATCTCGAAATATGTCCGTCAGGCCCCTTCCCTTGAGATAAATCTGCAAATATCTCGGAAACGAAGCGAGCTATGGCAAAATGTTAAGAGACCTTTTTTGTAGAGAATTATGTTTCCTACAATTTACGTTCTCTGATATTTTTTGATCAGAAGCGTAGTTTTCGAGATATATCGAGATATTTAAAAGTTCCGAAGCCGCACCAACATAATAGAGATACAGAAACACCGTGGCCCCTTTCTTTGAGATAACTCTGCACTATTGCGACCTGCAAATGCCACTTCCAGCTTAGCTGTGCAGAAGAGGAACAACAAGAAGAAGAAATATCTCGGAATATGTCCGTCAGGCCCCTTCCCTTGAGATAAATCTGCAAATATCTCGGAAACGAAGCGAGCTATGGCAAAATGTTAAGAGACCTTTTTTGTAGAGAATTGAGTTTCCTACTTTTTATGGTCTATGATATTTTTCGATCAGAGGCGTAGTTCTCGAGATATATCAAGATATTTAAAAGTTCCGAGGCCGCACCAACATAATAGAGATACAGAAACACCGTGGCCCCTTTCTTTGAGATAACTCTGCACTAGTGCGAGCCGCAAATGCCGCTTCCAGCTTAGCTGTGCAGAAGAAGAACAACAAGAAGAAGAAATATCTCGAAATATGTCCGTCAGGCCCCTTCCCTCGAGATAAATCTGCAAATATCTCGGAAACGAAGCGAGCTATGGCAAAATGTTAAGAGACCTTTTTTGTAGAGAATTATGTTTCCTACAATTTACGTTCTATGATATTTTTTGATCAGAAGCGTAGTTCTCGAGATATATCGAGATATTTAAAAGTTCCGAAGCCGCACCAACATAATAGGGATACAGAAACACCGTGGCCCCTTTCTTTGAGATAACTCTGCACTAGTTGCGAGCCGCAAATGCCACTTCCAGCTTAGCTGTGCAGAAGAAGAACAACAAGAAGAAGAAATATCTCGAAATATGTCCGTCAGGCCCCTTCCCTTGAGATATATCTGCAAATATCTCGGAAACGAAGCGAGCTATGGCAAAATGTTAAGAGACCTTTTTTGTAGAGAATTATGTTTCCTACAATTTATGTTCTATGATATTTTTTGATCAGAAGCGTAGTTTTCGAGATATATCGAGATATTTAAAAGTTCCGAAGCCGCACCAACATAATAGAGATACAGAAACACCGTGGCCCCTTTCTTTGAGATAACTGTGCACTAGTGCGAGCCGCAAATGCCACTTCCAGCTTAGCTGTGCAGAAGAAGAACAACAAGAAGAAGAAATATCTCGAAATATGTCCGTCAGGCCCCTTCCCTTGAGATATATCTGCAAATATCTCGGAAACGAAGCGAGCTATGGCAAAATGTTAAGAGACCTTTTTTCTGGAGAATTATGTTTCCTACTTTTTATGTTCTATGATATTTTTTGATCAGATGCGTAGTTCTCGAGATATATCAAGATATTTAAAAGTTCTGAAGCCGCACCAACATAATAGAGATACAGAAACACCGTGGCCCCTTTCTTTGAGATAACTCTGCACTATTGCGCGCTGCAAATGCCACTTCCAGCTTAGCTGTGCAGAAGAAGAACAACAAGAAGAAGAAATATCTCGAAATATGTCCGTCAGGCCCCTTCCCTTGAGATATATCTGCAAATATCTCGGAAAGGAAGCGAGCTATGGCAAAATGTTGAGAGACCTTTTTTGTCGAGAATTATGTTTCCTACAATTTATGTTCTATGATATTTTTTGATCAGAAGCGTAGTGGTCGAGATATATCGAGATATTTAAAAGTTCCGAAGCCGCACCAACATAATAGAGATACAGAAACACCGTGGCCCCTTTCTTTGAGATAACTCTGCACTATTGCGAGCTGGAAATGCCACTTCCAGTTTAGCTGTGCAGAAGAAGAACAACAAGAAGAAGAAATATCTCGAAATATGTCCGTCAGGCCCCTTCCCTCGAGATAAATCTGCAAATATCTCGGAAACGAAGCGAGCTATGGCAAAATGTTAAGAGACCTTTTTTGTAGAGAATTATGTTTCCTACAATTTACGTTCTATGATATTTTTTGATCAGAAGCGTAGTTCTCGAGATATATCGAGATATTTAAAAGTTCCGAAGCCGCACCAACATAATAGGGATACAGAAACACCGTGGCCCCTTTCTTTGAGATAACTCTGCACTAGTTGCGAGCCGCAAATGCCACTTCCAGCTTAGCTGTGCAGAAGAAGAACAACAAGAAGAAGAAATATCTCGAAATATGTCCGTCAGGCCCCTTCCCTTGAGATATATCTGCAAATATCTCGGAAACGAAGCGAGCTATGGCAAAATGTTAAGAGACCTTTTTTGTAGAGAATTATGTTTCCTACAATTTATGTTCTATGATATTTTTTGATCAGAAGCGTAGTTTTCGAGATATATCGAGATATTTAAAAGTTCCGAAGCCGCACCAACATAATAGAGATACAGAAACACCGTGGCCCCTTTCTTTGAGATAACTGTGCACTAGTGCGAGCCGCAAATGCCACTTCCAGCTTAGCTGTGCAGAAGAAGAACAACAAGAAGAAGAAATATCTCGAAATATGTCCGTCAGGCCCCTTCCCTCGAGATAAATCTGCAAATATCTCGGAAACGAAGCGAGCTATGGCAAAATGTTAAGAGACCTTTTTTGTAGAGAATTATGTTTCCTACAATTTACGTTCTATGATATTTTTTGATCAGAAGCGTAGTTCTCGAGATATATCGAGATATTTAAAAGTTCCGAAGCCGCACCAACATAATAGGGATACAGAAACACCGTGGCCCCTTTCTTTGAGATAACTCTGCACTAGTTGCGAGCCGCAAATGCCACTTCCAGCTTAGCTGTGCAGAAGAAGAACAACAAGAAGAAGAAATATCTCGAAATATGTCCGTCAGGCCCCTTCCCTTGAGATATATCTGCAAATATCTCGGAAACGAAGCGAGCTATGGCAAAATGTTAAGAGACCTTTTTTGTAGAGAATTATGTTTCCTACAATTTATGTTCTATGATATTTTTTGATCAGAAGCGTAGTTTTCGAGATATATCGAGATATTTAAAAGTTCCGAAGCCGCACCAACATAATAGAGATACAGAAACACCGTGGCCCCTTTCTTTGAGATAACTGTGCACTAGTGCGAGCCGCAAATGCCACTTCCAGCTTAGCTGTGCAGAAGAAGAACAACAAGAAGAAGAAATATCTCGAAATATGTCCGTCAGGCCCCTTCCCTTGAGATATATCTGCAAATATCTCGGAAACGAAGCGAGCTATGGCAAAATGTTAAGAGACCTTTTTTCTGGAGAATTATGTTTCCTACTTTTTATGTTCTATGATATTTTTTGATCAGATGCGTAGTTCTCGAGATATATCAAGATATTTAAAAGTTCCGAAGCCGCACCAACATAATAGAGATACAGACACACCGTGGCCCCTTTCTTTGAGGTAACTCTGCACTATTGCGAGCTGCAAATGCCACTTCCAGCTTAGCTGTGCAGAAGAAGAACAACAAGAAGAAGAAATATCTCGAAATATGTCCGTCAGGCCCCTTCCCTTGAGATAAATCTGCAAATATCTCGGAAACCAAGCGAGCTATGGCAAAATGTGAAGCGACCTTATTTGTAGAGAATTAAGTTTCCTACTTTTTATGTTCTACGATATTTTTTGATCAGATGCGTAGTTCTCGAGATATATCAAGATATTTAAAAGTTCCGAAGCCGCACCAACATAATAGAGATACAGAAACACCGTGGCCCCTTTCTTTGAGATAACTCTGCACTATTGCGAGCTGCAAATGCCACTTCCAGCTTAGCTGTGCAGAAGAAGAACAACAAGAAGAAGAAATATCTCGAAATATGTCCGTCAGGCCCCTTCCCTTGAGATAACTCTGCAAATATCTCGGAAACGAAGCGAGCTATGGCAAAATGTTAAGAGACCTTTTTTGTAGAGAATTATGTTTCCTACAATTTACGTTCTCTGATATTTTTTGATCAGAAGCGTAGTTTTCGAGATATATCGAGATATTTAAAAGTTCCGAAGCCGCACCAACATAATAGAGATACAGAAACACCGTGGCCCCTTTCTTTGAGATAACTCTGCACTATTGCGACCTGCAAATGCCACTTCCAGCTTAGCTGTGCAGAAGAGGAACAACAAGAAGAAGAAATATCTCGGAATATGTCCGTCAGGCCCCTTCCCTTGAGATAAATCTGCAAATATCTCGGAAACGAAGCGAGCTATGGCAAAATGTTAAGAGACCTTTTTTGTAGAGAATTGAGTTTCCTACTTTTTATGGTCTATGATATTTTTCGATCAGAGGCGTAGTTCTCGAGATATATCAAGATATTTAAAAGTTCCGAGGCCGCACCAACATAATAGAGATACAGAAACACCGTGGCCCCTTTCTTTGAGATAACTCTGCACTAGTGCGAGCCGCAAATGCCGCTTCCAGCTTAGCTGTGCAGAAGAAGAACAACAAGAAGAAGAAATATCTCGAAATATGTCCGTCAGGCCCCTTCCCTCGAGATAAATCTGCAAATATCTCGGAAACGAAGCGAGCTATGGCAAAATGATAAGAGACCTTTTTTGTAGAGAATTAAGTTTCCTACTTTTTATGTTCTATGATATTTTTTGATCGGATGCGTAGTTCTCGAGATATATCAAGATATTTAAAAGTTCCGAAGCGGCACCAACATAATAGAGATACAGACACACCGTGGCCCCTTTCTTTGAGGTAACTCTGCACTATTGCGAGCTGCAAATGCCACTTCCAGCTTAGCTGTGCAGAAGAAGAACAACAAGAAGAAGAAATATCTCGAAATATGTCCGTCAGGCCCCTTCCCTTGAGATATATCTGCAAATATCTCGGAAACGAAGCGAGCTATGGCAAAATGTTACGAGACCTTTTTTGTAGAGCATTATGTTTCCTACAATTTATGTTCTATGATATTTTTTGATCAGAAGCGTAGTTTTCGAGATATATCGAGATATTTAAAAGTTCCGAAGCCGCACCAACATCATAGAGATACAGAAACACCGTGGCCCCTTTCTTTGAGATAACTCTGCACTATTGCGAGCTGGAAATGCCACTTCCAGTTTAGCTGTGCAGAAGAAGAACAACAAGAAGAAGAAATATCTCGAAATATGTCCGTTAGGCCCCTTCCCTTGAGATAAATCTGCAAATATCTCGGAAACGAAGCGAGCTATGGCAAAATGTTAAGAGACCTTTTTTGTAGAGAATTAAGTTTCCTACTTTTTATGTTCTATGATATTTTTTGATCAGATGCGTAGTTCTCGAGATATATCAAGATATTTAAAAGTTCCGAAGCCGCACCAACATAATAGAGATACAGAAACACCGTGGCCCCTTTCTTTGAGATAACTCTGCACTATTGCGCGCTGCAAATGCCACTTCCAGCCTAGCTGTGCAGAAGAAGAACAACAAGAAGAAGAAATATCTCGAAATATGTCCGTCAGACCCCTTCCCTTGAGATAAATCTGCAAATATCTCGGAAACGAAGCGAGCTATGGCAAAATGTTAAGAGACCTTTTTTGTAGAGAATTAAGTATCCTACTTTTTATGGTCTATGATATTTTTCGATCAGAGGCGTAGTTCTCGAGATATATCAAGATATTTAAAAGTTCCGAGGCCGCACCAACATAATAGAGATACAGAAACACCGTGGCCCCCTTCTTTGAGATAACTCTGCACTAGTGCGAGCCGCAAATGCCGCTTCCAGCTTAGCTGTGCAGAAGAAGAACAACAAGAAGAAGAAATATCTCGAAATATGTCCGTCAGGCCCCTTCCCTCGAGATAAATCTGCAAATATCTCGGAAACGAAGCGAGCTATGGCAAAATGATAAGAGACCTTTTTTGTAGAGAATTAAGTTTCCTACTTTTCATCTTGTATGATATTTTTTGATCAGATGCGTAGTTCTCGAGATATATCAAGATATTTAAAAGTTCCGAAGCCGCACCAACATAATAGAGATACAGAAACACCGTGGCCCCTCTCTTTGAGATAACTCTGCACTATTGCGAGCTGGAAATGCCACTTCCAGTTTAGCTGTGCAGAAGAAGAACAACAAGAAGAAGAAATATCTCGAAATATGTCCGTTAGGCCCCTTCCCTTGAGATAAATCTGCAAATATCTCGGAAACTAAGCGAGCTATGGCAAAATGTTAAGAGACGTTTTTTGTAGAGAATTATGTTTCCTACAATTTATGTTCTATGATATTTTTTGATCAGAAGCGTAGTTTTCGAGATATATCGAGATATTTAAAAGTTCCGAAGCCGCACCAACATAATAGAGATACAGAAACACCGTGGCCCCTTTCTTTGAGATAACTCTGCACTATTGCGAGCTGCAAATGCCACTTCCAGCTTAGCTGTGCAGAAGAAGAACAACAAGAAGAAGAAATATCTCGAAAAATGTCCGTCAGGCCCCTTCCCTTGAGACAAATCTGCAAATATCTCGGAAACGAAGCGAGCTATGGCAAAATGTTAACAGACGTTTTTTGTAGAGAATTATGTTTCCTACAATTTATGTTCTATGATATTTTTTGATCAGAAGCGTAGTTTTCGAGATATATCGAGATATTTAAAAGTTCCGAAGCCGCACCAACATAATAGAGATACAGAAACACCGTGGCCCCTTTCTTTGAGATAACTCTGCACTAGTGCGAGCCGCAAATGCCACTTCCAGCTTAGCTGTGCAGAAGAAGAACAACAAGAAGAAGAAATATCTCGAAATATGTCCGTCAGGCCCCTTCCCTTGAGATAAAATGTAAATATCTCGGAAACGAAGCGAGCTATGGCAAAATGTTAAGAGACCTTTCTTGTAGAGAATTAAGTTTCCTACTTTTTATCTTGTATGATATTTTTTGATCAGATGCGTAGTTCTCGAGATATATCAAGATATTTAAAAGTTCCGAAGCCGCACCAACATAATAGAGATACAGAAACACCGTGGCCCCTTTCTTTGAGATAACTCTGCACTATTGCGCGCTGCAAATGCCACTTCCAGCTTAGCTGTGCAGAAGAAGAACAACAAGAAGAAGAAATATCTCGAAATATGTCCGTCAGGCCCCTTCCCTTGAGATAAATCTGCAAATATCTCGGAAACGAAGCGAGCTATGGCAAAATGTTAAGAGACCTTTTTTGTAGAGAATTATGTTTCCTACAATTTACGTTCTCTGATATTTTTTGATCAGAAGCGTAGTTTTCGAGATATATCGAGATATTTAAAAGTTCCGAAGCCGCACCAACATAATAGAGATACAGAAACACCGTGGCCCCTTTCTTTGAGATAACTCTGCACTATTGCGACCTGCAAATGCCACTTCCAGCTTAGCTGTGCAGAAGAGGAACAACAAGAAGAAGAAATATCTCGGAATATGTCCGTCAGGCCCCTTCCCTTGAGATAAATCTGCAAATATCTCGGAAACGAAGCGAGCTATGGCAAAATGTTAAGAGACCTTTTTTGTAGAGAATTGAGTTTCCTACTTTTTATGGTCTATGATATTTTTCGATCAGAGGCGTAGTTCTCGAGATATATCAAGATATTTAAAAGTTCCGAGGCCGCACCAACATAATAGAGATACAGAAACACCGTGGCCCCTTTCTTTGAGATAACTCTGCACTAGTGCGAGCCGCAAATGCCGCTTCCAGCTTAGCTGTGCAGAAGAAGAACAACAAGAAGAAGAAATATCTCGAAATATGTCCGTCAGGCCCCTTCCCTCGAGATAAATCTGCAAATATCTCGGAAACGAAGCGAGCTATGGCAAAATGTTAAGAGACCTTTTTTGTAGAGAATTATGTTTCCTACAATTTACGTTCTATGATATTTTTTGATCAGAAGCGTAGTTCTCGAGATATATCGAGATATTTAAAAGTTCCGAAGCCGCACCAACATAATAGGGATACAGAAACACCGTGGCCCCTTTCTTTGAGATAACTCTGCACTAGTTGCGAGCCGCAAATGCCACTTCCAGCTTAGCTGTGCAGAAGAAGAACAACAAGAAGAAGAAATATCTCGAAATATGTCCGTCAGGCCCCTTCCCTTGAGATATATCTGCAAATATCTCGGAAACGAAGCGAGCTATGGCAAAATGTTAAGAGACCTTTTTTGTAGAGAATTATGTTTCCTACAATTTATGTTCTATGATATTTTTTGATCAGAAGCGTAGTTTTCGAGATATATCGAGATATTTAAAAGTTCCGAAGCCGCACCAACATAATAGAGATACAGAAACACCGTGGCCCCTTTCTTTGAGATAACTGTGCACTAGTGCGAGCCGCAAATGCCACTTCCAGCTTAGCTGTGCAGAAGAAGAACAACAAGAAGAAGAAATATCTCGAAATATGTCCGTCAGGCCCCTTCCCTTGAGATATATCTGCAAATATCTCGGAAACGAAGCGAGCTATGGCAAAATGTTAAGAGACCTTTTTTCTGGAGAATTATGTTTCCTACTTTTTATGTTCTATGATATTTTTTGATCAGATGCGTAGTTCTCGAGATATATCAAGATATTTAAAAGTTCTGAAGCCGCACCAACATAATAGAGATACAGAAACACCGTGGCCCCTTTCTTTGAGATAACTCTGCACTATTGCGCGCTGCAAATGCCACTTCCAGCTTAGCTGTGCAGAAGAAGAACAACAAGAAGAAGAAATATCTCGAAATATGTCCGTCAGGCCCCTTCCCTTGAGATATATCTGCAAATATCTCGGAAAGGAAGCGAGCTATGGCAAAATGTTGAGAGACCTTTTTTGTCGAGAATTATGTTTCCTACAATTTATGTTCTATGATATTTTTTGATCAGAAGCGTAGTGGTCGAGATATATCGAGATATTTAAAAGTTCCGAAGCCGCACCAACATAATAGAGATACAGAAACACCGTGGCCCCTTTCTTTGAGATAACTCTGCACTATTGCGAGCTGGAAATGCCACTTCCAGTTTAGCTGTGCAGAAGAAGAACAACAAGAAGAAGAAATATCTCGAAATATGTCCGTCAGGCCCCTTCCCTCGAGATAAATCTGCAAATATCTCGGAAACGAAGCGAGCTATGGCAAAATGTTAAGAGACCTTTTTTGTAGAGAATTATGTTTCCTACAATTTACGTTCTATGATATTTTTTGATCAGAAGCGTAGTTCTCGAGATATATCGAGATATTTAAAAGTTCCGAAGCCGCACCAACATAATAGGGATACAGAAACACCGTGGCCCCTTTCTTTGAGATAACTCTGCACTAGTTGCGAGCCGCAAATGCCACTTCCAGCTTAGCTGTGCAGAAGAAGAACAACAAGAAGAAGAAATATCTCGAAATATGTCCGTCAGGCCCCTTCCCTTGAGATATATCTGCAAATATCTCGGAAACGAAGCGAGCTATGGCAAAATGTTAAGAGACCTTTTTTGTAGAGAATTATGTTTCCTACAATTTATGTTCTATGATATTTTTTGATCAGAAGCGTAGTTTTCGAGATATATCGAGATATTTAAAAGTTCCGAAGCCGCACCAACATAATAGAGATACAGAAACACCGTGGCCCCTTTCTTTGAGATAACTGTGCACTAGTGCGAGCCGCAAATGCCACTTCCAGCTTAGCTGTGCAGAAGAAGAACAACAAGAAGAAGAAATATCTCGAAATATGTCCGTCAGGCCCCTTCCCTCGACATAAATCTGCAAATATCTCGGAAACGAAGCGAGCTATGGCAAAATGTTAAGAGACCTTTTTTGTAGAGAATTATGTTTCCTACAATTTACGTTCTATGATATTTTTTGATCAGAAGCGTAGTTCTCGAGATATATCGAGATATTTAAAAGTTCCGAAGCCGCACCAACATAATAGGGATACAGAAACACCGTGGCCCCTTTCTTTGAGATAACTCTGCACTAGTTGCGAGCCGCAAATGCCACTTCCAGCTTAGCTGTGCAGAAGAAGAACAACAAGAAGAAGAAATATCTCGAAATATGTCCGTCAGGCCCCTTCCCTTGAGATATATCTGCAAATATCTCGGAAACGAAGCGAGCTATGGCAAAATGTTAAGAGACCTTTTTTGTAGAGAATTATGTTTCCTACAATTTATGTTCTATGATATTTTTTGATCAGAAGCGTAGTTTTCGAGATATATCGAGATATTTAAAAGTTCCGAAGCCGCACCAACATAATAGAGATACAGAAACACCGTGGCCCCTTTCTTTGAGATAACTGTGCACTAGTGCGAGCCGCAAATGCCACTTCCAGCTTAGCTGTGCAGAAGAAGAACAACAAGAAGAAGAAATATCTCGAAATATGTCCGTCAGGCCCCTTCCCTTGAGATATATCTGCAAATATCTCGGAAACGAAGCGAGCTATGGCAAAATGTTAAGAGACCTTTTTTCTGGAGAATTATGTTTCCTACTTTTTATGTTCTATGATATTTTTTGATCAGATGCGTAGTTCTCGAGATATATCAAGATATTTAAAAGTTCCGAAGCCGCACCAACATAATAGAGATACAGACACACCGTGGCCCCTTTCTTTGAGGTAACTCTGCACTATTGCGAGCTGCAAATGCCACTTCCAGCTTAGCTGTGCAGAAGAAGAACAACAAGAAGAAGAAATATCTCGAAATATGTCCGTCAGGCCCCTTCCCTTGAGATAAATCTGCAAATATCTCGGAAACCAAGCGAGCTATGGCAAAATGTGAAGCGACCTTATTTGTAGAGAATTAAGTTTCCTACTTTTTATGTTCTACGATATTTTTTGATCAGATGCGTAGTTCTCGAGATATATCAAGATATTTAAAAGTTCCGAAGCCGCACCAACATAATAGAGATACAGAAACACCGTGGCCCCTTTCTTTGAGATAACTCTGCACTATTGCGAGCTGCAAATGCCACTTCCAGCTTAGCTGTGCAGAAGAAGAACAACAAGAAGAAGAAATATCTCGAAATATGTCCGTCAGGCCCCTTCCCTTGAGATAACTCTGCAAATATCTCGGAAACGAAGCGAGCTATGGCAAAATGTTAAGAGACCTTTTTTGTAGAGAATTATGTTTCCTACAATTTACGTTCTCTGATATTTTTTGATCAGAAGCGTAGTTTTCGAGATATATCGAGATATTTAAAAGTTCCGAAGCCGCACCAACATAATAGAGATACAGAAACACCGTGGCCCCTTTCTTTGAGATAACTCTGCACTATTGCGACCTGCAAATGCCACTTCCAGCTTAGCTGTGCAGAAGAGGAACAACAAGAAGAAGAAATATCTCGGAATATGTCCGTCAGGCCCCTTCCCTTGAGATAAATCTGCAAATATCTCGGAAACGAAGCGAGCTATGGCAAAATGTTAAGAGACCTTTTTTGTAGAGAATTGAGTTTCCTACTTTTTATGGTCTATGATATTTTTCGATCAGAGGCGTAGTTCTCGAGATATATCAAGATATTTAAAAGTTCCGAGGCCGCACCAACATAATAGAGATACAGAAACACCGTGGCCCCTTTCTTTGAGATAACTCTGCACTAGTGCGAGCCGCAAATGCCGCTTCCAGCTTAGCTGTGCAGAAGAAGAACAACAAGAAGAAGAAATATCTCGAAATATGTCCGTCAGGCCCCTTCCCTCGAGATAAATCTGCAAATATCTCGGAAACGAAGCGAGCTATGGCAAAATGATAAGAGACCTTTTTTGTAGAGAATTAAGTTTCCTACTTTTTATGTTCTATGATATTTTTTGATCGGATGCGTAGTTCTCGAGATATATCAAGATATTTAAAAGTTCCGAAGCGGCACCAACATAATAGAGATACAGACACACCGTGGCCCCTTTCTTTGAGGTAACTCTGCACTATTGCGAGCTGCAAATGCCACTTCCAGCTTAGCTGTGCAGAAGAAGAACAACAAGAAGAAGAAATATCTCGAAATATGTCCGTCAGGCCCCTTCCCTTGAGATATATCTGCAAATATCTCGGAAACGAAGCGAGCTATGGCAAAATGTTACGAGACCTTTTTTGTAGAGCATTATGTTTCCTACAATTTATGTTCTATGATATTTTTTGATCAGAAGCGTAGTTTTCGAGATATATCGAGATATTTAAAAGTTCCGAAGCCGCACCAACATCATAGAGATACAGAAACACCGTGGCCCCTTTCTTTGAGATAACTCTGCACTATTGCGAGCTGGAAATGCCACTTCCAGTTTAGCTGTGCAGAAGAAGAACAACAAGAAGAAGAAATATCTCGAAATATGTCCGTTAGGCCCCTTCCCTTGAGATAAATCTGCAAATATCTCGGAAACGAAGCGAGCTATGGCAAAATGTTAAGAGACCTTTTTTGTAGAGAATTAAGTTTCCTACTTTTTATGTTCTATGATATTTTTTGATCAGATGCGTAGTTCTCGAGATATATCAAGATATTTAAAAGTTCCGAAGCCGCACCAACATAATAGAGATACAGAAACACCGTGGCCCCTTTCTTTGAGATAACTCTGCACTATTGCGCGCTGCAAATGCCACTTCCAGCCTAGCTGTGCAGAAGAAGAACAACAAGAAGAAGAAATATCTCGAAATATGTCCGTCAGACCCCTTCCCTTGAGATAAATCTGCAAATATCTCGGAAACGAAGCGAGCTATGGCAAAATGTTAAGAGACCTTTTTTGTAGAGAATTAAGTATCCAACTTTTTATGGTCTATGATATTTTTCGATCAGAGGCGTAGTTCTCGAGATATATCAAGATATTTAAAAGTTCCGAGGCCGCACCAACATAATAGAGATACAGAAACACCGTGGCCCCCTTCTTTGAGATAACTCTGCACTAGTGCGAGCCGCAAATGCCGCTTCCAGCTTAGCTGTGCAGAAGAAGAACAACAAGAAGAAGAAATATCTCGAAATATGTCCGTCAGGCCCCTTCCCTCGAGATAAATCTGCAAATATCTCGGAAACGAAGCGAGCTATGGCAAAATGATAAGAGACCTTTTTTGTAGAGAATTAAGTTTCCTACTTTTCATCTTGTATGATATTTTTTGATCAGATGCGTAGTTCTCGAGATATATCAAGATATTTAAAAGTTCCGAAGCCGCACCAACATAATAGAGATACAGAAACACCGTGGCCCCTCTCTTTGAGATAACTCTGCACTATTGCGAGCTGGAAATGCCACTTCCAGTTTAGCTGTGCAGAAGAAGAACAACAAGAAGAAGAAATATCTCGAAATATGTCCGTTAGGCCCCTTCCCTTGAGATAAATCTGCAAATATCTCGGAAACTAAGCGAGCTATGGCAAAATGTTAAGAGACGTTTTTTGTAGAGAATTATGTTTCCTACAATTTATGTTCTATGATATTTTTTGATCAGAAGCGTAGTTTTCGAGATATATCGAGATATTTAAAAGTTCCGAAGCCGCACCAACATAATAGAGATACAGAAACACCGTGGCCCCTTTCTTTGAGATAACTCTGCACTATTGCGAGCTGCAAATGCCACTTCCAGCTTAGCTGTGCAGAAGAAGAACAACAAGAAGAAGAAATATCTCGAAAAATGTCCGTCAGGCCCCTTCCCTTGAGACAAATCTGCAAATATCTCGGAAACGAAGCGAGCTATGGCAAAATGTTAACAGACGTTTTTTGTAGAGAATTATGTTTCCTACAATTTATGTTCTATGATATTTTTTGATCAGAAGCGTAGTTTTCGAGATATATCGAGATATTTAAAAGTTCCGAAGCCGCACCAACATAATAGAGATACAGAAACACCGTGGCCCCTTTCTTTGAGATAACTCTGCACTAGTGCGAGCCGCAAATGCCACTTCCAGCTTAGCTGTGCAGAAGAAGAACAACAAGAAGAAGAAATATCTCGAAATATGTCCGTCAGGCCCCTTCCCTTGAGATAAAATGTAAATATCTCGGAAACGAAGCGAGCTATGGCAAAATGTTAAGAGACCTTTCTTGTAGAGAATTAAGTTTCCTACTTTTTATCTTGTATGATATTTTTTGATCAGATGCGTAGTTCTCGAGATATATCAAGATATTTAAAAGTTCCGAAGCCGCACCAACATAATAGGGATACAGAAACACCGTGGCCCCTTTCTTTGAGATAACTCTGCACTATTGCGAGCTGCAAATGCCACTTCCAGCTTAGCTGTGCAGAAGAAGAACAACAAGAAGAAGAAATATCTCGAAATATGTCCGTCAGGCCCCTTCCCTTGAGATAAATCTGCAAATATCTCGGAAACGAAGCTAGCTATGGCAAAATGTTAAGAGACATTTTTTGTAGAGAATTATGTTTGCTACAATTTATGTTCTATGATATTTTTTGATCAGAAGCGTAGTTTTCGAGATATATCGAGATATTTAAAAGTTCCGAAGCCGCACCAACATAATAGAGATACAGAAACACCGTGGCCCCTTTCTTTGAGATAACTCTGCACTAGTGCGAGCCGCAAATGCCACTTCCAGCTTAGTTGTGCAGAAGAAGAACAACAAGAAGAAGAAATATCTCGAAATATGTCCGTCAGGCCCCTTCCCTTGAGATAAATCTGCAAATATCTCGGAAACTAAGCGAGCTATGGCAAAATGTTAAGAGACCTTTTTTGTAGAGAATTAAGTTTCCTACTTTTTATGTTCTATGATATTTTTTGATCAGATGCGTAGTTCTCGAGATATATCAAGATATTTAAAAGTTCCGAAGCCGCACCAACATAATAGAGATACAGAAACACCGTGGCCCCTTTCTTTGAGATAACTCTGCACTATTGCGAGCTGCAAATGCCACTTCCAGCTTAGCTGTGCAGAAGAAGAACAACAAGAAGAAGAAATATCTCGAAATATGTCCGTCAGGCCCCTTCCCTTGAGATAAATCTGCAAATATCTCGGAAACGAAGCGAGCTATGGCAAAATGTTAAGAGACGTTTTTTGTAGAGAATTATGTTTCCTACAATTTATGTTCTATGATATTTTTTGATCAGAAGCATAGTTTTCGAGATATATCGAGATATTTAAAAGTTCCGAAGCCGCACCAACATAATAGAGATACAGAAAAACCGTGGCCCCTTTCTTTGAGATAACTCTGCACTAGTGCGAGCCGCAAATGCCACTTCCAGCTTAGCTGTGCAGAAGAAGAACAACAAGAAGAAGAAATATCTCGAAATATGTCCGTCAGGCCCCTTCCCTTGAGATAAAATGTAAATATCTCGGAAACGAAGCGAGCTATGGCAAAATGTTAAGAGACCTTTTTTGTAGAGAATTAAGTATCCTACTTTTTATGGTCTATGATATTTTTCGATCAGAGGCGTAGTTCTCGAGATATATCAAGATATTTAAAAGTTCCGAGGCCGCACCAACATAATAGAGATACAGAAACACCGTGGCCCCCTTCTTTGAGATAACTCTGCACTAGTGCGAGCCGCAAATGCCGCTTCCAGCTTAGCTGTGCAGAAGAAGAACAACAAGAAGAAGAAATATCTCGAAATATGTCCGTCAGGCCCCTTCCCTCGAGATAAATCTGCAAATATCTCGGAAACGAAGCGAGCTATGGCAAAATGATAAGAGACCTTTTTTGTAGAGAATTAAGTTTCCTACTTTTCATCTTGTATGATATTTTTTGATCAGATGCGTAGTTCTCGAGATATATCAAGATATTTAAAAGTTCCGAAGCCGCACCAACATAATAGAGATACAGAAACACCGTGGCCCCTCTCTTTGAGATAACTCTGCACTATTGCGAGCTGGAAATGCCACTTCCAGTTTAGCTGTGCAGAAGAAGAACAACAAGAAGAAGAAATATCTCGAAATATGTCCGTTAGGCCCCTTCCCTTGAGATAAATCTGCAAATATCTCGGAAACTAAGCGAGCTATGGCAAAATGTTAAGAGACGTTTTTTGTAGAGAATTATGTTTCCTACAATTTATGTTCTATGATATTTTTTGATCAGAAGCGTAGTTTTCGAGATATATCGAGATATTTAAAAGTTCCGAAGCCGCACCAACATAATAGAGATACAGAAACACCGTGGCCCCTTTCTTTGAGATAACTCTGCACTATTGCGAGCTGCAAATGCCACTTCCAGCTTAGCTGTGCAGAAGAAGAACAACAAGAAGAAGAAATATCTCGAAAAATGTCCGTCAGGCCCCTTCCCTTGAGACAAATCTGCAAATATCTCGGAAACGAAGCGAGCTATGGCAAAATGTTAACAGACGTTTTTTGTAGAGAATTATGTTTCCTACAATTTATGTTCTATGATATTTTTTGATCAGAAGCGTAGTTTTCGAGATATATCGAGATATTTAAAAGTTCCGAAGCCGCACCAACATAATAGAGATACAGAAACACCGTGGCCCCTTTCTTTGAGATAACTCTGCACTAGTGCGAGCCGCAAATGCCACTTCCAGCTTAGCTGTGCAGAAGAAGAACAACAAGAAGAAGAAATATCTCGAAATATGTCCGTCAGGCCCCTTCCCTTGAGATAAAATGTAAATATCTCGGAAACGAAGCGAGCTATGGCAAAATGTTAAGAGACCTTTCTTGTAGAGAATTAAGTTTCCTACTTTTTATCTTGTATGATATTTTTTGATCAGATGCGTAGTTCTCGAGATATATCAAGATATTTAAAAGTTCCGAAGCCGCACCAACATAATAGGGATACAGAAACACCGTGGCCCCTTTCTTTGAGATAACTCTGCACTATTGCGAGCTGCAAATGCCACTTCCAGCTTAGCTGTGCAGAAGAAGAACAACAAGAAGAAGAAATATCTCGAAATATGTCCGTCAGGCCCCTTCCCTTGAGATAAATCTGCAAATATCTCGGAAACGAAGCTAGCTATGGCAAAATGTTAAGAGACATTTTTTGTAGAGAATTATGTTTGCTACAATTTATGTTCTATGATATTTTTTGATCAGAAGCGTAGTTTTCGAGATATATCGAGATATTTAAAAGTTCCGAAGCCGCACCAACATAATAGAGATACAGAAACACCGTGGCCCCTTTCTTTGAGATAACTCTGCACTAGTGCGAGCCGCAAATGCCACTTCCAGCTTAGTTGTGCAGAAGAAGAACAACAAGAAGAAGAAATATCTCGAAATATGTCCGTCAGGCCCCTTCCCTTGAGATAAATCTGCAAATATCTCGGAAACTAAGCGAGCTATGGCAAAATGTTAAGAGACCTTTTTTGTAGAGAATTAAGTTTCCTACTTTTTATGTTCTATGATATTTTTTGATCAGATGCGTAGTTCTCGAGATATATCAAGATATTTAAAAGTTCCGAAGCCGCACCAACATAATAGAGATACAGAAACACCGTGGCCCCTTTCTTTGAGATAACTCTGCACTATTGCGAGCTGCAAATGCCACTTCCAGCTTAGCTGTGCAGAAGAAGAACAACAAGAAGAAGAAATATCTCGAAATATGTCCGTCAGGCCCCTTCCCTTGAGATAAATCTGCAAATATCTCGGAAACGAAGCGAGCTATGGCAAAATGTTAAGAGACGTTTTTTGTAGAGAATTATGTTTCCTACAATTTATGTTCTATGATATTTTTTGATCAGAAGCATAGTTTTCGAGATATATCGAGATATTTAAAAGTTCCGAAGCCGCACCAACATAATAGAGATACAGAAAAACCGTGGCCCCTTTCTTTGAGATAACTCTGCACTAGTGCGAGCCGCAAATGCCACTTCCAGCTTAGCTGTGCAGAAGAAGAACAACAAGAAGAAGAAATATCTCGAAATATGTCCGTCAGGC
Organism: Osmia lignaria lignaria; assembly: GCF_051020975.1. Taxonomy (NCBI): domain Eukaryota; kingdom Metazoa; phylum Arthropoda; class Insecta; order Hymenoptera; family Megachilidae; genus Osmia; species Osmia lignaria. Next base: position 30,417,637 of record NW_027478158.1, on the reverse strand, counting down.
CCCTTCCCTTGAGATAAAATGTAAATATCTCGGAAACGAAGCGAGCTATGGCAAAATGTTAAGAGACCTTTTTTGTAGAGAATTAAGTTTCCTACTTTTTATCTTGTATGATATTTTTTGATCAGATGCCTAGTTCTCGAGATATATCAAGATATTTAAAAGTTCCGAAGCCGCACCAACATAATAGAGATACAGAAACACCGTGGCCCCTTTCTTTGAGATAACTCTGCACTATTGCGAGCTGCAAATGCCACTTCCAGCTTAGCTGTGCAGAAGAAGAACAACAAGAAGAAGAAATATCTCGAAATATGTCCGTCAGGCCCCTTCCCTTGAGATAAATCTGCAAATATCTCGGAAACGAAGCGAGCTATGGCAAAATGTTAAGAGACGTTTTTTGTAGAGAATTATGTTTCCTACAATTTATGTTCTATGATATTTTTTGATCAGAAGCGTAGTTTTCGAGATATATCGAGATATTTAAAAGTTCCGAAGCCGCACCAACATAATAGAGATACAGAAACACCGTGGCCCCTTTCTTTGAGATAACTCTGCACTAGTGCGAGCCGCAAATGCCACTTCCAGCTTAGCTGTGCAGAAGAAGAACAACAAGAAGGAGAAATATCTCGAAATATGTCCGTCAGGCCCCTTCCCTTGAGATAAATCTGCAAATATCTCGGAAACGAAGAGAGCTATGGCAAAATGTTAAGAGACCTTTTTTGTAGAGAACTAGGTTTCGTACTTTTTATGTTCTATGATATTTTTTGATCAGATGCGTAGTTCTCGAGATATATCAAGATATTCAAAAGTTCCGAAGCCGCACCAACATAATAGAGATACAGAAACACCGTGGCCCCTTTCTTTGAGATAACTCTGCACTATTGCGAGCTGCAAATGCCACTTCCAGCTTAGCTGTGCAGTGGAAGAACAACAAGAAGAAGAAATATCTCGAAATATGTCCGTCAGGCCAGTTCCTTTGAGCTGAATCTGCAAATATCTCGGAAACGAAGCGAGCTATGGCAAAATGTTAAGAGACGTTTTTTGTAGAGAATTATGTTTCCTACAATTTATGTTCTATGATATTTTTTGATCAGAAGCGTAGTTCTCGAGATATATCAAGATATTTAAAAGTTCCGAAGCCGCACCAACATAATAGAGATACAGAAACACCGTGGCCCCTTTCTTTGAGATAACTCTGCACTATTGCGAGCTGTAAATGCCACTTCCAGCTTAGCTGTGCAGAAGAAGAACAACAAGAAGAAGAAATATCTCGAAATATGTCCGTCAGGCCCCTTCCCTTGAGATAAATATGCAAATATCTCGGAAACGAAGCGAGCTATGGCAAAATGTTAAGCGACCTTTTTTGTAGAGAATTAAGTTTCCTACTTTTTATGTTCTATGATATTTTTTGATCAGATGCGTAGTTCTCGAGATATATCAAGATATTTAAAAGTTCCGAAGCCGCACCAACATAATAGGGATACAGAAACACCGTGGCCCCTTTCTTTGAGATAACTCTGCACTATTGCGAGCTGCAAATGCCACTTTCAGCTTAGCTGTGCAGAAGAAGAACAACAAGAAGAAGAAATATCTCGAAATATGTCCGTCAGGCCCCTTCCCTTGAGATAAATATGCAAATATCTCGGAAACGAAGAGAGCTATGGCAAAATGTTAAGAGACCTTTTTTGTAGAGAATTAGGTTTCCTACTTTTTATGTTCTATGATATTTTTTGATCAGATGCGTAGTTCTCGAGATATATCAAGATATTTAAAAGTTCCGAAGCCGCACCAACATAATAGAGATACAGAAACACCGTGGCCCCTTTCTTTGAGATAACTCTGCACTATTGCGCGCTGCAAATGCCGCTTCCAGCTTAGCTGTGCAGAAGAAGAACAACAAGAAGAAGAAATATCTCGAAATATGTCCGTCAGGACCCTTCCCTTGAGATAAATCTGCAAATATCTCGGAAACGAAGCGAGCTATTGCAAAACGTTAAGAGACCTTTTTTGTAGAGAATTAAGTTTCCTACTTTTTATGGTGTATGATATTTTTTATCAGAAGCGTAGTTTTCGAGATATATCGAGATATTTAAAAGTTCCGAAGCCGTACCAACATAATAGAGATACAGAAACACCGTGGCCCCTTTCTTTGGGATAACTCTGCACTATTGCGAGCTGCAAATGCCACTTCCAGGTTAGCTGTGCAGAAGAAGAACAACAAGAAGAAGAAATATCTCGAAATATGTCCGTCAGGCCCCTTCCCTTGAGATAAATCTGCAAATATCTCGGAAACGAAGCGAGCTATGGCAAAATGTTTAGAGACCTTTCTTGTAGAGAATTAAGTTTCCTACTTTTTATGTAGTATGATATTTTTTGATCAGATGCGTAGTTCTCGAGATATATCAAGATATTTAAAAGTTCCGAAGCCGCACCAACATAATAGAGATACAGAAACACCGTGGCCCCTTTCTTTGAGATAACTCTGCACTATTGCGCGCTGCAAATGCCACTTCCAGCTTAGCTGTGCAGAAGAAGAACAACAAGAAGAAGAAATATCTCGAAATATGTCCGTCAGGCCCCTTCCCTTGAGATAAATCTGCAAATATCTCGGAAACGAAGCGAGCTATGGCAAAATGTTAAGAGACCTTTTTTGTAGAGAATTAAGTTTCCTACTTTTTATGTTCGATGGTATTTTTTGATCAGATGCGTAGTTCTCGAGATATATCAAGATATTTAAAAGTTCCGAAGCCGCACCAACATAATAGAGATACAGAAACACCGTGGCCCCTTTCTTTGAGATAACTCTGCACTATTGCGAGCTGTAAATGCCACTTCCAGCTTAGCTGTGCAGAAGAAGAACAACAAGAAGAAGAAATATCTCGAAATACGTCCGTCAGGCCCCTTCCCTTGAGATATATCTGCAAATATCTCGGAAACGAAGCGAGCTATGGCAAAATGTTAAGAGACGTTTTTTGTAGAGAATTATGTTTCCTACAATTTATGTTCTATGATATTTTTTGATCAGAAGCGTAGTTCTCGAGATATATCAAGATATTTAAAAGTTCCGAAGCCGCACCAACATAATAGGGATACAGAAACACCGTGGCCCCGTTCTTTGAGATAACTCTGCACTAGTGCGAGCCGCAAATGCCACTTCCAGCTTAGCTGTGCAGAAGAAGAACAACAAGAAGAAGAAATATCTCGAAATATGTCCGTCAGGCCCCTTCCCTTGAGATAAATATGCAAATATCTCGGAAACGAAGCGAGCTATGGCAAAATGTTAAGCGACCTTTTTTGTAGAGAATTAAGTTTCCTAGTTTTTATGTTCTATGATATTTTTTGATCAGATGCGTAGTTCTCGAGATATATCAAGATATTTAAAAGTTCCGAAGCCGCACCAACATAATAGAGATACAGAAACACCGTGGCCCCTTTCTTTGAGATAACTCTGCACTATTGCGAGCTGCTAATGCCACTTTCAGCTTAGATGTACAGAAGAAGAACAACAAGAAGGAGAAATATCTCGAAATATGTCCGTCAGGCCCCTTCCCTTGAGATAAATCTGCAAATATCTCGGAAACGAAGAGAGCTATGGCAAAATGTTAAGAGACCTTTTTTGTAGAGAACTAGGTTTCGTACTTTTTATGTTCTATGATATTTTTTGATCAGATGCGTAGTTCTCGAGATATATCAAGATATTCAAAAGTTCCGAAGCCGCACCAACATAATAGAGATACAGAAACACCGTGGCCCCTTTCTTTGAGATAACTCTGCACTATTGCGAGCTGCAAATGCCACTTCCAGCTTAGCTGTGCAGTGGAAGAACAACAAGAAGAAGAAATATCTCGAAATATGTCCGTCAGGCCAGTTCCTTTGAGCTGAATCTGCAAATATCTCGGAAACGAAGCGAGCTATGGCAAAATGTTAAGAGACGTTTTTTGTAGAGAATTATGTTTCCTACAATTTATGTTCTATGATATTTTTTGATCAGAAGCGTAGTTCTCGAGATATATCAAGATATTTAAAAGTTCCGAAGCCGCACCAACATAATAGGGATACAGAAACACCGTGGCCCCTTTCTTTGAGATAACTCTGCACTATTGCGAGCTGCAAATGCCACTTCCAGCTTAGCTGTGCAGAGGAAGTACAACAAGAAGAAGAAATATCTCGAAATATGTCCGTCAGACCCCTTCCCTTGAGATGAATCTGCAAATATCTCGGAAACGAAGCGAGCTATGGCAAAATGTTAAGAGACCTTTTTTGTAGAGAATTAAGTTTCCTACTTTTTATGTTCTATGATATTTTTTGATCAGATGCGTAGTTCTCGAGATATATCAAGATATTTAAAAGTTCCGAAGCCGCACCAACATAATAGAGATACAGAAACACCGTGGCCCCTTTCTTTGAGATAACTCTGCACTAGTGCGAGCCGCAAATGCCACTTCCAGCTTAGCTGTGCAGAAGAAGAACAACAAGAAGAAGAAATATCTCGAAATATGTCCGTCAGGCCCCTTCCCTTGAGATAAATATGCAAATATCTCGGAAACGAAGCGAGCTATGACAAAATGTTAAGAGACCTTTTTTGTAGAGAATTAAGTTTCCTACTTTTTATGTTCTATAATATTTTTTGATGAGATGCGTAGTTCTCGAGATATATCAAGATATTTAAAAGTTCCGAAGCCGCACCAACATAATAGAGATACAGAAACACCGTGGCCCCTTTCTTTGAGATAACTCTGCACTATTGCGAGCTGCAAATGCCACTTCCAGCTTAGCTGTGCAGAGGAAGAACAACAAGAAGACGAAATATCTCGAAATATGTCCGTCAGGCCAGTTCCTTTGAGCTGAATCTGCAAATATCTCGGAAACGAAGCGAGCTATGGCAAAATGTTAAGAGACGTTTTTTGTAGAGAATTATGTTTCCTACAATTTATGTTCTATGATATTTTTTGATCAGAAGCGTAGTTTTCGAGATATATCGAGATATTTAAAAGTTCCGAAGACGCACCAACATAATAGAGATACAGAAACACCGTGGCCCCTTTCTTTGAGATAACTGTGCACCAGTGCGAGCCGCAAATGCCACTTTCAGCTTAGCTGTGCAGAAGAAGAACAACAAGAAGAAGAAATATCTCGAAATATGTCCGTCAGGCCCCTTCCCTTGAGATAAATCTGCAAATATCTCGGAAACGAAGAGAGCTATGGCAAAATGTTAAGAGACCTTTTTTGTAGAGAATTAAGTTTCCTACTTTTCATGTTGTATGGTATTTTTTGATCAGATGCGTAGTTCTCGAGATATATCAAGATATTTAAAAGTTCCGAAGCCGCACCAACATAATAGAGATACAGAAACACCGTGGCCCCTTTCTTTGAGATAACTCTGCACTATTGCGAGCTGCAAATGCCACTTTCAGCTTAGCTGTACAGAAGAAGAACAACAAGAAGAAGAAATATCTCGAAATATGTCCGTCAGGCCCCTTCCCTTGAGATAAATCTGCAAATATCTCGGAAACGAAGAGAGCTATGGCAAAATGTTGAAAGACCTTTTTTGTAGAGAATTAGGTTTCCTACTTTTTATGTTCTATGATATTTTTTGATCAGATGCGTAGTTCTCGAGATATATCAAGATATTTAAAAGTTCCGAAGCCGCACCAACATAATAGAGATACAGAAACACCGTGGCCCCTTTCTTTGAGATAACTCTGCACTATTGCGAGCTGTAAATGCCACTTCCAGCTTAGCTGTGCAGAAGAAGAACAACAAGAAGAAGAAATATCTCGAAATATGTCCGTCAGGCCCCTTCCCTTGAGATATATCTGCAAATATCTCGGAAACGAAGCGAGCTATGGCAAAATGTTAAGAGACGTTTTTTGTAGAGAATTATGTTTCCTACAATTTATGTTCTATGATATTTTTTGATCAGAAGCGTAGTTCTCGAGATATATCAAGATATTTAAAAGTTCCGAAGCCGCACCAACATAATAGGGATACAGAAACACCGTGGCCCCGTTCTTTGAGATAACTCTGCACTAGTGCGAGCCGCAAATGCCACTTCCAGCTTAGCTGTGCAGAAGAAGAACAACAAGAAGAAGAAATATCTCGAAATATGTCCGTCAGGCCCCTTCCCTTGAGATAAATATGCAAATATCTCGGAAACGAAGCGAGCTATGGCAAAATGTTAAGCGACCTTTTTTGTAAAGAATTAAGTTTCCTACTTTTTATGTTCTATGATATTTTTTGATCAGATGCGTAGTTCTCGAGATATATCAAGATATTTAAAAGTTCCGAAGCCGCACCAACATAATAGAGATACAGAAACACCGTGGCCCCTTTCTTTGAGATAACTCTGCACTATTGCGAGCTGCAAATGCCACTTCCAGCTTAGCTGTGCAGAGGAAGAACAACAAGAAGAAGAAATATCTCGAAATATGTCCGTCAGGCCAGTTCCTTTGAGCTGAATCTGCAAATATCTCGGAAACGAAGCGAGCTATGGCAAAATGTTAAGAGACGTTTTTTGTAGAGAATTATGTTTCCTACAATTTATGTTCTATGATATTTTTTGATCAGAAGCGTAGTTTTCGAGATATATCGAGATATTTAAAAGTTCCGAAGCCGCACCAACATAATAGGGATACAGAAACACCGTGGCCCCTTTCTTTGAGATAACTCTGCACTAGTGCGAGCCGCAAATGCCACTTCCAGCTTAGCTGTGCAGAAGAAGAACAACAAGAAGAAGAAATATCTCGAAATATGTCCGTCAGGCCCCTTCCCTTGAGATAAATATGCAAATATCTCGGAAACGAAGCGAGCTATGGCAAAATGTTAAGCGACCTTTTTTGTAGAGAATTATGTTTCCTACAATTTATGTTCTATGATATTTTTTGATCAGAAGCGTAGTTCTCGAGATATATCAAGATATTTAAAAGTTCCGAAGCCGCACCAACATAATAGAGATACAGAAACACCGTGGCCCCTTTCTTTGAGATAACTCTGCACTATTGCGAGCTGCAAATGCCACTTCCAGCTTAGCTGTGCAGAGGAAGAACAACAAGAAGAAGAAATATCTCGAAATATGTCCGTCAGGCCAGTTCCTTTGAGCTGAATCTGCAAATATCTCGGAAACGAAGCGAGCTATGGCAAAATGTTAAGAGACGTTTTTTGTAGAGAATTATGTTTCCTACAATTTATGTTCTATGATATTTTTTGATCAGAAGCGTAGTTTTCGAGATATATCGAGATATTTAAAAGTTCCGAAGCCGCACCAACATAATAGGGATACAGAAACACCGTGGCCCCTTTCTTTGAGATAACTCTGCACTAGTGCGAGTCGCAAATGCCACTTCCAGCTTAGCTGTGCAGAAGAAGAACAACAAGAAGAAGAAATATCTCGAAATATGTCCGTCAGGCCCCTTCCCTTGAGATATATCTGCAAATATCTCGGAAACGAAGCGAGCTATGGCAAAATGTTAAGAGACGTTTTTTGTAGAGAATTATGTTTCCTACAATTTATGTTCTATGATATTTTTTGATCAGAAGCGTAGTTCTCGAGATATATCAAGATATTTAAAAGTTCCGAAGCCGCACCAACATAATAGGGATACAGAAACACCGTGGCCCCGTTCTTTGAGATAACTCTGCACTAGTGCGAGCCGCAAATGCCACTTCCAGCTTAGCTGTGCAGAAGAAGAACAACAAGAAGAAGAAATATCTCGAAATATGTCCGTCAGGCCCCTTCCCTTGAGATAAATATGCAAATATCTCGGAAACGAAGCGAGCTATGGCAAAATGTTAAGCGACCTTTTTTGTAGAGAATTAAGTTTCCTACTTTTTATGTTCTATGATATTTTTTGATCAGATGCGTAGTTCTCGAGATATATCAAGATATTTAAAAGTTCCGAAGCCGCACCAACATAATAGAGATACAGAAACACCGTGGCCCCTTTCTTTGAGATAACTCTGCACTATTCCGAGCTGCAAATGCCACTTTCAGCTTAGCTGTACAGAAGAAGAACAACAAGAAGAACAAATATCTCGAAATATGTCCGTCAGGCCAGTTCCTTTGAGCTGAATCTGCAAATATCTCGGAAAGGAAGCGAGCTATGGCAAAATGTTAAGCGACCTTTTTTGTAGAGAATTAAGTTTCCTACTTTTTATGTTCTATGATATTTTTTGATCAGATGCGTAGTTCTCGAGATATATCAAGATATTTAAAAGTTCCGAAGCCGCACCAACATAATAGAGATACAGAAACACCGTGGCCCCTTTCTTTGAGATAACTCTGCACTATTGCGAGCTGCAAATGCCACTTTCAGCTTAGCTGTACAGAAGAAGAACAACAAGAAGAACAACAAGAAGAAGAAATATCTCGAAATATGTCCGTCAGGCCCCTTCCCTTGAGATAAATATGCAAATATCTCGGAAACGAAGCGAGCTATGGCAAAATGTTAAGCGACCTTTTTTGTAGAGAATTAAGTTTCCTACTTTTTATGTTCTATGATATTTTTTGATCAGATGCGTAGTTCTCGAGATATATCAAGATATTTAAAAGTTCCGAAGCCGCACCAACATAATAGAGATACAGAGACACCGTGGCCCCTTTCTTTGAGATAACTCTGCACTATTGCGAGCTGCAAATGCCACTTTCAGCTTAGCTGTACAGAAGAAGAACAACAAGAAGAAGAAATATCTCGAAATATGTCCGTCAGGCTCCTTCCCTTGAGATAAATCTGCAAATATCTCGGAAACGAAGAGAGCTATGGCAAAATGTTAAGAGACCTTTTTTGTAGAGAATTAGGTTTCCTACTTTTTATGTTCTATGATATTTTTTGATCAGATGCGTAGTTCTCGAGATATATCAAGATATTTAAAAGTTCCGAAGCCGCACCAACATAATAGAGATACAGAAACACCGTGGCCCCTTTCTTTGAGATAACTCTGCACTATTGCGAGCTGTAAATGCCACTTCCAGCTTAACTGTGCAGAAGAAGAACAACAAGAAGAAGAAATATCTCGAAATATGTCCGTCAGGCCCCTTCCCTTGAGATAAATATGCAAATATCTCGGAAACGAAGCGAGCTATGGCAAAATGTTAAGAGACGTTTTTTGTAGAGAATTATGTTTCCTACAATTTATGTTCTATGATATTTTTTGATCAGAAGCGTAGTTCTCGAGATATATCAAGATATTTAAAAGTTCCGAAGCCGCACCAACATAATAGGGATACAGAAACACCGTGGCCCCTTTCTTTGAGATAACTCTGCACTATTGCGAGCTGCAAATGCCACTTCCAGCTTAGCTGTGCAGAGGAAGTACCACAAGAAGAAGAAATATCTCGAAATATGTCCGTCAGACCCCTTCCCTTGAGATGAATCTGCAAATATCTCGGAAACGAAGCGAGCTATGGCAAAATGTTAAGAGACCTTTTTTGTAGAGAATTAAGTTTCCTACTTTTTATGTTCTATGATATTTTTTGATCAGATGCGTAGTTCTCGAGATATATCAAGATATTTAAAAGTTCCGAAGCCGCACCAACATAATAGAGATACAGAAACACCGTGGCCCCTTTCTTTGAGATAACTCTGCACTAGTGCGAGCCGCAAATGCCACTTCCAGCTTAGCTGTGCAGAAGAAGAACAACAAGAAGAAGAAATATCTCGAAATATGTCCGTCAGGCCCCTTCCCTTGAGATAAATATGCAAATATCTCGGAAACGAAGCGAGCTATGACAAAATGTTAAGAGACCTTTTTTGTAGAGAATTAAGTTTCCTACTTTTTATGTTCTATAATATTTTTTGATGAGATGCGTAGTTCTCGAGATATATCAAGATATTTAAAAGTTCCGAAGCCGCACCAACATAATAGAGATACAGAAACACCGTGGCCCCTTTCTTTGAGATAACTCTGCACTATTGCGAGCTGCAAATGCCACTTCCAGCTTAGCTGTGCAGAGGAAGAACAACAAGAAGACGAAATATCTCGAAATATGTCCGTCAGGCCAGTTCCTTTGAGCTGAATCTGCAAATATCTCGGAAACGAAGCGAGCTATGGCAAAATGTTAAGAGACGTTTTTTGTAGAGAATTATGTTTCCTACAATTTATGTTCTATGATATTTTTTGATCAGAAGCGTAGTTTTCGAGATATATCGAGATATTTAAAAGTTCCGAAGACGCACCAACATAATAGAGATACAGAAACACCGTGGCCCCTTTCTTTGAGATAACTGTGCACCAGTGCGAGCCGCAAATGCCACTTTCAGCTTAGCTGTGCAGAAGAAGAACAACAAGAAGAAGAAATATCTCGAAATATGTCCGTCAGGCCCCTTCCCTTGAGATATATCTGCAAATATCTCGGAAACGAAGCGAGCTATGGCAAAATGTTAAGAGACCATTTTTGTAGAGAATTATGTTTCCTACTTTTTATGTTCTATGATATTTTTTGATCAGACGCGTAGTTCTCGAGATATATCAAGATATTTAAAAGTTCCGAAGCCGCACCAACATAATAGAGATACAGAAACACCGTGGCCCCTTTCTTTGAGATAACTCTGCACTATTGCGAGCTGCAAATGCCACTTCCAGCTTAGCTGTGCAGAAGAAGAACAACAAGAAGAAGAAATATCTCGAAATATGTCCGTCAGGCCCCTTCCCTTGAGATAAATATGCAAATATCTCGGAAACGAAGCGAGCTATGGCAAAATGTTAAGCGACCTTTTTTGTAGAGAATTAAGTTTCCTACTTTTTATGTTCTATGATATTTTTTGATCAGATGCGTAGTTCTCGAGATATATCAAGATATTTAAAAGTTCCGAAGCCGCACCAACATAATAGAGATACAGAAACACCGTGGCCCCTTTCTTTGAGATAACTCTGCACTATTGCGAGCTGCAAATGCCACTTTCAGCTTAGCTGTACAGAAGAAGAACAACAAGAAGAAGAAATATCTCGAAATATGTCCGTCAGGCCAGTTCCTTTGAGCTGAATCTGCAAATATCTCGGAAACGAAGCGAGCTATGGCAAAATGTTAAGAGACGTTTTTTGTAGAGAATTATGTTTCCTACAATTTATGTTCTATCATATTTTTTGATCAGAAGCGTAGTTCTCGAGATATATCAAGATATTTAAAAGTTCCGAAGCCGCACCAACATAATAGGGATACAGAAACACCGTGGCCCCGTTCTTTGAGATAACTCTGCACTAGTGCGAGCCGCAAATGCCACTTCCAGCTTAGCTGTGCAGAAGAAGAACAACAAGAAGAAGAAATATCTCGAAATATGTCCGTCAGGCCCCTTCCCTTGAGATAAATATGCAAATATCTCGGAAACGAAGCGAGCTATGGCAAAATGTTAAGCGACCTTTTTTGTAGAGAATTAAGTTTCCTACTTTTTATGTTCTATGATATTTTTTGATCAGATGCGTAGTTCTCGAGATATATCAAGATATTTAAAAGTTCCGAAGCCGCACCAACATAATAGAGATACAGAAACACCGTGGCCCCTTTCTTTGAGATAACTCTGCACTATTGCGAGCTGCAAATGCCACTTCCAGCTTAGCTGTGCAGAGGAAGAACAACAAGAAGAAGAAATATCTCGAAATATGTCCGTCAGGCCAGTTCCTTTGAGCTGAATCTGCAAATATCTCGGAAACGAAGCGAGCTATGGCAAAATGTTAAGAGACGTTTTTTGTAGAGAATTATGTTTCCTACAATTTATGTTCTATGATATTTTTTGATCAGAAGCGTAGTTTTCGAGATATATCGAGATATTTAAAAGTTCCGAAGCCGCACCAACATAATAGGGATACAGAAACACCGTGGCCCCTTTCTTTGAGATAACTCTGCACTAGTGCGAGTCGCAAATGCCACTTCCAGCTTAGCTGTGCAGAAGAAGAACAACAAGAAGAAGAAATATCTCGAAATATGTCCGTCAGGCCCCTTCCCTTGAGATATATCTGCAAATATCTCGGAAACGAAGCGAGCTATGGCAAAATGTTAAGAGACGTTTTTTGTAGAGAATTATGTTTCCTACAATTTATGTTCTATGATATTTTTTGATCAGAAGCGTAGTTCTCGAGATATATCAAGATATTTAAAAGTTCCGAAGCCGCACCAACATAATAGGGATACAGAAACACCGTGGCCCCGTTCTTTGAGATAACTCTGCACTAGTGCGAGCCGCAAATGCCACTTCCAGCTTAGCTGTGCAGAAGAAGAACAACAAGAAGAAGAAATATCTCGAAATATGTCCGTCAGGCCCCTTCCCTTGAGATAAATATGCAAATATCTCGGAAACGAAGCGAGCTATGGCAAAATGTTAAGCGACCTTTTTTGTAGAGAATTAAGTTTCCTACTTTTTATGTTCTATGATATTTTTTGATCAGATGCGTAGTTCTCGAGATATATCAAGATATTTAAAAGTTCCGAAGCCGCACCAACATAATAGAGATACAGAAACACCGTGGCCCCTTTCTTTGAGATAACTCTGCACTATTCCGAGCTGCAAATGCCACTTTCAGCTTAGCTGTACAGAAGAAGAACAACAAGAAGAACAAATATCTCGAAATATGTCCGTCAGGCCAGTTCCTTTGAGCTGAATCTGCAAATATCTCGGAAACGAAGCGAGCTATGGCAAAATGTTAAGAGACGTTTTTTGTAGAGAATTATGTTTCCTACAATTTATGTTCTATGATATTTTTTGATCAGAAGCGTAGTTTTCGAGATATATCGAGATATTTAAAAGTTCCGAAGCCGCACCAACATAATAGAGATACAGAATCACCGTGGCCCCTTTCTTTGAGATAACTCTGCACTAGTGCGAGCCGCAAATGCCACTTCCAGCTTAGCTGTGCAGAAGAAGAGCAACAAGAAGAAGAAATATCTCGAAATATGTCCGACAGGCCCCTTCCCTTGAGATAAATCGGCAAATATCTCGGAAACGATGCGAGCTATGGCGAAATGTTAAGAGACCTTTTTTGTAGAGAATTAAGTTTCCTACTTTTTATCTTCTATGATATTTTTTGATCAGATGCGTAGTTCTCGAGATAGATCAAGATACTTAAAAGTTCCGAAGCCGCACCAACATAATAGAGATACAGAAACACCGTGGCCCCTCTCTTTGAGATAACTCTGCACTATTGCGAGCTGCAAATGCCACATCCAGCTTAGCTGTGCAGAAGAAGAACAACAAGAAGAAGAAATATCTCGAAATATGTCCGTCAGGCCCCTTCCCTTGAGATAAATCTGCAAATATCTCGGAAACGAAGCGAGCTATGGCAAAATGTTTAGAGACCTTTCTTGTAGAGAATTAAGTTTCCTACTTTTTATGTAGTATGATATTTTTTGATCAGATGCGTAGTTCTCGAGATATATCAAGATATTTAAAAGTTCCGAAGCCGCACCAACATAATAGAGATACAGAAACACCGTGGCCCCTTTCTTTGAGATAACTCTGCACTATTGCGCGCTGCAAATGCCACTTCCAGCTTAGCTGTGCAGAAGAAGAACAACAAGAAGAAGAAATATCTCGAAATATGTCCGTCAGGCCCCTTCCCTTGAGATAAATCTGCAAATATCTCGGAAACGAAGCGAGCTATGGCAAAATGTTAAGAGACCTTTTTTGTAGAGAATTATGTTTCCTACAATTTATGTTCTATGATATTTTTTGATCAGAAGCGTAGTTTTCGAGATATATCGAGATATTTAAAAGTTCCGAAGCCGCACCAACATAATAGAGATACAGAAACATCGTGGCCCCTTTCTTTGGAATAACTCTGCACTATTGCGAGCTGGAAATGCCACTTCCAGTTTAGCTGTGCAGAAGAAGAACAACAAGAAGAAGAAATATCTCGAAATATGTCCGTCAGGACCCTTCCCTTGACATAAATCTGCAAATATCTCGGAAACGAAGCGAGCTATTGCAAAACGTTAAGAGACCTTTTTTGTAGAGAATTAAGTTTCCTACTTTTTATGGTGTATGATATTTTTTATCAGAAGCGTAGTTTTCGAGATATATCGAGATATTTAAAAGTTCCGAAGCCGCACCAACATAATAGAGATACAGAAACACCGTGGCCCCTTTCTTTGGGATAACTCTGCACTATTGCGAGCTGCAAATGCCACTTCCAGCTTAGCTGTGCAGAAGAAGAACAACAAGAAGAAGAAATATCTCGAAATATGTCCGTCAGGCCACTTCCCTTGAGATAAATCTGCAAATATCTCGGAAACGAAGCGAGCTATGGCAAAATGTTAAGAGACCTTTTTTGTAGAGAATTAAGTTTCCTACTTTTTATGTTCGATGATATTTTTTGATCAGATGCGTAGTTCTCGAGATATATCAAGATATTTAAAAGTTCCGAAGCTGCACCAACATAATAGAGGTACAGAAACACCGTGGCCTCTTTCTTTGAGATAACTCTGCACTATTGCGAGCTGCAAATGCCACTTCGAGCTTAGCTGTGCAGAAGAAGAACAACAAGAAGAAGAAATATCTCGAAATATGTCCGTCAGGCCCCTTCCCTTGAGATATATCTGCAAATATCTCGGAAACGAAGCGAGCTATGGCAAAATGTTAAGAGACGTTTTTTGTAGAGAATTATGTTTCCTACAATTTATGTTCTATGATATTTTTTGATCAGAAGCGTAGTTCTCGAGATATATCAAGATATTTAAAAGTTCCGAAGCCGCACCAACATAATAGGGATACAGAAACACCGTGGCCCCGTTCTTTGAGATAACTCTGCACTAGTGCGAGCCGCAAATGCCACTTCCAGCTTAGCTGTGCAGAAGAAGAACAACAAGAAGAAGAAATATCTCGAAATATGTCCGTCAGGCCCCTTCCCTTGAGATAAATATGCAAATATCTCGGAAACGAAGCGAGCTATGGCAAAATGTTAAGCGACCTTTTTTGTAGAGAATTAAGTTTCCTACTTTTTATGTTCTATGATATTTTTTGATCAGATGCGTAGTTCTCGAGATATATCAAGATATTTAAAAGTTCCGAAGCCGCACCAACATAATAGAGATACAGAAACACCGTGGCCCCTTTCTTTGAGATAACTCTGCACTATTGCGAGCTGCAAATGCCACTTTCAGCTTAGCTGTACAGAAGAAGAACAACAAGAAGAAGAAATATCTCGAAATATGTCCGTCAGGCCAGTTCCTTTGAGCTGAATCTGCAAATATCTCGGAAACGAAGCGAGCTATGGCAAAATGTTAAGAGACGTTTTTTGTAGAGAATTATGTTTCCTACAATTTATGTTCTATCATATTTTTTGATCAGAAGCGTAGTTCTCGAGATATATCAAGATATTTAAAAGTTCCGAAGCCGCACCAACATAATAGGGATACAGAAACACCGTGGCCCCGTTCTTTGAGATAACTCTGCACTAGTGCGAGCCGCAAATGCCACTTCCAGCTTAGCTGTGCAGAAGAAGAACAACAAGAAGAAGAAATATCTCGAAATATGTCCGTCAGGCCCCTTCCCTTGAGATAAATATGCAAATATCTCGGAAACGAAGCGAGCTATGGCAAAATGTTAAGCGACCTTTTTTGTAGAGAATTAAGTTTCCTACTTTTTATGTTCTATGATATTTTTTGATCAGATGCGTAGTTCTCGAGATATATCAAGATATTTAAAAGTTCCGAAGCCGCACCAACATAATAGAGATACAGAAACACCGTGGCCCCTTTCTTTGAGATAACTCTGCACTATTGCGAGCTGCAAATGCCACTTCCAGCTTAGCTGTGCAGAGGAAGAACAACAAGAAGAAGAAATATCTCGAAATATGTCCGTCAGGCCAGTTCCTTTGAGCTGAATCTGCAAATATCTCGGAAACGAAGCGAGCTATGGCAAAATGTTAAGAGACGTTTTTTGTAGAGAATTATGTTTCCTACAATTTATGTTCTATGATATTTTTTGATCAGAAGCGTAGTTTTCGAGATATATCGAGATATTTAAAAGTTCCGAAGCCGCACCAACATAATAGGGATACAGAAACACCGTGGCCCCTTTCTTTGAGATAACTCTGCACTAGTGCGAGTCGCAAATGCCACTTCCAGCTTAGCTGTGCAGAAGAAGAACAACAAGAAGAAGAAATATCTCGAAATATGTCCGTCAGGCCCCTTCCCTTGAGATATATCTGCAAATATCTCGGAAACGAAGCGAGCTATGGCAAAATGTTAAGAGACGTTTTTTGTAGAGAATTATGTTTCCTACAATTTATGTTCTATGATATTTTTTGATCAGAAGCGTAGTTCTCGAGATATATCAAGATATTTAAAAGTTCCGAAGCCGCACCAACATAATAGGGATACAGAAACACCGTGGCCCCGTTCTTTGAGATAACTCTGCACTAGTGCGAGCCGCAAATGCCACTTCCAGCTTAGCTGTGCAGAAGAAGAACAACAAGAAGAAGAAATATCTCGAAATATGTCCGTCAGGCCCCTTCCCTTGAGATAAATATGCAAATATCTCGGAAACGAAGCGAGCTATGGCAAAATGTTAAGCGACCTTTTTTGTAGAGAATTAAGTTTCCTACTTTTTATGTTCTATGATATTTTTTGATCAGATGCGTAGTTCTCGAGATATATCAAGATATTTAAAAGTTCCGAAGCCGCACCAACATAATAGAGATACAGAAACACCGTGGCCCCTTTCTTTGAGATAACTCTGCACTATTCCGAGCTGCAAATGCCACTTTCAGCTTAGCTGTACAGAAGAAGAACAACAAGAAGAACAAATATCTCGAAATATGTCCGTCAGGCCAGTTCCTTTGAGCTGAATCTGCAAATATCTCGGAAACGAAGCGAGCTATGGCAAAATGTTAAGAGACGTTTTTTGTAGAGAATTATGTTTCCTACAATTTATGTTCTATGATATTTTTTGATCAGAAGCGTAGTTTTCGAGATATATCGAGATATTTAAAAGTTCCGAAGCCGCACCAACATAATAGAGATACAGAATCACCGTGGCCCCTTTCTTTGAGATAACTCTGCACTAGTGCGAGCCGCAAATGCCACTTCCAGCTTAGCTGTGCAGAAGAAGAGCAACAAGAAGAAGAAATATCTCGAAATATGTCCGACAGGCCCCTTCCCTTGAGATAAATCTGCAAATATCTCGGAAACGATGCGAGCTATGGCGAAATGTTAAGAGACCTTTTTTGTAGAGAATTAAGTTTCCTACTTTTTATCTTCTATGATATTTTTTGATCAGATGCGTAGTTCTCGAGATAGATCAAGATACTTAAAAGTTCCGAAGCCGCACCAACATAATAGAGATACAGAAACACCGTGGCCCCTCTCTTTGAGATAACTCTGCACTATTGCGAGCTGCAAATGCCACATCCAGCTTAGCTGTGCAGAAGAAGAACAACAAGAAGAAGAAATATCTCGAAATATGTCCGTCAGGCCCCTTCCCTTGAGATAAATCTGCAAACATCTCGGAAACGAAGCGAGCTATGGCAAAATGTTTAGAGACCTTTCTTGTAGAGAATTAAGTTTCCTACTTTTTATGTAGTATGATATTTTTTGATCAGATGCGTAGTTCTCGAGATATATCAAGATATTTAAAAGTTCCGAAGCCGCACCAACATAATAGAGATACAGAAACACCGTGGCCCCTTTCTTTGAGATAACTCTGCACTATTGCGCGCTGCAAATGCCGCTTCCAGCTTAGCTGTGCAGAAGAAGAACAACAAGAAGAAGAAATATCTCGAAATATGTCCGTCAGGACCCTTCCCTTGAGATAAATCTGCAAATATCTCGGAAACGAAGCGAGCTATTGCAAAACGTTAAGAGACCTTTTTTGTAGAGAATTAAGTTTCCTACTTTTTATGGTGTATGATATTTTTTATCAGAAGCGTAGTTTTCGAGATATATCGAGATATTTAAAAGTTCCGAAGCCGCACCAACATAATAGAGATACAGAAACACCGTGGCCCCTTTCTTTGGAATAACTCTGCACTATTGCGAGCTGCAAATGCCACTTCCAGCTTAGCTGTGCAGAAGAAGAACAACAAGAAGAAGAAATATCTCGAAATATGTCCGTCAGGCCCCTTCCCTTGAGATAAATCTGCAAATATCTCGGAAACGAAGCGAGCTATGGCAAAATGTTTAGAGACCTTTCTTGTAGAGAATTAAGTTTCCTACTTTTTATGTAGTATGATATTTTTTGATCAGATGCGTAGTTCTCGAGATATATCAAGATATTTAAAAGTTCCGAAGCCGCACCAACATAATAGAGATACAGAAACACCGTGGCCCCTTTCTTTGAGATAACTCTGCACTATTGCGCGCTGCAAATGCCACTTCCAGCTTAGCTGTGCAGAAGAAGAACAACAAGAAGAAGAAATATCTCGAAATATGTCCGTCAGGCCCCTTCCCTTGAGATAAATCTGCAAATATCTCGGAAACGAAGCGAGCTATGGCAAAATGTTAAGAGACCTTTTTTGTAGAGAATTATGTTTCCTACAATTTATGTTCTATGATATTTTTTGATCAGAAGCGTAGTTTTCGAGATATATCGAGATATTTAAAAGTTCCGAAGCCGCACCAACATAATAGAGATACAGAAACATCGTGGCCCCTTTCTTTGGAATAACTCTGCACTATTGCGAGCTGGAAATGCCACTTCCAGTTTAGCTGTGCAGAAGAAGAACAACAAGAAGAAGAAATATCTCGAAATATGTCCGTCAGGACCCTTCCCTTGACATAAATCTGCAAATATCTCGGAAACGAAGCGAGCTATTGCAAAACGTTAAGAGACCTTTTTTGTAGAGAATTAAGTTTCCTACTTTTTATGGTGTATGATATTTTTTATCAGAAGCGTAGTTTTCGAGATATATCGAGATATTTAAAAGTTCCGAAGCCGCACCAACATAATAGAGATACAGAAACACCGTGGCCCCTTTCTTTGGGATAACTCTGCACTATTGCGAGCTGCAAATGCCACTTCCAGCTTAGCTGTGCAGAAGAAGAACAACAAGAAGAAGAAATATCTCGAAATATGTCCGTCAGGCCACTTCCCTTGAGATAAATCTGCAAATATCTCGGAAACGAAGCGAGCTATGGCAAAATGTTAAGAGACCTTTTTTGTAGAGAATTAAGTTTCCTACTTTTTATGTTCGATGATATTTTTTGATCAGATGCGTAGTTCTCGAGATATATCAAGATATTTAAAAGTTCCGAAGCTGCACCAACATAATAGAGGTACAGAAACACCGTGGCCTCTTTCTTTGAGATAACTCTGCACTATTGCGAGCTGCAAATGCCACTTCGAGCTTAGCTGTGCAGAGGAAGAACAACAAGAAGAAGAAATATCTCGAAATATGTCCGTCAGACCCCTTCCCTTGAGATGAATCTGCAAATATCTCGGAAACGAAGCGAGCTATGGCAAAATGTTAAGAGACCTTTTTTGTAGAGAATTAAGTTTCCTACTTTTTATGTTCTATGATATTTTTTGATCAGATGCGTAGTTCTCGAGATATATCAAGATATTTAAAAGTTCCGAAGCCGCACCAACATAATAGAGATACAGAAACACCGTGGCCCCTTTCTTTGAGATAACTCTGCACTAGTGCGAGCCGCAAATGCCACTTCCAGCTTAGCTGTGCAGAAGAAGAACAACAAGAAGAAGAAATATCTCGAAATATGTCCGTCAGGCCCCTTCCCTTGAGATATATCTGCAAATATCTCGGAAACGAAGCGAGCTATGGCAAAATGTTAAGAGACGTTTTTTGTAGAGAATTATGTTTCCTACAATTTATGTTCTATGATATTTTTTGATCAGAAGCGTAGTTCTCGAGATATATCAAGATATTTAAAAGTTCCGAAGCCGCACCAACATAATAGGGATACAGAAACACCGTGGCCCCGTTCTTTGAGATAACTCTGCACTAGTGCGAGCCGCAAATGCCACTTCCAGCTTAGCTGTGCAGAAGAAGAACAACAAGAAGAAGAAATATCTCGAAATATGTCCGTCAGGCCCCTTCCCTTGAGATAAATATGCAAATATCTCGGAAACGAAGCGAGCTATGACAAAATGTTAAGAGACCTTTTTTGTAGAGAATTAAGTTTCCTACTTTTTATATTCTATAATATTTTTTGATGAGATGCGTAGTTCTCGAGATATATCAAGATATTTAAAAGTTCCGAAGCCGCACCAACATAATAGAGATACAGAAACACCGTGGCCCCTTTCTTTGAGATAACTCTGCACTATTGCGAGCTGCAAATGCCACTTCCAGCTTAGCTGTGCAGAGGAAGAACAACAAGAAGAAGAAATATCTCGAAATATGTCCGTCAGGCCAGTTCCTTTGAGCTGAATCTGCAAATATCTCGGAAACGAAGCGAGCTATGGCAAAATGTTAAGAGACGTTTTTTGTAGAGAATTATGTTTCCTACAATTTATGTTCTATGATATTTTTTGATCAGAAGCGTAGTTTTCGAGATATATCGAGATATTTAAAAGTTCCGAAGACGCACCAACATAATAGAGATACAGAAACACCGTGGCCCCTTTCTTTGAGATAACTGTGCACCAGTGCGAGCCGCAAATGCCACTTTCAGCTTAGCTGTGCAGCAGTAGAACAACAAGAAGAAGAAATATCTCGAAATATGTCCGTCAGGCCCCTTCCCTTGAGATATATCTGCAAATATCTCGGAAACGAAGCGAGCTATGGCAAAATGTTAAGAGACCGTTTTTGTAGAGAATTATGTTTACTACTTTTTATGTTCTATGATATTTTTTGATCAGACGCGTAGTTCTCGAGATATATCAAGATATTTAAAAGTTCCGAAGCCGCACCAACATAATAGAGATACAGAAACACCGTGGCCCCTTTCTTTGAGATAACTCTGCACTATTGCGAGCTGCAAATGCCACTTTCAGCTTAGCTGTACAGAAGAAGAACAACAAGAAGAACAAATATCTCGAAATATGTCCGTCAGGCCAGTTCCTTTGAGCTGAATCTGCAAATATCTCGGAAACGAAGCGAGCTATGGCAAAATGTTAAGAGACGTTTTTTGTAGAGAATTATGTTTCCTACAATTTATGTTCTATGATATTTTTTGATCAGAAGCGTAGTTCTCGAGATATATCAAGATATTTAAAAGTTCCGAAGCCGCACAAACATAATAGGGATACAGAAACACCGTGGCCCCGTTCTTTGAGATAACTCTGCACTAGTGCGAGCCGCAAATGCCACTTCCAGCTTAGCTGTGCAGAAGAAGAACAACAAGAAGAAGAAATATCTCGAAATATGTCCGTCAGGCCCCTTCCCTTGAGATAAATATGCAAATATCTCGGAAACGAAGCGAGCTATGGCAAAATGTTAAGCGACCTTTTTTGTAGAGAATTAAGTTTCCTACTTTTTATGTTCTATGATATTTTTTGATCAGATGCGTAGTTCTCGAGATATATCAAGATATTTAAAAGTTCCGAAGCCGCACCAACATAATAGAGATACAGAAACACCGTGGCCCCTTTCTTTGAGATAACTCTGCACTATTCCGAGCTGCAAATGCCACTTTCAGCTTAGCTGTACAGAAGAAGAACAACAAGAAGAACAAATATCTCGAAATATGTCCGTCAGGCCAGTTCCTTTGAGCTGAATCTGCAAATATCTCGGAAACGAAGCGAGCTATGGCAAAATGTTAAGAGACGTTTTTTGTAGAGAATTATGTTTCCTACAATTTATGTTCTATGATATTTTTTGATCAGAAGCGTAGTTCTCGAGATATATCAAGATATTTAAAAGTTCCGAAGCCGCACCAACATAATAGGGATACAGAAACACCGTGGCCCCGTTCTTTGAGATAACTCTGCACTAGTGCGAGCCGCAAATGCCACTTCCAGCTTAGCTGTGCAGAAGAAGAACAACAAGAAGAAGAAATATCTCGAAATATGTCCGTCAGGCCCCTTCCCTTGAGATAAATATGCAAATATCTCGGAAACGAAGCGAGCTATGGCAAAATGTTGAGCGACCTTTTTTGTAGAGAATTAAGTTTCCTACTTTTTATGTTCTATGATATTTTTTGATCAGATGCGTAGTTCTCGAGATATATCAAGATATTTAAAAGTTCCGAAGCCGCACCAACATAATAGAGATACAGAAACACCGTGGCCCCTTTCTTTGAGATAACTCTGCACTATTGCGAGCTGCAAATGCCACTTTCAGCTTAGCTGTACAGAAGAAGAACAACAAGAAGAACAACAAGAAGAAGAAATATCTCGAAATATGTCCGTCAGGCCCCTTCCCTTGAGATAAATATGCAAATATCTCGGAAACGAAGCGAGCTATGGCAAAATGTTAAGCGACCTTTTTTGTAGAGAATTAAGTTTCCTACTTTTTATGTTCTATGATATTTTTTGATCAGATGCGTAGTTCTCGAGATATATCAAGATATTTAAAAGTTCCGAAGCCGCACCAACATAATAGAGATACAGAAACACCGTGGCCCCTTTCTTTGAGATAACTCTGCACTATTGCGAGCTGCAAATGCCACTTTCAGCTTAGCTGTACAGAAGAAGAACAACAAGAAGAAGAAATATCTCGAAATATGTCCGTCAGGCCCCTTCCCTTGAGATAAATCTGCAAATATCTCGGAAACGAAGAGAGCTATGGCAAAATGTTAAGAGACCTTTTTTGTAGAGAATTAGGTTTCCTACTTTTTATGTTCTATGATATTTTTTGATCAGATGCGTAGTTCTCGAGATATATCAAGATATTTAAAAGTTCCGAAGCCGCACCAACATAATAGAGATACAGAAACACCGTGGCCCCTTTCTTTGAGATAACTCTGCACTATTGCGAGCTGTAAATGCCACTTCCAGCTTAACTGTGCAGAAGAAGAACAACAAGAAGAAGAAATATCTCGAAATATGTCCGTCAGGCCCCTTCCCTTGAGATAAATATGCAAATATCTCGGAAACGAAGCGAGCTATGGCAAAATGTTAAGCGACCTTTTTTGTAGAGAATTAAGTTTCCTACTTTTTATGTTCTATGATATTTTTTGATCAGATGCGTAGTTCTCGAGATATATCAAGATATTTAAAAGTTCCGAAGCCGCACCAACATAATAGAGATACAGAAACACCGTGGCCCCTTTCTTTGAGATAACTCTGCACTATTGCGAGCTGCAAATGCCACTTCCAGCTTAGCTGTGCAGAGGAAGAACAACAAGAAGAAGAAATATCTCGAAATATGTCCGTCAGGCCAGTTCCTTTGAGCTGAATCTGCAAATATCTCGGAAACGAAGCGAGCTACGGCAAAATGTTAAGAGACGTTTTTTGTAGAGAATTATGTTTCCTACAATTTATGTTCTATGATATTTTTTGATCAGAAGCGTAGTTTTCGAGATATATCGAGATATTTAAAAGTTCCGAAGCCGCACCAACATAATAGGGATACAGAAACACCGTGGCCCCTTTCTTTGAGATAACTCTGCACTAGTGCGAGTCGCAAATGCCACTTCCAGCTTAGCTGTGCAGAAGAAGAACAACAAGAAGAAGAAATATCTCGAAATATGTCCGTCAGGCCCCTTCCCTTGAGATAAATATGCAAATATCTCGGAAACGAAGCGAGCTATGGCAAAATGTTAAGCGACCTTTTTTGTAGAGAATTAAGTTTCCTACTTTTTATGTTCTATGATATTTTTTGATCAGATGCGTAGTTCTCGAGATATATCAAGATATTTAAAAGTTCCGAAGCCGCACCAACATAATAGAGATACAGAAACACCGTGGCCCCTTTCTTTGAGATAACTCTGCACTATTGCGAGCTGCAAATGCCACTTTCAGCTTAGCTGTACAGAAGAAGAACAACAAGAAGAACAAATATCTCGAAATATGTCCGTCAGGCCAGTTCCTTTGAGCTGAATCTGCAAATATCTCGGAAACGAAGCGAGCTATGGCAAAATGTTAAGAGACGTTTTTTGTAGAGAATTATGTTTCCTACAATTTATGTTCTATGATATTTTTTGATCAGAAGCGTAGTTCTCGAGATATATCAAGATATTTAAAAGTTCCGAAGCCGCACCAACATAATAGGGATACAGAAACACCCTGGCCCCGTTCTTTGAGATAACTCTGCACTAGTGCGAGCCGCAAATGCCACTTCCAGCTTAGCTGTGCAGAAGAAGAACAACAAGAAGAAGAAATATCTCGAAATATGTCCGTCAGGCCCCTTCCCTTGAGATAAATATGCAAATATCTCGGAAACGAAGCGAGCTATGGCAAAATGTTAAGCGACCTTTTTTGTAGAGAATTAGGTTTCCTACTTTTTATGTTCTATGATATTTTTTGATCAGATGCGTAGTTCTCGAGATATATCAAGATATTTAAAAGTTCCGAAGCCGCACCAACATAATAGAGATACAGAAACACCGTGGCCCCTTTCTTTGAGATAACTCTGCACTATTGCGAGCTGCAAATGCCACTTTCAGCTTAGCTGTACAGAAGAAGAACAACAAGAAGAACAAATATCTCAAAATATGTCCGTCAGGCCAGTTCCTTTGAGCTGAATCTGCAAATATCTCGGAAACGAAGCGAGCTATGGCAAAATGTTAAGAGACGTTTTTTGTAGAGAATTATGTTTCCTACAATTTATGTTCTATGATATTTTTTGATCAGAAGCGTAGTTCTCGAGATATATCAAGATATTTAAAAGTTCCGAAGCCGCACCAACATAATAGAGATACAGAAACACCGTGGCCCCTTTCTTTGAGATAACTCTGCACTATTGCGAGCTGTAAATGCCACTTCCAGCTTAGCTGTGCAGAAGAAGAACAACAAGAAGAAGAAATATCTCGAAACATGTCCGTCAGGCCCCTTCCCTTGAGATAAATATGCAAATATCTCGGAAACGAAGCGAGCTATGGCAAAATGTTAAGCGACCTTTTTTGTAGAGAATTAAGTTTCCTACTTTTTATGTTCTATGATATTTTTTGATCAGATGCGTAGTTCTCAAGATATATCAAGATATTTAAAAGTTCCGAAGCCGCACCAACATAATAGAGATACAGAAACACCGTGGCCCCTTTCTTTGAGATAACTCTGCACTATTGCGAGCTGCAAATGCCACTTCCAGCTTAGCTGTGCAGAGGAAGAACAACAAGAAGAAGAAATATCTCGAAATATGTCCGTCAGGCCAGTTCCTTTGAGCTGAATCTGCAAATATCTCGGAAACGAAGCGAGCTATGGCAAAATGTTAAGAGACGTTTTTTGTAGAGAATTATGTTTCCTACAATTTATGTTCTATGATATTTTTTGATCAGAAGCGTAGTTTTCGAGATATATCGAGATATTTAAAAGTTCCGAAGCCGCACCAACATAATAGGGATACAGAAACACCGTGGCCCCTTTCTTTGAGATAACTCTGCACTAGTGCGAGTCGCAAATGCCACTTCCAGCTTAGCTGTGCAGAAGAAGAACAACAAGAAGAAGAAATATCTCGAAATATGTCCGTCAGGCCCCTTCCCTTGAGATAAATCTGCAAATATCTCGGAAACGAAACGAGCTATGGCAAAATCTTAAGAGACGTTTTTTGTAGCGAATTATGTTTCCTACAATTTATGTTCTATGATATTTTTTGATCAGAAGCGTAGTTTTCGAGATATATCGAGATATTTAAAAGTTCCGAAGCCGCACCAACATAATAGAGATACAGAATCACCGTGGCCCCTTTCTTTGAGATAACTCTGCACTAGTGCGAGCCGCAAATGCCACTTCCAGCTTAGCTGTGCAGAAGAAGAGCAACAAGAAGAAGAAATATCTCGAAATATGTCCGACAGGCCCCTTCCCTTGAGATAAATCTGCAAATATCTCGGAAACGATGCGAGCTATGGCGAAATGTTAAGAGACCTTTTTTGTAGAGAATTAAGTTTCCTACTTTTTATCTTCTATGATATTTTTTGATCAGATGCGTAGTTCTCGAGATAGATCAAGATACTTAAAAGTTCCGAAGCCGCACCAACATAATAGAGATACCGAAACACCGTGGCCCCTCTCTTTGAGATAACTCTGCACTATTGCGAGCTGCAAATGCCACATCCAGCTTAGCTGTGCAGAAGAAGAACAACAAGAAGAAGAAATATCTCGAAATATGTCCGTCAGGCCCCTTCCCTTGAGATAAATCTGCAAACATCTCGGAAACGAAGCGAGCTATGGCAAAATGTTTAGAGACCTTTCTTGTAGAGAATTAAGTTTCCTACTTTTTATGTAGTATGATATTTTTTGATCAGATGCGTAGTTCTCGAGATATATCAAGATATTTAAAAGTTCCGAAGCCGCACCAACATAATAGAGATACAGAAACACCGTGGCCCCTTTCTTTGAGATAACTCTGCACTATTGCGCGCTGCAAATGCCGCTTCCAGCTTAGCTGTGCAGAAGAAGAACAACAAGAAGAAGAAATATCTCGAAATATGTCCGTCAGGACCCTTCCCTTGAGATAAATCTGCAAATATCTCGGAAACGAAGCGAGCTATTGCAAAACGTTAAGAGACCTTTTTTGTAGAGAATTAAGTTTCCTACTTTTTATGGTGTATGATATTTTTTATCAGAAGCGTAGTTTTCGAGATATATCGAGATATTTAAAAGTTCCGAAGCCGCACCAACATAATAGAGATACAGAAACACCGTGGCCCCTTTCTTTGGGATAACTCTGCACTATTGCGAGCTGCAAATGCCACTTCCAGCTTAGCTGTGCAGAAGAAGAACAACAAGAAGAAGAAATATCTCGAAATATGTCCGTCAGGCCCCTTCCCTTGAGATAAATCTGCAAATATCTCGGAAACGAAGCGAGCTATGGCAAAATGTTTAGAGACCTTTCTTGTAGAGAATTAAGTTTCCTACTTTTTATGTAGTATGATATTTTTTGATCAGATGCGTAGTTCTCGAGATATATCAAGATATTTAAAAGTTCCGAAGCCGCACCAACATAATAGAGATACAGAAACACCGTGGCCCCTTTCTTTGAGATAACTCTGCACTATTGCGCGCTGCAAATGCCACTTCCAGCTTAGCTGTGCAGAAGAAGAACAACAAGAAGAAGAAATATCTCGAAATATGTCCGTCAGGCCCCTTCCCTTGAGATAAATCTGCAAATATCTCGGAAACGAAGCGAGCTATGGCAAAATGTTAAGAGACCTTTTTTGTAGAGAATTATGTTTCCTACAATTTATGTTCTATGATATTTTTTGATCAGAAGCGTAGTTTTCGAGATATATCGAGATATTTAAAAGTTCCGAAGCCGCACCAACATAATAGAGATACAGAAACATCGTGGCCCCTTTCTTTGGAATAACTCTGCACTATTGCGAGCTGGAAATGCCACTTCCAGTTTAGCTGTGCAGAAGAAGAACAACAAGAAGAAGAAATATCTCGAAATATGTCCGTCAGGACCCTTCCCTTGACATAAATCTGCAAATATCTCGGAAACGAAGCGAGCTATTGCAAAACGTTAAGAGACCTTTTTTGTAGAGAATTAAGTTTCCTACTTTTTATGTTCTATGATATTTTTTGATCAGATGCGTAGTTCTCGAGATATATCAAGATATTTAAAAGTTCCGAAGCCGCACCAACATAATAGAGATACAGAAACACCGTGGCCCCTTTCTTTGAGATAACTCTGCACTAGTGCGAGCCGCAAATGCCACTTCCAGCTTAGCTGTGCAGAAGAAGAACAACAAGAAGAAGAAATATCTCGAAATATGTCCGTCAGGCCCCTTCCCTTGAGATATATCTGCAAATATCTCGGAAACGAAGCGAGCTATGGCAAAATGTTAAGAGACGTTTTTTGTAGAGAATTATGTTTCCTACAATTTATGTTCTATGATATTTTTTGATCAGAAGCGTAGTTCTCGAGATATATCAAGATATTTAAAAGTTCCGAAGCCGCACCAACATAATAGGGATACAGAAACACCGTGGCCCCGTTCTTTGAGATAACTCTGCACTAGTGCGAGCCGCAAATGCCACTTCCAGCTTAGCTGTGCAGAAGAAGAACAACAAGAAGAAGAAATATCTCGAAATATGTCCGTCAGGCCCCTTCCCTTGAGATAAATATGCAAATATCTCGGAAACGAAGCGAGCTATGACAAAATGTTAAGAGACCTTTTTTGTAGAGAATTAAGTTTCCTACTTTTTATGTTCTATAATATTTTTTGATGAGATGCGTAGTTCTCGAGATATATCAAGATATTTAAAAGTTCCGAAGCCGCACCAACATAATAGAGATACAGAAACACCGTGGCCCCTTTCTTTGAGATAACTCTGCACTATTGCGAGCTGCAAATGCCACTTCCAGCTTAGCTGTGCAGAGGAAGAACAACAAGAAGAAGAAATATCTCGAAATATGTCCGTCAGGCCAGTTCCTTTGAGCTGAATCTGCAAATATCTCGGAAACGAAGCGAGCTATGGCAAAATGTTAAGAGACGTTTTTTGTAGAGAATTATGTTTCCTACAATTTATGTTCTATGATATTTTTTGATCAGAAGCGTAGTTTTCGAGATATATCGAGATATTTAAAAGTTCCGAAGACGCACCAACATAATAGAGATACAGAAACACCGTGGCCCCTTTCTTTGAGATAACTGTGCACCAGTGCGAGCCGCAAATGCCACTTTCAGCTTAGCTGTGCAGAAGTAGAACAACAAGAAGAAGAAATATCTCGAAATATGTCCGTCAGGCCCCTTCCCTTGAGATATATCTGCAAATATCTCGGAAACGAAGCGAGCTATGGCAAAATGTTAAGAGACCGTTTTTGTAGAGAATTATGTTTACTACTTTTTATGTTCTATGATATTTTTTGATCAGACGCGTAGTTCTCGAGATATATCAAGATATTTAAAAGTTCCGAAGCCGCACCAACATAATAGAGATACAGAAACACCGTGGCCCCTTTCCTTGAGATAACTCTGCACTATTGCGAGCTGCAAATGCCACTTTCAGCTTAGCTGTACAGAAGAAGAACAACAAGAAGAACAAATATCTCGAAATATGTCCGTCAGGCCAGTTCCTTTGAGCTGAATCTGCAAATATCTCGGAAACGAAGCGAGCTATGGCAAAATGTTAAGAGACGTTTTTTGTAGAGAATTATGTTTCCTACAATTTATGTTCTATGATATTTTTTGATCAGAAGCGTAGTTCTCGAGATATATCAAGATATTTAAAAGTTCCGAAGCCGCACCAACATAATAGGGATACAGAAACACCGTGGCCCCGTTCTTTGAGATAACTCTGCACTAGTGCGAGCCGCAAATGCCACTTCCAGCTTAGCTGTGCAGAAGAAGAACAACAAGAAGAAGAAATATCTCGAAATATGTCCGTCAGGCCCCTTCCCTTGAGATAAATATGCAAATATCTCGGAAACGAAGCGAGCTATGGCAAAATGTTAAGCGACCTTTTTTGTAGAGAATTAAGTTTCCTACTTTTTATGTTCTATGATATTTTTTGATCAGATGCGTAGTTCTCGAGATATATCACGATATTTAAAAGTTCCGAAGCCGCACCAACATAATAGAGATACAGAAACACCGTGGCCCCTTTCTTTGAGATAACTCTGCACTAGTGCGAGCCGCAAATGCCACTTCCAGCTTAGCTGTGCAGAAGAAGAGCAACAAGAAGAAGAAATATCTCGAAATATGTCCGACAGGCCCCTTCCCTTGAGATAAATCTGCAAATATCTCGGAAACGATGCGAGCTATGGCGAAATGTTAAGAGACCTTTTTTGTAGAGAATTAAGTTTCCTACTTTTTATGGTGTATGATATTTTTTATCAGAAGCGTAGTTTTCGAGATATATCGAGATATTTAAAAGTTCCGAAGCCGCACCAACATAATAGAGATACAGAAACACCGTGGCCCCTTTCTTTGGGATAACTCTGCACTATTGCGAGCTGCAAATGCCACTTCCAGCTTAGCTGTGCAGAAGAAGAACAACAAGAAGAAGAAATATCTCGAAATATGTCCGTCAGGCCCCTTCCCTTGAGATAAATCTGCAAATATCTCGGAAACGAAGCGAGCTATGGCAAAATGTTTAGAGACCTTTCTTGTAGAGAATTAAGTTTCCTACTTTTTATGTAGTATGATATTTTTTGATCAGATGCGTAGTTCTCGAGATATATCAAGATATTTAAAAGTTCCGAAGCCGCACCAACATAATAGAGATACAGAAACACCGTGGCCCCTTTCTTTGAGATAACTCTGCACTATTGCGCGCTGCAAATGCCACTTCCAGCTTAGCTGTGCAGAAGAAGAACAACAAGAAGAAGAAATATCTCGAAATATGTCCGTCAGGCCCCTTCCCTTGAGATAAATCTGCAAATATCTCGGAAACGAAGCGAGCTATGGCAAAATGTTAAGAGACCTTTTTTGTAGAGAATTATGTTTCCTACAATTTATGTTCTATGATATTTTTTGATCAGAAGCGTAGTTTTCGAGATATATCGAGATATTTAAAAGTTCCGAAGCCGCACCAACATAATAGAGATACAGAAACATCGTGGCCCCTTTCTTTGGAATAACTCTGCACTATTGCGAGCTGGAAATGCCACTTCCAGTTTAGCTGTGCAGAAGAAGAACAACAAGAAGAAGAAATATCTCGAAATATGTCCGTCAGGACCCTTCCCTTGACATAAATCTGCAAATATCTCGGAAACGAAGCGAGCTATTGCAAAACGTTAAGAGACCTTTTTTGTAGAGAATTAAGTTTCCTACTTTTTATGTTCTATGATATTTTTTGATCAGATGCGTAGTTCTCGAGATATATCAAGATATTTAAAAGTTCCGAAGCCGCACCAACATAATAGAGATACAGAAACACCGTGGCCCCTTTCTTTGAGATAACTCTGCACTAGTGCGAGCCGCAAATGCCACTTCCAGCTTAGCTGTGCAGAAGAAGAACAACAAGAAGAAGAAATATCTCGAAATATGTCCGTCAGGCCCCTTCCCTTGAGATATATCTGCAAATATCTCGGAAACGAAGCGAGCTATGGCAAAATGTTAAGAGACGTTTTTTGTAGAGAATTATGTTTCCTACAATTTATGTTCTATGATATTTTTTGATCAGAAGCGTAGTTCTCGAGATATATCAAGATATTTAAAAGTTCCGAAGCCGCACCAACATAATAGGGATACAGAAACACCGTGGCCCCGTTCTTTGAGATAACTCTGCACTAGTGCGAGCCGCAAATGCCACTTCCAGCTTAGCTGTGCAGAAGAAGAACAACAAGAAGAAGAAATATCTCGAAATATGTCCGTCAGGCCCCTTCCCTTGAGATAAATATGCAAATATCTCGGAAACGAAGCGAGCTATGACAAAATGTTAAGAGACCTTTTTTGTAGAGAATTAAGTTTCCTACTTTTTATGTTCTATAATATTTTTTGATGAGATGCGTAGTTCTCGAGATATATCAAGATATTTAAAAGTTCCGAAGCCGCACCAACATAATAGAGATACAGAAACACCGTGGCCCCTTTCTTTGAGATAACTCTGCACTATTGCGAGCTGCAAATGCCACTTCCAGCTTAGCTGTGCAGAGGAAGAACAACAAGAAGAAGAAATATCTCGAAATATGTCCGTCAGGCCAGTTCCTTTGAGCTGAATCTGCAAATATCTCGGAAACGAAGCGAGCTATGGCAAAATGTTAAGAGACGTTTTTTGTAGAGAATTATGTTTCCTACAATTTATGTTCTATGATATTTTTTGATCAGAAGCGTAGTTTTCGAGATATATCGAGATATTTAAAAGTTCCGAAGACGCACCAACATAATAGAGATACAGAAACACCGTGGCCCCTTTCTTTGAGATAACTGTGCACCAGTGCGAGCCGCAAATGCCACTTTCAGCTTAGCTGTGCAGAAGTAGAACAACAAGAAGAAGAAATATCTCGAAATATGTCCGTCAGGCCCCTTCCCTTGAGATATATCTGCAAATATCTCGGAAACGAAGCGAGCTATGGCAAAATGTTAAGAGACCGTTTTTGTAGAGAATTATGTTTACTACTTTTTATGTTCTATGATATTTTTTGATCAGACGCGTAGTTCTCGAGATATATCAAGATATTTAAAAGTTCCGAAGCCGCACCAACATAATAGAGATACAGAAACACCGTGGCCCCTTTCTTTGAGATAACTCTGCACTATTGCGAGCTGCAAATGCCACTTTCAGCTTAGCTGTACAGAAGAAGAACAACAAGAAGAACAAATATCTCGAAATATGTCCGTCAGGCCAGTTCCTTTGAGCTGAATCTGCAAATATCTCGGAAACGAAGCGAGCTATGGCAAAATGTTAAGAGACGTTTTTTGTAGAGAATTATGTTTCCTACAATTTATGTTCTATGATATTTTTTGATCAGAAGCGTAGTTCTCGAGATATATCAAGATATTTAAAAGTTCCGAAGCCGCACCAACATAATAGGGATACAGAAACACCGTGGCCCCGTTCTTTGAGATAACTCTGCACTAGTGCGAGCCGCAAATGCCACTTCCAGCTTAGCTGTGCAGAAGAAGAACAACAAGAAGAAGAAATATCTCGAAATATGTCCGTCAGGCCCCTTCCCTTGAGATAAATATGCAAATATCTCGGAAACGAAGCGAGCTATGGCAAAATGTTAAGCGACCTTTTTTGTAGAGAATTAAGTTTCCTACTTTTTATGTTCTATGATATTTTTTGATCAGATGCGTAGTTCTCGAGATATATCACGATATTTAAAAGTTCCGAAGCCGCACCAACATAATAGAGATACAGAAACACCGTGGCCCCTTTCTTTGAGATAACTCTGCACTATTGCGAGCTGCAAATGCCACTTTCAGCTTAGCTGTACAGAAGAAGAACAACAAGAAGAACAAATATCTCAAAATATGTCCGTCAGGCCAGTTCCTTTGAGCTGAATCTGCAAATATCTCGGAAACGAAGCGAGCTATGGCAAAATGTTAAGAGACGTTTTTTGTAGAGAATTATGTTTCCTACAATTTATGTTCTATGATATTTTTTGATCAGAAGCGTAGTTCTCGAGATATATCAAGATATTTAAAAGTTCCGAAGCCGCACCAACATAATAGAGATACAGAAACACCGTGGCCCCTTTCTTTGAGATAACTCTGCACTATTGCGAGCTGTAAATGCCACTTCCAGCTTAGCTGTGCAGAAGAAGAACAACAAGAAGAAGAAATATCTCGAAATATGTCCGTCAGGCCCCTTCCCTTGAGATAAATATGCAAATATCTCGGAAACGAAGCGAGCTATGGCAAAATGTTAAGCGACCTTTTTTGTAGAGAATTAAGTTTCCTACTTTTTATGTTCTATGATATTTTTTGATCAGATGCGTAGTTCTCAAGATATATCAAGATATTTAAAAGTTCCGAAGCCGCACCAACATAATAGAGATACAGAAACACCGTGGCCCCTTTCTTTGAGATAACTCTGCACTATTGCGAGCTGCAAATGCCACTTCCAGCTTAGCTGTGCAGAGGAAGAACAACAAGAAGAAGAAATATCTCGAAATATGTCCGTCAGGCCAGTTCCTTTGAGCTGAATCTGCAAATATCTCGGAAACGAAGCGAGCTATGGCAAAATGTTAAGAGACGTTTTTTGTAGAGAATTATGTTTCCTACAATTTATGTTCTATGATATTTTTTGATCAGAAGCGTAGTTTTCGAGATATATCGAGATATTTAAAAGTTCCGAAGCCGCACCAACATAATAGGGATACAGAAACACCGTGGCCCCTTTCTTTGAGATAACTCTGCACTAGTGCGAGTCGCAAATGCCACTTCCAGCTTAGCTGTGCAGAAGAAGAACAACAAGAAGAAGAAATATCTCGAAATATGTCCGTCAGGCCCCTTCCCTTGAGATAAATCTGCAAACATCTCGGAAACGAAGCGAGCTATGGCAAAATGTTTAGAGACCTTTCTTGTAGAGAATTAAGTTTCCTACTTTTTATGTAGTATGATATTTTTTGATCAGATGCGTAGTTCTCGAGATATATCAAGATATTTAAAAGTTCCGAAGCCGCACCAACATAATAGAGATACAGAAACACCGTGGCCCCTTTCTTTGAGATAACTCTGCACTATTGCGAGCTGCAAATGCCACTTTCAGCTTAGCTGTACAGAAGAAGAACAACAAGAAGAACAAATATCTCAAAATATGTCCGTCAGGCCAGTTCCTTTGAGCTGAATCTGCAAATATCTCGGAAACGAAGCGAGCTATGGCAAAATGTTAAGAGACGTTTTTTGTAGAGAATTATGTTTCCTACAATTTATGTTCTATGATATTTTTTGATCAGAAGCGTAGTTCTCGAGATATATCAAGATATTTAAAAGTTCCGAAGCCGCACCAACATAATAGAGATACAGAAACACCGTGGCCCCTTTCTTTGAGATAACTCTGCACTATTGCGAGCTGTAAATGCCACTTCCAGCTTAGCTGTGCAGAAGAAGAACAACAAGAAGAAGAAATATCTCGAAATATGTCCGTCAGGCCCCTTCCCTTGAGATAAATATGCAAATATCTCGGAAACGAAGCGAGCTATGGCAAAATGTTAAGCGACCTTTTTTGTAGAGAATTAAGTTTCCTACTTTTTATGTTCTATGATATTTTTTGATCAGATGCGTAGTTCTCAAGATATATCAAGATATTTAAAAGTTCCGAAGCCGCACCAACATAATAGAGATACAGAAACACCGTGGCCCCTTTCTTTGAGATAACTCTGCACTATTGCGAGCTGCAAATGCCACTTCCAGCTTAGCTGTGCAGAGGAAGAACAACAAGAAGAAGAAATATCTCGAAATATGTCCGTCAGGCCAGTTCCTTTGAGCTGAATCTGCAAATATCTCGGAAACGAAGCGAGCTATGGCAAAATGTTAAGAGACGTTTTTTGTAGAGAATTATGTTTCCTACAATTTATGTTCTATGATATTTTTTGATCAGAAGCGTAGTTTTCGAGATATATCGAGATATTTAAAAGTTCCGAAGCCGCACCAACATAATAGGGATACAGAAACACCGTGGCCCCTTTCTTTGAGATAACTCTGCACTAGTGCGAGTCGCAAATGCCACTTCCAGCTTAGCTGTGCAGAAGAAGAACAACAAGAAGAAGAAATATCTCGAAATATGTCCGTCAGGCCCCTTCCCTTGAGATAAATCTGCAAACATCTCGGAAACGAAGCGAGCTATGGCAAAATGTTTAGAGACCTTTCTTGTAGAGAATTAAGTTTCCTACTTTTTATGTAGTATGATATTTTTTGATCAGATGCGTAGTTCTCGAGATATATCAAGATATTTAAAAGTTCCGAAGCCGCACCAACATAATAGAGATACAGAAACACCGTGGCCCCTTTCTTTGAGATAACTCTGCACTATTGCGCGCTGCAAATGCCGCTTCCAGCTTAGCTGTGCAGAAGAAGAACAACAAGAAGAAGAAATATCTCGAAATATGTCCGTCAGGACCCTTCCCTTGAGATAAATCTGCAAATATCTCGGAAACGAAGCGAGCTATTGCAAAACGTTAAGAGACCTTTTTTGTAGAGAATTAAGTTTCCTACTTTTTATGGTGTATGATATTTTTTATCAGAAGCGTAGTTTTCGAGATATATCGAGATATTTAAAAGTTCCGAAGCCGCACCAACATAATAGAGATACAGAAACACCGTGGCCCCTTTCTTTGGGATAACTCTGCACTATTGCGAGCTGCAAATGCCACTTCCAGCTTAGCTGTGCAGAAGAAGAACAACAAGAAGAAGAAATATCTCGAAATATGTCCGTCAGGCCCCTTCCCTTGAGATAAATCTGCAAATATCTCGGAAACGAAGCGAGCTATGGCAAAATGTTTAGAGACCTTTCTTGTAGAGAATTAAGTTTCCTACTTTTTATGTAGTATGATATTTTTTGATCAGATGCGTAGTTCTCGAGATATATCAAGATATTTAAAAGTTCCGAAGCCGCACCAACATAATAGAGATACAGAAACACCGTGGCCCCTTTCTTTGAGATAACTCTGCACTATTGCGCGCTGCAAATGCCACTTCCAGCTTAGCTGTGCAGAAGAAGAACAACAAGAAGAAGAAATATCTCGAAATATGTCCGTCAGGCCCCTTCCCTTGAGATAAATCTGCAAATATCTCGGAAACGAAGCGAGCTATGGCAAAATGTTAAGAGACCTTTTTTGTAGAGAATTATGTTTCCTACAATTTATGTTCTATGATATTTTTTGATCAGAAGCGTAGTTTTCGAGATATATCGAGATATTTAAAAGTTCCGAAGCCGCACCAACATAATAGAGATACAGAAACATCGTGGCCCCTTTCTTTGGAATAACTCTGCACTATTGCGAGCTGGAAATGCCACTTCCAGTTTAGCTGTGCAGAAGAAGAACAACAAGAAGAAGAAATATCTCGAAATATGTCCGTTAGGACCCTTCCCTTGAGATAAATCTGCAAATATCTCGGAAACGAAGCGAGCTATTGCAAAACGTTAAGAGACCTTTTTTGTAGAGAATTAAGTTTCCTACTTTTTATGGTGTATGATATTTTTTATCAGATGCGTAGTTCTCGAGATATATCAAGATATTTAAAAGTTCCGAAGCCGCACCAACATAATAGAGATACAGAAACACCGTGGCCCCTTTCTTTGAGATAACTCTGCACTAGTGCGAGCCGCAAATGCCACTTCCAGCTTAGCTGTGCAGAAGAAGAACAACAAGAAGAAGAAATATCTCGAAATATGTCCGTCAGGCCCCTTCCCTTGAGATATATCTGCAAATATCTCGGAAACGAAGCGAGCTATGGCAAAATGTTAAGAGACGTTTTTTGTAGAGAATTATGTTTCCTACAATTTATGTTCTATGATATTTTTTGATCAGAAGCGTAGTTCTCGAGATATATCAAGATATTTAAAAGTTCCGAAGCCGCACCAACATAATAGGGATACAGAAACACCGTGGCCCCGTTCTTTGAGATAACTCTGCACTAGTGCGAGCCGCAAATGCCACTTCCAGCTTAGCTGTGCAGAAGAAGAACAACAAGAAGAAGAAATATCTCGAAATATGTCCGTCAGGCCCCTTCCCTTGAGATAAATATGCAAATATCTCGGAAACGAAGCGAGCTATGACAAAATGTTAAGAGACCTTTTTTGTAGAGAATTAAGTTTCCTACTTTTTATGTTCTATAATATTTTTTGATGAGATGCGTAGTTCTCGAGATATATCAAGATATTTAAAAGTTCCGAAGCCGCACCAACATAATAGGGATACAGAAACACCGTGGCCCCTTTCTTTGAGATAACTCTGCACTATTGCGAGCTGCAAATGCCACTTCCAGCTTAGCTGTGCAGAGGAAGAACAACAAGAAGAAGAAATATCTCGAAATATGTCCGTCAGGCCAGTTCCTTTGAGCTGAATCTGCAAATATCTCGGAAACGAAGCGAGCTATGGCAAAATGTTAAGAGACGTTTTTTGTAGAAAATTATGTTTCCTACAATTTATGTTCTATGATATTTTTTGATCAGAAGCGTAGTTTTCGAGATATATCGAGATATTTAAAAGTTCCGAAGACGCACCAACATAATAGAGATACAGAAACACCGTGGCCCCTTTCTTTGAGATAACTGTGCACCAGTGCGAGCCGCAAATGCCACTTTCAGCTTAGCTGTGCAGAAGTAGAACAACAAGAAGAAGAAATATCTCGAAATATGTCCGTCAGGCCCCTTCCCTTGAGATATATCTGCAAATATCTCGGAAACGAAGAGAGCTATGGCAAAATGTTAAGAGACCGTTTTTGTAGAGAATTATGTTTCCTACTTTTTATGTTCTATGATATTTTTTGATCAGACGCGTAGTTCTCGAGATATATCAAGATATTTAAAAGTTCCGAAGCCGCACCAACATAGTAGAGATACAGAAACACCGTGGCCCCTTTCTTTGAGATAACTCTGCACTAGTGCGAGCCGCAAATGCCACTTCCAGCTTAGCTGTGCAGAAGAAGAGCAACAAGAAGAAGAAATATCTCGAAATATGTCCGACAGGCCCCTTCCCTTGAGATAAATCTGCAAATATCTCGGAAACGATGCGAGCTATGGCGAAATGTTAAGAGACCTTTTTTGTAGAGAATTAAGTTTCCTACTTTTTATCTTCTATGATATTTTTTGATCAGATGCGTAGTTCTCGAGATAGATCAAGATACTTAAAAGTTCCGAAGCCGCACCAACATAATAGAGATACAGAAACACCGTGGCCCCTCTCTTTGAGATAACTCTGCACTATTGCGAGCTGCAAATGCCACATCCAGCTTAGCTGTGCAGAAGAAGAACAACAAGAAGAAGAAATATCTCGAAATATGTCCGTCAGGCCCCTTCCCTTGAGATAAATCTGCAAATATCTCGGAAACGAAGCGAGCTATGGCAAAATGTTTAGAGACCTTTCTTGTAGAGAATTAAGTTTCCTACTTTTTATGTAGTATGATATTTTTTGATCAGATGCGTAGTTCTCGAGATATATCAAGATATTTAAAAGTTCCGAAGCCGCACCAACATAATAGAGATACAGAAACACCGTGGCCCCTTTCTTTGAGATAACTCTGCACTACTGCGCGCTGCAAATGCCGCTTCCAGCTTAGCTGTGCAGAAGAAGAACAACAAGAAGAAGAAATATCTCGAAATATGTCCGTCAGGCCCCTTCCCTTGAGATAAATCTGCAAATATCTCGGAAACGAAGCGAGCTATGGCAAAATGTTAAGAGACCTTTTTTGTAGAGAATTATGTTTCCTACAATTTATGTTCTATGATATTTTTTGATCAGACGCGTAGTTTTCGAGATATATCGAGATATTTAAAAGTTCCGAAGCCGCACCAACATAATAGAGATACAGAAACATCGTGGCCCCTTTCTTTGGAATAACTCTGCACTATTGCGAGCTGGAAATGCCACTTCCAGTTTAGCTGTGCAGAAGAAGAACAACAAGAAGAAGAAATATCTCGAAATATGTCCGTCAGGACCCTTCTCTTGAGATGAATCTGCAAATATCTCGGAAACGAAGCGAGCTATGGCAAAATGTTAAGAGACCTTTTTTGTAGAGAATTAAGTTTCCTACTTTTTATGTTCTATGATATTTTTTGATCAGATGCGTAGTTCTCGAGATATATCAAGATATTTAAAAGTTCCGAAGCCGCACCAACATAATAGAGGTACAGAAACACCGTGGCCCCTTTCTTTGAGATAACTCTGCACTATTGCGAGCTGCAAATGCCACTTCCAGCTTAGCTGTGCAGAGGAAGAACAACAAGAAGAAGAAGTATCTCGATATATGTCCGTCAGGCCAGTTCCTTTGAGCTGAATCTGCAAATATCTCGGAAACGAAGCGAGCTATGGCAAAATGTTAAGAGACGTTTTTTGTAGAGAATTATGTTTCCTACAATTTATGTTCTATGATATTTTTTGATCAGAAGCGTAGTTTTCGAGATATATCGAGATATTTAAAAGTTCCGAAGACGCACCAACATAATAGAGATACAGAAACACCGTGGCCCCTTTCTTTGAGATAACTGTGCACCAGTGCGAGCCGCAAATGCCACTTTCAGCTTAGCTGTGCAGAAGAAGAACAACAAGAAGAAGAAATATCTCGAAATATGTCCGTCAGGCCCCTTCCCTTGAGATATATCTGCAAATATCTCGGAAACGAAGCGAGCTATGGCAAAATGTTAAGAGACCGTTTTTGTAGAGAATTATGTTTCCTACTTTTTATGTTCTATGATATTTTTTGATCAGACGCGTAGTTCTCGAGATATATCAAGATATTTAAAAGTTCCGAAGCCGCACCAACATAATAGAGATACAGAAACACCGTGGCCCATTTCTTTGAGATAACTCTGCACTATTGCGAGCTGCAAATGCCACTTCCAGCTTAGCTGTGCAGAAGAAGAACAACAAGAAGAAGAAATATCTCGAAATATGTCCGTCAGGCCCCTTCCCTTGAGATAAATCCGCAAATACCTCGGAAACGAAGAGAGCTATGGCAAAATGTTAAGAGACCTTTTTTGTAGAGAATTAAGTTTCCTACTTTTCATGTTCTATGGTATTTTTTGATCAGATGCGTAGTTCTCGAGATATATCAAGATATTTAAAAGTTCCGAAGCCGCACCAACATAATAGAGATACAGAAACACCGTGGCCCCTTTCTTTGAGATAACTCTGCACTATTGCGAGCTGCAAATGCCACTTTCAGCTTAGCTGTACAGAAGAAGAACAACAAGAAGAAGAAATATCTCGAAATATGTCCGTCAGGCCCCTTCCCTTGAAATAAATCTGCAAATATCTCGGAAACGAAGAGAGCTATGGCAAAATGTTAAGAGACCTTTTTTGTAGAGAATTAGGTTTCCTACTTTTTATGTTCTATGATATTTTTTGATCAGATGCGTAGTTCTCGAGATATATCAAGATATTTAAAAGTTCCGAAGCCGCACCAACATAATAGAGATACAGAAACACCGTGGCACTTTCTTTGAGATAACTCTGCACTATTGCGAGCTGTAAATGCCACTTCCAGCTTAGCTGTGCAGAAGAAGAACAACAAGAAGAAGAAATATCTCGAAATATGTCCGTCAGGCCCCTTCCCTTGAGATATATCTGCAAATATCTCGGAAACGAAGCGAGCTATGGCAAAATGTTAAGAGACGTTTTTTGTAGAGAATTATGTTTCCTACAATTTATGTTCTATGATATTTTTTGATCAGAAGCGTAGTTCTCGAGATATATCAAGATATTTAAAAGTTCCGAAGCCGCACCAACATAATAGGGATACAGAAACACCGTGGCCCCGTTCTTTGAGATAACTCTGCACTAGTGCGAGCCGCAAATGCCACTTCCAGCTTAGCTGTGCAGAAGAAGAACAACAAGAAGAAGAAATATCTCGAAATATGTCCGTCAGGCCCCTTCCCTTGAGATAAATATGCAAATATCTCGGAAACGAAGCGAGCTATGACAAAATGTTAAGAGACCTTTTTTGTAGAGAATTAGGTTTCGTACTTTTTATGTTCTATGATATTTTTTGATCAGATGCGTAGTTCTCGAGATATATCAAGATATTTAAAAGTTCCGAAGCCGCACCAACATAATAGAGATACAGAAACACCGTGGCCCCTTTCTTTGAGATAACTCTGCACTATTGCGAGCTGTAAATGCCACTTCCAGCTTAGCTGTGCAGAAAAAGAACAACAAGAAGAAGAAATATCTCGAAATATGTCCGTCAGGCCCCTTCCCTTGAGATATATCTGCAAATATCTCGGAAACGAAGCGAGCTATGGCAAAATGTTAAGAGACCTTTTTTGTAGAGAATTATGTTTCCTACAATTTATGTTCTATGATATTTTTTCACCAGAAGCGTAGTTTTCGAGATATATCGAGATATTTAAAAGTTCCGAAGCCGCACCAACATAATAGAGATACAGAAACACTGTGGCCCCTTTCGTTGAGATAACTCTGCACTAGTGCGAGCCGCAAATGCCACTTCCAGCTTAGCTGTGCAGAAGAAGAACAACAAGAAGAAGAAATATCTCGAAATATGTCCGTCAGGCCCCTTCCCTTGAGATAAATCTGCAAATATCTCGGAAACGAAGCGAGCTATGGCAAAATGTTAAGAGACCTTTTTTGTAGAGAATTAAGTTTCCTACTTTTGATGTTCTATGATATTTTTTGATCAGATGCGTAGTTCTCGAGATATATCAAGATATTTAAAAGTTCCGAAGCCGCACCAACATAATAGAGATACAGAAACACCGTGGCCCCTTTCTTTGAGATAACTCTGCACTAATGCGAGCTGCAAATGCCACTTCCAGCTTAGCTGTGCAGAGGAAGAACAACAAGAAGAAGAAATATCTCGAAATATGTCCGTCAGGCCCCTTCCCTTGAGATAAATCTGCAAATATCTCGGAAACGAAGCGAGC
This sequence comes from Osmia lignaria lignaria, assembly GCF_051020975.1. NCBI lineage: Eukaryota > Metazoa > Arthropoda > Insecta > Hymenoptera > Megachilidae > Osmia > Osmia lignaria. The sequence goes on along the minus strand of NW_027478158.1, from coordinate 30,375,716 downwards.
TATGGCAAAATGCTAAGAGACCTTTTTTGTAGAGAATTAAGTGTCCTACTTTTTATGTTGTATGATATTTCTCGATCAGAGGCGTAGTTCTCGAGATATATCAAGATATTTAAAAGTTCCGAAGCCGCACCAACATAATAGAGATACAGAAACACCGTGGCCCCTTTCTTTGAGATAACTCTGCACTATTGCGAGCTGTAAATGCCACTTCCAGCTTAGCTGTGCAGAAGAAGAACAACAAGAAGAAGAAATATCTCGAAATATGTCCGTCAGGCCCCTTCCCTTGAGATAAATCTGCAAATATCTCGGAAACGAAGCGAGCTATGGCAAAATGTTCAGAGACCTTTTTTGTAGAGAATTAAGTTTCCTACTTTTTATCTTCTATGATATTTTTTGATCAGATGCGTAGTTCTCGAGATATATCAAGATATTTAAAAGTTCCGAAGCCGCACCAACATAATAGAGATACAGAAACACCGTGGCCCCTTTCTTTGAGATAACTCTGCACTATTGCGAGCTGTAAATGCCACTTCCAGCTTAGCTGTGCAGAAGAAGAACAACAAGAAGAAGAAATATCTCGAAATATGTCCGTCAGGCCCCTTCTCTTGAGATATATCTGCAAATATCTCGGAAACGAAGCGAGCTATGGCAAAATGTTAAGAGACCTTTTTTGTAGAGAATTAGGTTTCCTACTTTTTATGTTCTATGATATTTTTTGATCAGATGCGTAGTTCTCGAGATAGATCAAGATACTTAAAAGTTCCAAAGCCGCACCAACATAATAGAGATACAGAAACACCGTGGCCCCTCTCTTTGAGATAACTCTGCACTATTGCGAGCTGCAAATGCCACTTCCAGCTTAGCTGTGCAGAAGAAGAACAACAAGAAGAAGAAATATCTCGAAATATGTCCGTCAGGCCAGTTCCTTTGAGCTGAATCTGCAAATATCTCGGAAACGAAGCGAGCTATGGCAAAATGTTAAGAGACGTTTTTTGTAGAGAATTATGTTTCCTACAATTTATGTTCTATGATATTTTTTGATCAGAAGCGTAGTTTTCGAGATATATCGAGATATTTAAAAGTTCCGAAGACGCACCAACATAATAGAGATACAGAAACACCGTGGCCCCTTTCTTTGAGATAACTGTGCACCAGTGCGAGCCGCAAATGCCACTTTCAGCTTAGCTGTGCAGAAGAAGAACAACAAGAAGAAGAAATATCTCGAAATATGTCCGTCAGGCCCCTTCCCTTGAGATATATCTGCAAATATCTCGGAAACGAAGCGAGCTATGGCAAAATGTTAAGAGACCGTTTTTGTAGAGAATTATGTTTCCTACTTTTTATGTTCTATGATATTTTTTGATCAGACGCGTAGTTCTCGAGATATATCAAGATATTTAAAAGTTCCGAAGCCGCACCAACATAATAGAGATACAGAAACACCGTGGCCCCTTTCTTTGAGATAACTCTGCACTATTGCGAGCTGGAAATGCCACTTCCAGTTTAGCTGTGCAGAAGAAGAACAACAAGAAGAAGAAATATCTCGAAATATGTCCGTTAGGCCCCTTCCCTTGAGATAAATCTGCAAATATCTCGGAAACGAAGCGAGCTATGGCAAAATGTTAAGAGACCTTTTTTGTAGAGAATTAAGTTTCCTACTTTTTATGTTCTATGATATTTTTTGATCAGAAGCGTAGTTTTCGAGATATATCGAGATATTTAAAAGTTCCGAAGCCGCACCAACATAATAGAGATACAGAAACACCGTGGCCCCTTTCTTTGAGATAACTCTGCACTAGTGCGAGCCGCAAATGCCACTTCCAGCTTAGCTGTACAGAAGAAGAACAACAAGAAGAGGAAATATCTCGAAATACGTCCGTCAGGCCCCTTCCCTTGAGATAAATCTGCAAATATCTCGGAAACGAAGCGAGCTATGGCAAAATGTTTAGAGACCTTTCTTGTAGAGAATTAAGTTTCCTACTTTTTATGTAGTATGATATTTTTTGATCAGATGCGTAGTTTTCGAGATATATCGAGATATTTAAAAGTTCCGAAGCCGCACCAACATAATAGGGATACAGAAACACCGTGGCCCCTTTCTTTGAGATAACTCTGCACTAGTGCGAGCCGCAAATGCCACTTCCAGCTTAGCTGTGCAGAAGAAGAACAACAAGAAGAAGAAATATCTCGAAATATGTCCGTCAGGCCCCTTCCCTTGAGATAAATATGCAAATATCTCGGAAACGAAGCGAGCTATGGCAAAATGTTCAGAGACCTTTTTTGTAGAGAATTAAGTTTCCTACTTTTTATGTTCTATAATATTTTTTGATGCGATGCGTAGTTCTCGAGATATATCAAGATATTTAAAAGTTCCGAAGCCGCACCAACATAATAGAGATACAGAAACACCGTGGCCCCTTTCTTTGAGATAACTCTGCACTATTGCGAGCTGCAAATGCCACTTCCAGCTTAGCTGTGCAGAGGAAGAACAACAAGAAGAAGAAATATCTCGAAATATGTCCGTCAGGCCAGTTCCTTTGAGCTGAATCTGCAAATATCTCGGAAACGAAGCGAGCTATGGCAAAATGTTAAGAGACGTTTTTTGTAGAGAATTATGTTTCCTACAATTTATGTTCTATGATATTTTTTGATCAGAAGCGTAGTTTTCGAGATATATCGAGATATTTAAAAGTTCCGAAGACGCACCAACATAATAGAGATACAGAAACACCGTGGCCCCTTTCTTTGAGATAACTGTGCACCAGTGCGAGCCGCAAATGCCACTTTCAGCTTAGCTGTGCAGAAGAAGAACAACAAGAAGAAGAAATATCTCGAAATATGTCCGTCAGGCCCCTTCCCTTGAGATATATCTGCAAATATCTCGGAAACGAAGCGAGCTATGGCAAAATGTTAAGAGACCGTTTTTGTAGAGAATTATGTTTCCTACTTTTTATGTTCTATGATATTTTTTGATCAGACGCGTAGTTCTCGAGATATATCAAGATATTTAAAAGTTCCGAAGCCGCACCAACATAATAGAGATACAGAAACACCGTGGCCCCTTTCTTTGAGATAACTCTGCACTATTGCGAGCTGTAAATGCCACTTCCAGCTTAGCTGTGCAGAACAGGAACAACAAGAAGAAGAAATATCTCGAAATATGTCCGTCAGGCCCCTTTCCTTGAGATATATCTGCAAATATCTCGGAAACGAAGCGAGCTATGGCAAAATGATAAGAGACCTTTTTTGTAGAGAATTATGTTTCCTACAATTTATGTTCTATGATATTTTTTGATCAGAAGCGTAGTTTTCGAGATATATCGAGATATTTAAAAGTTCCGAAGCCGCACCAACATAATAGAGATACAGAAACACCGTGGCCCCTTTCTTTGAGATAACTCTGCACTAGTGCGAGCCGCAAATGCCACTTCCAGCTTAGCTGTGCAGAAGAAGAACAACAAGAAGAAGAAATATCTCGAAATATGTCCGTCAGGCCCCTTCCCTTGAGATAAATCTGCAAATATCTCGGAAACGAAGCGAGCTATGGCAAAATGTTAAGAGACCTTTTTTGTAGAGAATTAAGTTTCCTACTTTTTATGTTCTATGATATTTTTTCATCAGATGCGTAGTTCTCGAGATATATCAAGATATTTAAAAGTTCCGAAGCCGCACCAACATAATAGGGATACAGAAACACCGTGGCCCCTTTCTTTGAGATAACTCTGCACTAGTGCGAGCCGCAAATGCCACTTCCAGCTTAGCTGTGCAGAAGAAGAACAACAAGAAGAAGAAATATCTCGAAATATGTCCGTCAGGCCAGTTCCTTTGAGCTGAATCTGCAAATATCTCGGAAACGAAGCGAGCTATGGCAAAATGTTAAGAGATGTTTTTTGTAGAGAATTAAGTTTCCTACTTTTTATGTTCTATGATATTTTTTGATCAGATGCGTAGTTCTCGAGATATATCAAGATATTTAAAAGTTCCGAAACCGCACCAACATAATAGAGATACAGAAACACCGTGGCCCCTTTCTTTGAGATAACTCTGCACTATTGCGAGCGGGAAATGCCACTTCCAGTTTAGCTGTGCAGAAGAAGAACAACAAGAAGAAGAAATATCTCGAAATATGTCCGTTAGGCCCCTTCCCTTGAGATAAATCTGCAAATATCTCGGAAACGAAGCGAGCTATGGCAAAATGTTAAGAGACCTTTTTTGTAGAGAATTAAGTTTCCTACTTTTTATGTTCTATGATATTTTTTGATCAGAAGCGTAGTTTTCGAGATATATCGAGATATTTAAAAGTTCCGAAGCCGCACCAACATAATAGAGATACAGAAACACCGTGGCCCCTTTCTTTGAGATAACTCTGCACTAGTGCGAGCCGCAAATGCCACTTCCAGCTTAGCTGTACAGAAGAAGAACAACAAGAAGAGGAAATATCTCGAAATACGTCCGTCAGGCCCCTTCCCTTGAGATAAATCTGCAAATATCTCGGAAACGAAGCGAGCTATGGCAAAATGTTAAGAGACCTTTTTTGTAGAGAATTAAGTTTCCTACTTTCTATGTTCTATGATATTTTTTGATCAGATGCGTAGTGCTCGAGATATATCAAGATATTTAAAAGTTCCGAAACCGCACCAACATAATAGAGATACAGAAACACCGTGGCCCCTTTCTTTGAGATAACTCTGCACTATTGCGAGCTGCAAATGCCACTTCCAGCTTAGCTGTGCAGAGGAAGAACAACAAGAAGAAGAAATATCTCGAAATATGTCCGTCAGGCCCCTTCCCTTGAGATATATCTGCAAATATCTCGGAAACGAAGCGAGCTATGGCAAAATGTTAAGAGACCGTTTTTGTAGAGAATTATGTTTCCTACTTTTTATGTTCTATGATATTTTTTGATCAGACGCGTAGTTCTCGAGATATATCAAGATATTTAAAAGTTCCGAAGCCGCACCAACATAATAGAGATACAGAAACACCGTGGCCCCTTTCTTTGAGATAACTCTGCACTATTGCGAGCTGCAAATGCCACTTCCAGCTTAGCTGTGCAGAAGAAGAACAACAAGAAGAAGAAATATCTCGAAATATGTCCGTCAGGCCCCTTCCCTTGAGATAAATCTGCAAATATCTCGGAAACGAAGAGAGCTATGGCAAAATGTTAAGAGACCTTTTTTGTAGAGAATTAAGTTTCCTACTTTTCATGTTCTATGATATTTTTTGATCAGATGCGTAGTTCTCGAGATATATCAAGATATTTAAAAGTTCCGAAACCGCACCAACATAATAGAGATACAGAAACACCGTGGCCCCTTTCTTTGAGATAACTCTGCACTAGTGCGAGCCGCAAATGCCACTTCCAGCTTAGCTGTACAGAAGAAGAACAACAAGAAGAGGAAATATCTCGAAATACGTCCGTCAGGCCCCTTCCCTTGAGATAAATCTGCAAATATCTCGGAAACGAAGCGAGCTATGGCAAAATGTTAAGAGACCTTTTTTGTAGAGAATTAAGTTTCCTACTTTCTATGTTCTATGATATTTTTTGATCAGATGCGTAGTTCTCGAGATATATCAAGATATTTAAAAGTTCCGAAACCGCACCAACATAATAGAGATACAGAAACACCGTGGCCCCTTTCTTTGAGATAACTGTGCACTAGTGCGAGCCGCAAATGCCACTTCCAGCTTAGCTGTGCAGAAGAAGAACAACAAGAAGAAGAAATATCTCGAAATATGTCCGTCAGGCCCCTTCCCTTGAGATACATCTGCAAATATCTCGGAAACGAAGCGAGCTATGGCGAAATGTTAAGAGACCTTTTTTGTAGAGAATTAAGTTTCCTACTTTTTATCTTCTATGATATTTTTTGATGAGATGCGTAGTTCTCGAGATATATCAAGATATTTAAAAGTTCCGAAGCCGCACCAACATAATAGAGATACAGAAACACCGTGGCCCCTTTCTTTGAGATAACTCTGCACTATTGCGAGCTGCAAATGCCAGTTCCAGCTTAGCTGTGCAGAGGAAGAACAACAAGAAGAAGAAATATCTCGAAATATGTCCGTCAGGCCAGTTCCTTTGAGATAAATCTGCAAATATCTCGGAAACGAAGCGAGCTATGGCAAAATGTTAAGAGACCTTTTTTGTAGAGAATTATGTTTCCTACAATTTATGTTCTATGATATTTTTTGATCAGATGCGTAGTTCTCGAGATATATCAAGATATTTAAAAGTTCCGAAGCCACACCAACATAATAGAGATACAGAAACACCGTGGCCCCTTTCTTTGAGATAACTCTGCACTATTGCGAGCTGTAAATGCCACTTCCAGCTTAGCTGTGCAGAAGAAGAACAACAAGAAGAAGAAATATCTCGAAATATGTCCGTCAGGCCCCTTCCCTTGAGATAAATCTGCAAATATCTCGGAAACGAAACGAGCTATGGCAAAATGTTAAGAGACCTTTTTTGTAGAGAATTAGGTTTCCTACTTTTTATGTTCTATGATATTTTTTGATCAGAAGCGTAGTTTTCTAGATATATCGAGATATTTAAAAGTTCCGAAGCCGCACCAACATAATAGAGATACAGAAACACCGTGGCCCCTTTCTTTGAGATAACTCTGCACTAGTGCGAGCTGCAAATGCCACTTCCAGCTTAGCTGTGCAGAAGAAGAACAACAAGAAGAAGAAATATCTCGAAATATGTCCGTCAGGCCCCTTCCCTTGAGATAAATCTGCAAATATCTCGGAAACGAAGCGAGCTATGGCAAAATGTTAAGAGACCTTTTTTGTAGAGAATTAAGTTTCCTACTTTTTATGTTCTATGATATTTTTTGATCAGATGCGTAGTTCTCGAGATATATCAAGATATTTAAAAGTTCCGAAGCCGCACCAACATAATAGAGATACAGAAACACCGTGGCCCCTTTCTTTGAGATAACTCTGCACTATTGCGAGCTGTAAATGCCACTTCCAGCTTAGCTGTGCAGAAGAAGAACAACAAGAAGAAGAAATATCTCCAAATATGTCCGTCAGGCCCCTTCCCTTGAGATATATCTGCAAATATCTCGGAAACGAAGCGAGCTATGGCAAAATGTTAAGAGACCTTTTTTGTAGAGAATTATGTTTCCTACAATTTATGTTCAATGATATTTTTTGATCAGAAGCGTAGTTTTCGAGATATATCGAGATATTTAAAAGTTCCGAAGCCGCACCAACATAATAGAGATACAGAAACACCGTGGCCCCTTTCTTTGAGATAACTGTGCACTAGTGCGAGCCGCAAATGCAACTTCCAGCTTAGCTGTGCAGAAGAAGAACAACAAGAAGAAGAAATATCTCGAAATATGTCCGTCAGGCCCCTTCCCTTGAGATAAATCTGCAAATGTCTCGGAAACGAAGCGAGCTATGGCAAAATGTTAAGAGACCTTTTTTGTAGAGAATTAAGTTTCCTACTTTTTATGTTCTATGATATTTTTTGATCAGATGCGTAGTTCTCGAGATATATCAAGATATTTAAAAGTTCCGAAGCCGCACCAACATAATAGAGATACAGAAACACCGTGGCCCCTTTCTTTGAGATAACTCTGCACTATTGCGAGCTGCAAATGCCACTTCCAGCTTAGCTGTGCAGAGGAAGAACAACAAGAAGAAGAAATATCTCGAAATATGTCCGTCAGGCCAGTTCCTTTGAGCTGAATCTGCAAATATCTCGGAAACGAAGCGATCTATGGCAAAATGTTAAGAGACGTCTTTTGTAGAGAATTAAGTTTCCTACTTTTTATGTTCTATGATATTTTTTGATCAGAAGCGTAGTTTTCGAGATATATCGAGATATTTAAAAGTTCCGAAGCCGCACCAACATAATAGAGATACAGAAACACCGTGGCCCCTTTCTTTGAGATAACTCTGCACTAGTGCGAGCTGCAAATGCCACTTCCAGCTTAGCTGTGCAGAAGAAGAACAACAAGAAGAAGAAATATCTCGAAATATGTCCGTCAGGCCCCTTCCCTTGAGATAAATCTGCAAATATCTCGGAAACGAAGCGAGCTATGGCAAAATGTTAAGAGACCTTTTTTGTAGAGAATTAAGTTTCCTACTTTTTATGTTCTATGATATTTTTTGATCAGATGCGTAGTTCTCGAGATATATCAAGATATTTAAAAGTTCCGAAGCCGCACCAACATAATAGAGATACAGAAACACCGTGGCCCCTTTCTTTGAGATAACTCTGCACTATTGCGAGCTGTAAATGCCACTTCCAGCTTAGCTGTGCAGAAGAAGAACAACAAGAAGAAGAAATATCTCGAAATATGTCCGTCAGGCCCCTTCCCTTGAGATATATCTGCAAATATCTCGGAAACGAAGCGAGCTATGGCAAAATGTTAAGAGACCTTTTTTGTAGAGAATTATGTTTCCTACAATTTATGTTCAATGATATTTTTTGATCAGAAGCGTAGTTTTCGAGATATATCGAGATATTTAAAAGTTCCGAAGCCGCACCAACATAATAGAGAGACAGAAACACCGTGGCCCCTTTCTTTGAAATAACTCTGCACTATTGCGAGCTGTAAATGCCACTTCCAGCTTAGCTGTGCAGAAGAAGAACAACAAGAAGAAGAAATATCTCGAAATATGTCCGTCAGGCCCCTTCCCTTGAGATATATCTGCAAATATCTCGGAAACGAAACGAGCTATGGCAAAATGTTGAGAGACCTTTTTTGTAGAGAATTAAGTTTCCTACTTTTTATGTTCTATGATATTTTTTGATCAGAAGCGTAGTTTTCGAGATATATCGAGATATTTAAAAGTTCCGAAGCCGCACCAACATAATAGAGATACAGAAACACCGTGGCCCCTTTCTTTGAGATAACTCTGCACTATTGCGACCTGCAAATGCCACTTCCAGCTCAGCTGTGCAGAAGAAGAACAACAAGAAGAAGAAATATCTCGAAATATGTCCGTCAGGCCCCTTCCCTTGAGATAAATCTGCAAATATCTCGGAAACGAAACGAGCTATGGCAAAATGTTAAGAGACCTTTTTTGTAGAGAATTAAGTTTCCTACTTTTTATGTTCTATGATATTTTTTGATCAGAAGCGTAGTTTTCGAGATATATCGAGATATTTAAAAGTTCCGAAGCCGCACCAACATAATAGTGATACAGAAACACCGTGGCCCCTTTCTTTGAGATAACTCTGCACTAGTGCGAGCTGCAAATGCCACTTCCAGCTTAGCTGTGCAGAAGAAGAACAACAAGAAGAAGAAATATCTCGAAATATGTCCGTCAGGCCCCTTCCCTTGAGATAAATCTGCAAATATCTCGGAAACGAAGCGAGCTATGGCAAAATGTTAAGAGACCTTTTTTGTAGAGAATTAAGTTTCCTACTTTTTATGTTCTATGATATTTTTTGATCAGATGCGTAGTTCTCGAGATATATCAAGATATTTAAAAGTTCCGAAGCCGCACCAACATAATAGAGATACAGAAACACCGTGGCCCCTTTCTTTGAGATAACTCTGCACTATTGCGTGCTGTAAATGCCACTTCCAGCGTAGCTGTGCAGAAGAAGAACAACAAGAAGAAGAAATATCTCGAAATATGTCCGTCAGGCCCCTTCCCTTGAGATATATCTGCAAATATCTCGGAAACGAAGCGAGCTATGGCAAAATGTTAAGAGACCTTTTTTGTAGAGAATTATGTTTCCTACAATTTATGTTCAATGATATTTTTTGATCAGAAGCGTAGTTTTCGAGATATATCGAGATATTTAAAAGTTCCGAAGCCGCACCAACATAATAGAGATACAGAAACACCGTGGCCCATTTCTTTGAGATAACTCTGCACTAGTGCGAGCTGCAAATGCCACTTCCAGCTTAGCTGTGCAGAAGAAGAACAACAAGAAGAAGAAATATCTCGAAATATGTCCGTCAGGCCCCTTCCCTTGAGATAAATCTGCAAATATCTCGGAAACGAAGCGAGCTATGGCAAAATGTTAAGAGACCTTTTTTGTAGAGAATTAAGTTTCCTACTTTTTATGTTCTATGATATTTTTTGATCAGATGCGTAGTTCTCGAGATATACCAAGATATTTAAAAGTTCCGAAGCCGCACCAACATAATAGAGATACAGAAACACCGTGGCCCCTTTCTTTGAGATAACTCTGCACTATTGCGTGCTGTAAATGCCACTTCCAGCGTAGCTGTGCAGAGGAAGAACAACAAGAAGAAGAAATATCTCGAAATATGTCCGTCAGGCCCCTTCCCTTGAGATATATCTGCAAATATCGCGGAAACGAAGCGAGCTATGGCAAAATGTTAAGAGACCTTTTTTGTAGAGAATTAAGTTTCCTACTTTTTATGTTCTATGATATTTTTTGATCAGATGCGTAGTTCTCGAGATATATCAAGATATTTGATAGTTCCGAAGCCGCACCAACATAATAGAGATACAGAAACACCGTGGCCCCTTTCTTTGAGATAACTCTGCACTATTGCGAGCTGTAAATGCCACTTCCAGCTTAGCTGTGCAGAAGAAGAACAACAAGAAGAAGAAATATCTCGAAATATGTCCGTCAGGCCCCTTCCCTTGAGATATATCTGCAAATATCTCGGAAACGAAGCGAGCTATCGCAAAATGTTAAGAGACCTTTTTTGTAGAGAATTAAGTTTCCTACTTTTTATGTTCTATGATATTTTTTGATCAGATGCGTAGTTCTCGAGATATATCAAGATATTTAAAAGTTCCGAAGCCGCACCAACATAATAGAGATACAGAAACACCGTGGCCCCTTTCTTTGAGATAACTCTGCACTATTGCGAGCTGTAAATGCCACTTCCAGCGTAGCTGTGCAGAAGAAGAACAACAAGAAGAAGAAATATCTCGAAATATGTCCGTCAGGCCCCTTCCCTTGAGATATATCTGCAAATATCTCGGAAACGAAGCGAGCTATGGCAAAATGTTAAGAGACCTTTTTTGTAGAGAATTATGTTTCCTACAATTTATGTTCAATGATATTTTTTGATCAGAAGCGTAGTTTTCGAGATATATCGAGATATTTAAAAGTTCCGAAGCCGCACCAACATAATAGAGAGACAGAAACACCGTGGCCCCTTTCTTTGAAATAACTCTGCACTATTGCGAGCTGTAAATGCCACTTCCAGCTTAGCTGTGCAGAAGAAGAACAACAAGAAGAAGAAATATCTCGAAATATGTCCGTCAGGCCCCTTCCCTTGAGATAAATCTGCAAATATCTCGGAAACGAAACGAGCTATGGCAAAATGTTGAGAGACCTTTTTTGTAGAGAATTAAGTTTCCTACTTTTTATGTTCTATGATATTTTTTGATCAGAAGCGTAGTTTTCGAGATATATCGAGATATTTAAAAGTTCCGAAGCCGCACCAACATAATAGAGATACAGAAACACCGTGGCCCCTTTCTTTGAGATAACTCTGCACTATTGCGACCTGCAAATGCCACTTCCAGCGTAGCTGTGCAGAAGAAGAACAACAAGAAGAAGAAATATCTCGAAATATGTCCGTCAGGCCCCTTCCCTTGAGATATATCTGCAAATATCGCGGAAACGAAGCGAGCTATGGCAAAATGTTAAGAGACCTTTTTTGTAGAGAATTAAGTTTCCTACTTTTTATGTTCTATGATATTTTTTGATCAGATGCGTAGTTCTCGAGATATATCAAGATATTTGATAGTTCCGAAGCCGCACCAACATAATAGAGATACAGAAACACCGTGGCCCCTTTCTTTGAGATAACTCTGCACTATTGCGAGCTGTAAATGCCACTTCCAGCTTAGCTGTGCAGAAGAAGAACAACAAGAAGAAGAAATATCTCGAAATATGTCCGTCAGGCCCCTTCCCTTGAGATATATCTGCAAATATCTCGGAAACGAAGCGAGCTATCGCAAAATGTTAAGAGACCTTTTTTGTAGAGAATTAAGTTTCCTACTTTTTATGTTCTATGATATTTTTTGATCAGATGCGTAGTTCTCGAGATATATCAAGATATTTAAAAGTTCCGAAGCCGCACCAACATAATAGAGATACAGAAACACCGTGGCCCCTTTCTTTGAGATAACTCTGCACTATTGCGAGCTGTAAATGCCACTTCCAGCGTAGCTGTGCAGAAGAAGAACAACAAGAAGAAGAAATATCTCGAAATATGTCCGTCAGGCCCCTTCCCTTGAGATATATCTGCAAATATCTCGGAAACGAAGCGAGCTATGGCAAAATGTTAAGAGACCTTTTTTGTAGAGAATTATGTTTCCTACAATTTATGTTCAATGATATTTTTTGATCAGAAGCGTAGTTTTCGAGATATATCGAGATATTTAAAAGTTCCGAAGCCGCACCAACATAATAGAGAGACAGAAACACCGTGGCCCCTTTCTTTGAAATAACTCTGCACTATTGCGAGCTGTAAATGCCACTTCCAGCTTAGCTGTGCAGAAGAAGAACAACAAGAAGAAGAAATATCTCGAAATATGTCCGTCAGGCCCCTTCCCTTGAGATAAATCTGCAAATATCTCGGAAACGAAACGAGCTATGGCAAAATGTTGAGAGACCTTTTTTGTAGAGAATTAAGTTTCCTACTTTTTATGTTCTATGATATTTTTTGATCAGAAGCGTAGTTTTCGAGATATATCGAGATATTTAAAAGTTCCGAAGCCGCACCAACATAATAGAGATACAGAAACACCGTGGCCCCTTTCTTTGAGATAACTCTGCACTATTGCGACCTGCAAATGCCACTTCCAGCTCAGCTGTGCAGAAGAAGAACAACAAGAAGAAGAAATATCTCGAAATATGTCCGTCAGGCCCCTTCCCTTGAGATAAATCTGCAAATATCTCGGAAACGAAACGAGCTATGGCAAAATGTTAAGAGACCTTTTTTGTAGAGAATTAAGTTTCCTACTTTTTATGTTCTATGATATTTTTTGATCAGAAGCGTAGTTTTCGAGATATATCGAGATATTTAAAAGTTCCGAAGCCGCACCAACATAATAGAGATACAGAAACACCGTGGCCCCTTTCTTTGAGATAACTCTGCACTAGTGCGAGCTGCAAATGCCACTTCCAGCTTAGCTGTGCAGAAGAAGAACAACAAGAAGAAGAAATATCTCGAAATATGTCCGTCAGGCCCCTTCCCTTGAGATAAATCTGCAAATATCTCGGAAACGAAGCGAGCTATGGCAAAATGTTAAGAGACCTTTTTTGTAGAGAATTAAGTTTCCTACTTTTTATGTTCTATGATATTTTTTGATCAGATGCGTAGTTCTCGAGATATATCAAGATATTTAAAAGTTCCGAAGCCGCACCAACATAATAGAGATACAGAAACACCGTGGCCCCTTTCTTTGAGATAACTCTGCACTATGTTGTGCTGTAAATGCCACTTCCAGCGTAGCTGTGCAGAAGAAGAACAACAAGAAGAAAAAATATCTCGAAATATGTCCGTCAGGCCCCTTCCCTTGAGATATATCTGCAAATATCTCGGAAACGAAGCGAGCTATGGCAAAATGTTAAGAGACCTTTTTTGTAGAGAATTAAGTTTCCTACTTTTTATGTTCTATGATATTTTTTGATCAGAAGCGTAGTTTTCGAGATATATCGAGATATTTAAAAGTTCCGAAGCCGCACCAACATAATAGAGATACAGAAACACCGTGGCCCCTTTCTTTGAGATAACTCTGCACTATTGCGACCTGCAAATGCCACTTCCAGCTCAGCTGTGCAGAAGAAGAACAACAAGAAGAAGAAATATCTCGAAATATGTCCGTCAGGCCCCTTCCCTTGAGATGAATCTGCAAATATCTCGGAAACGAAGCGAGCTATGGCAAGATGTTAAGAGACCTTTTTTGTAGAGAATTAAGTTTCCTACTTTTTATGTTCTATGATATTTTTTGATCAGATGCGTAGTTCTCGAGATATATCAAGATATTTAAAAGTTCCGAAGCCGCACCAACATAATAGAGATACAGAAACACCGTGGCCCCTTTCTTTGAGATAACTCTGCACTATTGCGAGCTGTAAATGCCACTTCCAGCGTAGCTGTGCAGAAGAAGAACAACAAGAAGAAGAAATATCTCGAAATATGTCCGTCAGGCCCCTTCCCTTGAGATATATCTGCAAATATCTCGGAAACGAAGCGAGCTATGGCAAAATGTTAAGAGACCTTTTTTGTAGAGAATTATGTTTCCTACAATTTATGTTCAATGATATTTTTTGATCAGAAGCGTAGTTTTCGAGATATATCGAGATATTTAAAAGTTCCGAAGCCGCACCAACATAATAGAGAGACAGAAACACCGTGGCCCCTTTCTTTGAAATAACTCTGCACTATTGCGAGCTGTAAATGCCACTTCCAGCTTAGCTGTGCAGAAGAAGAACAACAAGAAGAAGAAATATCTCGAAATATGTCCGTCAGGCCCCTTCCCTTGAGATAAATCTGCAAATATCTCGGAAACGAAACGAGCTATGGCAAAATGTTAAGAGACCTTTTTTGTAGAGAATTAAGTTTCCTACTTTTTATGTTCTATGATATTTTTTGATCAGAAGCGTAGTTTTCGAGATATATCGAGATATTTAAAAGTTCCGAAGCCGCACCAACATAATAGAGATACAGAAACACCGTGGCCCCTTTCTTTGAGATAACTCTGCACTAGTGCGAGCTGCAAATGCCACTTCCAGCTTAGCTGTGCAGAAGAAGAACAACAAGAAGAAGAAATATCTCGAAATATGTCCGTCAGGCCCCTTCCCTTGAGATAAATCTGCAAATATCTCGGAAACGAAGCGAGCTATGGCAAAATGTTAAGAGACCTTTTTTGTAGAGAATTAAGTTTCCTACTTTTTATGTTCTATGATATTTTTTGATCAGATGCGTAGTTCTCGAGATATATCAAGATATTTAAAAGTTCCGAAGCCGCACCAACATAATAGAGATACAGAAACACCGTGGCCCCTTTCTTTGAGATAACTCTGCACTATTGCGTGCTGTAAATGCCACTTCCAGCGTAGCTGTGCAGAAGAAGAACAACAAGAAGAAGAAATATCTCGAAATATGTCCGTCAGGCCCCTTCCCTTGAGATATATCTGCAAATATCTCGGAAACCAAGCGAGCTATGGCAAAATGTTAAGAGACCTTTTTTGTAGAGAATTAAGTTTCCTACAATTTATGTTCAATGATATTTTTTGATCAGAAGCGTAGTTTTCGAGATATATCGAGATATTTAAAAGTTCCGAAGCCGCACCAACATAATAGAGATACAGAAACACCGTGGCCCCTTTCTTTGAGATAACTCTGCACTAGTGCGAGCTGCAAATGCCACTTCCAGCTTAGCTATGCAGAAGAAGAACAACAAGAAGAAGAAATATCTCGAAATATGTCCGTCAGGCCCCTTCCCTTGAGATAAATCTGCAAATATCGCGGAAACGAAGCGAGCTATGGCAAAATGTTAAGAGACCTTTTTTGTAGAGAATTAAGCTTCCTACTTTTTATGTTCTATGATATTTTTTGATCAGATGCGTAGTTCTCGAGATATATCAAGATATTTGATAGTTCCGAAGCCGCACCAACATAATAGAGATACAGAAACACCGTGGCCCCTTTCTTTGAGATAACTCTGCACTATTGCGAGCTGTAAATGCCACTTCCAGCTTAGCTGTGCAGAAGAAGAACAACAAGAAGAAGAAATATCTCGAAATATGTCCGTCAGGCCCCTTCCCTTGAGATAAATCTGCAAATATCTCGGAAACGAAGCGAGCTATGGCAAAATGTTAAGAGACCTTTTTTGTAGAGAATTAAGTTTCCTACTTTTTATGTTCTATGATATTTTTTGATCAGATGCGTAGTTCTCGAGATATATCAAGATATTTAAAAGTTCCGAAGCCGCACCAACATAATAGAGATACAGAAACACCGTGGCCCCTTTCTTTGAGATAACTCTGCACTATGTTGTGCTGTAAATGCCACTTCCAGCGTAGCTGTGCAGAAGAAGAACAACAAGAAGAAAAAATATCTCGAAATATGTCCGTCAGGCCCCTTCCCTTGAGATATATCTGCAAATATCTCGGAAACGAAGCGAGCTATGGCAAAATGTTAAGAGACCTTTTTTGTAGAGAATTAAGTTTCCTACTTTTTATGTTCTATGATATTTTTTGATCAGAAGCGTAGTTTTCGAGATATATCGAGATATTTAAAAGTTCCGAAGCCGCACCAACATAATAGAGATACAGAAACACCGTGGCCCCTTTCTTTGAGATAACTCTGCACTATTGCGACCTGCAAATGCCACTTCCAGCTCAGCTGTGCAGAAGAAGAACAACAAGAAGAAGAAATATCTCGAAATATGTCCGTCAGGCCCCTTCCCTTGAGATGAATCTGCAAATATCTCGGAAACGAAGCGAGCTATGGCAAGATGTTAAGAGACCTTTTTTGTAGAGAATTAAGTTTCCTACTTTTTATGTTCTATGATATTTTTTGATCAGATGCGTAGTTCTCGAGATATATCAAGATATTTAAAAGTTCCGAAGCCGCACCAACATAATAGAGATACAGAAACACCGTGGCCCCTTTCTTTGAGATAACTCTGCACTATTGCGAGCTGTAAATGCCACTTCCAGCGTAGCTGTGCAGAAGAAGAACAACAAGAAGAAGAAATATCTCGAAATATGTCCGTCAGGCCCCTTCCCTTGAGATATATCTGCAAATATCTCGGAAACGAAGCGAGTTATGGCAAAATGTTGAGAGACCTTTTTTGTAGAGAATTATGTTTCCTACAATTTATGTTCAATGATATTTTTTGATCAGAAGCGTAGTTTTCGAGATATATCGAGATATTTAAAAGTTCCGAAGCCGCACCAACATAATAGAGAGACAGAAACACCGTGGCCCCTTTCTTTGAAATAACTCTGCACTATTGCGAGCTGTAAATGCCACTTCCAGCTTAGCTGTGCAGAAGAAGAACAACAAGAAGAAGAAATATCTCGAAATATGTCCGTCAGGCCCCTTCCCTTGAGATAAATCTGCAAATATCTCGGAAACGAAACGAGCTATGGCAAAATGTTAAGAGACCTTTTTTGTAGAGAATTAAGTTTCCTACTTTTTATGTTCTATGATATTTTTTGATCAGAAGCGTAGTTTTCGAGATATATCGAGATATTTAAAAGTTCCGAAGCCGCACCAACATAATAGAGATACAGAAACACCGTGGCCCCTTTCTTTGAGATAACTCTGCACTAGTGCGAGCTGCAAATGCCACTTCCAGCTTAGCTGTGCAGAAGAAGAACAACAAGAAGAAGAAATATCTCGAAATATGTCCGTCAGGCCCCTTCCCTTGAGATAAATCTGCAAATATCTCGGAAACGAAGCGAGCTATGGCAAAATGTTAAGAGACCTTTTTTGTAGAGAATTAAGTTTCCTACTTTTTATGTTCTATGATATTTTTTGATCAGATGCGTAGTTCTCGAGATATATCAAGATATTTAAAAGTTCCGAAGCCGCACCAACATAATAGAGATACAGAAACACCGTGGCCCCTTTCTTTGAGATAACTCTGCACTATTGCGTGCTGTAAATGCCACTTCCAGCGTAGCTGTGCAGAAGAAGAACAACAAGAAGAAGAAATATCTCGAAATATGTCCGTCAGGCCCCTTCCCTTGAGATATATCTGCAAATATCTCGGAAACCAAGCGAGCTATGGCAAAATGTTAAGAGACCTTTTTTGTAGAGAATTAAGTTTCCTACTTTTTATGTTCTATGATATTTTTTGATCAGATGCGTAGTTCTCGAGATATATCAAGATATTTGATAGTTCCGAAGCCGCACCAACATAATAGAGATACAGAAACACCGTGGCCCCTTTCTTTGAGATAACTCTGCACTATTGCGAGCTGTAAATGCCACTTCCAGCTTAGCTGTGCAGAAGAAGAACAACAAGAAGAAGAAATATCTCGAAATATGTCCGTCAGGCCCCTTCCCTTGAGATATATCTGCAAATATCTCGGAAACGAAGCGAGCTATCGCAAAATGTTAAGAGACCTTTTTTGTAGAGAATTATGTTTCCTACAGTTTATCTTCAATGATATTTTTTGATCAGAAGCGTAGTTTTCGAGATATATCGAGATATTTAAAAGTTCCGAAGCCGCACCAACATAATAGAGATACAGAAACACCGTGGCCCCTTTCTTTGAGATAACTCTGCACTAGTGCGAGCTGCAAATGCCACTTCCAGCTTAGCTATGCAGAAGAAGAACAACAAGAAGAAGAAATATCTCGAAATATGTCCGTCAGGCCCCTTCCCTTGAGATAAATCTGCAAATATCTCGGAAACGAAGCGAGCTATGGCAAAATGTTAAGAGACCTTTTTTGTAGAGAATTAAGTTTCCTACTTTTTATGTTCTAGGATATTTTTTGATCAGATGCGTAGTTCTCGAGATATATCAAGATATTTAAAAGTTCCGAAGCCGCACCAACATAATAGAGATACAGAAACACCGTGGCCCCTTTCTTTGAGATAACTCTGCACTATTGCGAGCTGTAAATGCCACTTCCAGCGTAGCTGTGCAGAAGAAGAACAACAAGAAGAAGAAATATCTCGAAATATGTCCGTCAGGCCCCTTCCCTTGAGATATATCTGCAAATATCTCGGAAACGAAGCGAGCTATGGCAAAATGTTAAGAGACCTTTTTTGTAGAGAATTATGTTTCCTACAATTTATGTTCAATGATATTTTTTGATCAGAAGCGTAGTTTTCGAGATATATCGAGATATTTAAAAGTTCCGAAGCCGCACCAACATAATAGAGAGACAGAAACACCGTGGCCCCTTTCTTTGAAATAACTCTGCACTATTGCGAGCTGTAAATGCCACTTCCAGCTTAGCTGTGCAGAAGAAGAACAACAAGAAGAAGAAATATCTCGAAATATGTCCGTCAGGCCCCTTCCCTTGAGATAAATCTGCAAATATCTCGGAAACGAAACGAGCTATGGCAAAATGTTGAGAGACCTTTTTTGTAGAGAATTAAGTTTCCTACTTTTTATGTTCTATGATATTTTTTGATCAGAAGCGTAGTTTTCGAGATATATCGAGATATTTAAAAGTTCCGAAGCCGCACCAACATAATAGAGATACAGAAACACCGTGGCCCCTTTCTTTGAGATAACTCTGCACTAGTGCGAGCTGCAAATGCCACTTCCAGCTTAGCTGTGCAGAAGAAGAACAACAAGAAGAAGAAATATCTCGAAATATGTCCGTCAGGCCCCTTCCCTTGAGATAAATCTGCAAATATCTCGGAAACGAAGCGAGCTATGGCAAAATGTTAAGAGACCTTTTTTGTAGAGAATAATGTTTCCTACAATTTACGTTCTATGATATTTTTTGATCAGAAGCGTAGTTTTCGAGATATATCGAGATATTTAAAAGTTCCGAAGCCGCACCAACATAATAGAGATACAGAAACACCGTGGCCCCTTTCTTTGAGATAACTCTGCACTATTGCGACCTGCAAATGCCACTTCCAGCTCAGCTGTGCAGAAGAAGAACAACAAGAAGAAGAAATATCTCGAAATATGTCCGTCAGGCCCCTTCCCTTGAGATGAATCTGCAAATATCTCGGAAACGAAGCGAGATATGGCAAGATGTTAAGAGACCTTTTTTGTAGAGAATAATGTTTCCTACAATTTACGTTCTATGATATTTTTTGATCAGAAGCGTAGTTTTCGAGATATATCGAGATATTTAAAAGTTCCGAAGCCGCACCAACATAATAGAGATACAGAAACACCGTGGCCCCTTTCTTTGAGATAACTCTGCACTATTGCGACCTGCAAATGCCACTTCCAGCTCAGCTGTGCAGAAGAAGAACAACAAGAAGAAGAAATATCTCGAAATATGTCCGTCAGGCCCCTTCCCTTGAGATAAATCTGCAAATATCTCGGAAACGAAGCGAGCTATGGCAAAATGTTAAGAGACCTTTTTTGTAGAGAATTATGTTTCCTACAATTTATGTTCTATGATATTTTTTGATCAGAAGCGTAGTTTTCGAGATATATCGAGATATTTAAAAGTTCCGAAGCCGCACCACCATAATAGAGATACAGAAACACCGTGGCCCCTTTCTTTGAGATAACTCTGCACTATTGCGACCTGCAAATGCCACTTCCAGCTCAGCTGTGCAGAAGAAGAACAACAAGAAGAAGAAATATCTCGAAATATGTCCGTCAGGCCCCTTCCCTTGAGATAAATCTGCAAATATCTCGGAAACGAAGCGAGCTATGGCAAAATGTTAAGAGACCTTTTTTGTAGAGAATTAAGTTTGCTACTTTTCATGTTCTATGATATTTTTTGATCAGATGCGTAGTTCTCGAGATATATCAAGATATTTAAAAGTTCCGAAGCCGCACCAACATAATAGAGATACAGAAACACCGTGGCCCCTTCCTTTGAGATAACTCTGCACTATTGCGAGCTGTAAATGCCACTTCCAGCTTAGCTGTGCAGAAGAAGAACAACAAGAAGAAGAAATATCTCGAAATATGTCCGTCAGGCCCCTTCTCTTGAGATAAATCTGCAAATATCTCGGAAACGAAGCGAGCTATGGCAAAATGTTAAGAGACCTTTTTTGTAGAGAATTAAGTTTCCTACTTTTTATGTTCTATGATATTTTTTGATCAGATGCGTAGTTCTCGAGATATATCAAGATATTTAAAAGTTCCGAAGCCGCACCAACATAATAGAGATACAGAAACACCGTGGCCCCTTTCTTTGAGATAACTCTGCACTATTGCGTGCTGTAAATGCCACTTCCAGCGTAGCTGTGCAGAAGAAGAACAACAAGAAGAAGAAATATCTCGAAATATGTCCGTCAGGCCCCTTCCCTTGAGATATATCTGCAAATATCTCGGAAACGAAGCGAGCTATGGCAAAATGTTAAGAGACCTTTTTTGTAGAGAATAATGTTTCCTACAATTTACGTTCTATGATATTTTTTGATCAGAAGCGTAGTTTTCGAGATATATCGAGATATTTAAAAGTTCCGAAGCCGCACCAACATAATAGAGATACAGAAACACCGTGGCCCCTTTCTTTGAGATAACTCTGCACTATTGCGACCTGCAAATGCCACTTCCAGCTCAGCTGTGCAGAAGAAGAACAACAAGAAGAAGAAATATCTCGAAATATGTCCGTCAGGCCCCTTCCCTTGAGATGAATCTGCAAATATCTCGGAAACGAAGCGAGCTATGGCAAGATGTTAAGAGACCTTTTTTGTAGAGAATAATGTTTCCTACAATTTACGTTCTATGATATTTTTTGATCAGAAGCGTAGTTTTCGAGATATATCAAGATATTTAAAAGTTCCGAAGCCGCACCAACATAATAGAGATACAGAAACACCGTGGCCCCTTTCTTTGAGATAACTCTGCACTATTGCGACCTGCAAATGCCACTTCCAGCTCAGCTGTGCAGAAGAAGAACAACAAGAAGAAGAAATATCTCGAAATATGTCCGTCAGGCCCCTTCCCTTGAGATAAATCTGCAAATATCTCGGAAACGAAGCGAGCTATGGCAAAATGTTAAGAGACCTTTTTTGTAGAGAATTATGTTTCCTACAATTTATGTTCTATGATATTTTTTGATCAGAAGCGTAGTTTTCGAGATATATCGAGATATTTAAAAGTTCCGAAGCCGCACCACCATAATAGAGATACAGAAACACCGTGGCCCCTTTCTTTGAGATAACTCTGCACTATTGCGACCTGCAAATGCCACTTCCAGCTCAGCTGTGCAGAAGAAGAACAACAAGAAGAAGAAATATCTCGAAATATGTCCGTCAGGCCCCTTCCCTTGAGATAAATCTGCAAATATCTCGGAAACGAAGCGAGCTATGGCAAAATGTTAAGAGACCTTTTTTGTAGAGAATTAAGTTTCCTACTTTTTATGTTCTATGATATTTTTTGATCAGAAGCGTAGTTTTCGAGATATATCGAGATATTTAAAAGTTCCGAAGCCGCACCAACATAATAGAGATACAGAAACACCGTGGCCCCTTTCTTTGAGATAATTCTGCACTATTGCGAGCTGCAAATGCCACTTCCAGCTTAGCTGTGCAGAAGAAGAACAACAAGAATAAGAAATATCTCGAAATATGTCCGTCAGGCCCCTTCCGTTGAGATAAATCTGCAAATATCTCGGAAACGAAGAGAGCTATGGCAAAATGTTGAGAGACCTTTTTTGTAGAGAATTAGGTTTCCTACTATTTATGTTCTATGATATTTTTTGATCAGATGCGTAGTTCTCGAGATATATCAAGATATTTAAAAGTTCCGAAGCCGCACCAACATAATAGAGATACAGAAACACCGTGGCCCCTTTCTTTGAGATAACTCTGCACTAGTGCGAGCCGCAAATGCCACTTCCAGCTTAGCTGTGCAGAAGAAGAACAACAAGAAGAAGAAATATCTCGAAATATGTCCGTCAGGCCCCTTCCCTTGAGATAAATCTGCAAATATCTCGGAAACGAAGCGAGCTATGGCAAAATGTTAAGAGACCGTTTTTGTAGACAACTAAGTTTCCTACTTTTTATGTTCTATGATATTTTTTGATCAGATGCGTAGTTCTCGAGATATATCAAGATATTTAAAAGTTCCGAAGCCGCACCAACATAATAGAGATACAGAAACACCGTGGCCCCTTTCTTTGAGATAACTCTGCACTAGTGCGAGCCGCAAATGCCACTTCCAGCTTAGCTGTGCAGAAGAAGAACAACAAGAAGAAGAAATATCTCGAAATATGTCCGTCAGGCCCCTTCCCTTGAGATAAATCTGCAAATATCTCGGAAACGAAGCGAGCTATGGCAAAATGTTAAGAGACCGTTTTTGTAGAGAACTAAGTTTCCTACTTTTTATGTTCTATGATATTTTTTGATCAGATGCGTAGTTCTCGAGATATATCAAGATATTTAAAAGTTCCGAAGCCGCACCAACATAATAGAGATACAGAAACACCGTGGCCCCTTTCTTTGAGATAACTCTGCACTATTGCGAGCCGCAAATGCCACTTCCAGCTTAGCTGTGCAGAAGAAGAACAACAAGAAGAAGAAATATCTCGAAATATGTCCGTCAGGCCCCTTCCCTTGAGATAAATCTGCAAATATCTCGGAAACGAAGCGAGCTATGGCAAAATGTTAAGAGACCGTTTTTGTAGAGAACTAAGTTTCCTACTTTTTATGTTCTATGATATTTTTTGATCAGATGCGTAGTTCTCGAGATATATCAAGATATTTAAAAGTTCCGAAGCCGCACCAACATAATAGAGATACAGAAACACCGTGGCCCCTTTCTTTGAGATAACTCTGCACTATTGCGAGCCGCAAATGCCACTTCCAGCTTAGCTGTGCAGAAGAAGAACAACAAGAATAAGAAATATCTCGAAATATGTCCGTCAGGCCCCATCCCTTGAGATAAATCTGCAAATATCTCGGAAACGAAGAGAGCTATGGCAAAATGTTAAGAGACCTTTTCTGTAGAGAATTAAGTTTCCTACTTTTTATGTTCTATGATATTTTTTGATCAGATGCGTAGTTCTCGAGATATATCAAGATATTTAAAAGTTCCGAAGCCGCACCAACATAATAGAGATACAGAAACACCGTGGCCCCCTTCTTTGAGATAACTCTGCACTATTGCGAGCTGCAGATGCCACTTCCAGCTTAGCTGTGCAGAAGAAGAACAACAAGAAGAAGAAATATCTCGAAATATGTCCGTCAGGCCCCTTCCCTTGAGATAAACCTGCAAATATCTCGGAAACGAAGCGAGCTATGGCAAAATGTTAAGAGACCTTTTTTGTAGAGAATTAAGTTTCCTACTTTGTATGTTCTATGATATTTTTTGATCAGATGCGTAGTTCTCGAGATATATCAAGATATTTAAAAGTTCCGAAGCCGCACCAACATAATAGAGATACAGAAACACCGTGGCCCCCTTCTTTGAGATAACTCTGCACTATTGCGAGCTGCAAATGCCACTTCCAGCTTAGCTGTGCAGAAGAAGAACAACAAGAAGAAGAAATATCTCGAAATATGTCCGTCAGGCCCCTTCCCTTGAGATAAATCTGCAAATATCTCGGAAACGAAGCGAGCTATGGCAAAATGTTAAGAGACCTTTTTTGTAGAGAATTAAGTTTCCTACTTTTTATGTTCTATGATATTTTTTGATCAGATGCGTAGTTCTCGAGATATATCAAGATATTTAAAAGTTCCGAAGCCGCACCAACATAATAGAGATACAGAAACACCGTGGCCCCTTTCTTTGAGATAACTCTGCACTAGTGCGAGCCGCAAATGCCACTTCCAGCTTAGCTGTGCAGAAGAAGAACAACAAGAAGAAGAAATATCTCGAAATATGTCCGTCATGCCCCTTCCCTTGAGATAAATCTGCAAATATCTCGGAAACGAAGCGAGCTATGGCAAAATGTTAAGAGACCTTTTTTGTAGAGAATTAAGTTTCCTACTTATTATGTTCTATGATATTTTTTGATCAGATGCGTAGTTCTCGAGATATATCAAGATATTTAAAAGTTCCGAAGCCGCACCAACAGAATAGAGATACAGAAACACCGTGGCTCCTTTCTTTGAGATAACTCTGCACTATTGCGAGCTGGAAATGCCACTTCCAGTTTAGCTGTGCAGAAGAAGAACAACAAGAAGAAGAAATATCTCGAAATATGTCCGTTAGGCCCCTTCCCTTGAGATAAACCTGCAAATATCTCGGAAACGAAGCGAGCTATGGCAAAATGTTAAGAGACCTTTTTTGTAGAGACTTAAGTTTCCTACTTTTTATGTTGTATGATATTTTTTGATCAGATGCGTAGTTCTCGAGATATATCAAGATATTTAAAAGTTCCGAAGTCGCACCAACATAATAGAGATACAGAAACACCGTGGCCCCTTTCTTTGAGATAACTCTGCACTAGTGCGAGCCGCAAATGCCACTTCCAGCTTAGCTGTGCAGAAGAAGAGCAACAAGAAGAAGAAATATCTCGAAATATGTCCGTCAGGCCCCTTGCCTTGAGATAAATCTGCAAATATCTCGGAAACGAAGCGAGCTATGGCAAAATGTTAAGAGACCTTTTTTGTAGAGAATTATGTTTCCTACTTTTTATGTTCTATGATATTTTTTGATCAGACGCGTAGTTCTCGAGATATATCAAGATATTTAAAAGTTCCGAAGCCGCACCAACATAATAGAGATACAGAAACACCGTGGCCCCTTTCTTTGAGATAACTCTGCACTATTGCGAGCTGCAAATGCCACTTCCAGCTTAGCTGTGCAGAAGAAGAACAACAAGAAGAAGAAATATCTCGAAATATGTCCGTCAGGCCCCTTCCCTTGAGATAAATCTGCAAATATCTCGGAAACGAAGAGAGCTATGGCAAAATGTTAAGAGACCTTTTTTGTAGAGAATTAAGTTTCCTACAATTTATGTTCTATGATATTTTTTGATCAGAAGCGTAGTTTTCGAGATATATCGAGATATTTAAAAGTTCCGAAGCCGCACCAACATAATAGAGATACAGAAACACCGTGGCCCCTTTCTTTGAGATAACTCTGCACTATTGCGAGCTGGAAATGCCACTTCCAGTTTAGCTGTGCAGAAGAAGAACAACAAGAAGACGAAATATCTCGAAATATGTCCGTTAGGCCCCTTCCCTTGAGATAAACCTGCAAATATCTCGGAAACGAAGCGAGCTATGGCAAAATGTTAAGAGACCTTTTTTGTAGAGAATTAAGTTTCCTACTTTTTATGTTGTATGATATTTTTTGATCAGATGCGTAGTTCTCGAGATATATCAAGATATTTAAAAGTTCCGAAGCCGCACCAACATAATAGAGATACAGAAACACCGTGGCCCCTTTCTTTGAGATAACTCTGCACTATTGCGAGCTGCAAATGCCACTTCCAGCTTAGCTGTGCAGAAGAAGAACAACAAGAAGAAGAAATATCTCGAAATATGTCCGTCAGGCCCCTTCCCTTGAGATAAATCTGCAAATATCTCGGAAACGAAGAGAGCTATGGCAAAATGTTAAGAGACCTTTTTTGTAGAGAATTAAGTTTCCTACAATTTATGTTCTATGATATTTTTTGATCAGATGCGTAGTTTTCGAGATATATCGAGATATTTAAAAGTTCCGAAGCCGCACCAACATAATAGAGATACAGAAACACCGTGGCCCCTTTCTTTGAGATAACTTTGCACTATTGCGAGCTGTAAATGCCACTTTCAGCTTAGCTGTGCAGAAGAAGAACAACAAGAAGAAGAAATATCTCGAAATATGTCCGTCAGGCCCCTTCCCTTGAGATATATCTGCAAATATCTCGGAAACGAAGCGAGCTATGGCAAAATGTTAAGAGACCTTTTTTGTAGAGAATTATGTTTCCTACAATTTATGTTCTATGATATTTTTTGATCAGAAGCGTAGTTTTCGAGATATATCGAGATATTTAAAAGTTCCGAAGCCGCACCAACATGATAGAGATACAGAAACACCGTGGCCCCTTTCTTTGAGATAACTCTGCACTATTGCGAGCTGGAAATGCCACTTCCAGTTTAGCTGTGCAGAAGAAGAACAACAAGAAGAAGAAATATCTCGAAATATGTCCGTTAGGCCCCTTCCCTTGAGATAAACCTGCAAATATCTCGGAAACGAAGCGAGCTATGGCAAAATGTTAAGAGACCTTTTTTGTAGAGACTTAAGTTTCCTACTTTTTATGTTGTATGATATTTTTTGATCAGATGCGTAGTTCTCGAGATATATCAAGATATTTAAAAGTTCCGAAGCCGCACCAACATAATAGAGATACAGAAACACCGTGGCCCCTTTCTTTGAGATAACTCTGCACTAGTGCGAGCCGCAAATGCCACTTCCAGCTTAGCTGTGCAGAAGAAGAGCAACAAGAAGAAGAAATATCTCGAAATATGTCCGTCAGGCCCCTTGCCTTGAGATAAATCTGCAAATATCTCGGAAACGAAGCGAGCTATGGCAAAATGTTAAGAGACCTTTTTTGTAGAGAATTAAGTTTCCTACAATTTATGTTCTATGATATTTTTTGATCAGATGCGTAGTTTTCGAGATATATCGAGATATTTAAAAGTTCCGAAGCCGCACCAACATAATAGAGATACAGAAACACCGTGGCCCCTTTCTTTGAGATAACTTTGCACTATTGCGAGCTGTAAATGCCACTTTCAGCTTAGCTGTGCAGAAGAAGAACAACAAGAAGAAGAAATATCTCGAAATATGTCCGTCAGGCCCCTTCCCTTGAGATATATCTGCAAATATCTCGGAAACGAAGCGAGCTATGGCAAAATGTTAAGAGACCTTTTTTATAGAGAATTAAGTTTCCTACTTATTATGTTCTATGATATTTTTTGATCAGATGCGTAGTTCTCGAGATATATCAAGATATTTAAAAGTTCCGAAGCCGCACCAACAGAATAGAGATACAGAAACACCGTGGCTCCTTTCTTTGAGATAACTCTGCACTATTGCGAGCTGGAAATGCCACTTCCAGTTTAGCTGTGCAGAAGAAGAACAAGAAGAAGAAGAAATATCTCGAAATATGTCCGTTAGGCCCCTTCCCTTGAGATAAACCTGCAAATATCTCGGAAACGAAGCGAGCTATGGCAAAATGTTAAGAGACCTTTTTTGTAGAGAATTAAGTTTCCTACTTTTTATGTTCTAGGATATTTTTTGATCAGATGCGTAGTTCTCGAGATATATCAAGATATTTAAAAGTTCCGAAGCCGCACCAACATAATAGAGATACAGAAACACCGTGGCCCCTTTCTTTGAGATAACTCTGCACTAGTGCGAGCCGCAAATGCCACTTCCAGCTTAGCTGTGCAGAAGAAGAACAACAAGAAGAAGAAATATCTCGAAATATGTCCGTCATGCCCCTTCCCTTGAGATAAATCTGCAAATATCTCGGAAACGAAGCGAGCTATGGCAAAATGTTAAGAGACCTTTTTTGTAGAGAATTAAGTTTCCTACAATTTATGTTCTATGATATTTTTTGATCAGATGCGTAGTTTTCGAGATATATCGAGATATTTAAAAGTTCCGAAGCCGCACCAACATAATAGAGATACAGAAACACCGTGGCCCCTTTCTTTGAGATAACTTTGCACTATTGCGAGCTGTAAATGCCACTTTCAGCTTAGCTGTGCAGAAGAAGAACAACAAGAAGAAGAAATATCTCGAAATATGTCCGTCAGGCCCCTTCCCTTGAGATATATCTGCAAATATCTCGGAAACGAAGCGAGCTATGGCAAAATGTTAAGAGACCTTTTTTGTAGAGAATTAAGTTTCCTACTTATTATGTTCTATGATATTTTTTGATCAGATGCGTAGTTCTCGAGATATATCAAGATATTTAAAAGTTCCGAAGCCGCACCAACAGAATAGAGATACAGAAACACCGTGGCTCCTTTCTTTGAGATAACTCTGCACTATTGCGAGCTGGAAATGCCACTTCCAGTTTAGCTGTGCAGAAGAAGAACAACAAGAAGAAGAAATATCTCGAAATATGTCCGTTAGGCCCATTCCCTTGAGATAAACCTGCAAATATCTCGGAAACGAAGCGAGCTATGGCAAAATGTTAAGAGACCTTTTTTGTAGAGAATTAAGTTTCCTACTTTTTATGTTCTATGATATTTTTTGATCAGATGCGTAGTTCTCGAGATATATCAAGATATTTAAAAGTTCCGAAGCCGCACCAACATAATAGAGATACAGAAACACCGTGGCCCCTTTCTTTGAGATATCTCTGCACTAGTGCGAGCCGCAATGGCACTTCCAGCTTAGCTGTGCAGAAGAAGAGCAACAAGAAGAAGAAATATCTCGAAATATGTCCGTCAGGCCCCTTGCCTTGAGATAAATCTGCAAATATCTCGGAAACGAAGCGAGCTATGGCAAAATGTTAAGAGACCTATTTTGTAGAGAATTAAGTTTCCTACAATTTATGTTCTATGATATTTTTTGATCAGAAGCGTAGTTTTCGAGATATATCGAGATATTTAAAAGTTCCGAAGCCGCACCAACATGATAGAGATACAGAAACACCGTGGCCCCTTTCTTTGAGATAACTCTGCACTAGTGCGAGCCGCAAATGCCACTTCCAGCTTAGCTGTGCAGAAGAAGAACAACAAGAAGAAGAAATATCTCGAAATATGTCCGTCATGCCCCTTCCCTTGAGATAAATCTGCAAATATCTCGGAAACGAAGCGAGCTATGGCAAAATGTTAAGAGACCTTTTTTGTAGAGAATTAAGTTTCCTACTTTTTATGTTCTATGATATTTTTTGATCAGATGCGTAGTTCTCGAGATATATCAAGATATTTAAAAGTTCCGAAGCCGCACCAACATAATAGAGATACAGAAACACCGTGGCCCCTTTCTTTGAGATAACTCTGCACTATTGCGAGCTGCAAATGCCACTTGCAGCTTAGCTGTGCAGAAGAAGAACAACAAGAAGAAGAAATATCTCGAAATATGTCCGTCAGGCCCCTTCCCTTGAGATAAATCTGCAAATATCTCGGAAACGAAGAGAGCTATGGCAAAATGTTAAGAGACCTTTTTTGTAGAGAATTAAGTTTCCTACAATTTATGTTCTATGATATTTTTTGATCAGAAGCGTAGTTTTCGAGATATATCGAGATATTTAAAAGTTCCGAAGCCGCACCAACATAATAGAGATACAGAAACACCGTGGCCCCTTTCTTTGAGATAACTCTGCACTATTGCGAGCTGGAAATGCCACTTCCAGTTTAGCTGTGCAGAAGAAGAACAACAAGAAGACGAAATATCTCGAAATATGTCCGTTAGGCCCCTTCCCTTGAGATAAACCTGCAAATATCTCGGAAACGAAGCGAGCTATGGCAAAATGTTAAGAGACCTTTTTTGTAGAGAATTAAGTTTCCTACTTTTTATGTTGTATGATATTTTTTGATCAGATGCGTAGTTCTCGAGATATATCAAGATAGTTAAAAGTTCCGAAGCCGCACCAACATAATAGAGATACAGAAACACCGTGGCCCCTTTCTTTGAGATAACGCTGCACTAGTGCGAGCTGTAAATGCCACTTTCAGCTTAGCTGTGCAGAAGGAGAACAACAAGAAGAAGAAATATCTCGAAATATGTCCGTCAGGCCCCTTCCCTTGAGATAAATCTGCAAATATCTCGGAAACGAAGCGAGCTATGGCAAAATGTTAAGAGACCTTTTTTGTAGAGAATTAAGTTTCCTACTTATTATGTTCTATGATATTTTTTGATCAGATGCGTAGTTCTCGAGATATATCAAGATATTTAAAAGTTCCGAAGCCGCACCAACAGAATAGAGATACAGAAACACCGTGGCTCCTTTCTTTGAGATAACTCTGCACTATTGCGAGCTGGAAATGCCACTTCCAGTTTAGCTGTGCAGAAGAAGAACAACAAGAAGAAGAAATATCTCGAAATATGTCCGTTAGGCCCCTTCCCTTGAGATAAACCTGCAAATATCTCGGAAACGAAGCGAGCTATGGCAAAATGTTAAGAGACCTTTTTTGTAGAGAATTAAGTTTCCTACTTTTT
Organism: Osmia lignaria lignaria; assembly: GCF_051020975.1. Taxonomy (NCBI): domain Eukaryota; kingdom Metazoa; phylum Arthropoda; class Insecta; order Hymenoptera; family Megachilidae; genus Osmia; species Osmia lignaria. Next base: position 30,345,073 of record NW_027478158.1, on the reverse strand, counting down.
ATGTTCTATGATATTTTTTGATCAGATGCGTAGTTCTCGAGATATATCAAGATATTTAAAAGTTCCGAAGCCGCACCAACATAATAGAGATACAGAAACACCGTGGCCCCTTTCTTTGAGATAACTCTGCACTATTGCGAGCTGCAAATGCCACTTGCAGCTTAGCTGTGCAGAAGAAGAACAACAAGAAGAAGAAATATCTCGAAATATGTCCGTCAGGCCCCTTCCCTTGAGATAAATCTGCAAATATCTCGGAAACGAAGAGAGCTATGGCAAAATGTTAAGAGACCTTTTTTGTAGAGAATTAAGTTTCCTACAATTTATGTTCTATGATATTTTTTGATCAGAAGCGTAGTTTTCGAGATATATCGAGATATTTAAAAGTTCCGAAGCCGCACCAACATAATAGAGATACAGAAACACCGTGGCCCCTTTCTTTGAGATAACTCTGCACTATTGCGAGCTGGAAATGCCACTTCCAGTTTAGCTGTGCAGAAGAAGAACAACAAGAAGACGAAATATCTCGAAATATGTCCGTTAGGCCCCTTCCCTTGAGATAAACCTGCAAATATCTCGGAAACGAAGCGAGCTATGGCAAAATGTTAAGAGACCTTTTTTGTAGAGAATTAAGTTTCCTACTTTTTATGTTGTATGATATTTTTTGATCAGATGCGTAGTTCTCGAGATATATCAAGATAGTTAAAAGTTCCGAAGCCGCACCAACATAATAGAGATACAGAAACACCGTGGCCCCTTTCTTTGAGATAACGCTGCACTAGTGCGAGCTGTAAATGCCACTTTCAGCTTAGCTGTGCAGAAGGAGAACAACAAGAAGAAGAAATATCTCGAAATATGTCCGTCAGGCCCCTTCCCTTGAGATAAATCTGCAAATATCTCGGAAACGAAGCGAGCTATGGCAAAATGTTAAGAGACCTTTTTTGTAGAGAATTAAGTTTCCTACTTATTATGTTCTATGATATTTTTTGATCAGATGCGTAGTTCTCGAGATATATCAAGATATTTAAAAGTTCCGAAGCCGCACCAACAGAATAGAGATACAGAAACACCGTGGCTCCTTTCTTTGAGATAACTCTGCACTATTGCGAGCTGGAAATGCCACTTCCAGTTTAGCTGTGCAGAAGAAGAACAACAAGAAGAAGAAATATCTCGAAATATGTCCGTTAGGCCCCTTCCCTTGAGATAAACCTGCAAATATCTCGGAAACGAAGCGAGCTATGGCAAAATGTTAAGAGACCTTTTTTGTAGAGAATTAAGTTTCCTACTTTTTATGTTCTATGATATTTTTTGATCAGATGCGTAGTTCTCGAGATATATCAAGATATTTAAAAGTTCCGAAGCCGCACCAACATAATAGAGATACAGAAACACCGTGGCCCCTTTCTTTGAGATAACTCTGCACTAGTGCGAGCCGCAAATGCCACTTCCAGCTTAGCGGTGCAGAAGAAGTACAACAAGAAGAAGAAATATCTCGAAATATGTCCGTCAGGCCCCTTCCCTTGAGATATATCTGCAAATATCTCGGAAACGAATCGAGCTATGGCAAAATGTTAAGAGACCTTTTTTGTAGAGAATTAAGTTTCCTACTTTTTATGTTCTATGATATTTTTTGATCAGATGCGTAGTTCTCGAGATATATCAAGATATTTAAAAGTTCCGAAGCCGCACCAACATAATAGAGATACAGAAACACCGTGGCCCCTTTCTTTGAGATAACTCTGCACTAGTGCGAGCCGCAAATGCCACTTCCAGCTTAGCTGTGCAGAAGAAGAACAACAAGAAGAAGAAATATCTCGAAATATGTCCGTCAGGCCCCTTCCCTTGAGATAAATCTGCAAATATCTCGGAAACGAAGCGAGCTATGGCAAAATGTTAAGAGACCTTTTTTGTAGAGAATTAAGTTTCCTACTTTTTTATGTTCTATGATATTTTTTGATCAGATGCGTAGTTCTCGAGATATATCGAGATATTTAAAAGTTCCGAAGCCGCACCAACAGAATAGAGATACAGAAACACCGTGGCTCCTTTCTTTGAGATAACTCTGCACTATTGCGAGCTGGAAATGCCACTTCCAGTTTAGCTGTGCAGAAGAAGAACAACAAGAAGAAGAAATATCTCGAAATATGTCCGTCAGGCCCCTTCCCTTGAGATAAATCTGCAAATATCTCGGAAACGAAGCGAGCTATGGCAAAATGTTAAGAGACCTTTTTTGTAGAGAATTAAGTTTCCTACTTATGATGTTCTATGATATTTTTTGATCAGATGCGTAGTTCTCGAGATATATCAAGATATTTAAAAGTTCCGAAGCCGCACCAACAGAATAGAGATACAGAAACACCGTGGCTCCTTTCTTTGAGATAACTCTGCACTATTGCGAGCTGGAAATGCCACTTCCAGTTTAGCTGTGCAGAAGAAGAACAACAAGAAGAAGAAATATCTCGAAATATGTCCGTTAGGCCCCTTCCCTTGAGATAAACCTGCAAATATCTGGGAAACGAAGCGAGCTATGGCAAAATGTTAAGAGACCTTTTTTGTAGAGAATTAAGTTTCCTACTTTTTATGTTCTATGATAATTTTTGATCAGATGCGTAGTTCTCGAGATATATCAAGATATTTAAAAGTTCCGAAGCCGCACCAACATAATAGAGATACAGAAACACCGTGGCCCCTTTCTTTGAGATAACTCTGCACTAGTGCGAGCCGCAAATGCCACTTCCAGCTTAGCGGTGCAGAAGAAGTACAACAAGAAGAAGAAATATCTCGAAATATGTCCGTCATGCCCCTTCCCTTGAGATAAATCTGCAAATATCTCGGAAACGAAGCGAGCTATGGCAAAATGTTAAGAGACCTTTTTTGTAGAGAATTAAGTTTCCTACTTTTTATGTTCTATGATATTTTTTGATCAGATGCGTAGTTCTCGAGATATATCAAGATATTTAAAAGTTCCGAAGCCGCACCAACAGAATAGAGATACAGAAACACCGTGGCTCCTTTCTTTGAGATAACTCTGCACTATTGCGAGCTGGAAATGCCACTTCCAGTTTAGCTGTGCAGAAGAAGAACAACAAGAAGAAGAAATATCTCGAAATATGTCCGTCATGCCCCTTCCCTTGAGATAAATCTGCAAATATGTCGGAAACGAAGCGAGCTATGGCAAAATGTTAAGAGACCTTTTTTGTAGAGAATTAAGTTTCCTACTTTTTATGCTCTATGATATTTTTTTATCAGATGCGTAGTTCTCGAGATATATCAAGATATTTAAAAGTTCCGAAGCCGCACCAACATAATAGAGATACAGAAACAACGTGGCCCCTTTCTTTGAGATAACGCTGCACTAGTGCGAGCCGCAAATGCCACTTCCAGCTTAGCTGTGCAGAAGAAGAACAACAAGAAGAAGAAATATCTCGAAATATGTCCGTCATGCCCCTTCCCTTGAGATAAATCTGCAAATATCTCGGAAACGAAGCGAGCTATGGCAAAATGTTAAGAGACCTTTTTTGTAGAGAATTAAGTATCCTACTTTTTATGTTCTATGATATTTTTGGATCAGATGCGTAGTTCTCGAGATATATCAAGATATTTAAAAGTTCCGAAGCCGCACCAACATAATAGAGATACAGAAACACCGTGGCCCCATTCTTTGAGATAACTCTGCACTATTGCGAGCTGGAAATGCCACTTCCAGTTTAGCTGTGCAGAAGAAGAACAACAAGAAGAAGAAATATCTCGAAATATGTCCGTCAGGCCCCTTCCCTTGAGATAAATCTGCATATATCTCGGAAACGAAGCGAGCTATGGCAAAATGTTGAGAGACCTTTTTTGTAGAGAATTAAGTTTTCTACTTTTTATGTTCTATGATATTTTTTGATCAGATGCGTAGTTCTCGAGATATATCAAGATATTTAAAAGTTCCGAAGCTGCACCAACATAATAGAGGTACAGAAACACTGTGGCCTCTTTCTTTGAGATAACTCTGCACTATTGCGAGCTGCAAGTGCCACTTCCAGCTTAGCTGTGCAGAAAAAGAACAACAAGAAGAAGAAATATCTCGAAATATGTCCGTCAGGCCCCTTCCCTTGAGATAAATCTGCAAATATCTCGGAAACGAAGCGAGCTATGGCAAAATGTTAAGAGACCTTTTTTGTAGAGAATTAAGTTTTCTACTTTTTATGTTCCATGATATTTTTTGATCAGATGCGTAGTTCTCGAGATATATCAAGATATTTAAAAGTTCCGAAGCTGCACCAACATAATAGAGATACAGAAACACCGTGGCCCCTTTCTTTGAGATAACTCTGCACTAGTGCGAGCCGCAAATGCCACTTCCAGCTTAGCTGTGCAGAAGAAGAACAACAAGAAGAAGAAATATCTCGAAATATGTCCGTCAGGCCCCTTCCCTTGCGATAAATCTGCACATATCTCGGAAACGAAGCGAGCTATGGCAAAATGTTAAGAGACCTTTTTTGTAGAGAATTAAGTTACCTACTTTTTATGTTCTATGATATTTTTTGATCAGATGCGTAGTTCTCGAGATATATCAAGATATTTAAAAGTTCCGAAGCCGCACCAACATAATAGAGATACAGAAACACCGTGGCCCCATTCTTTGAGATAACTCTGCACTATTGCGAGCTGGAAATGCCACTTCCAGTTTAGCTGTGCAGAAGAAGAACAACAAGAAGAAGAAATATCTCGAAATATGTCCGTCAGGCCCCTTCCCTTGAGATATATCTGCAAATATCTCGGAAACGAAACGAGCTATGGCAAAATCTTAAGAGACCTTTTTTGTAGAGAATTATGTTTCCTACAATTTATGTTCTATGATATTTTTTGATCAGAAGCGTAGTTCTCGAGATATATCAAGATATTTAAAAGTTCCGAAGCCGCACCAACATAATAGAGATACAGAAACACCGTGGCCCCTTACTTTCAGATAACTCTGCACTATTGCGAGCTGGAAATGCCACTTCCAGTTTAGCTGTGCAGAAGAAGAACAACAAGAAGAAGAAATATCTCGAAATATGTCCGTCAGGCCCCTTCCCTTGAGATAAATCTGCATATATCTCGGAAACGAAGCGAGCTATGGCAAAATGTTGAGAGACCTTTTTTGTAGAGAATTAAGTTTTCTACTTTTTATGTTCTATGATATTTTTTGATCAGATGCGTAGTTCTCGAGATATATCAAGATATTTAAAAGTTCCGAAGCTGCACCAACATAATAGAGGTACAGAAACACTGTGGCCTCTTTCTTTGAGATAACTCTGCACTATTGCGAGCTGCAAGTGCCACTTCCAGCTCAGCTGTGCAGAAAAAGAACAACAAGAAGAAGAAATATCTCGAAATATGTCCGTCAGGCCCCTTCCCTTGAGATAAATCTGCAAATATCTCGGAAACGAAGCGAGCTATGGCAAAATGTTAAGAGACCTTTTTTGTAGAGAATTAAGTTTTCTACTTTTTATGTTCCATGATATTTTTTGATCAGATGCGTAGTTCTCGAGATATATCAAGATATTTAAAAGTTCCGAAGCTGCACCAACATAATAGAGATACAGAAACACCGTGGCCCCTTTCTTTGAGATAACTCTGCACTAGTGCGAGCCGCAAATGCCACTTCCAGCTTAGCTGTGCAGAAGAAGAACAACAAGAAGAAGAAATATCTCGAAATATGTCCGTTAGGCCCCTTCCCTTGAGATAAATCTGCAAATATCTCGGAAACGAAGCGAGCTATGGCAAAGTGTTAAGAGACATTTTTTGTAGAGAATTATGTTACCTACTTTTTATGTTCTATAATATTTTTTGATCAGATGCGTAGTTCTCGAGATATATCAAGATATTTAAAAGTTCCGAAGCCGCACCAACATAATAGAGATACAGAAACACCGTGGCCCCATTCTTTGAGATAACTCTGCACTATTGCGAGCTGGAAATGCCACTTCCAGTTTAGCTGTGCAGAAGAAGAACAACAAGAAGAAGAAATATCTCGAAATATGTCCGTCAGGCCCCTTCCCTTGAGATATATCTGCAAATATCTCGGAAACGAAACGAGCTATGGCAAAATCTTAAGAGACCTTTTTTGTAGAGAATTATGTTTCCTACAATTTATGTTCTATGATATTTTTTGATCAGAAGCGTAGTTCTCGAGATATATCAAGATATTTAAAAGTTCCGAAGCCGCACCAACATAATAGAGATACAGAAACACCGTGGCCCCTTTCTTTCAGATAACTCTGCACTATTGCGAGCTGGAAATGCCACTTCCAGTTTAGCTGTGCAGAAGAAGAACAACAAGAAGAAGAAATATCTCGAAATATGTCCGTCAGGCCCCTTCCCTTGAGATATATCTGCAAATATCTCGGAAACGAAGCGAGCTATGGCAAAATGTTAAGAGACCTTTTTTGTAGAGAATTATGTTTCCTACAATTTATGTTCTATGATATTTTTTGATCAGAAGCGTAGTTTTCGAGATATATCGAGATATTTAAAAGTTCCGAAGCCGCACCAACATGATAGAGATACAGAAACACCGTGGCCCCTTTCTTTGAGATAACTCTGCACTAGTGCGAGCCGCAAATGCCACTTCCAGCTTAGCTGTGCAGAAGAAGAACAACAAGAAGAAGAAATATCTCGAAATATGTCCGTCATGCCCCTTCCCTTGAGATAAATCTGCAAATATCTCGGAAACGAAGCGAGCTATGGCAAAATGTTAAGAGACCTTTTTTGTAGAGAATTAAGTTTCCTACTTTTGATGTTCTATGATATTTTTTGATCAGATGCGTAGTTCTCGAGATATATCAAGATATTTAAAAGTTCCGAAGCCGCACCAACATAATAGAGATACAGAAACACCGTGGCCCCTTTCTTTGAGATAACGCTGCACTAGTGCGAGCCGCAAATGCCACTTCCAGCTTAGCTGGGCAGAAGAAGAACCACAAGAAGAAGAAATATCTCGAAATATGTCCGTCAGGCCCCTTCCCTTGAGATAAATCTGCAAATATCTCGGAAACGAAGCGAGCTATGGCAAAATGTTAAGAGACCTTTTTTGTAGAGAATTAAGTTTCCTACTTATTATGTTCTATGATATTTTTTGATCAGATGCGTAGTTCTCGAGATATATCAAGATATTTAAAAGTTCCGAAGCCGCACCAACAGAATAGAGATACAGAAACACCGTGGCTCCTTTCTTTGAGATAACTCTGCACTATTGCGAGCTGGAAATGCCACTTCCAGTTTAGCTGTGCAGAAGAAGAACAACAAGAAGAAGAAATATCTCGAAATATGTCCGTCAGGCCCCTTCCCTTGAGATAAATCTGCAAATATCTCGGAAACGAAGCGAGCTATGGCAAAATGTTAAGAGACCTTTTTTGTAGAGAATTAAGTTTCCTACAATTTATGTTCTATGATATTTTTTGATCAGAAGCGTAGTTTTCGAGATATATCGAGATATTTAAAAGTTCCGAAGCCGCACCAACATAATAGAGATACAGAAACACCGTGGCCCCTTGCTTTGAGATAACTTTGCACTATTGCGAGCTGTAAATGCCACTTTCAGCTTAGCTGTGCAGAAGAAGAACAACAAGAAGAAGAAATATCTCGAAATATGTCCGTCAGGACCCTTCCCTTGAGATATATCTGCAAATATCTCGGAAACGAAGCGAGCTATGGCAAAATGTTAAGAGACCTTTTTTGTAGAGAATTATGTTTCCTACAATTTATGTTCTATGATATTTTTTGATCAGAAGCGTAGTTTTCGAGATATATCGAGATATTTAAAAGTTACGAAGCCGCACCAACATAATAGAGATACAGAAACACCGTGGCCCCTTTCTTTGAGATAACTCTGCACTATTGCGAGCTGGAAATGCCACTTCCAGTTTAGCTGTGCAGAAGAAGAACAACAAGAAGAAGAAATATCTCGAAATATGTCCGTTAGGCCCCTTCCCTTCAGATAAATCTGCAAATATCTCGGAAACGAAGCGAGCTATGGCAAAATGTTAAGAGACCTTTTTTGTAGAGAATTAAGTTTCCTACTTTTTATGTTCTATGATATTTTTTGATCAGAAGCGTAGTTTTCGAGATATATCGAGATATTTAAAAGTTCCGAAGCCGCACCAACATAATAGAGATACAGAAACACCGTGGCCCCTTTCTTTGAGATAACTCTGCACTAGTGCGAGCCGCAAATGCCACTTCCAGCTTAGCTGTGCAGAAGAAGAACAACAAGAAGAAGAAATATCTCGAAATATGTCCGTCAGGCCCCTTCCCTTGAGATAAATCTGCAAATATCTCGGAAACGAAGCGAGCTATGGCAAAATGTTAACAGACCTTTTTTGTAGAGAATTATGTTTCCTACAATTTATGTCCTATGATATTTTTTGATCACAAGCGTAGTTTTCGAGATATATCGAGATACTTAAAAGTTCCGAAGCCGCACCAACATAATAGAGATACAGAAACACCGTGGCCCCTTTCTTTGAGATAACTGTGCACTAGTGCGAGCCGCAAATGCCACTTCCAGCTTAGCTGTGCAGAAGAAGAACAACAAGAAGAAGAAATATCTCGAAATATGTCCGTCAGGCCCCTTCCCTTGAGATAAATCTGCAAATATCTCGGAAACGAAGCGAGCTATGGCAAAATGCTAAGAGACCTTTTTTGTAGAGAATTATGTTTCCTACAATTTACCTTCTATGATATTTTTTGATCAGAAGCGTAGTTTTCGAGATATATTGAGATACTTAAAAGTTCCGAAGCCGCACAAACATAATAGAGATACAGAAACACCGTGGCCCCTTTCTTTGAGATAACTCTGCACTATCGCGAGCTGCAAATGCCACTTCCAGCTTAGCTGTGCAGAAGAAGAACAACAAGAAGAAGAAATATCTCGAAATATGTCCGTCAGGCCCCTTCCCTTGAGATAAATCTGCAAATATCTCGGAAACGAAGCGAGCTATGGCAAAATGTTAAGAGACCTTTTTTGTAGAGAATTAAGTTTCCTACTTTTTACGTTCTATGATATTTTTTGATCAGATGCGTAGTTCTCGAGATATATCAAGATATTTAAAAGTTCCGAAGCCGCACCAACATAATAGAGATACAGAAACACCGTGGCCCCTTTCTTTGAGATAACTCTGCACTATTGCGAGCTAGAAATGCCACTTCCAGTTTAGCTGTGCAGAAGAAGAACAACAAGAAGAAGAAATATCCCGAAATATGTCCGTCAGGACCCTTCCCTTGAGATAAATCTGCAAATATCTCAGAAACGAAGCGAGCTATGGCAAAATGTTCAGAGACGCTTTTTGTAGAGAATTAAGTTTCCTTCTTTTTATGTTCTATGATATTTTTCGATCAGATGCGTAGTTCTCGAGATATATCAAGATATTTAAAAGTTCCGAAGCCGCACCAACATAATAGAGATACAGAAACACAGTGGCCCCTTTCTTTGAGATAACTCTGCACTATTGCGAGCTAGAAATGCCACTTCCAGTTTAGCTGTGCAGAAGAAGAACAACAAGAAGAAGAAATATCGCGAAATATGTCCGTCAGGACCCTTCCCTTGAGATAAATCTGCAAATATCTCAGAAACGAAGCGAGCTATGGCAAAATGTTAACAGACGTTTTTGTAGAGAATTAAGTTTCCTACTTTTTATGTTCTATGATATTATTTGATCAGATGCGTAGTTCTCGCGATATATCAAGATATTTAAAAGTTCCGAAGCCGCGCCAACATAATAGAGATACAGAAACACTGTGGCCCCTTTCTTTGAGATAACTCTGCACTATTGCGAGCTGCAAATGCCAGTTCCAGCTTAGCTGTGCAGAAGAAGAACAACAAGAAGAAGAAATATCTCGAAATATGTCCGTCAGACCCCTTCCCTTGAGATAAATCTGCAAATATCTCGGAAACGAAGCGAGCTATGGCAAAATGTTAAGAGACCTTTTTTGTAGAGAATGATGTTTCCCACAATTTACGGTCTATGATATTTTTTGATCAGAAGCGTAGTTTTCGAGATATATCGAGATATTTAAAAGATCCGAAGCCGCACCAACATAATAGAGATACAGAAACACCGTGGCCCCTTTCTTTCAGATAACTCTGCACTATTGCGAGCTGGAAATGCCACTTCCAGTTTAGCTGTGCAGAAGAAGAACAACAAGAAGAAGAAATATCTCGAAATATGTCCGTCAGGCCCCTTCCCTTGAGATAAATCTGCATATATCTCGGAAACGAAGCGAGCTATGGCAAAATGTTGAGAGACCTTTTTTGTAGAGAATTAAGTTCTCTACTTTTTATGTTCTATGATATTTTTTGATCAGATGCGTAGTTCTCGAGATATATCAAGATATTTCAAAGTTCCGAAGCTGCACCAAAATAATAGAGATACAGAAGCACCGTGGCCCCTTTCTTTGCGATGACTCTGCACTATTGCGAGCTGCAAATGCCACTTCCAGCTTAGCTGTGCAGAGGAAGAACAACAAGAAGAAGAAATATCTCGAAATATGTCCGTCAGGCCAGTTCCTTTGAGCTGAATCTGCAAATATCTCGGAAACGAAGCGAGCTATGGCAAAATGTTAAAAGACGTTTTTTGTAGAGAATTATGTTTCCTACAATTTATGTTCTATGATATTTTTTGATCAGAAGCGTAGTTCTCGAGATATATCAAGATATTTAAAAGTTCCGAAGCCGCACCAACATAATAGAGATACAGAAACACCGTGGCCCCATTCTTTGAGATAACTCTGCACTATTGCGAGCTGCAAATGCCACTTCCAGCTTAGCTGTGCAGAAGAAGAACAACAAGAAGAAGAAATATCTCGAAATATGTCCGTCAGGACCCTTCCCTTGAGATAAATCTGCAAATATCTCGGAAACGAAGCAAGGTATGACAAAACGTTAAGAGACCTTTTTTGTAGAGAATTATGTTTCCTACAGTTTATGTTCTATGATATTTTTCGATCAGAAGCGTAGTTTTCGAGATATATCAAGATATTTAAAAGTTCCGAAGCCGCACCAACATAATAGAGATACAGAAACACCGTGGCCCCTTTCTTTGAGATAACTCTGCACTATTGCGAGCTGGAAATGCCACTTCCAGTTTAGCTGTGCAGAGGAAGAACAACAAGAAGAAGAAATATCTCGAAACATGTCCGTCAGGCCCCTTCCCTTGAGATAAATCTGCAAATATCTCGGAAACGAAGCGAGCTATGGCAAAATGTTAAGAGACTTTATTTGTAGAGAATTATGTTTCCTAAAATTTATGTTCTATGATATTTTTTGATCAGAAGCGTAGTTTTCGAGATATATCGAGATATTTAAAAGTTCCGAAGCCGCACCAACATAATAGAGATACAGAAACACCGTGGCCCCTTTCTTTGAGATAACTCTGCCCTATTGCGAGCTGGAAATGCCACTTCCAGTTTAGCTGTGCAGAAGAAGAACAACAAAAAGAAGAAATATCTCGAAACATGTCCGTCAGGCCCCTTCCCTTGAGATAAATCTGCAAATATCTCGGAAACGAAGCGAGCTATGGCAAAATGTTAAGAGACCTTTTTTGTGGAGAATTAAGTTTGCTACTTTTTATGTTCTATGATATTTTTTGATCAGATGCGTAGTTCTCGAGATATATCAAGATATTTAAAAGTTCCGAAGCCGCACCAACATAATAGAGATACAGAAACACCGTGGCCCCTTTCTTTGAGATAACTCTGCACTATTGCGAGCTGCAAATGCCACTTCCAGCATAGCTGTGCAGAACAAGAACAACAAGAAGAAGAAATATCTCGAAATATGTCCGTCAGGCCCCTTCCCTTGAGATATATCTGCAAATATCTCGGAAACGAAGCGAGCTATGGCAAAATGTTGAGAGACGTTTTTTGTAGAGAATTATGTTTCCTACAATTTATGTTCTATGATATTTTTTGATCAGAAGCGTAGTTTTCGAGATATATCGAGATATTTAAAAGTTCCGAAGCCGCACCAACATAACAGAGATTCAGAAACACCGTGGCCCCTTTCTTTGAGATAACTCTGCACTAGTGCGAGCCGCAAATGCCACTTCCAGCTTAGCTGTGCAGAAGAAGAACAACAAGAAGAAGAAATATCTCGAAATATGTCCGTCAGGCCCCTTCCCTTGCGATAAATCTGCACATATCTCGGAAACGAAGCGAGCTATGGCAAAATGTTGAGAGACCTTTTTTGTAGAGAATTAAGTTACCTACTTTTTATGTTCTATGATATTTTTTGATCAGATGCGTAGTTCTCGAGATATATCAAGATATTTAAAAGTTCCGAAGCCGCACCAACATAATAGAGATACAGAAACACCGTGGCCCCATTCTTTGAGATAACTCTGCACTATTGCGAGCTGGAAATGCCACTTCCGGTTTAGCTATGCAGAAGAAGAACAACAAGAAGAAGAAATATCTCGAAATATGTCCGTCAGGCCCCTTCCCTTGAGATATATCTGCAAATATCTCGGAAACGAAACGAGCTATCGCAAAATCTTAAGAGACCTTTTTTGTAGAGAATTATGTTTCCTACAATTTATGTTCTATGATATTTTTTGATCAGAAGCGTAGTTCTCGAGATATATCAAGATATTTAAAAGTTCCGAAGCCGCACCAACATAATAGAGATACAGAAACACCGTGGCCCCTTTCTTTCAGATAACTCTGCACTATTGCGAGCTGGAAATGCCACTTCCAGTTTAGCTGTGCAGAAGAAGAACAACAAGAAGAAGAAATATCTCGAAATATGTCCGTCAGGCCCCTTCCCTTGCGATAAATCTGCACATATCTCGGAAACGAAGCGAGCTATGGCAAAATGTTAAGAGACCTTTTTTGTAGAGAATTAAGTTACCTACTTTTTATGTTCTACGATATTTTTTGATCAGATGCGTAGTTCTCGAGATATATCAAGATATTTAAAAGTTCCGAAGCCGCACCAACATAATAGAGATACAGAAACACCGTGGCCCCATTCTTTGAGATAACTCTGCACTATTGCGAGCTGGAAATGCCACTTCCAGTGTAGCTGTGCAGAAGAAGAACAACAAGAAGAAGAAATATCTCGAAATATGTCCGTCAGGCCCCTTCCCTTGAGATAAATCTGCATATATCTCGGAAACGAAGCGAGCTATGGCAAAATGTTGAGAGACCTTTTTTGTAGAGAATTAAGTTTTCTACTTTTTATGTTCTATGATATTTTTTGATCAGATGCGTAGTTCTCGAGATATATCAAGATATTTAAAAGTTCCGAAGCTGCACCAACATAATAGAGGTACAGAAACACTGTGGCCTCTTTCTTTGAGATAACTCTGCACTATTGCGAGCTGCAAGTGCCACTTCCAGCTTAGCTGTGCAGAAAAAGAACAACAAGAAGAAGAAATATCTCGAAATATGTCCGTCGGCCCCTTCCCTTGAGATAAATCTGCAAATATCTCGGAAACGAAGCGAGCTATGGCAAAATGTTAAGAGACCTTTTTTGTAGAGAATTAAGTTTTCTACTTTTTATGTTCCATGATATTTTTTGATCAGATGCGTAGTTCTCGAGATATATCAAGATATTTAAAAGTTCCGAAGCTGCACCAACATAATATAGATACAGAAACACCGTGGCCCCTTTCTTTGAGATAACTCTGCACTAGTGCGAGCCGCAAATGCCACTTCCAGCTTAGCTGTGCAGAAGAAGAACAACAAGAAGAAGAAATATCTCGAAATATGTCCGTTAGGCCCCTTCCCTTGAGATATATGTGCAAATATCTCGGAAACGAAGCGAGCTATGGCAAAATGTTGAGAGACCTTTTTTGTAGAGAATTAAGTTTCCTACTATTTATCTTCTATGATATTTTTTGATCAGATGCGTAGTTCTCGAGATATATCAAGATATTTAAAAGTTCCGAAGCCGCACCAACATAATAGAGATACAGAAACACCGTGGCCCCTTTCTTTGAGATAACTCTGCACTATTGCGAGCTGCAAATGCCACTTCCAGCTTCGCTGTGCAGAAGAAGAGCAACAAGAAGAAGAAATATCTCGAAATATGTCCGTCAGGCCCCTTCCCTTGAGATAAATCTGCACATATCTCGGAAACGAAGCGAGCTATGGCAAAATGTTAAGAGACATTTTTTGTAGAGAATTAAGTTACCTACTTTTTATGTTCTATGATATTTTTTGATCAGATGCGTAGTTCTCGAGATATATCAAGATATTTAAAAGTTCCGAAGCCGCACCAACATAATAGAGATACAGAAACACCGTGGCCCCATTCTTTGAGATAACTCTGCACTATTGCGAGCTGGAAATGCCACTTCCAGTTTAGCTGTGCAGAAGAAGAACAACAAGAAGAAGAAATATCTCGAAATATGTCCGTCAGGCCCCTTCCCTTGAGATATATCTGCAAATATCTCGGAAACGAAACGAGCTATGGCAAAATCTTAAGAGACCTTTTTTGTAGAGAATTATGTTTCCTACAATTTATGTTCTATGATATTTTTTGATCAGAAGCGTAGTTCTCGAGATATATCAAGATATTTAAAAGTTCCGAAGCCGCACCAACATAATAGAGATACAGAAACACCGTGGCCCCTTTCTTTGAGATAACTCTGCACTATTGCGAGCTGGAAATGCCACTTCCAGTTTAGCTGTGCAGAGGAAGAACAACAAGAAGAAGAAATATCTCGAAACATGTCCGTCAGGCCCCTTCCCTTGAGATAAATCTGCAAATATCTCGGAAACGAAGCGAGCTATGGCAAAATGTTAAGAGACTTTATTTGTAGAGAATTATGTTTCCTAAAATTTATGTTCTATGATATTTTTTGATCAGAAGCGTAGTTTTCGAGATATATCGAGATATTTAAAAGTTCCGAAGCCGCACCAACATAATAGAGATACAGAAACACCGTGGCCCCTTTCTTTGAGATAACTCTGCCCTATTGCGAGCTGGAAATGCCACTTCCAGTTTAGCTGTGCAGAAGAAGAACAACAAAAAGAAGAAATATCTCGAAACATGTCCGTCAGGCCCCTTCCCTTGAGATAAATCTGCAAATATCTCGGAAACGAAGCGAGCTATGGCAAAATGTTAAGAGACCTTTTTTGTGGAGAATTAAGTTTGCTACTTTTTATGTTCTATGATATTTTTTGATCAGATGCGTAGTTCTCGAGATATATCAAGATATTTAAAAGTTCCGAAGCCGCACCAACATAACAGAGATTCAGAAACACCGTGGCCCCTTTCTTTGAGATAACTCTGCACTAGTGCGAGCCGCAAATGCCACTTCCAGCTTAGCTGTGCAGAAGAAGAACAACAAGAAGAAGAAATATCTCGAAATATGTCCGTCAGGCCCCTTCCCCTGCGATAAATCTGCACATATCTCGGAAACGAAGCGAGCTATGGCAAAATGTTGAGAGACCTTTTTTGTAGAGAATTAAGTTACCTACTTTTTATGTTCTATGATATTTTTTGATCAGATGCGTAGTTCTCGAGATATATCAAGATATTTAAAAGTTCCGAAGCCGCACCAACATAATAGAGATACAGAAACACCGTGGCCCCATTCTTTGAGATAACTCTGCACTATTGCGAGCTGGAAATGCCACTTCCGGTTTAGCTATGCAGAAGAAGAACAACAAGAAGAAGAAATATCTCGAAATATGTCCGTCAGGCCCCTTCCCTTGAGATATATCTGCAAATATCTCGGAAACGAAACGAGCTATCGCAAAATCTTAAGAGACCTTTTTTGTAGAGAATTATGTTTCCTACAATTTATGTTCTATGATATTTTTTGATCAGAAGCGTAGTTCTCGAGATATATCAAGATATTTAAAAGTTCCGAAGCCGCACCAACATAATAGAGATACAGAAACACCGTGGCCCCTTTCTTTCAGATAACTCTGCACTATTGCGAGCTGGAAATGCCACTTCCAGTTTAGCTGTGCAGAAGAAGAACAACAAGAAGAAGAAATATCTCGAAATATGTCCGTCAGGCCCCTTCCCTTGCGATAAATCTGCACATATCTCGGAAACGAAGCGAGCTATGGCAAAATGTTAAGAGACCTTTTTTGTAGAGAATTAAGTTACCTACTTTTTATGTTCTACGATATTTTTTGATCAGATGCGTAGTTCTCGAGATATATCAAGATATTTAAAAGTTCCGAAGCCGCACCAACATAATAGAGATACAGAAACACCGTGGCCCCATTCTTTGAGATAACTCTGCACTATTGCGAGCTGGAAATGCCACTTCCAGTTTAGCTGTGCAGAAGAAGAACAACAAGAAGAAGAAATATCTCGAAATATGTCCGTCAGGCCCCTTCCCTTGAGATAAATCTGCATATATCTCGGAAACGAAGCGAGCTATGGCAAAATGTTGAGAGACCTTTTTTGTAGAGAATTAAGTTTTCTACTTTTTATGTTCTATGATATTTTTTGATCAGATGCGTAGTTCTCGAGATATATCAAGATATTTAAAAGTTCCGAAGCTGCACCAACATAATAGAGGTACAGAAACACTGTGGCCTCTTTCTTTGAGATAACTCTGCACTATTGCGAGCTGCAAGTGCCACTTCCAGCTTAGCTGTGCCGAAAAAGAACAACAAGAAGAAGAAATATCTCGAAATATGTCCGTCAGGCCCCTTCCCTTGAGATAAATCTGCAAATATCTCGGAAACGAAGCGAGCTATGGCAAAATGTTAAGAGACCTTTTTTGTAGAGAATTAAGTTTTCTACTTTTTATGTTCCATGATATTTTTTGATCAGATGCGTAGTTCTCGAGATATATCAAGATATTTAAAAGTTCCGAAGCTGCACCAACATAATATAGATACAGAAACACCGTGGCCCCTTTCTTTGAGATAACTCTGCACTAGAGCGAGCCGCAAATGCCATTTCCAGCTTAGCTGTGCAGAAGAAGAACAACAAGAAGAAGAAATATCTCGAAATATGTCCGTTAGGCCCCTTCCCTTGAGATATATGTGCAAATATCTCGGAAACGAAGCGAGCTATGGCAAAATGTTGAGAGACCTTTTTTGTAGAGAATTAAGTTTCCTACTATTTATCTTCTATGATATTTTTTGATCAGATGCGTAGTTCTCGAGATATATCAAGATATTTAAAAGTTCCGAAGCCGCACCAACATAATAGAGATACAGAAACACCGTGGCCCCTTTCTTTGAGATAACTCTGCACTATTGCGAGCTGCAAATGCCACTTCCAGCTTCGCTGTGCAGAAGAAGAGCAACAAGAAGAAGAAATATCTCGAAATATGTCCGTCAGGCCCCTTCCCTTGAGATAAATCTGCACATATCTCGGAAACGAAGCGAGCTATGGCAAAATGTTAAGAGACATTTTTTGTAGAGAATTAAGTTACCTACTTTTTATGTTCTATGATATTTTTTGATCAGATGCGTAGTTCTCGAGATATATCAAGATATTTAAAAGTTCCGAAGCCGCACCAACATAATAGAGATACAGAAACACCGTGGCCCCATTCTTTGAGATAACTCTGCACTGTTGCGAGCTGGAAATGCCACTTCCAGTTTAGCTGTTGCAGAAGAAGAACAACAAGAAGAAGAAATATCTCGAAATATGTCCGTCAGGCCCCTTCCCTTGAGATATATCTGCAAATATCTCGGAAACGAAACGAGCTATGGCAAAATCTTAAGAGACCTTTTTTGTAGAGAATTATGTTTCCTACAATTTATGTTCTATGATATTTTTTGATCAGAAGCGTAGTTCTCGAGATATATCAAGATATTTAAAAGTTCCGAAGCCGCACCAACATAATAGAGATACAGAAACACCGTGGCCCCTTACTTTCAGATAACTCTGCACTATTGCGAGCTGGAAATGCCACTTCCAGTTTAGCTGTGCAGAAGAAGAACAACAAGAAGAAGAAATATCTCGAAATATGTCCGTCAGGCCCCTTCCCTTGAGATAAATCTGCATATATCTCGGAAACGAAGCGAGCTATGGCAAAATGTTGAGAGACCTTTTTTGTAGAGAATTAAGTTTTCTACTTTTTATGTTCTATGATATTTTTTGATCAGATGCGTAGTTCTCGAGATACATCAAGATATTTAAAAGTTCCGAAGCTGCACCAACATAATAGAGGTACAGAAACACTGTGGCCTCTTTCTTTGAGATAACTCTGCACTATTGCGAGCTGCAAGTGCCACTTCCAGCTTAGCTGTGCAGAAAAAGAACAACAAGAAGAAGAAATATCTCGAAATATGTCCGTCAGGCCCCTTCCCTTGAGATAAATCTGCAAATATCTCGGAAACGAAGCGAGCTATGGCAAAATGTTAAGAGACCTTTTTTGTAGAGAATTAAGTTTTCTACTTTTTATGTTCCATGATATTTTTTGATCAGATGCGTAGTTCTCGAGATATATCAAGATATTTAAAAGTTCCGAAGCTGCACCAACATAATAGAGATACAGAAACACCGTGGCCCCTTTCTTTGAGATAACTCTGCACTAGTGCGAGCCGCAAATGCCACTTCCAGCTTAGCTGTGCAGAAGAAGAACAACAAGAAGAAGAAATATCTCGAAATATGTCCGTTAGGCCCCTTCCCTTGAGATAAATCTGCAAATATCTCGGAAACGAAGCGAGCTATGGCAAAATGTTGAGAGACCTTTTTTGTAGAGAATTGAGTTTTCTACTCTTTATGTTCTATGATATTTTTTGATCAGATGCGTAGTTCTCGAGATATATCAAGATATTTAAAAGTTCCGAAGCTGCACCAACATAATAGAGGTACAGAAACACTGTGGCCTCTTTCTTTGAGATAACTCTGCACTATTGCGAGCTGCAAATGCCACTTCCAGCTTAGCTGTGCAGAAAAAGAACAACAAGAAGAAGAAATATCTCGAAATATGTCCGTCAGGCCCCTTCCCTTGAGATAAATCTGCAAATATCTCGGAAACGAAGCGAGCTATGGCAAAATGTTAAGAGACCTTTTTTGTAGAGAATAAAGTTTCCTACTTTTTATGTTCTATGATATTTTTGGATCAGATGCGTAGATCTCGAGATATATCAAGATATTTAAAAGTTCCGAAGCCGCACCAACATAATAGAGATACAGAAACACCGTGACCCCATTCTTTGAGATAACTCTGCACTATTGCGAGCTGCAAATGCCACTTCCAGCTTAGCTGTGCAGAAGAAGAACAACAAGAAGAAGAAATATCTCGAAATATGTCCGTTAGGCCCCTTCCCTTGAGATATATGTGCAAATATCTCGGAAACGAAGCGAGCTATGGCAAAATGTTGAGAGACCTTTTTTGTAGAGAATTAAGTTTCCTACTATTTATCTTCTATGATATTTTTTGATCAGATGCGTAGTTCTCGAGATATATCAAGATATTTAAAAGTTCCGAAGCCGCACCAACATAATAGAGATACAGAAACACCGTGGCCCCTTTCTTTGAGATAACTCTGCACTATTGCGAGCTGCAAATGCCACTTCCAGCTTCGCTGTGCAGAAGAAGAGCAACAAGAAGAAGAAATATCTCGAAATATGTCCGTCAGGCCCCTTCCCTTGAGATAAATCTGCATATATCTCGGAAACGAAGCGAGCTATGGCAAAATGTTGAGAGACTTTTTTTGTAGAGAATTAAGTTTTCTACTTTTTATGTTCTATGATATTTTTTGATCAGATGCGTAGTTCTCGAGATACATCAAGATATTTAAAAGTTCCGAAGCTGCACCAACATAATAGAGGTACAGAAACACTGTGGCCTCTTTCTTTGAGATAACTCTGCACTATTGCGAGCTGCAAGTGCCACTTCCAGCTTAGCTGTGCAGAAAAAGAACAACAAGAAGAAGAAATATCTCGAAATATGTCCGTCAGGCCCCTTCCCTTGAGATAAATCTGCAAATATCTCGGAAACGAAGCGAGCTATGGCAAAATGTTAAGAGACCTTTTTTGTAGAGAATTAAGTTTTCTACTTTTTATGTTCCATGATATTTTTTGATCAGATGCGTAGTTCTCGAGATATATCAAGATATTTAAAAGTTCCGAAGCTGCACCAACATAATAGAGATACAGAAACACCGTGGCCCCTTTCTTTGAGATAACTCTGCACTAGTGCGAGCCGCAAATGCCACTTCCAGCTTAGCTGTGCAGAAGAAGAACAACAAGAAGAAGAAATATCTCGAAATATGTCCGTTAGGCCCCTTCCCTTGAGATAAATCTGCAAATATCTCGGAAACGAAGCGAGCTATGGCAAAATGTTGAGAGACCTTTTTTGTAGAGAATTGAGTTTTCTACTTTTTATGTTCTATGATATTTTTTGATCAGATGCGTAGTTCTCGAGATATATCAAGATATTTAAAAGTTCCGAAGCTGCACCAACATAATAGAGGTACAGAAACACTGTGGCCTCTTTCTTTGAGATAACTCTGCACTATTGCGAGCTGCAAATGCCACTTCCAGCTTAGCTGTGCAGAAAAAGAACAACAAGAAGAAGAAATATCTCGAAATATGTCCGTCAGGCCCCTTCCCTTGAGATAAATCTGCAAATATCTCGGAAACGAAGCGAGCTATGGCAAAATGTTAAGAGACCTTTTTTGTAGAGAATAAAGTTTCCTACTTTTTATGTTCTATGATATTTTTGGATCAGATGCGTAGATCTCGAGATATATCAAGATATTTAAAAGTTCCGAAGCCGCACCAACATAATAGAGATACAGAAACACCGTGACCCCATTCTTTGAGATAACTCTGCACTATTGCGAGCTGCAAATGCCACTTCCAGCTTAGCTGTGCAGAAGAAGAACAACAAGAAGAAGAAATATCTCGAAATATGTCCGTCAGGCCCCTTCCCTTGAGATAAATCTGCAAATATCTCGGAAACGAAGCGAGCTATGGCAAAATGTTAAGAGACCTTTTTTGTAGAGAATTAAGTTTCCTACTTTTTATGTTCTATGATATTTTTCGATCAGATGCGTAGTTCTCGAGATATATCAAGATATTTAAAAGTTCCGAAGCCGCACCAACATAATAGAGATACAGAAACACCGTGGCCCCATTCTTTGAGATAACTCTGCACTATTGCGAGCTGGAAATGCCACTTCCAGTTTAGCTGTGCAGAAGAAGAACAACAAGAAGAAGAAATATCTCGAAATATGTCCGTCAGGCCCCTTCCCTTGAGATATATCTGCAAATATCTCGGAAACGAAACGAGCTATGGCAAAATCTTAAGAGACCTTTTTTGTAGAGAATTATGTTTCCTACAATTTATGTTCTATGATATTTTTTGATCAGAAGCGTAGTTCTCGAGATATATCAAGATATTTAAAAGTTCCGAAGCCGCACCAACATAATAGAGATACAGAAACACCGTGGCCCCTTTCTTTCAGATAACTCTGCACTATTGCGAGCTGGAAATGCCACTTCCAGTTTAGCTGTGCAGAAGAAGAACAACAAGAAGAAGAAATATCTCGAAATATGTCCGTCAGGCCCCTTCCCTTGAGATAAATCTGCATATATCTCGGAAACGAAGCGAGCTATGGCAAAATGTTGAGAGACCTTTTTTGTAGAGAATTAAGTTTTCTACTTTTTATGTTCTATGATATTTTTTGATCAGATGCGTAGTTCTCGAGATATATCAAGATATTTAAAAGTTCCGAAGCTGCACCAACATAATAGAGGTACAGAAACACCGTGGCCTCTTTCTTTGAGATAACTCTGCACTATTGCGAGCTGCAAATGCCACTTCCAGCTTAGCTGTGCAGAAGAAGAACAACAAGAAGAAGAAATATCTCGAAATATGTCCGTCAGTCCCCTTCCCTTGAGATAAATCTGCAAATATCTCGGAAACGAAGCGAGCTATGGCAAAATGTTAAGAGACCTTTTTTGTAGAGAATTATGTTTCCTACAATTTATGTTCTATGATATTTTTTGATCAGAAGCGCAGTTTTCGAGATATATCGAGATATTTAAAAGTTCCGAAGCCGCACCAACATAATAGAGATACAGAAACACCGTGGCCCCTTTCTTTGAGATAACTCTGCACTATTGCGAGCTGCAAATGCCACTTCCAGCTTAGCTGTGCAGAAGAAGAACAACAAGAAGAAGAAATATCTCGAAATATGTCCGTCAGGCCCCTTCTCTTGAGATAAATCTGCAAATATCTCGGAAACGAAGCGAGCTATGGCAAAATGTTAAGAGACCTTACTTGTAGAGTATTAAGTTTCCTACTTTTTATGTTCTATGATATTATTTGATCAGATGCGTAGTTCTCGAGATATATCAAGATATTTAAAAGTTCCGAAGCCGCACCAAGATAATAGAGATACAGAAACACCGTGGCCCCTTTCTTTGAGATAACTCTGCAGTATTGCGCGCTGCAAATGCCACTTCCAGCTTAGCTGTGCAGAGGAAGAACAACAAGAAGAAGAAATATCTCGAAATATGTCCGTCAGGCCAGTTCCTTTGAGCTGAATCTGCAAATATCTCGGAAACGAAGCGAGCTATGGCAAAATGTTGAGAGACGTTTTTTGTAGAGAATTATGTTTCCTACAATTTATGTTCTATGATATTTTTTGATCAGAAGCGTAGTTTTCGAGATATATCGAGATATTTAAAAGTTCCGAAGCCGCACCAACATAATAGAGATTCAGAAACACCGTGGCCCCTTTCTTTGAGATAACTCTGCACTAGTGCGAGCCGCAAATGCCACTTCCAGCTTAGCTGTGCAGAAGAAGAACAACAAGAAGAAGAAATATCTCGAAATATATCCGTCAGGCCCCTTTCCTTGCGATAAATCTGCACATATCTCGGAAACGAAGCGAGCTATGGCAAAATGTTAAGAGACCTTTTTTGTAGAGAATTAGGTTACCTACTTTTTACGTTCTATGATATTTTTTGATCAGATGCGTAGTTCTCGAGATATATCAAGATATTTACAAGTTCCGAAGCCGCACCAACATAATAGAGATACAGAAACACCGTGGCCCCTTTCTTTGAGATAACTCTGCACTATTGCGAGCTGCAAAAGCCACTTCCAGCTTAGCTGTGCAGAAGAAGAACAGCAAGAAGAAGAAATATCTCGAAATATGTCCGTCAGGCCCCTTCCCTTGAGATATATCTGCAAATATCTCGGAAACGAAACGAGCTATGGCAAAATCTTAAGAGACCTTTTCTGTAGAGAATTAGGTTTCCTACAATTTATGTTCTATGATATTTTTTGATCAGATGCGTAGTTCTCGATATATATCCAGATATTTAAACGCTCTGAAGCGGCACCAACATAATAGAGATACAGAAACACCGTGGCCCCTTTCTTTGAGGTAACTCTGCACTATTGCGAGCTGCAAATGCCACTTCCAGCTTAGCTGTGCAGAAGAAGAAGAACAAGAAGAAGAAATATCTCGAAATATGTCCGTCAGGCCCCTTCCCTTGAGATAAATCTGCAAATATCTCGGAAACGAAGCGAGCTATGGCAAAATGTTAAGCGACCTTTTTTGTAGAGAATTAAGTTTCCTTCTTTTTATGTTCTATGATATTTTTCGATCAGATGCGTAGTTCTGGAGATATATCAAGATATTTAAAAGTTCCGAAGCCGCACCAACATAATAGAGATACAGAAACACCGTGGCCCCTTTCTTTGAGATAACTCTGCAGTATTGCGAGCTGCAAATCCCACTTCCAGCTTAGCTGTGCAGAGGAAGAACAACAAGAAGAAGAAATATCTCGAAATATGTCCGTCAGGCCAGTTCCTTTGAGCTGAATCTGCAAATATCTCGGAAACGAAGCGAGCTATGGCAAAATGTTGAGAGACGTTTTTTGTAGAGAATTATGTTTCCTACAATTTATGTTCTATGATATTTTTTGATCAGAAGCGTAGTTTTCGAGATATATCGAGATATTTAAAAGTTCCGAAGCCGCACCAACATAATAGAGATTCAGAAACACCGTGGCCCCTTTCTTTGAGATAACTCTGCACTAGTGCGAGCCGCAAATGCCACTTCCAGCTTAGCTGTGCAGAAGAAGAACAACAAGAAGAAGAAATATCTCGAAATATGTCCGTCAGGCCCCTTCCCTTGCGATAAATCTGCACATATCTCGGAAACGAAGCGAGCTATGGCAAAATGTTAAGAGACCTTTTTTGTAGAGAATTAAGTTGCCTACTTTTTATGTTCTATGATATTTTTTGATCAGATGCGTAGTTCTCGAGATATATCAAGATATTTAAAAGTTCCGAAGCCGCACCAACATAATAGAGATACAGAAACACCGTGGCCCCTTTCTTTGAGATGACTCTGCACTATTGCGAGCTGGAAATGCCACTTCCAGTCTAGCTGTGCAGAAGAAGAACGACAGGAAGAAGGAATATCTCGAAATATGTCCGCCAGGCCCCTTCCCTTGAGATAGATCTGCAAATATCTCGGAAACGAAGCGAGCTATGGCAAAATGTTAAGGGACCTTTTTTGTAGAGAATTAAGTTTCCTACTTTTTATGTTCTGTGATATTTTTTGATCAGATGCGTAGTTCTCGACATATATCAAGATATTTAAAAGTTCCGAAGCCGCACACACATAATAGAGATACAGAAACACCGTGGTCCCTTTCTTTGAGATAACTCTGCACTATTGCGAGCTGCAAATGCCACTTCCAGCTTAGCTGTGCAGAGGAAGAACAACAAGAAGAAGAAATATCTCGAAATATGTCCGACAGGCCCCTTCCCTTGAGGTAAATCTGCAAATATCTCGGAAACGAAGCGAGCTATGGCGAAATGTTAAGAGACCTCTTTTGTAGAGAATTAAGTTTCCTACTTTTTATCTTCTACGATATTTTTTGATCAGATGCGTAGTTCTCGAGATATATCAAGATATTTAAAAGTTCCGAAGCCGCACCAACATAATAGAGATACAGAAACACCGTGGCCCCTTTCTTTGAGATAACTCTGCACTATTGCGCGCTGCAAATGCCACTTCCAGCTTAGCTGTGCAGAAGAAGAACAACAAGAAGAAGAAATATCTCGAAATATGTCCGTCAGGCCCCTTCCCTTGAGATAAATCTGCAAATATCTCGGAAACGAAGCGAGCTATGGCAAAATGTTAAGAGACCTTTTTTGTAGAGAATTAAGTTTCCTACAATTTATGTTCTATGATATTTTTTGATCAGAAGCGTAGTTTTCGAGATATATCGAGATATTTAAAAGTTCCGAAGCCGCACCAACATAATAGAGATACAGAAACACCGTGGCCCCTTTCTTTGAGATAACTCTGCACGATTGCGAGCTGGAAATGCCACTTCCAGTTTAGCTGTGCAGAAGAAGAACAACAAGAAGAAGAAATATCTCGAAATATGTCCATCAGGACCCTTCCCTTGAGATAAATCTGCAAATATCTCGGAAACGAAGCGAGCTATGGCAAAATGTTAAGAGACCTGTTTTGTAGAGAATAATGTTTGCTACAATTTACGTTCTATGATATTTTTTGATCAGAAGCGTAGTTTTCGAGATATATCGAGATATTTAAAAGTTCCGAAGCCGCACCAACATAATAGAGATACAGAAACACCGTGGCCCCTTTCTTTGAGATAACTCTGCACTATTGCGACCTGCAAATGCCACTTCCAGCTCAGCTGTGCAGAAGAAGAACAACAAGAAGAAGAAGTATCTCGAAATATGTCCGTCAGGCCCGTTCCTTTGAGCTGAATCTGCAAATATCTCGGAAACGAAGCGAGCTATGGCAAAATGTTAAGAGACGTTTTTTGTAGAGAATTATGTTTCCTACAATTTATGTTCTATGATATTTTTTGATCAGAAGCGTAGTTTTCGAGATATATCGAGATATTTAAAAGTTCCGAAGCCGCACCAACATAATAGAGATACAGAAACACCGTGGCCCCTTTCTTTGAGATAACTCTGCACTAGTGCGAGCCGCAAATGCCACTTCCAGCTTAGCTGTGCAGAAGAAGAACAACAAGAAGAAGAAATATCTCGAAATATGGCCGACAGGCCCCTTCCCTTGAGATAAATCTGCAAATATCTCGGAAACGAAGCGAGCTATGGCGAAATGTTAAGAGACCTTTTTTGTAGAGAATTAAGTTTCCTACTTTTTATCTTCTATGATATTTTTTGATCAGATGCGTAGTTCTCGAGATATATCAAGATATTTAAAAGTTCCGAAGCCGCACCAACATAATAGAGATACAGAAACACCGTGGCCCCTTTCTTTGAGATAACTCTGCACTATTGCGCGCTGCAAATGCCACTTCCAGCTTAGCTGTGCAGAAGAAGAACAACAAGAAGAAGAAATATCTCGAAATATGTCCATCAGGACCCTTCCCTTGAGATAAATCTGCAAATATCTCGGAAACGAAGCGAGCTATGGCAAAATGTTAAGAGACCTTTTTTGTAGAGAATTAAGTTTCCTACTTTTCATGTTCTATGATATTTTTTGATCAGATGCGTAGTTCTCGAGATATATCAAGATATTTAAAAGTTCCGAAGCCGCACCAACATAATAGAGATACAGAAACACCGTGGCCCCTTTCTTTGAGATAACTCTGCACTATTGCGCGCTGCAAATGCCACTTCCAGCTTAGCTGTGCAGAAGAAGAACAACAAGAAGAAGAAATATCTCGAAATATGTCCGTCAGGCCCCTTCCCTTGAGATAAATCTGCAAATATCTCGGAAACGAAGCGAGCTACGGCAAAATGTTCAGAGACCTTTTTTGTAGAAAATTAGGTTTCCTACTTTTTATGTTCTATGATATTTTTCGATCAGAGGCGTAGTTCTCGAGATATATCAAGATATTTAAAAGTTCCGAAGCCGCACCAACATAATAGAGATACAGAAACACCGTGGCCCCTTTCTTTGAGATAACTCTGCACGATTGCGAGCTGGAAATGCCACTTCCAGTTTAGCTGTGCAGAAGAAGAACAACAAGAAGAAGAAATATCTCGAAATATGTCCATCAGGACCCTTCCCTTGAGATAAATCTGCAAATATCTCGGAAACGAAGCGAGCTATGGCAAAATGTTAAGAGACCTTTTTTGTAGAGAATTAAGTTTCCTACTTTTCATGTTCTATGATATTTTTTGATCAGATGCGTAGTTCTCGAGATATATCAAGATATTTAAAAGTTCCGAAGCCGCACCAACATAATAGAGATACAGAAACACCGTGGCCCCTTTCTTTGAGATAACTCTGCACTATTGCGAGCTGCAAATGCCACTTCCAGCTTAGCTGTGCAGAGGAAGAACAACAAGAAGAAGAAGTATCTCGAAATATGTCCGTCAGGCCCGTTCCTTTGAGCTGAATCTGCAAATATCTCGGAAACGAAGCGAGCTATGGCAAAATGTTAAGAGACGTTTTTTGTAGAGAATTATGTTTCCTACAATTTATGTTCTATCATATTTTTTGATCAGAAGCGTAGTTTTCGAGATATATCGAGATATTTAAAAGTTCCGAAGCCGCACCAACATAATAGAGATACAGAAACACCGTGGCCCCTTTCTTTGAGATAACTCTGCACTAGTGCGAGCCGCAAATGCCACTTCCAGCTTAGCTGTGCAGAAGAAGAACAACAAGAAGAAGAAATATCTCGAAATATGTCCGACAGGCCCCTTCCCTTGAGATAAATCTGCAAATATCTCGGAAACGAAGCGAGCTATGGCGAAATGTTAAGAGACCTTTTTTGTAGAGAATTAAGTTTCCTACTTTTTATCTTCTACGATATTTTTTGATCAGATGCGTAGTTCTCGAGATATATCAAGATATTTAAAAGTTCCGAAGCCGCACCAACATAATAGAGATACAGAAACACCGTGGCCCCTTTCTTTGAGATAACTCTGCACTATTGCGCGCTGCAAATGCCACTTCCAGCTTAGCTGTGCAGAAGAAGAACAACAAGAAGAAGAAATATCTCGAAATATGTCCGTCAGGCCCCTTCCCTTGAGATAAATCTGCAAATATCTCGGAAACGAAGCGAGCTATGGCAAAATGTTAAGAGACCTTTTTTGTAGAGAATTAAGTTTCCTACTTTTTATGTTCTATGATATTTTTCGATCAGAGGCGTAGTTCTCGAGATATATCAAGATATTTAAAAGTTCCGAAGCCGCACCAACATAATAGAGATACAGAAACACCGTGGCCCCTTTCTTTGAGATAACTCTGCACGATTGCGAGCTGGAAATGCCACTTCCAGTTTAGCTGTGCAGAAGAAGAACAACAAGAAGAAGAAATATCTCGAAATATGTCCATCAGGACCCTTCCCTTGAGATAAATCTGCAAATATCTCGGAAACGAAGCGAGCTATGGCAAAATGTTAAGAGACCTTTTTTGTAGAGAATAATGTTTTCTACAATTTACGTTCTATGATATTTTTTGATCAGAAGCGTAGTTTTCGAGATATATCGAGATATTTAAAAGTTCCGAAGCCGCACCAACATAATAGAGATACAGGAACACCGTGGCCCCTTTCTTTGAGATAACTCTGCACTATTGCGACCTCCAAATGCCACTTCCAGCTCAGCTGTGCAGAAGAAGAACAACAAGAAGAAGAAATATCTCGAAATATGTCCGTCAGGCCCCTTCCCTTGAGATAAATCTGCAAATATCTCGGAAACGAAGCGAGCTACGGCAAAATGTTAAGAGACCTTTTTTGTAGAGAATTAAGTTTCCTACTTTTTATGTTCTATGATATTTTTTGATCAGATGCGTAGTTTTCGAGATATATCAAGATATTTAAAAGTTCCGAAGCCGCACCAACATAATAGAGATACAGAAACACCGTGGCCCCTTTCTTTGAGATAACTCTGCACTATTGCGAGCTGCAAATGCCACTTCCAGCTTAGCTGTGCAGAGGAAGAACAACAAGAAGAAGAAGTATCTCGAAATATGTCCGTCAGGCCCGTTCCTTTGAGCTGAATCTGCAGATATCTCGGAAACGAAGCGAGCTATGGCAAAATGTTAAGAGACGTTTTTTGTAGAGAATTATGTTTCCTACAATTTATGTTCTATGATATTTTTCGATCAGAAGCGTAGTTTTCGAGATATATCGAGATATTTAAAAGTTCCGAAGCCGCACCAAGATAATAGAGATACAGAAACACCGTGGCTCCTTTCTTTGAGATAACTCTGCGCTAGTGCGAGCCGCAAATGCCACTTCCAGCTTAGCTGTGCCGAAGAAGAACAACAAGAAGAAGAAATATCTCGAAATATGTCCGTCAGGCCCCTTCCCTTGAAATAAATCTGCAAATATCTCGGAAACGAAGCGAGCTATGGCAAAATGTTAAGAGACCTTTTTTGTAGAGAATTAAGTTTCCTACTTTTTATGTTCTATGATATTTTTCGATCAGACGCGTAGTTCTCGAGATATATCGAGATATTTAAAAGTTCCGAAGCCGCACCAACATAATAGAGATACAGAAACACCGTGGCCCCTTTCTTTGAGATAACTCTGCACTATTGCGAGCTGTAAATGCCACTTCCAGCTTAGCTGTGCAGAAGAAGAACAACAAGAAGAAGAAATATCTCGAAATATGTCCGGCAGACCCCTTCCCTTGAGATATATCTGCAAATATCTCGGAAACGAAGCGAGCTATGGCAAAATGTTAAGAGACCTTTTTTGTAGAGAATTAAGTTTCCTACTTTTTATGTTCTATGATATTTTTTGATCAGATGCGTAGTTCTCGAGATATATCAAGATATTTAAAAGTTCCGAAGCCGCACCAACATAATAGAGATACAGAAACACCGTGGCCCCTTTCTTTGAGATAACTCTGCACTATTGCGAGCTGCAAATGCCACTTCCAGATTAGCTGTGCAGAGGAAGAACAACAAGAAGAAGAAATATCTCGAAATATGTCCGTCAGGCCAGTTCCTTTGAGCTGAATCTGCAAATATCTCGGAAACGAAGCGAGCTATGGCAAAATGTTAAGAGACGTTTTTTGTAGAGAATTATGTTTCCTACAATTTATGTTCTATGATATTTTTTGATCAGAAGCGTAGTTTTCGAGATATATCGAGATATTTAAAAGTTCCGAAGCCGCACCAACATAATAGAGATACAGAAACACCGTGGCCCCTTTCTTTGAGATAACTCTGCACTATTGCGAGCTGCAAATGCCACTTCCAGCTCAGCTGTGCAGAAGAAGAACAACAAGAAGAAGAAATATCTCGAAATATGTCCGTCAGGCCCCTTCCCTTGAGATAAATCTGCAAATATCTCGGAAACGAAGCGAGCTATGGCAAAATGTTAAGAGACCTTTTTTGTAGAGAATTAAGTTTCCTACTTTTTATGTTCTATGATATTTTTTGATCAGAAGCGTAGTTTTCGAGATATATCGAGATATTTAAAAATTCCGAAGCCGCACCAACATAATAGAGATACAGAAACACCGTGGCCCCTTTCTTTGAGATAACTCTGCACTAGAGCGAGCCGCAAATGCCACTTCCAGCTTAGCTGTGCAGAAGAAGAACAACAAGAAGAAGAAATATCTCGAAATATGTCCGACAGGCCCCTTCCCTTGAGATAAATCTGCAAATATCTCGGAAACGAAGCGAGCTATGGCGAAATGTTAAGAGACCTTTTTTGTAGAGAATTAAGTTTCCTACTTTTTATCTTCTATGATATTTTTTGATCAGATGCGTAGTTCTCGAGATATATCAAGATATTTAAAAGTTCCGAAGCCGCACCAACATAATAGAGATACAGAAACACCGTGGCCCCTTTCTTTGAGATAACTCTGCACTATTGCGCGCTGCAAATGCCACTTCCAGCTTAGCTGTGCAGAAGAAGAACAACAAGAAGAAGAAATATCTCGAAATATGTCCGTCAGGCCCCTTCCCTTGAGATAAATCTGCAAATATCTCGGAAACGAAGCGAGCTATGGCAAAATGTTGAGAGACCTTTTTTGTAGAGAATTAAGTGTCCTACTTTTTATGTTCTATGATATTTTTCGATCAGAGGCGTAGTTCTCGAGATATATCAAGATATTTAAAAGCTCCGAAGCCGCACCAACATAATAGAGATACAGAAACACCGTGGCCCCTTTCTTTGAGATAACTCTGCACGATTGCGAGCTGGAAATGCCACTTCCAGTTTAGCTGTGCAGAAGAAGAACAACAAGAAGAAGAAATATCTCGAAATATGTCCGTCAGGCCCCTTCCCTTGAGATATATCTGCAAATATCTCGGAAACAAAGCGAGCGATGGCGAAATGTTAAGAGACCTTTTTTGTAGAGAATTAAGTTTCCTACTTTTTATCTTCTACGATATTTTTTGATCAGATGCGTAGTTCTCGAGATATATCAAGATATTTAAAAGTTCCGAAGCCGCACCAACATAATAGAGATACAGAAACACCGTGGCCCCTTTCTTTGAGATAACTCTGCACTATTGCGCGCTGCAAATGCCACTTCCAGCTTAGCTGTGCAGAAGAAGAACAACAAGAAGAAGAAATATCTCGAAATATGTCCGTCAGGCCCCTTCCCTTGAGATAAATCTGCAAATATCTCGGAAACGAAGCGAGCTATGGCAAAATGTTAAGAGACCTTTTTTGTAGAGAATTAAGTTTCCTACTTTTTATGTTCTATGATATTTTTCGATCAGAGGCGTAGTTCTCGAGATATATCAAGATATTTAAAAGTTCCGAAGCCGCACCAACATAATAGAGATACAGAAACACCGTGGCCCCTTTCTTTGAGATAACTCTGCACGATTGCGAGCTGGAAATGCCACTTCCAGTTTAGCTGTGCAGAAGAAGAACAACAAGAAGAAGAAATATCTCGAAATATGTCCATCAGGACCCTTCCCTTGAGATAAATCTGCAAATATCTCGGAAACGAAGCGAGCTATGGCAAAATGTTAAGAGACCTTTTTTGTAGAGAATAATGTTTTCTACAATTTACGTTCTATGATATTTTTTGATCAGAAGCGTAGTTTTCGAGATATATCGAGATATTTAAAAGTTCCGAAGCCGCACCAACATAATAGAGATACAGGAACACCGTGGCCCCTTTCTTTGAGATAACTCTGCACTATTGCGACCTCCAAATGCCACTTCCAGCTCAGCTGTGCAGAAGAAGAACAACAAGAAGAAGAAATATCTCGAAATATGTCCGTCAGGCCCCTTCCCTTGAGATAAATCTGCAAATATCTCGGAAACGAAGCGAGCTACGGCAAAATGTTAAGAGACCTTTTTTGTAGAGAATTAAGTTTCCTACTTTTTATGTTCTATGATATTTTTTGATCAGATGCGTAGTTTTCGAGATATATCAAGATATTTAAAAGTTCCGAAGCCGCACCAACATAATAGAGATACAGAAACACCGTGGCCCCTTTCTTTGAGATAACTCTGCACTATTGCGAGCTGCAAATGCCACTTCCAGCTTAGCTGTGCAGAGGAAGAACAACAAGAAGAAGAAGTATCTCGAAATATGTCCGTCAGGCCCGTTCCTTTGAGCTGAATCTGCAGATATCTCGGAAACGAAGCGAGCTATGGCAAAATGTTAAGAGACGTTTTTTGTAGAGAATTATGTTTCCTACAATTTATGTTCTATGATATTTTTCGATCAGAAGCGTAGTTTTCGAGATATATCGAGATATTTAAAAGTTCCGAAGCCGCACCAAGATAATAGAGATACAGAAACACCGTGGCTCCTTTCTTTGAGATAACTCTGCGCTAGTGCGAGCCGCAAATGCCACTTCCAGCTTAGCTGTGCCGAAGAAGAACAACAAGAAGAAGAAATATCTCGAAATATGTCCGTCAGGCCCCTTCCCTTGAAATAAATCTGCAAATATCTCGGAAACGAAGCGAGCTATGGCAAAATGTTAAGAGACCTTTTTTGTAGAGAATTAAGTTTCCTACTTTTTATGTTCTATGATATTTTTCGATCAGACGCGTAGTTCTCGAGATATATCGAGATATTTAAAAGTTCCGAAGCCGCACCAACATAATAGAGATACAGAAACACCGTGGCCCCTTTCTTTGAGATAACTCTGCACTATTGCGAGCTGTAAATGCCACTTCCAGCTTAGCTGTGCAGAAGAAGAACAACAAGAAGAAGAAATATCTCGAAATATGTCCGGCAGACCCCTTCCCTTGAGATATATCTGCAAATATCTCGGAAACGAAGCGAGCTATGGCAAAATGTTAAGAGACCTTTTTTGTAGAGAATTAAGTTTCCTACTTTTTATGTTCTATGATATTTTTTGATCAGATGCGTAGTTCTCGAGATATATCAAGATATTTAAAAGTTCCGAAGCCGCACCAACATAATAGAGATACAGAAACACCGTGGCCCCTTTCTTTGAGATAACTCTGCACTATTGCGAGCTGCAAATGCCACTTCCAGATTAGCTGTGCAGAGGAAGAACAACAAGAAGAAGAAATATCTCGAAATATGTCCGTCAGGCCAGTTCCTTTGAGCTGAATCTGCAAATATCTCGGAAACGAAGCGAGCTATGGCAAAATGTTAAGAGACGTTTTTTGTAGAGAATTATGTTTCCTACAATTTATGTTCTATGATATTTTTTGATCAGAAGCGTAGTTTTCGAGATATATCGAGATATTTAAAAGTTCCGAAGCCGCACCAACATAATAGAGATACAGAAACACCGTGGCCCCTTTCTTTGAGATAACTCTGCACTATTGCGAGCTGCAAATGCCACTTCCAGCTCAGCTGTGCAGAAGAAGAACAACAAGAAGAAGAAATATCTCGAAATATGTCCGTCAGGCCCCTTCCCTTGAGATAAATCTGCAAATATCTCGGAAACGAAGCGAGCTATGGCAAAATGTTAAGAGACCTTTTTTGTAGAGAATTAAGTTTCCTACTTTTTATGTTCTATGATATTTTTTGATCAGAAGCGTAGTTTTCGAGATATATCGAGATATTTAAAAATTCCGAAGCCGCACCAACATAATAGAGATACAGAAACACCGTGGCCCCTTTCTTTGAGATAACTCTGCACTAGAGCGAGCCGCAAATGCCACTTCCAGCTTAGCTGTGCAGAAGAAGAACAACAAGAAGAAGAAATATCTCGAAATATGTCCGACAGGCCCCTTCCCTTGAGATAAATCTGCAAATATCTCGGAAACGAAGCGAGCTATGGCGAAATGTTAAGAGACCTTTTTTGTAGAGAATTAAGTTTCCTACTTTTTATCTTCTATGATATTTTTTGATCAGATGCGTAGTTCTCGAGATATATCAAGATATTTAAAAGTTCCGAAGCCGCACCAACATAATAGAGATACAGAAACACCGTGGCCCCTTTCTTTGAGATAACTCTGCACTATTGCGCGCTGCAAATGCCACTTCCAGCTTAGCTGTGCAGAAGAAGAACAACAAGAAGAAGAAATATCTCGAAATATGTCCGTCAGGCCCCTTCCCTTGAGATAAATCTGCAAATATCTCGGAAACGAAGCGAGCTATGGCAAAATGTTGAGAGACCTTTTTTGTAGAGAATTAAGTGTCCTACTTTTTATGTTCTATGATATTTTTCGATCAGAGGCGTAGTTCTCGAGATATATCAAGATATTTAAAAGCTCCGAAGCCGCACCAACATAATAGAGATACAGAAACACCGTGGCCCCTTTCTTTGAGATAACTCTGCACGATTGCGAGCTGGAAATGCCACTTCCAGTTTAGCTGTGCAGAAGAAGAACAACAAGAAGAAGAAATATCTCGAAATATGTCCGTCAGGCCCCTTCCCTTGAGATATATCTGCAAATATCTCGGAAACAAAGCGAGCTATGGCAAAATGTTAAGAGACCTTTTTTGTAGAGAATTATGTTTCCTACAATTTATGTTCTATGATATTTTTTGATCAGAAGCGTAGTTTTCGAGATATATCGAGATATTTAAAAGTTCCGAAGCCGCACCAACATAATAGAGATACAGAAACACCGTGGCCCCTTTCTTTGAGATAACTCTGCACTAGTGCGAGCTGCAATTGCCACTTCCAGCTTAGCTGTGCAGAAGAAGAACAACAAGAAGAAGAAATATCTCGAAATATGTCCGTCAGGCCCCTTCCCTTCAGATAAATCTGCAAATATCTCGGAAACGAAGCGAGCTATGGCAAAATGTTAAGAGACCTTTTTTGTAGAGAATTAAGTTTCCTACTTTTTATGTTCTATGATATTTTTCGATCAGACGCGTAGTTCTCGAGATATATCGAGATATTTAAAAGTTCCGAAGCCGCACCAACATAATAGAGATACAGAAACACCGTGGCCCCTTTCTTTGAGATAACTCTGCACTAGTGCGAGCCGCAAATGCCACTTCCAGCTTAGCTGTGCAGAAGAAGAACAACAAGAAGAAGAAATATCTCGAAATATGTCCGTCAGGCCCCTTCCCTTGAGATAAATCTGCAAATATCTCGGAAACGAAGCGAGCTATGGCAAAATGTTAAGAGACCTTTTTTGTAGAGAATTAAGTTTCCTACTTTTTATGTTCTATGATATTTTTTGATCAGATGCGTAGTTCTCGAGATATATCAAGATATTTAAAAGTTCCGAAGCCGCACCAACATAATAGAGATACAGAAACACCGTGGCCCCTTTCTTTGAGATAACTCTGCACTATTGCGAGCTGCAAATGCCACTTCCAGCTTAGCTGTGCAGAGGAAGAACAACAAGAAGAAGAAGTATCTCGAAATATGTCCGTCAGGCCCGTTCCTTTGAGCTGAATCTGCAAATATCTCGGAAACGAAGCGAGCTATGGCAAAATGTTAAGAGACGTTTTTTGTAGTGAATTATGTTTTCTACAATTTATGTTCTATGATATTTTTTGATCAGAAGCGTAGTTTTCGAGATATATCGAGATATTTAAAAGTTCCGAAGCCGCACCAACATAATAGAGATACAGAAACACCGTGGACCCTTTCTTTGAGATAACTCTGCACTATTGCGAGCTGCAAATGCCACTTCCAGCTTAGCTGTGCAGAAGAAGAACAACAAGAAGAAGAAATATCTCGAAATATGTCCGTCAGGCCCCTTCCCTTGAGATAAATCTGCAAATATCTCGGAAACGAAGAGAGCTATGGCAAAATGTTAAGAGACCTTTTTTGTAGAGAATTAAGTTTCCTACTTTTCATGTTCTACGATATTTTTTGATCAGATGCGTAGTTCTCGAGATATATCAAGATATTTAAAAGTTCCGAAGCAGCACCAACATAATAGAGATACAGAAACACCGTGGCCCCTTTCTTTGAGATAACTCTGCGCTATTGCGAGCTGTAAATGCCACTTCCAGCTCCGCTGTGCAGAAGAAGAACAACAAGAAGAAGAAATATCTCGAAATATGTCCGGCAGGCCCCTTCCCTTGAGATATATCTGCAAATATCTCGGAAACGAAGCGAGCTATGGCAAAATGTCAAGAGACCTTTTGTCTAGAGAATTAAGTTTCCTACTTTTTATGTTCTATGATATTTTTTGATCAGATGCGTAGTTCTCGAGATATATCGAGATATTTAAAAGTTCCGAAGCCGCACCAACATAATAGAGATACAGAAACACCGTGGCCCCTTTCTTTGAGATAACTCTGCACTATTGCGACCTGCAAATGCCACTTCCAGCTCAGCTGTGCAGAAGAAGAACAACAAGAAGAAGAAATATCTCGAAATATGTCCGTCAGGCCCCTTCCCTTGAGATAAATCTGCAAATATCTCGGAAACGAAGCGAGCTATGGCAAAATGTTAAGAGACCTTTTTTGTAGAGAATTAAGTTTCCTACTTTTTATGTTCTATGATATTTTTTGATCAGATGCGTAGTTCTCGAGATATATCAAGATATTTAAAAGTTCCGAAGCCGCACCAACATAATAGAGATACAGAAACACCGTGGCCCCTTTCTTTGAGATAACTCTGCACTATTGCGAGCTGTAAATGCCACTTCCAGCTTAGCTGTGCAGAAGAAGAACAACAAGAAGAAGAACAACAAGAATAAGAAATATCTCGAAATATGTCCGTCAGGCCAGTTCCTTTGAGTTGAATCTGCAAATATCTCGGAAACGAAGCGAGCTATTGCAAAATGTTAAGAGACGTTTTTTGTAGAGAATTATGTTTCCTACAATTTATGTTCTATGATATTTTTTGATCAGAAGCGTAGTTTTCGAGATATATCGAGATATTTAAA
Source organism: Osmia lignaria lignaria (assembly GCF_051020975.1). Lineage (NCBI taxonomy): Eukaryota > Metazoa > Arthropoda > Insecta > Hymenoptera > Megachilidae > Osmia > Osmia lignaria. The sequence continues at coordinate 30,307,968 of NW_027478158.1, read as the reverse complement.
AGTTCCGAAGCCGCACCAACATAATAGGGATACAGAAACACCGTGGCCCCTTTCTTTGAGATAACTCTGCACTAGTGCGAGCCGCAAATGCCACTTCCAGCTTAGCTGTGCAGAAGAAGAACAACAAGAAGAAGAAATATCTCGAAATATGTCCGTCAGGCCCCTTCCCTTGAGATAAATCTGCAAATATCTCGGAAACGAAGCGAGCTATGGCAAAATGTTAAGAGACCTTTTTTGTAGAGAATTAAGTTTCCTACTTTTTATGTTCTATGATATTTTTTGATCAGATGCGTAGTTCTCGAGATATATCAAGATATTTAAAAGTTCCGAAGCCGCACCAACATAATAGAGATACAGAAACACCGTGGCCCCTTTCTTTGAGATAACTCTGCACTATTGCGAGCTGCAAATGCCACTTCCAGCTTAGCTGTGCAGAGGAAGAACAACAAGAAGAAGAAGTATCTCGAAATATGTCCGTCAGGCCCGTTCCTTTGAGCTGAATCTGCAAATATCTCGGAAACGAAGCGAGCTATGGCAAAATGTTAAGAGACGTTTTTTGTAGTGAATTATGTTTTCTACAATTTATGTTCTATGATATTTTTTGATCAGAAGCGTAGTTTTCGAGATATATCGAGATATTTAAAAGTTCCGAAGCCGCACCAACATAATAGAGATACAGAAACACCGTGGACCCTTTCTTTGAGATAACTCTGCACTATTGCGAGCTGCAAATGCCACTTCCAGCTTAGCTGTGCAGAAGAAGAACAACAAGAAGAAGAAATATCTCGAAATATGTCCGTCAGGCCCCTTCCCTTGAGATAAATCTGCAAATATCTCGGAAACGAAGAGAGCTATGGCAAAATGTTAAGAGACCTTTTTTGTAGAGAATTAAGTTTCCTACTTTTCATGTTCTACGATATTTTTTGATCAGATGCGTAGTTCTCGAGATATATCAAGATATTTAAAAGTTCCGAAGCAGCACCAACATAATAGAGATACAGAAACACCGTGGCCCCTTTCTTTGAGATAACTCTGCGCTATTGCGAGCTGTAAATGCCACTTCCAGCTCCGCTGTGCAGAAGAAGAACAACAAGAAGAAGAAATATCTCGAAATATGTCCGGCAGGCCCCTTCCCTTGAGATATATCTGCAAATATCTCGGAAACGAAGCGAGCTATGGCAAAATGTCAAGAGACCTTTTGTCTAGAGAATTAAGTTTCCTACTTTTTATGTTCTATGATATTTTTTGATCAGATGCGTAGTTCTCGAGATATATCGAGATATTTAAAAGTTCCGAAGCCGCACCAACATAATAGAGATACAGAAACACCGTGGCCCCTTTCTTTGAGATAACTCTGCACTATTGCGACCTGCAAATGCCACTTCCAGCTCAGCTGTGCAGAAGAAGAACAACAAGAAGAAGAAATATCTCGAAATATGTCCGTCAGGCCCCTTCCCTTGAGATAAATCTGCAAATATCTCGGAAACGAAGCGAGCTATGGCAAAATGTTAAGAGACCTTTTTTGTAGAGAATTAAGTTTCCTACTTTTTATGTTCTATGATATTTTTTGATCAGATGCGTAGTTCTCGAGATATATCAAGATATTTAAAAGTTCCGAAGCCGCACCAACATAATAGAGATACAGAAACACCGTGGCCCCTTTCTTTGAGATAACTCTGCACTATTGCGAGCTGTAAATGCCACTTCCAGCTTAGCTGTGCAGAAGAAGAACAACAAGAAGAAGAACAACAAGAATAAGAAATATCTCGAAATATGTCCGTCAGGCCAGTTCCTTTGAGTTGAATCTGCAAATATCTCGGAAACGAAGCGAGCTATTGCAAAATGTTAAGAGACGTTTTTTGTAGAGAATTATGTTTCCTACAATTTATGTTCTATGATATTTTTTGATCAGAAGCGTAGTTTTCGAGATATATCGAGATATTTAAAAGTTCCGAAGCCGCACCAACATAATAGGGATACAGAAACACCGTGGCCCCTTTCTTTGAGATAACTCTGCACTAGTGCGAGCCGCAAATGCCACTTCCAGCTTAGCTGTGCAGATGAAGAACAACAAGAAGAAGAAATATCTCGAAATATGTCCGTCAGGCGCCTTCCCTTGAGATAAATCTGCAAATATCTCGGAAACGAAGCGAGCTATGGCAAAATGTTAAGAGACCTTTTTTGTAGAAAATTAGGTTTCCTACTTTTTATGTTCTATGATATTTTTTGATCAGATGCGTAGTTCTCGAGATATATCAAGATATTTAAAAGTTCCGAAGCCGCACCAACATAATAGAGATACAGAAACACCGTGGCCCCTTTCTTTGAGATAACTCTGCACTAGTGCGAGCCGCAAATGCCACTTCCAGCTTAGCTGTACAGAAGAAGAACAACAAGAAGAAGAAATATCTCGAAATATGTCCGTCGGGCCCCTTCCCTTGAGATAAATATGCAAATATCTCGGAAACGAAGCGAGCTATGGCAAAATGTTAAGAGACCTTTTTTGTACAGAATTATGTTTCCTACTTTTTATGTTCTATGATATTTTTTGATCAGATGCGTAGTTCTCGAGATATATTAAGATATTTAAAAGTTCCGAAGCCGCACCAACATAATAGAGATACAGAAACACCGTGGCCCCTTTCTTTGAGATAACTCTGCACTATTGCGAGCTGTAAATGCCACCTCCAGCTTAGCTGTGCAGAAGAACAACAACAAGAAGAAGAAATATCTCGAAATATGTCCGTCAGGCCCCTGCCCTTGAGATATATCTGCAAATATCTCGGAAACGAAGCGAGCTATGGCAAAATGTTAAGAGACCTTTTTTGTAGAGAATTATGTTTCCTACAATTTATGTTCTATGATATTTTTTGATCAGATGCGTAGTTCTCGAGATATATCAAGATATTTAAAAGTTCCGAAACCGCACCAATATAACAGAGATACAGAAACACCGTGGCCCCTTTCTTTGAGATAACTCTGCACTAGCGCGAGCCGCAAATGCCACTTCCAGCTTAGCTGTGCAGAAGAAGAACAACAAGAAGAAGAAATATCTCGAAATATGTCCGTCAGGCGCCTTCCCTTGAGATAAATCTGCAAATATCTCGGAAACGAAGCGAGCTATGGCAAAATGTTAAGAGACCTTTTTTGTAGAAAATTAGGTTTCCTACTTTTTATGTTCTATGATATTTTTTGATCAGATGCGTAGTTCTCGAGATATATCAAGATATTTAAAAGTTCCGAAGCCGCACCAACATAATAGAGATACAGAAACACCGTGGCCCCTTTCTTTGAGATAACTCTGCACTATTGCGAGCTGCAAATGCCACTTCCAGCTTAGCTGTGCAGAGGAAGAACAACAAGAAGAAGAAGTATCTCGAAATATGTCCGTCAGGCCCGTTCCTTTGAGCTGAATCTGCAAATATCTCGGAAACGAAGCGAGCTATGGCAAAATGTTAAGAGACGTTTTTTGTAGTGAATTATGTTTCCTACAATTTGTGTTCTATGATATTTTTTGATCAGAAGCGTAGTTTTCGAGATATATCGAGATATTTAAAAGTTCCGAAGCCGCACCAACATAATAGAGATACAGAAACACCGTGGCCCCTTTCTTTGAGATAACTCTGCACTATTGCGAGCTGCAAATGCCACTTCCAGCTTAGCTGTGCAGAAGAAGAACAACAAGAAGAAGAAATATCTCGAAATATGTCCGTCAGGCCCCTTCCCTTGAGATAAATCTGCAAATATCTCGGAAACGAAGAGAGCTATGGCAAAATGTTAAGAGACCTTTTTTGTAGAGAATTAAGTTTCCTACTTTTCATGTTCTACGATATTTTTTGATCAGATGCGTAGTTCTCGAGATATATCAAGATATTTAAAAGTTCCGAAGCAGCACCAACATAATAGAGATACAGAAACACCGTGGCCCCTTTCTTTGAGATAACTCTGCGCTATTGCGAGCTGTAAATGCCACTTCCAGCTCAGCTGTGCAGAAGAAGAACAACAAGAAGAAGAAATATCTCGAAATATGTCCGGCAGGCCCCTTCCCTTGAGATATATCTGCAAATATCTCGGAAACGAAGCGAGCTATGGCAAAATGTTAAGAGACCTCTTTTGTAGAGAATTATGTTTCCTACAATTTATGTGCTATGATATTTTTTGATCAGATGCGTAGTTCTCGAGATATATCAAGATATTTAAAAGCTCCGAAGCTGCACCAACATAATAGAGGTACAGAAACACCGTGGCCCCTTTCTTTGAGATAACTCTGCACTATTGCGAGCTGCAAATGCCACTTCCAGCTTAGCTGTGCAGAAGAAGAACAACAAGAATAAGAAATATTTCGAAATATGTCCGTCAGGCCCCTTCCCTTGAGATAAATCTGCAAATATCTCGGAAACGAAGCGAGCTATGGCAAAATGTTAAGAGACCTTTTTTGTAGAGAATTAAGCTTCCTACTTTTTATGTTCTATGATATTTTTTGATCAGATGCGTAGTTCTCGAGATATATCAAGATATTTAAAAGTTCCGAAGCCGCACCAACATAATAGAGATACAGAAACACCGTGGCCCCTTTCTTTGAGATAACTCTGCACTATTGCGAGCTGGAAATGCCACTTCCAGTTTAGCTGTGCAGAAGAAGAACAACAAGAAGAAGAAATATCTCGAAATATGTCCGTCAGGCCCCTTCCCTTGAGATAAATCTGCAAATATCTCGGAAACGAAGCAAGCTATGGCAAAATGTTAAGAGACCTTTTTTGTAGAGAATTATGTTTCCTACAATTTATGTTCTATGATATTTTTTCATCAGAAGCGTAGTTTTCGAGATATATCGAGATATTTAAAAGTTGCGAAGCCGCACCAACATAATAGAGATACAGAAACACCGTGGCCCCTTTCTTTGGGATAACTCTGCACTATTGCGAGCTGGAAATGCCACTTCCAGTTTAGCTGTGCAGAAGAAGAACAACAAGAAGAAGAAATATCTCGAAATATGTCCGTCAGGACCCTTCCCTTGAGATAAATCTGCAAATATCTCGGAAACGAAGAGAGCTATGGCAAAATGTTAAGAGACCTTTTTTGTAGAGAATTAAGTTTCCTACTTTTTATGTTCTATGATATTTTTTGATCAGATGCGCAGTTCTCGAGATATATCAAGATATATAAAAGTTCCGAAGCCGCACCAACATAATAGAGATACAGAAACACCGTGGCCCCTTTCTTGGAGATAACTCTGCACGATTGCGAGCTGGAAATGCCACTTCCAGTTTAGCTGTGCAGAAGAAGAACAACAAGAAGAAGAAATATCTCGAAATATGTCCATCAGGACCCTTCCCTTGAGATAAATCTGCAAATATCTCGGAAACGAAGCGAGCTATGGCAAAATGTTAAGAGACCTCTTTTGTAGAGAATTATGTTTCCTACAATTTATGTTCTATGATATTTTTTGATCAGATGCGTAGTTCTCGAGATATATCAAGATATTTAAAAGCTCCGAAGCTGCACCAACATAATAGAGGTACAGAAACACCGTGGCCCCTTTCTTTGAGATAACTCTGCACTATTGCGAGCTGTAAATGCCACTTCCAGCTTAGCTGTGCAGAAGAAGAACAACAAGAATAAGAAATATTTCGAAATATGTCCGTCAGGCCCCTTCCCTTGAGATAAATCTGCAAATATCTCGGAAACGAAGCGAGCTACGGCAAAATGTTAAGAGACCTTTTTTGTAGAAAATTAGGTTTCCTACTTTTTATGTTCTATGATATTTTTTGATCAGATGCGTAGTTCTCGAGATATATCAAGATATTTAAAAGTTCCGAAGCCGCACAAACATAATAGAGATACAGAAACACCGTGGCCCCTTTCTTTGCGATAACTCTGCACTATTGCGAGCTGCAAATGCCACTTCCAGCTTAGCTGTGCAGAAGAAGAACAACAAGAAGAAGAAATATCTCGAAATATGTCCGTCAGGCCCCTTCCCATGAGATAAATCTGCAAATATCTCGGAAACGAAGAGAGCTATGGCAAAATGTTAAGAGACCTTTTTTGTAGAGAATTAAGTTTCCTACTTTTTATGTTCTATGATATTTTTTGATCAGATGCGTAGTTCTCGAGATATATCGAGATATTTAAAAGTTCCGAAGCCGCACCAACATAATAGAGATACAGAAACACCGTGGCCCCTTTCTTTGAGATAACTCTGCACGATTGGGAGCTGGAAATGCCACTTGCGGTTTAGCTGTGCAGAAGAAGAACAACAAGAAGAAGAAATATCTCGAAATATGTCCATCAGGACCCTTCCCTTGAGATAAATCTGCAAATATCTCGGAAACGAAGCGAGCTACGGCAAAACGTTAAGAGACCTTTTCTGTAGAGAATTATGTTTCCTACAATTTATGTTCTATGATATTTTTTGATCAGATGCGTAGTTCTCGAGATATATCAAGATATTTAAAAGTTCCGAAGCCGCACCAACATAATAGAGATAGAGAAACACCGTGGCCCCTTTCTTTGAGATAACTCTGCACTATTGCGAGCTGCAAATGCCACTCCCAGCTTAGCTGTGCAGAAGAAGAACAACAAGAAGAAGAAATATCTCGAAATATGTCCGTCAGGCCCCTTCCCTTGAGATAAATCTGCAAATATCTCGGAAACGAAGCGAGCTACGGCAAAACGTTAAGAGACCTTTTCTGTAGAGAATTATGTTTCCTACAATTTATGTTCTATGATATTTTTTGATCAGATGCGTAGTTCTCGAGATATATCAAGATATTTAAAAGTTCCGAAGCCGCACCAACATAATAGAGATAGAGAAACACCGTGGCCCCTTTCTTTGAGATAACTCTGCACTATTGCGAGCTGCAAATGCCACTTCCAGCTTAGCTATGCAGAAGAAGAACAACAAGAAGAAGAAATATCTCGAAATATGTCCGTCAGGCCCCTTCCCTTGAGATAAATCTGCAAATATCTCGGAAACGAAGCGAGCTATGGCAAAATGTTAAGAGACCTTTTTTGTAGAGAATTAAGTTTCCTACTTTTTATGTTCTATGATATTTTTTGATCAGATGCGTAGTTCTCGAGATATATCAAGATATTTAAAAGTTCCGAAGCCGCACCAACATAATAGAGATACAGAAACACCGTGGCCCCTTTCTTTGAGATAACTCTGCACTATTGCGAGCTGGAAATGCCACTTCCAGTTTAGCTGTGCAGAAGAAGAACAACAAGAAGAAGAAATATCTCGAAATATGTCCGTCAGGCCCCTTCCCTTGAGATAAATCTGCAAATATCTCGGAAACGAAGCGAGCTATGGCAAAATGTTAAGAGACCTCTTTTGTAGAGAATTATGTTTCCTACAATTTATGTTCTATGATATTTTTTGATCAGATGCGTAGTTCTCGAGATATATCAAGATATTTAAAAGCTCCGAAGCTGCACCAACATAATAGAGGTACAGAAACACCGTGGCCCCTTTCTTTGAGATAACTCTGCACTATTGCGAGCTGCAAATGCCACTTCCAGCTTAGCTGTGCAGAAGAAGAACAACAACAATAAGAAATATTTCGAAATATGTCCGTCAGGCCCCTTCCCTTGAGATAAATCTGCAAATATCTCGGAAACGAAGCGAGCTATGGCAAAATGTTAAGAGACCTTTTTTGTAGAGAATTAAGCTTCCTACTTTTTATGTTCTATGATATTTTTTGATCAGATGCGTAGTTCTCGAGATATATCAAGATATTTAAAAGTTCCGAAGCCGCACCAACATAATAGAGATACAGAAACACCGTGGCCCCTTTCTTTGAGATAACTCTGCACTATTGCGAGCTGGAAATGCCACTTCCAGTTTAGCTGTGCAGAAGAAGAACAACAAGAAGAAGAAATATCTCGAAATATGTCCGTCAGGCCCCTTCCCTTGAGATAAATCTGCAAATATCTCGGAAACGAAGCAAGCTATGGCAAAATGTTAAGAGACCTTTTTTGTAGAGAATTATGTTTCCTACAATTTATGTTCTATGATATTTTTTCATCAGAAGCGTAGTTTTCGAGATATATCGAGATATTTAAAAGTTGCGAAGCCGCACCAACATAATAGAGATACAGAAACACCGTGGCCCCTTTCTTTGGGATAACTCTGCACTATTGCGAGCTGGAAATGCCACTTCCAGTTTAGCTGTGCAGAAGAAGAACAACAAGAAGAAGAAATATCTCGAAATATGTCCGTCAGGACCCTTCCCTTGAGATAAATCTGCAAATATCTCGGAAACGAAGAGAGCTATGGCAAAATGTTAAGAGACCTTTTTTGTAGAGAATTAAGTTTCCTACTTTTTATGTTCTATGATATTTTTTGATCAGATGCGCAGTTCTCGAGATATATCAAGATATATAAAAGTTCCGAAGCCGCACCAACATAATAGAGATACAGAAACACCGTGGCCCCTTTCTTGGAGATAACTCTGCACGATTGCGAGCTGGAAATGCCACTTCCAGTTTAGCTGTGCAGAAGAAGAACAACAAGAAGAAGAAATATCTCGAAATATGTCCATCAGGACCCTTCCCTTGAGATAAATCTGCAAATATCTCGGAAACGAAGCGAGCTATGGCAAAATGTTAAGAGACCTTATTTGTAGACAATTAAGTTTCCTACTTTTTATGTTCTATGATATTTTTTGAGCAGATGCGTACTTCTCGAGATATATCGAGATATTTAAAAGTTCCGAAGCCGCACCAACATAATAGAGATACAGAAACACCGTGGCCCCTTTCTTTGAGATAACTCTGCACTATTGCGAGCTGCAAATGCCACTTCCAGCTTAGCTGTGCAGAAGAAGAACAACAAGAAGAAGAAATATCTCGAAATATGTCCGTCAGGCCCCTTCCCTTGAGATAAATCTGCAACTATCTCGGAAACGAAGCGAGCTATGGCAAAATGTTAAGAGACCTTTTTTGTAGAGAATTATGTTTCCTACAAGTTATGTTCTATGATATTTTTTGATCAGAAGCGTAGTTTTCGAGATATATCAAGATATTTAAAAGTTCCGAAGCCGCACCAACATAATAGAGATACAGAAACACCGTGGCCCCTTTCTTTGAGATAACTCTGCACTATTGCGAGCTGCAAATGCCACTTCCAGCTTAGCTGTGCAGAAGAAGAACAACAAGAAGAAGAAATATCTCGAAATATGTCCGTTAGGCCCCTTCCCTTGAGATAAATCTGCAAATATCTCGGAAACGAAGCGAGCTATGGCAAAATGTTAAGAGACCTTTTTTGTAGAGGATTAAGTTTCCTACTTTTTATGTTGTATGATATTTTTTGATCAGATGCGTAGTTTTCGAGATATATCAAGATATTTAAAAGTTCCGAAGCCGCACCAACATAATAGAGATACAGAAACACCGTGGCCCCTTTCTTTGAGATAACTCTGCACTATTGCGAGCTGCAAATGCCACTTCCAGCTTAGCTATGCAGAAGAAGAACAACTAGAAGAAGAAATATCTCGAAATATGTCCGTCAGGCCCCTTCCCTTGAGATAAATCTGCAAATATCTCGGAAACGAAGCGAGCTATGGCAAAATGTTAAGAGACATTTTTGTAGAGAATTAAGTTTCCTACTTTTTATGTTCTATGATATTTTTTGATCAGATGCGTAGTTCTCGAGATATATCAAGATATTTAAAAGTTCCGAAGCCGCACCAACATAATAGAGATACAGAAACACCGTGGCCCCTTTCTTTGAGATAACTCTGCACTATTGCGAGCTGGAAATGCCACTTCCAGTTTAGCTGTGCAGAAGAAGAACAACAAGAAGAAGAAATATCTCGAAATATGTCCGTCAGGCCCCTTCCCTTGAGATAAATCTGCAAATATCTCGGAAACGAAGCGAGCTATGGCAAAATGTTAAGAGACCTCTTTTGTAGAGAATTATGTTTCCTACAATTTATGTTCTATGATATTTTTTGATCAGATGCGTAGTTCTCGAGATATATCAAGATATTTAAAAGCTCCGAAGCTGCACCAACATAATAGAGGTACAGAAACACCGTGGCCCCTTTCTTTGAGATAACTCTGCACTATTGCGAGCTGCAAATGCCACTTCCAGCTTAGCTGTGCAGAAGAAGAACAACAACAATAAGAAATATTTCGAAATATGTCCGTCAGGCCCCTTCCCTTGAGATAAATCTGCAAATATCTCGGAAACGAAGCGAGCTATGGCAAAATGTTAAGAGACCTTTTTTGTAGAGAATTAAGCTTCCTACTTTTTATGTTCTATGATATTTTTTGATCAGATGCGTAGTTCTCGAGATATATCAAGATATTTAAAAGTTCCGAAGCCGCACCAACATAATAGAGATACAGAAACACCGTGGCCCCTTTCTTTGAGATAACTCTGCACTATTGCGAGCTGGAAATGCCACTTCCAGTTTAGCTGTGCAGAAGAAGAACAACAAGAAGAAGAAATATCTCGAAATATGTCCGTCAGGCCCCTTCCCTTGAGATAAATCTGCAAATATCTCGGAAACGAAGCAAGCTATGGCAAAATGTTAAGAGACCTTTTTTGTAGAGAATTATGTTTCCTACAATTTATGTTCTATGATATTTTTTCATCAGAAGCGTAGTTTTCGAGATATATCGAGATATTTAAAAGTTGCGAAGCCGCAGCAACATAATAGAGATACAGAAACACCGTGGCCCCTTTCTTTGGGATAACTCTGCACTATTGCGAGCTGGAAATGCCACTTCCAGTTTAGCTGTGCAGAAGAAGAACAACAAGAAGAAGAAATATCTCGAAATATGTCCGTCAGGACCCTTCCCTTGAGATAAATCTGCAAATATCTCGGAAACGAAGAGAGCTATGGCAAAATGTTAAGAGACCTTTTTTGTAGAGAATTAAGTTTCCTACTTTTTATGTTCTATGATATTTTTTGATCAGATGCGCAGTTCTCGAGATATATCAAGATATATAAAAGTTCCGAAGCCGCACCAACATAATAGAGATACAGAAACACCGTGGCCCCTTTCTTGGAGATAACTCTGCACGATTGCGAGCTGGAAATGCCACTTCCAGTTTAGCTGTGCAGAAGAAGAACAACAAGAAGAAGAAATATCTCGAAATATGTCCATCAGGACCCTTCCCTTGAGATAAATCTGCAAATATCTCGGAAACGAAGCGAGTTATGGCAAAATGTTAAGAGACCTCTTGTGTAGAGAATTATGTTTCCTACAATTTATGTTCTATGATATTTTTTGATCAGATGCGTAGTTCTCGAGATATATCAAGATATTTAAAAGCTCCGAAGCTGCACCAACATAATAGAGGTACAGAAACACCGTGGCCCCTTTCTTTGAGATAACTCTGCACTATTGCGAGCTGTAAATGCCACTTCCAGCTTAGCTGTGCAGAAGAAGAACAACAAGAATAAGAAATATTTCGAAATATGTCCGTCAGGCCCCTTCCCTTGTGATAAATCTGCAAATATCTCGGAAACGAAGCGAGCTACGGCAAAATGTTAAGAGACCTTTTTTGTAGAAAATTAGGTTTCCTACTTTTTATGTTCTATGATATTTTTTGATCAGATGCGTAGTTCTCGAGATATATCAAGATATTTAAAAGTTCCGAAGCCGCACAAACATAATAGAGATACAGAAACACCGTGGCCCCTTTCTTTGCGATAACTCTGCACTATTGCGAGCTGCAAATGCCACTTCCAGCTTAGCTGTGCAGAAGAAGAACAACAAGAAGAAGAAATATCTCGAAATATGTCCGCCAGGCCCCTTCCCATGAGATAAATCTGCAAATATCTCGGAAACGAAGAGAGCTATGGCAAAATGTTAAGAGACCTTATTTGTAGAGAATTAAGTTTCCTACTTTTTATGTTCTATGATATTTTTTGATCAGATGCGTAGTTCTCGAGATATATCGAGATATTTAAAAGTTCCGAAGCCGCACCAACATAATAGAGATACAGAAACACCGTGGCCCCTTTCTTTGAGATAACTCTGCACGATTGGGAGCTGGAAATGCCACTTGCGGTTTAGCTGTGCAGAAGAAGAACAACAAGAAGAAGAAATATCTCGAAATATGTCCATCAGGACCCTTCCCTTGAGATAAATCTGCAAATATCTCGGAAACGAAGCGAGCTACGGCAAAACGTTAAGAGACCTTTTCTGTAGAGAATTATGTTTCCTACAATTTATGTTCTATGATATTTTTTGATCAGATGCGTAGTTCTCGAGATATATCAAGATATTTAAAAGTTCCGAAGCCGCACCAACATAATAGAGATAGAGAAACACCGTGGCCCCTTTCTTTGAGATAACTCTGCACTATTGCGAGCTGCAAATGCCACTTCCAGCTTAGCTGTGCAGAAGAAGAACAACAAGAAGAAGAAATATCTCGAAATATGTCCGTCAGGCCCCTTCCCTTGAGATAAATCTGCAAATATCTCGGAAACGAAGCGAGCTATGGCAAAATGTTAAGAGACCTTTTTTGTAGAGAATTAAGTTTCCTACTTTTTATGTTCTATGATATTTTTTGATCAGATGCGTAGTTCTCGAGATATATCAAGATATTTAAAAGTTCCGAAGCCGCACCAACATAATAGAGATACAGAAACACCGTGGCCCCTTTCTTTGAGATAACTTTCCACTATTGCGAGCTGTAAATGCCACTTCCAGCTGAGCTGTGCAGAAGAAGAACAACAAGAAGAAGAAATATCTCGAAATATGTCCGTCAGGCCCCTTCCCTTGAGATAAATCTGCAAATATCTCGGAAACGAAGCGAGCTATGGCAAAATGTTAAGAGACCTTTTTTGTAGAGAATTATGTTTCCTACAAGCTATGTTCTATGGCATTTTTTGATCAGAAGCGTAGTTTTCGAGATATATCGAGATATTTAAAAGTTCCGAAGCCGCACCAACATAATAGAGATACAGAAACACGTGACCCCTTTCTTTGAGATAACTCTGCACTATTGCGAGCTGCAAATGCCACTTCCAGCTTAGCTGTGCAGAAGAAGAACAACAAGAAGAAGAAATATCTCGAAATATGTCCGTCAGGCCCCTTCCCTTGAGATGAATCTGCAAATATCTCGGAAACGAAGCGAGCTATGGCAAAATGTTAAGAGACCTTATTTGTAGAGAATTAAGTTTCCTACTTTTTATGTTCTATGATATTTTTTGATCAGATGCGTAGTTCTCGAGATATATCGAGATATTTAAAAGTTCCGAAGCCGCACCAACATAATAGAGATACAGAAACAGCGTGGCCCCTTTCTTTGAGATAACTCTGCACGATTGCGAGCTGGAAATGCCACTTGCGGTTTAGCTGTGCAGAAGAAGAACAACAAGAAGAAGAAATATCTCGAAATATGTCCATCAGGACCCTTCCCTTGAGATAAATCTGCAAATATCTCGGAAACGAAGCGAGCTATGGCAAAATGTTAAGAGACCTTTTTTGTAGAGAATTATGTTTCCTACAATTTATGTACTATGATATTTTTTGATCAGAAGCGTAGTTTTCGAGATATATCGAGATATTTAAAAGTTGCGAAGCCGCACCAACATAATAGAGATACAGAAACACCGTGGCCCCTTTCTTTGGGATAACTCTGCACTATTGCGAGCTGGAAATGCCACTTCCAGTTTAGCTGTGCAGAAGAAGAACAACAAGAAGAAGAAATATCTCGAAATATGTCCGTCAGGACCCTTCCCTTGAGATAAATCTGCAAATATCTCGGAAACGAAGCGAGCTACGGCAAAACGTTAAGAGACCTTTTCTGTAGAGAATTATGTTTCCTACAATTTATGTTCTATGATATTTTTTGATCAAATGCGTAGTTCTCGAGATATATCAAGATATTTAAAAGTTCCGAAGCCGCACCAACATAATAGAGATACAGAAACACCGTGGCCCCTTTCTTTGAGATAACTCTGGACGATTGCGAGCTGCAAATGCCACTTCCAGCTCAGCTGTGCAGAAGAAGAACAACAAGAAGAAGAAATATCTCGAAATATGTCCGTCAGGCCCCTTCCCTTGAGATAAATCTGCAAATATCTCGGAAACGAAGCGAGCTATGGCAAAATGTTAAGAGACCTTATTTGTAGAGAATTAAGTTTCCTACTTTTTATGTTCTATGATATTTTTTGATCAGATGCGTAGTTCTCGAGATATATCAAGATATTTAAAAGCTTCGAAGCTGCACCAACATAATAGAGGTACAGAAACACCGTGGCCCTTTTCTTTGAGATAACTCTGCACTATTGCGAGCTGCAAATGCCACTTCCAGCTTAGCTGTGCAGAAGAAGAACAACAAGAAGAAGAAATATCTCTAAATATGTCCGTAAGGCCCCTTCCCTTGAGATAAATCTGCAAATATCTCGGAAACGAAGCGAGCTATGGCAAAATGTTAAGAGACCTTTTTTGTAGAGAATTATGTTTCCTACAATTTATGTTCTATGATATTTTTTGATCGGAAGCGTAGTTTTCGAGATATATCGAGATATTTAAAAGTTCCGAAGCCGCACGAACATAATAGAGATACAGAAACACCGTGGCCCCTTTCTTTGCGATAACTCTGCACTATTGCGAGCTGTAAATGCCACTTCCAGCTTAGCTGTGCAGAAGAAGAACAACAAGAATAAGAAATATTTCGAAATATGTCCGTCAGGCCCCTTCCCTTGAGATAAATCTGCAAATATCTCGGAAACGAAGCGAGCTACGGCAAAATGTTAAGAGACCTTTTTTGTAGAAAATTAGGTTTCCTACTTTTTATGTTCTATGATATTTTTTGATCAGATGCGTAGTTCTCGAGATATATCAAGATATTTAAAAGTTCCGAAGCCGCACAAACATAATAGAGATACAGAAACACCGTGGCCCCTTTCTTTGCGATAACTCTGCACTATTGCGAGCTGCAAATGCCACTTCCAGCTTAGCTGTGCAGAAGAAGAACAACAAGAAGAAGAAATATCTCGAAATATGTCCGTCAGGCCCCTTCCCATTAGATAAATCTGCAAATATCTCGGAAACGAAGAGAGCTATGGCAAAATGTTAAGAGACCTTATTTGTAGAGAATTAAGTTTCCTACTTTTTATGTTCTATGATATTTTTTGATCAGATGCGTAGTTCTCGAGATATATCGAGATATTTAAAAGTTCCGAAGCCGCACCAACATAATAGAGATACAGAAACACCGTGGCCCCTTTCTTTGAGATAACTCTGCACGATTGGGAGCTGGAAATGCCACTTGCGGTTTAGCTGTGCAGAAGAAGAACAACAAGAAGAAGAAATATCTCGAAATATGTCCATCAGGACCCTTCCCTTGAGATAAATCTGCAAATATCTCGGAAACGAAGCGAGCTACGGCAAAACGTTAAGAGACCTTTTCTGTAGAGAATTATGTTTCCTACAATTTATGTTCTATGATATTTTTTGATCAGATGCGTAGTTCTCGAGATATATCAAGATATTTAAAAGTTCCGAAGCCGCACCAACATAATAGAGATAGAGAAACACCGTGGCCCCTTTCTTTGAGATAACTCTGCACTATTGCGAGCTGCAAATGCCACTTCCAGCTTAGCTGTGCAGAAGAAGAACAACAAGAAGAAGAAATATCTCGAAATATGTCCGTCAGGCCCCTTCCCTTGAGATAAGTCTGCAAATATCTCGGAAACGAAGCGAGCTATGGCAAAATGTTAAGAGACCTTTTTTGTAGAGAATTAAGTTTCCTACTTTTTATGTTCTATGATATTTTTTGATCAGATGCGTAGTTCTCGAGATATATCAAGATATTTAAAAGTTCCGAAGCCGCACCAACATAATAGAGATACTGAAACACCGTGGCCCCTTTCTTTGAGATAACTTTCCACTATTGCGAGCTGTAAATGCCACTTCCAGCTGAGCTGTGCAGAAGAAGAACAACAAGAAGAAGAAATATCTCGAAATATGTCCGTCAGGCCCCTTCCCTTGAGATAAATCTGCAAATATCTCGGAAACGAAGCGAGCTATGGCAAAATGTTAAGAGACCTTTTTTGTAGAGAATTATGTTTCCTACAAGCTATGTTCTATGGCATTTTTTGATCAGAAGCGTAGTTTTCGAGATATATCGAGATATTTAAAAGTTCCGAAGCCGCACCAACATAATAGAGATACAGAAACACGTGACCCCTTTCTTTGAGATAACTCTGCACTATTGCGAGCTGCAAATGCCACTTCCAGCTTAGCTGTGCAGAAGAAGAACAACAAGAAGAAGAAATATCTCGAAATATGTCCGTCAGGCCCCTTCCCTTGAGATAAATCTGCAAATATCTCGGAAACGAAGCGAGCTATGGCAAAATGTTAAGAGACCTTATTTGTAGAGAATTAAGTTTCCTACTTTTTATGTTCCATGATATTTTTTGATCAGATGCGTAGTTCTCGAGATATATCGAGATATTTAAAAGTTCCGAAGCCGCACCAACATAATAGAGATACAGAAACAGCGTGGCCCCTTTCTTTGAGATAACTCTGCACGATTGCGAGCTGGAAATGCCACTTGCGGTTTAGCTGTGCAGAAGAAGAACAACAAGAAGAAGAAATATCTCGAAATATGTCCATCAGGACCCTTCCCTTGAGATAAATCTGCAAATATCTCGGAAACGAAGCGAGCTATGGCAAAATGTTAAGAGACCTTTTTTGTAGAGAATTATGTTTCCTACAATTTATGTACTATGATATTTTTTGATCAGAAGCGTAGTTTTCGAGATATATCGAGATATTTAAAAGTTGCGAAGCCGCACCAACATAATAGAGATACAGAAACACCGTGGCCCCTTTCTTTGGGATAACTCTGCACTATTGCGAGCTGGAAATGCCACTTCCAGTTTAGCTGTGCAGAAGAAGAACAACAAGAAGAAGAAATATCTCGAAATATGTCCGTCAGGACCCTTCCCTTGAGATAAATCTGCAAATATCTCGGAAACGAAGCGAGCTACGGCAAAATGTTAAGAGACCTTATTTGTAGAGAATTAAGTTTCCTACTTTTTATGTTCTATGATATTTTTTGATCAGATGCGTAGTTCTCGAGATATATCAAGATATTTAAAAGCTTCGAAGCTGCACCAACATAATAGAGGTACAGAAACACCGTGGCCCTTTTCTTTGAGATAACTCTGCACTATTGCGAGCTGCAAATGCCACTTCCAGCTTAGCTGTGCAGAAGAAGAACAACAAGAAGAAGAAATATCTCTAAATATGTCCGTAAGGCCCCTTCCCTTGAGATAAATCTGCAAATATCTCGGAAACGAAGCGAGCTATGGCAAAATGTTAAGAGACCTTTTTTGTAGAGAATTATGTTTCCTACAATTTATGTTCTATGATATTTTTTGATCAGATGCGCAGTTCTCGAGATATATCAAGATATTTAAAAGTTCCGAAGCCGCACGAACATAATAGAGATACAGAAATACCGTGGCCCCTTTCTTGGAGATCACTCTGCACGATTGCGAGCTGGAAATGCCACTTCCAGTTTAGCTGTGCAGAAGAAGAACAACAAGAAGAAGAAATATCTCGAAATATGTCCGTCAGGACCCTTCCCTTGAGATAAATCTGCAAATATCTCGGAAACGAAGAGAGCTATGGCAAAATGTTAAGAGACCTTTTTTGTAGAGAATTAAGTTTCCTACTTTTTATGTTCTATGATATTTTTTGATCAGATGCGCAGTTCTCGAGATATATCAAGATATTTAAAAGTTCCGAAGCCGCACGAACATAATAGAGATACAGAAACACCGTGGCCCCTTTCTTGGAGATCACTCTGCACGATTGCGAGCTGGAAATGCCACTTCCAGTTTAGCTGTGCAGAAGAAGAACAACAAGAAGAAGAAATATCTCGAAATATGTCCATCAGGACCCTTCCCTTGAGATAAATCTGCAAATATCTCGGAAACGAAGCGAGCTATGGCAAAATGTTAAGAGACCTCTTTTGTAGAGAATTATGTTTCCTACAATTTATGTTCTATGATATTTTTTGATCAGATGCGTAGTTCTCGAGATATATCAAGATATTTAAAAGCTCCGAAGCTGCACCAACATAATCGAGGTACAGAAACACCGTGGCCCCTTTCTTTGAGATAACTCTGCACTATTGCGAGCTGCAAATGCCACTTCCAGCTTAGCTGTGCAGAAGAAGAACAACAAGAATAAGAAATATTTCGAAATATGTCCGTCAGGCCCCATCCCTTGAGATAAATCTGCAAATATCTCGGAAACGAAGCGAGCTACGGCAAAATGTTAAGAGACCTTTTTTGTAGAAAATTAGATTTCCTACTTTTTATGTTCTATGATATTTTTTGATCAGATGCGTAGTTCTCGAGATATATCAAGATATTTAAAAGTTCCGAAGCCGCACCAACATAATAGAGATACAGAAACACCGTGGCCCCTTTCTTTGAGATAACTCTGCACTATTGCGAGCTGCAAATGCCACTTCCAGCTCAGCTGTGCAGAAGAAGAACAACAAGAAGAAGAAATATCTCGAAATATGTCCGTCAGGCCCCTTCCCTTGAGATAAATCTGCAAATATCTCGGAAACGAAGCGAGCTATGGCAAAATGTTAAGAGACTTTATTTGTAGAGAATTAAGTTTGCTACTTTTTTATGTTCTATGATATTTTTTGATCAGATGCGTAGTTCTCGAGATATATCGAGATATTTAAAAGTTCCGAAGCCGCACCAACATAATAGAGATATAGAAACACCGTGGCCCCTTTCTATGAGATAACTCTGCACTATTGCGAGCTGTAAATGCCACTTCCAGCTTAGCTGTGCAGAAGAAGAACAACAAGAAGAAGAAATATCTCGAAATATGTCCGTCAGGCCCCTTCCCTTGAGATAAATCTGCAAATGTCTCGGAAACGAAGCGAGCTATGGCAAAATGTTAAGAGACGTTTTTTGTAGAGAATTATGTTTCCTACAATTTATGTTCTATGATATTTTTTGATCAGATGCGTAGTTCTAGAGATATATCGAGATATTTAAAAGTTCCGAAGCCGCACCAACATAATAGAGATATAGAAACACCGTGGCCCCTTTCTATGAGATAACTCTGCACTATTGCGAGCTGTAAATGCCACTTCCAGCTTAGCTGTGCAGAAGAAGAACAACAAGAAGAAGAAATATCTCGAAATATGTCCGTCAGGCCCCTTCCCTTGAGATAAATCTGCAAATATCTCGGAAACGAAGCGAGCTATGGCAAAATGTTAAGAGACCTTTTTTGTAGAGAATTAAGTTTCCTACTTTTTATCTTGTATGATATTTTTTGATCAGATGCGTAGTTCTCGAGATATATCGAGATATTTAAAAGTTCCGAAGCCGCACCAACATAATAGAGATACAGAAACACCGTGGCTCCTTTCTTTGAGATAACTCTGCACTAGTGCGAGCTGTAAATGCCACTTCCAGCTTAGCTGTGCAGAAGAAGAACAACAAGAAGAAGAAATACCTCGAAATATGTCCGTCAGGCCCCTTCCCTTGAGATAAATCTGCAAATATCTCGGAAACGAAGCGAGCTATGGCAAAATGTTAACAGACGTTTTTTGTAGAGAATTATGTTTCCTACAATTTATGTTCTATGATATTTTTTGATCAGAAGCGTAGTTTTCGAGATATATCGAGATATTTAAAAGTTCCGAAGCCGCACCAACATAATAGAGATACAGAAACACCGTGGCCCCTTTCTTTGAGATAACTCTGCACTAGTGCGAGCCGCAAATGCCACTTCCAGCTTAGCTGTGCAGAAGAAGAACAACAAGAAGAAGAAATATCTCGAAATATGTCCGTCAGGCCCCTTCCCTTGAGATAAATCTGCAAATATCTCGGAAACGAAGCGAGCTATGGCAAAATGTTAAGAGACCTTTTTTGTAGAGAATTAAGTTTCCTACTTTTCATCTTGTATGATATTTTTTGATCAGATGCGTAGTTCTCGAGATATATCAAGATATTTAAAAGTTCCGAAGCCGCACCAACATAATAGAGATACAGAAACACCGTGGCCCCTCTCTTTGAGATAACTCTGCACTATTGCGAGCTGGAAATGCCACTTCCAGTTTAGCTGTGCAGAAGAAGAACAACAAGAAGAAGAAATATCTCGAAATATGTCCGTTAGGCCCCTTCCCTTGAGATAAATCTGCAAATATCTCGGAAACTAAGCGAGCTATGGCAAAATGTTAAGAGACCTTTTTTGTAGAGAATTAAGTTTCCTACTTTTTATGTTCTATGATATTTTTTGATCAGATGCGTAGTTCTCGAGATATGTCAAGATATTTAAAAGTTCCGAAGCCGCACCAACATAATAGAGATACAGAAACACCGTGGCCCCTTTCTTTGAGATAACTCTGCACTATTGCGAGCTGCAAATGCCACTTCCAGCTTAGCTGTGCAGAAGAAGAACAACAAGAAGAAGAAATATCTCGAAATATGTCCGTCAGGCCCCTTCCCTTGAGATAAATCTGCAAATATCTCGGAAACGAAGCGAGCTATGGCAAAATGTTAAGAGACGTTTTTTGTAGAGAATTATGTTTCCTACAATTTATGTTCTATGATATTTTTTGATCAGAAGCGTCGTTTTCGAGATATATCGAGATATTTAAAAGTTCCGAAGCCGCACCAACATAATAGAGATACAGAAACACCGTGGCCCCTTTCTTTGAGATAACTCTGCACTAGTGCGAGCCGCAAATGCCACTTCCAGCTTAGCTGTGCAGAAGAAGAACAACAAGAAGAAATATCTCGAAATATGTCCGTCAGGCCCCTTCCCTTGAGATAAATCTGCAAATATCTCGGAAACGAAGCGAGCTATGGCAAAATGTGAAGAGACCTTTTTTGTAGAGAATTAAGTTTCCTACTTTTTATGTTCTATGATATTTTTTGATCAGATGCGTAGTTCTCGAGATATATCAAGATATTTAAAAGTTCCGAGGCCGCACCAACATAATAGAGATACAGAAACACCGTGGCCCCTTTCTTTGAGATAACGCTGCACTATTGCGAGCTGCAAATGCCACTTCCAGCTTAGCTGCGCAGAAGAATAACAACAAGAAGAAGAAATATCTCGAAATATGTCCGTCAGGCCCCTTCCCTTGAGATAAATCTGCAAATATCTCGGAAACGAAGCGAGCTATGGCAAAATGTTAAGAGACCTTTTTTGTAGAGAATTAAGTTTCCTACTTTTTATCTTGTATGATATTTTTTGATCAGATGCGTAGTTCTCGAGATATATCGAGATATTTAAAAGTTCCGAAGCCGCACCAACATAATAGAGATACAGAAACACCGTGGCTCCTTTCTTTGAGATAACTCTGCACTAGTGCGAGCTGTAAATGCCACTTCCAGCTTAGCTGTGCAGAAGAAGAACAACAAGAAGAAGAAATACCTCGAAATATGTCCGTCAGGCCCCTTCCCTTGAGATAAATCTGCAAATATCTCGGAAACGAAGCGAGCTATGGCAAAATGTTAACAGACGTTTTTTGTAGAGAATTATGTTTCCTACAATTTATGTTCTATGATATTTTTTGATCAGAAGCCTAGTTTTCGAGATATATCGAGATATTTAAAAGTTCCGAAGCCGCACCAACATAATAGAGATACAGAAACACCGTGGCCCCTTTCTTTGAGATAACTCTGCACTAGTGCGAGCCGCAAATGCCACTTCCAGCTTAGCTGTGCAGAAGAAGAACAACAAGAAGAAGAAATATCTCGAAATATGTCCGTCAGGCCCCTTCCCTTGAGATAAATCTGCAAATATCTCGGAAACGAAGCGAGCTATGGCAAAATGTTAAGAGACCTTTTTTGTAGAGAATTAAGTTTCCTACTTTTCATCTTGTATGATATTTTTTGATCAGATGCGTAGTTCTCGAGATATATCAAGATATTTAAAAGTTCCGAAGCCGCACCAACATAATAGAGATACAGAAACACCGTGGCCCCTCTCTTTGAGATAACTCTGCACTATTGCGAGCTGGAAATGCTACTTCCAGTTTCGCTGTGCAGAAGAAGAACAACAAGAAGAAGAAATATCTCGAAATATGTCCGTTAGGCCCCTTCCCTTGAGATAAATCTGCAAATATCTCGGAAACTAAGCGAGCTATGGCAAAATGTTAAGAGACCTTTTTTGTAGAGAATTAAGTTTCCTACTTTTTATGTTCTATGATATTTTTTGATCAGATGCGTAGTTCTCGAGATATGTCAAGATATTTAAAAGTTCCGAAGCCGCACCAACATAATAGAGATACAGAAACACCGTGGCCCCTTTCTTTGAGATAACTCTGCACTATTGCGAGCTGCAAATGCCACTTCCAGCTTAGCTGTGCAGAAGAAGAACAACAAGAAGAAGAAATATCTCGAAATATGTCCGTCAGGCCCCTTCCCTTGAGATAAATCTGCAAATATCTCGGAAACGAAGCGAGCTATGGCAAAATGTTAAGAGACGTTTTTTGTAGAGAATTATGTTTCCTACAATTTATGTTCTATGATATTTTTTGATCAGAAGCGTAGTTTTCGAGATATATCGAGATATTTAAAAGTTCCGAAGCCGCACCAACATAATAGAGATACAGAAACACCGTGGCCCCTTTCTTTGAGATAACTCTGCACTAGTGCGAGCCGCAAATGCCACTTCCAGCTTAGCTGTGCAGAAGAAGAACAACAAGAAGAAGAAATATCTCGAAATATGTCCGTCAGGCCCCTTCCCTTGAGATAAATCTGCAAATATCTCGGAAACGAAGCGAGCTATGGCAAAATGTTAAGAGACCTTTTTTGTAGAGAATTAAGTTTCCTATTTTTTATGTTCTATGATATTTTTTGATCAGATGCGTAGTTCTCGAGATATATCAAGATATTTAAAAGTTCCGAAGCCGCACCAACATAATAGAGATACAGAAACACCGTGGCCCCTTTCTTTGAGATAACTCTGCACTATTGCGAGCTGCAAATGCCACATCCAGCTTAGCTGTGCAGAAGAAGAACAACAAGAAGAAGAAATATCCCGAAATATGTCCGTCAGGCCCCTTCCCTTGAGATAAATCGGCAAATATCTCGGAAACGAAGCGAGCTATGGCAAAATGTTAAGAGACTTTATTTGTAGAGAATTAAGTTTGCTACTTTTTTATGTTCTATGATATTTTTTGATCAGATGCGTAGTTCTCGAGATATATCGAGATATTTAAAAGTTCCGAAGCCGCACCAACATAATAGAGATACAGAAACACCGTGGCCCCTTTCTTTGAGATAACTCTGCACTATTGCGAGCTGCAAATGCCACATCCAGCTTAGCTGTGCAGAAGAAGAACAACAAGAAGAAGAAATATCTCGAAATATGTCCGTCAGGCCCCTTCCCTTGAGATAAATCGGCAAATATCTCGGAAACGAAGCGAGCTATGGCAAAATGTTAAGAGACTTTATTTGTAGAGAATTAAGTTTGCTACTTTTTTATGTTCAATGATATTTTTTGATCAGATGCGTAGTTCTCGAGATATATCGAGATATTTAAAAGTTCCGAAGCCGCACCAACATAATAGAGATATAGAAACACCGTGGCCCCTTTCTATGAGATAACTCTGCACTATTGCGAGCTGTAAATGCCACTTCCAGCTTAGCTGTGCAGAAAAAGAACAACAAGAAGAAGAAATATCTCGAAATATGTCCGTCAGGCCCCTTCCCTTGAGATAAATCTGCAAATATCTCGGAAACGAAGCGAGCTATGGCAAAATGTTAAGAGACGTTTTTTGTAGAGAATTATGTTTCCTACAATTTATGTTCTATGATATTTTTTGATCAGAAGCGTCGTTTTCGAGATATATCGAGATATTTAAAAGTTCCGAAGCCGCACCAACATAATAGAGATACAGAAACACCGTGGCCCCTTTCTTTGAGATAACTCTGCACTAGTGCGAGCCGCAAATGCCACTTCCAGCTTAGCTGTGCAGAAGAAGAACAACAAGAAGAAATATCTCGAAATATGTCCGTCAGGCCCCTTCCCTTGAGATAAATCTGCAAATATCTCGGAAACGAAGCGAGCTATGGCAAAATGTGAGGAGACCTTTTTTGTAGAGAATTAAGTTTCCTACTTTTTATGTTCTATGATATTTTTTGATCAGATGCGTAGTTCTCGAGATATATCAAGATATTTAAAAGTTCCGAGGCCGCACCAACATAATAGAGATACAGAAACACCGTGGCCCCTTTCTTTGAGATAACTCTGCACTATTGCGAGCTGCAAATGCCACTTCCAGCTTAGCTGTGCAGAAGAATAACAACAAGAAGAAGAAATATCTCGAAATATGTCCGTCAGGCCCCTTCCCTTGAGATAAATCTGCAAATATCTCGGAAACGAAGCGAGCTATGGCAAAATGTTAAGAGACGTTTTTTGTAGAGAATTATGTTTCCTACAATTTATGTTCTATGATATTTTTTGATCAGAAGCGTAGTTTTCGAGATATATCGAGATATTTAAAAGTTCCGAAGCCGCACCAACATAATAGAGATACAGAAACACCGTGGCCCCTTTCTTTGAGATAACTCTGCACTAGTGCGAGCCGCAAATGCCACTTCCAGCTTAGCTGTGCAGAAGAAGAACAACAAGAAGAAGAAATATCTCGAAATATGTCCGTCAGGCCCCTTCCCTTGAGATAAATCTGCAAATATCTCGGAAACGAAGCGAGCTATGGCAAAATGTTAAGAGACCTTTTTTGTAGAGAATTAAGTTTCCTACTTTTCATCTTGTATGATATTTTTTGATCAGATGCGTAGTTCTCGAGATATATCAAGATATTTAAAAGTTCCGAAGCCGCACCAACATAATAGAGATACAGAAACACCGTGGCCCCTCTCTTTGAGATAACTCTGCACTATTGCGAGCTGGAAATGCCACTTCCAGTTTAGCTGTGCAGAAGAAGAACAACAAGAAGAAGAAATATCTCGAAATATGTCCGTTAGGCCCCTTCCCTTGAGATAAATCTGCAAATATCTCGGAAACTAAGCGAGCTATGGCAAAATGTTAAGAGACGTTTTTTGTAGAGAATTATGTTTCCTACAATTTATGTTCTATGATATTTTTTGATCAGAAGCGTAGTTTTCGAGATATATCGAGATATTTAAAAGTTCCGAAGCCGCACCAACATAATAGAGATACAGAAACACCGTGGCCCCTTTCTTTGAGATAACTCTGCACTATTGCGAGCTGCAAATGCCACTTCCAGCTTAGCTGTGCAGAAGAAGAACAACAAGAAGAAGAAATATCTCGAAAAATGTCCGTCAGGCCCCTTCCCTTGAGACAAATCTGCAAATATCTCGGAAACGAAGCGAGCTATGGCAAAATGTTAACAGACGTTTTTTGTAGAGAATTATGTTTCCTACAATTTATGTTCTATGATATTTTTTGATCAGAAGCGTAGTTTTCGAGATATATCGAGATATTTAAAAGTTCCGAAGCCGCACCAACATAATAGAGATACAGAAACACCGTGGCCCCTTTCTTTGAGATAACTCTGCACTAGTGCGAGCCGCAAATGCCACTTCCAGCTTAGCTGTGCAGAAGAAGAACAACAAGAAGAAGAAATATCTCGAAATATGTCCGTCAGGCCCCTTCCCTTGAGATAAAATGTAAATATCTCGGAAACGAAGCGAGCTATGGCAAAATGTTAAGAGACCTTTCTTGTAGAGAATTAAGTTTCCTACTTTTTATCTTGTATGATATTTTTTGATCAGATGCGTAGTTCTCGAGATATATCAAGATATTTAAAAGTTCCGAAGCCGCACCAACATAATAGAGATACAGAAACACCGTGGCCCCTTTCTTTGAGATAACTCTGCACTATTGCGAGCTGCAAATGCCACTTCCAGCTTAGCTGTGCAGAAGAAGAACAACAAGAAGAAGAAATATCTCGAAATATGTCCGTCAGGCCCCTTCCCTTGAGATAAATCTGCAAATATCTCGGAAACGAAGCGAGCTATGGCAAAATGTTAAGAGACGTTTTTTGTAGAGAATTATGTTTCCTACAATTTATGTTCTATGATATTTTTTGATCAGAAGCGTAGTTTTCGAGATATATCGAGATATTTAAAAGTTCCGAAGCCGCACCAACATAATAGAGATACAGAAACACCGTGGCCCCTTTCTTTGAGATAACTCTGCACTAGTGCGAGCCGCAAATGCCACTTCCAGCTTAGCTGTGCAGAAGAAGAACAACAAGAAGAAGAAATATCTCGAAATATGTCCGTCAGGCCCCTTCCCTTGAAATAAAATGTAAATATCTCGGAAACGAAGCGAGCTATGGCAAAATGTTAAGAGACCTTTTTTGTAGAGAATTAAGTTTCCTACTTTTTATCTTGTATGATATTTTTTGATCAGATGCGTAGTTCTCGAGATATATCAAGATATTTAAAAGTTCCGAAGCCGCACCAACATAATAGAGATACAGAAACACCGTGGCCCCTTTCTTTGAGATAACTCTGCACTATTGCGAGCTGCAAATGCCACTTCCAGCTTAGCTGTGCAGAAGAAGAACAACAAGAAGAAGAAATATCTCGAAATATGTCCGTCAGGCCCCTTCCCTTGAGATAAATCTGCAAATATCTCGGAAACGAAGCGAGCTATGGCAAAATGTTAAGAGACGTTTTTTGTAGAGAATTCTGTTTCCTACAATTTATGTTCTATGATATTTTTTGATCAGAAGCGTAGTTTTCGAGATATATCGAGATATTTAAAAGTTCCGAAGCCGCACCAACATAATAGAGATACAGAAACACCGTGGCCCCTTTCTTTGAGATAACTCTGCACTAGTGCGAGCCGCAAATGCCACTTCCAGCTTAGCTGTGCAGAAGAAGAACAACAAGAAGAAGAAATATCTCGAAATATGTCCGTCAGGCCCCTTCCCTTGAGATAAATCTGCAAATATCTCGGAAACGAAGCGAGCTATGGCAAAATGTTAAGAGACCTTTTTTGTAGAGAATTAAGTTTCCTATTTTTTATGTTCTATGATATTTTTTGATCAGATGCGTAGTTCTCGAGATATATCAAGATATTTAAAAGTTCCAGAGCCGCACCAACATAATAGAGATACAGAAACACCGTGGCCCCTTTCTTTGAGATAACTCTGCACTATTGCGAGCTGCAAATGCCACTTCCAGCTTAGCTGTGCAGAAGAAGAACAACAAGAAGAAGAAATATCTCGAAATATGTCCGTCAGGCCCCTTCCCTTGAGATAAATCTGCAAATATCTCGGAAACGAAGCGAGCTATGGCAAAATGTTAAGAGACCTTTTTTGTAGAGAATTAAGTTTCCTACTTTTTATCTTGTATGATATTTTTTGATCAGATGCGTAATTCTCGAGATATATCGAGATATTTAAAAGTTCCGAAGCCGCACCAACATAATAGAGATACAGAAACACCGTGGCTCCTTTCTTTGAGATAACTCTGCACAAGTGCGAGCTGTAAATGCCACTTCCAGCTTAGCTGTGCAGAAGAAGAACAACAAGAAGAAGAAATACCTCGAAATATGTCCGTCAGGCCCCTTCCCTTGAGATAAATCTGCAAATATCTCGGAAACGAAGCGAGCTATGGCAAAATGTTAAGAGACTTTATTTGTAGAGAATTAAGTTTCCTACTTTTTTATGTTCTATGATATTTTTTGATCAGATGCGTAGTTCTCGAGATATATCGAGATATTTAAAAGTTCCGAAGCCGCACCAACATAATAGAGATACAGAAACACCGTGGCCCCTTTCTATGAGATAACTCTGCACTATTGCGAGCTGTAAATGCCACTTCCAGCTTAGCTGTGCAGAAGAAGAACAACAAGAAGAAGAAATATCTCGAAATATGTCCGTCAGGCCCCTTCCCTTGAGATAAAATGTAAATATCTCGGAAACGAAGCGAGCTATGGCAAAATGTTAAGAGACCTTTTTTGTAGAGAATTAAGTTTCCTACTTTTTATCTTGTATGATATTTTTTGATCAGATGCGTAGTTCTCGAGATATATCAAGATATTTAAAAGTTCCGAAGCCGCACCAACATAATAGAGATACAGAAACACCGTGGCCCCTTTCTTTGAGATAACTCTGCACTATTGCGAGCTGCTAATGCCACTTCCAGCTTAGCTGTGCAGAAGAAGAACAACAAGAAGAAGAAATATCTCGAAATATGTCCGTCAGGCCCCTTCCCTTGAGATAAATCTGCAAATATCTCGGAAACGAAGCGAGCTATGGCAAAATGTTAAGAGACGTTTTTTGTAGAGAATTATGTTTCCTACAATTTATGTTCTATGATATTTTTTGATCAGAAGCGTAGTTTTCGAGATATATCGAGATATTTAAAAGTTCCGAAGCCGCACCAACATAATAGAGATACAGAAACACCGTGGCCCCTTTCTTTGAGATAACTCTGCACTATTGCGAGCTGCAAATGCCACTTCCAGCTTAGCTGTGCAGAAGAAGAACAACAAGAAGAAGAAATATCTCGAAATATGTCCGTCAGGCCCCTTCCCTTGAGATAAATCTGCAAATGTCTCGGAAACGAAGCGAGCTATGGCAAAATGTTAAGAGACGTTTTTTGTAGAGAATTATGTTTCCTACAATTTATGTTCTATGATATTTTTTGATCAGATGCGTAGTTCTCGAGATATATCGAGATATTTAAAAGTTCCGAAGCCGCACCAACATAATAGAGATATAGAAACACCGTGGCCCCTTTCTATGAGATAACTCTGCACTATTGCGAGCTGTAAATGCCACTTCCAGCTTAGCTGTGCAGAAGAAGAACAACAAGAAGAAGAAATATCTCGAAATATGTCCGTCAGGCCCCTTCCCTTGAGATAAATCTGCAAATATCTCGGAAACGAAGCGAGCTATGGCAAAATGTTAAGAGACCTTTTTTGTAGAGAATTAAGTTTCCTACTTTTTATCTTGTATGATATTTTTTGATCAGATGCGTAGTTCTCGAGATATATCGAGATATTTAAAAGTTCCGAAGCCGCACCAACATAATAGAGATACAGAAACACCGTGGCTCCTTTCTTTGAGATAACTCTGCACTAGTGCGAGCTGTAAATGCCACTTCCAGCTTAGCTGTGCAGAAGAAGAACAACAAGAGGAAGAAATATCTCGAAATATGTCCGTCAGGCCCCTTCCCTTGAGATAAATCTGCAAATATCTCGGAAACGAAGCGAGCTATGGCAAAATGTTAAGAGACTTTATTTGTAGAGAATTAAGTTTCCTACTTTTTTATGTTCTATGATATTTTTTGATCAGATGCGTAGTTCTCGAGATATATCGAGATATTTAAAAGTTCCGAAGCCGCACCAACATAATAGAGATACAGAAACACCGTGGCCCCTTTCTATGAGATAACTCTGCACTATTGCGAGCTGTAAATGCCACTTCCAGCTTAGCTGTGCAGAAGAAGAACAACAAGAAGAAGAAATATCTCGAAATATGTCCGTCAGGCCCCTTCCCTTGAGATATATCTGCAAATATCTCGGAAACGAAGCGAGCTATGGCAAAATGTTAAGAGACCTTTTTTGTAGAGAATTATGTTTCCTACAATTTATCTTCTATGATATTTTTTGATCAAAAGCGTAGTTTTCGAGATATATCGAGATATTTAAAAGTTCCGAAGCCGCACCAACATAATAGAGATACAGAAACACCGTGGCCCCTTTCTTTGAGATAACTCTGCACTAGTGCGAGCCGCAAATGCCACTTCCAGCTTAGCTGTGCAGAAGAAGAACAACAAGAAGAAATATCTCGAAATATGTCCGTCAGGCCCCATCCCTTGAGATACATCTGCAAATATCTCGGAAACGAAGCGAGCTATGGCAAAATGTTAAGAGACCTTTTTTGTAGAGAATTAAGTTTCCTACTTTTTATGTTCTATGATATTTTTTGATCAGATGCGTAGTTCTCGAGATATATCAAGATATTTAAAAGTTCCGAAGCCGCACCAACATAATAGAGATACAGAAACACCGTGGCCCCTCTCTTTGAGATAACTCTGCACTAGTGCGAGCCGCAAATGCCACTTCCAGCTTAGCTGTGCAGAAGAAGAACAACAAGAAGAAGAAATATCTCGAAATATGTCCGTCAGGCCCCTTCCCTTGAGATAAATCTGCAAATATCTCGGAAACGAAGCGAGCTATGGCAAAATGTTAAGAGACCTTTTTTGTAGAGAATTAAGTTTCCTACTTTTTATCTTGTATGATATTTTTTGATCAGATGCGTAGTTCTCGAGATATATCGAGATATTTAAAAGTTCCGAAGCCGCACCAACATAATAGAGATACAGAAACACCGTGGCTCCTTTCTTTGAGATAACTCTGCACTAGTGCGAGCTGTAAATGCCACTTCCAGCTTAGCTGTGCAGAAGAAGAACAACAAGAAGAAGAAATATCTCGAAATATGTCCGTCAGGCCCCTTCCCTTGAGATAAATCTGCAAATATCTCGGAAACGAAGCGAGCTATGGCAAAATGTTAAGAGACTTTATTTGTAGAGAATTAAGTTTCCTACTTTTTTATGTTCTATGATATTTTTTGATCAGATGCGTAGTTCTCGAGATATATCGAGATATTTAAAAGTTCCGAAGCCGCACCAACATAATAGAGATACAGAAACACCGTGGCCCCTTTCTATGAGATAACTCTGCACTATTGCGAGCTGTAAATGCCACTTCCAGCTTAGCTGTGCAGAAGAAGAACAACAAGAAGAAGAAATATCTCGAAATATGTCCGTCAGGCCCCTTCCCTTGAGATACATCTGCAAATATCTCGGAAACGAAGCGAGCTATGGCAAAATGTTAAGAGACCTTTTTTGTAGAGAATTATGTTTCCTACAATTTATCTTCTATGATATTTTTTGATCAGATGCGTAGTTCTCGAGATATATCAAGATATTTAAAAGTTCCGAAGCCGCACCAACATAATAGAGATACAGAAACACCGTGGCCCCTTTCTTTGAGATAACTCTGCACTAGTGCGAGCCGCAAATGCCACTTCCAGCTTAGCTGTGCAGAAGAAGAACAACAAGAAGAAGAAATATCTCGAAATATGTCCGTCAGGCCCCTTTCCTTGAGATAAATCTGCAAATATCTCGGAAACGAAGCGAGCTATGGCAAAATGTTAAGAGACCTTTTTTGTAGAGAATTAAGTTTCCTACTTTTTATCTTGTATGATATTTTTTGATCAGATGCGTAGTTCTCGAGATATATCAAGATATTTAAAAGTTCCGAAGCCGCACCAACATAATAGAGATACAGAAACACCGTGGCCCCTCTCTTTGAGATAACTCTGCACTATTGCGAGCTGGAAATGCCACTTCCAGTTTAGCTGTGCAGAAGAAGAACAACAAGAAGAAGAAATATCTCGAAATATGTCCGTTAGGCCCCTTCCCTTGAGATAAATCTGCAAATATCTCGGAAACGAAGCGAGCTATGGCAAAATGTTAAGAGACCTTTTTTGTAGAGAATTAAGTTTCCTACTTTTTATGTTCTATGATATTTTTTGATCAGATGCGTAGTTCTCGAGATATATCAAGATATTTAAAAGTTCCGAAGCCGCACCAACATAATAGAGATACAGAAACACCGTGGCCCCTCTCTTTGAGATAACTCTGCACTAGTGCGAGCCGCAAATGCCACTTCCAGCTTAGCTGTGCAGAAGAAGAACAACAAGAAGAAGAAATATCTCGAAATATGTCCGTCAGGCCCCTTCCCTTGAGATAAATCTGCAAATATCTCGGAAACGAAGCGAGCTATGGCAAAATGTTCAGAGACCCTTTTTGTAGAGAATTAAGTTTCCTACTTTTTATCTTGTATGATATTTTTTGATCAGATGCGTAGTTCTCGAGATATATCGAGATATTTAAAAGTTCCGAAGCCGCACCAACATAATAGAGATACAGAAACACCGTGGCTCCTTTCTTTGAGATAACTCTGCACTAGTGCGAGCTGTAAATGCCACTTCCAGCTTAGCTGTGCAGAAGAAGAACAACAAGAAGAAGAAATATCTCGAAATATGTCCGTCAGGCCCCTTCCCTTGAGATAAATCTGCAAATATCTCGGAAACGAAGCGAGCTATGGCAAAATGTTAAGAGACTTTATTTGTAGAGAATTAAGTTTCCTACTTTTTTATGTTCTATGATATTTTTTGATCAGATGCGTAGTTCTCGAGATATATCGAGATATTTAAAAGTTCCGAAGCCGCACCAACATAATAGAGATACAGAAACACCGTGGCCCCTTTCTATGAGATAACTCTGCACTATTGCGAGCTGTAAATGCCACTTCCAGCTTAGCTGTGCAGAAGAAGAACAACAAGAAGAAGAAATATCTCGAAATATGTCCGTCAGGCCCCTTCCCTTGAGATATATCTGCAAATATCTCGGAAACGAAGCGAGCTATGGCAAAATGTTAAGAGACCTTTTTTGTAGAGAATTATGTTTCCTACAATTTATCTTCTATGATATTTTTTGATCAAAAGCGTAGTTTTCGAGATATATCGAGATATTTAAAAGTTCCGAAGCCGCACCAACATAATAGAGATACAGAAACACCGTGGCCCCTTTCTTTGAGATAACTCTGCACTAGTGCGAGCCGCAAATGCCACTTCCAGCTTAGCTGTGCAGAAGAAGAACAACAAGAAGAAATATCTCGAAATATGTCCGTCAGGCCCCATCCCTTGAGATACATCTGCAAATATCTCGGAAACGAAGCGAGCTATGGCAAAATGTTAAGAGACCTTTTTTGTAGAGAATTAAGTTTCCTACTTTATATGTTCTATGATATTTTTTGATCAGATGCGTAGTTCTCGAGATATATCAAGATATTTAAAAGTTCCGATGCCGCACCAACATAATAGAGATACAGAAACACCGTGGCCCCTTTCTTTGAGATAACTCTGCACTAGTGCGAGCCGCAAATGCCACTTCCAGCTTAGCTGTGCAGAAGAAGAACAACAAGAAGAAGAAATATCTCGAAATATGTCCGTCAGGCCCCTTTCCTTGAGATAAATCTGCAAATATCTCGGAAACGAAGCGAGCTATGGCAAAATGTTAAGAGACCTTTTTTGTAGAGAATTAAGTTTCCTACTTTTTATCTTGTATGATATTTTTTGATCAGATGCGTAGTTCTCGAGATATATCAAGATATTTAAAAGTTCCGAAGCCGCACCAACATAATAGAGATACAGAAACACCGTGGCCCCTCTCTTTGAGATAACTCTGCACTATTGCGAGCTGGAAATGCCACTTCCAGTTTAGCTGTGCAGAAGAAGAACAACAAGAAGAAGAAATATCTCGAAATATGTCCGTTAGGCCCCTTCCCTTGAGATAAATCTGCAAATATCTCGGAAACGAAGCGAGCTATGGCAAAATGTTAAGAGACTTTATTTGTAGAGAATTAAGTTTCCTACTTTTTTATGTTCTATGATATTTTTTGATCAGATGCGTAGTTCTCGAGATATATCGAGATATTTAAAAGTTCCGAAGCCGCACCAACATAATAGAGATACAGAAACACCGTGGCCCCTTTCTATGAGATAACTCTGCACTATTGCGAGCTGTAAATGCCACTTCCAGCTTAGCTGTGCAGAAGAAGAACAACAAGAAGAAGAAATATCTCGAAATATGTCCGTCAGGCCCCTTCCCTTGAGATACATCTGCAAATATCTCGGAAACGAAGCGAGCTATGGCAAAATGTTAAGAGACCTTTTTTGTAGAGAATTATGTTTCCTACAATTTATCTTCTATGATATTTTTTGATCAGATGCGTAGTTCTCGAGATATATCAAGATATTTAAAAGTTCCGAAGCCGCACCAACATAATAGAGATACAGAAACACCGTGGCCCCTTTCTTTGAGATAACTCTGCACTAGTGCGAGCCGCAAATGCCACTTCCAGCTTAGCTGTGCAGAAGAAGAACAACAAGAAGAAGAAATATCTCGAAATATGTCCGTCAGGCCCCTTTCCTTGAGATAAATCTGCAAATATCTCGGAAACGAAGCGAGCTATGGCAAAATGTTAAGAGACCTTTTTTGTAGAGAATTAAGTTTCCTACTTTTTATCTTGTATGATATTTTTTGATCAGATGCGTAGTTCTCGAGATATATCAAGATATTTAAAAGTTCCGAAGCCGCACCAACATAATAGAGATACAGAAACACCGTGGCCCCTCTCTTTGAGATAACTCTGCACTATTGCGAGCTGGAAATGCCACTTCCAGTTTAGCTGTGCAGAAGAAGAACAACAAGAAGAAGAAATATCTCGAAATATGTCCGTTAGGCCCCTTCCCTTGAGATAAATCTGCAAATATCTCGGAAACGAAGCGAGCTATGGCAAAATGTTAAGAGACCTTTTTTGTAGAGAATTAAGTTTCCTACTTTTTATGTTCTATGATATTTTTTGATCAGATGCGTAGTTCTCGAGATATATCAAGATATTTAAAAGTTCCGAAGCCGCACCAACATAATAGAGATACAGAAACACCGTGGCCCCTCTCTTTGAGATAACTCTGCACTAGTGCGAGCCGCAAATGCCACTTCCAGCTTAGCTGTGCAGAAGAAGAACAACAAGAAGAAGAAATATCTCGAAATATGTCCGTCAGGCCCCTTCCCTTGAGATAAATCTGCAAATATCTCGGAAACGAAGCGAGCTATGGCAAAATGTTCAGAGACCCTTTTTGTAGAGAATTAAGTTTCCTACTTTTTATCTTGTATGATATTTTTTGATCAGATGCGTAGTTCTCGAGATATATCGAGATATTTAAAAGTTCCGAAGCCGCACCAACATAATAGAGATACAGAAACACCGTGGCTCCTTTCTTTGAGATAACTCTGCACTAGTGCGAGCTGTAAATGCCACTTCCAGCTTAGCTGTGCAGAAGAAGAACAACAAGAAGAAGAAATATCTCGAAATATGTCCGTCAGGCCCCTTCCCTTGAGATAAATCTGCAAATATCTCGGAAACGAAGCGAGCTATGGCAAAATGTTAAGAGACTTTATTTGTAGAGAATTAAGTTTCCTACTTTTTTATGTTCTATGATATTTTTTGATCAGATGCGTAGTTCTCGAGATATATCGAGATATTTAAAAGTTCCGAAGCCGCACCAACATAATAGAGATACAGAGACACCGTGGCCCCTTTCTATGAGATAACTCTGCACTATTGCGAGCTGTAAATGCCACTTCCAGCTTAGCTGTGCAGAAGAAGAACAACAAGAAGAAGAAATATCTCGAAATATGTCCGTCAGGCCCCTTCCCTTGAGATATATCTGCAAATATCTCGGAAACGAAGCGAGCTATGGCAAAATGTTAAGAGACCTTTTTTGTAGAGAATTATGTTTCCTACAATTTATCTTCTATGATATTTTTTGATCAAAAGCGTAGTTTTCGAGATATATCGAGATATTTAAAAGTTCCGAAGCCGCACCAACATAATAGAGATACAGAAACACCGTGGCCCCTTTCTTTGAGATAACTCTGCACTAGTGCGAGCCGCAAATGCCACTTCCAGCTTAGCTGTGCAGAAGAAGAACAACAAGAAGAAATATCTCGAAATATGTCCGTCAGGCCCCATCCCTTGAGATACATCTGCAAATATCTCGGAAACGAAGCGAGCTATGGCAAAATGTTAAGAGACCTTTTTTGTAGAGAATTAAGTTTCCTACTTTATATGTTCTATGATATTTTTTGATCAGATGCGTAGTTCTCGAGATATATCAAGATATTTAAAAGTTCCGATGCCGCACCAACATAATAGAGATACAGAAACACCGTGGCCCCTTTCTTTGAGATAACTCTGCACTAGTGCGAGCCGCAAATGCCACTTCCAGCTTAGCTGTGCAGAAGAAGAACAACAAGAAGAAGAAATATCTCGAAATATGTCCGTCAGGCCCCTTTCCTTGAGATAAATCTGCAAATATCTCGGAAACGAAGCGAGCTATGGCAAAATGTTAAGAGACATTTTTGGAGAGAATTAAGTTTCCTACTTTTTATCTTGTATGATATTTTTTGATCAGATGCGTAGTTCTCGAGATATATCAAGATATTTAAAAGTTCCGAAGCCGCACCAACATAATAGAGATACAGAAACACCGTGGCCCCTCTCTTTGAGATAACTCTGCACTATTGCGAGCTGGAAATGCCACTTCCAGTTTAGCTGTGCAGAAGAAGAACAACAAGAAGAAGAAATATCTCGAAATATGTCCGTTAGGCCCCTTCCCTTGAGATAAATCTGCAAATATCTCGGAAACTAAGCGAGCTATGGCAAAATGTTAAGAGACCTTTTTTGTAGAGAATTAAGTTTCCTACTTTTTATGTTGTATGATATTTTTTGATCAGATGCGTAGTTCTCGAGATATATCAAGATATTTAAAAGTTCCGAAGCCGCACCAACATAATAGAGATACAGAAACACCGTGGCCCCTCTCTTTGAGATAACTCTGCACTAGTGCGAGCCGCAAATGCCACTTCCAGCTTAGCTGTGCAGAAGAAGAACAACAAGAAGAAGAAATATCTCGAAATATGTCCGTCAGGCCCCTTCCGTTGAGATAAATCTGCAAATATCTCGGAAACGAAGCGAGCTATGGCAAAATGTTAAGAGACCTTTTTTGTAGAGAATTAAGTTTCCTACTTTTTATCTTGTATGATATTTTTTGATCAGATGCGTAGTTCTCGAGATACATCGAGATATTTAAAAGTTCCGAAGCCGCACCAACATAATAGAGATACAGAAACACCGTGGCTCCTTTCTTTGAGATAACTCTGCACTAGTGCGAGCTGTAAATGCCACTTCCAGCTTAGCTGTGCAGAAGAAGAACAACAAGAAGAAGAAATATCTCGAAATATGTCCGTCAGGCCCCTTCCCTTGAGATAAATCTGCAAATATCTCGGAAACGAAGCGAGCTATGGCAAAATGTTAAGAGACTTTATTTGTAGAGAATTAAGTTTCCTACTTTTTTATGTTCTATGATATTTTTTGATCAGATGCGTAGTTCTCGAGATATATCGAGATATTTAAAAGTTCCGAAGCCGCACCAACATAATAGAGATACAGAAACACCGTGGCCCCTTTCTATGAGATAACTCTGCACTATTGCGAGCTGTAAATGCCACTTCCAGCTTAGCTGTGCAGAAGAAGAACAACAAGAAGAAGAAATATCTCGAAATATGTCCGTCAGGCCCCTTCCCTTGAGATATATCTGCAAATATCTCGGAAACGAAGCGAGCTATGGCAAAATGTTAAGACACCTTTTTTGTAGAGAATTATGTTTCCTACAATTTATCTTCTATGATATTTTTTGATCAAAAGCGTAGTTTTCGAGATATATCGAGATATTTAAAAGTTCCGAAGCCGCACCAACATAATAGAGATACAGAAACACCGTGGCCCCTTTCCTTGAGATAACTCTGCACTAGTGCGAGCCGCAAATGCCACTTCCAGCTTAGCTGTGCAGAAGAAGAACAACAAGAAGAAATATCTCGAAATATGTCCGTCAGGCCCCATCCCTTGAGATACATCTGCAAATATCTCGGAAACGAAGCGAGCTATGGCAAAATGTTAAGAGACCTTTTTTGTAGAGAATTAAGTTTCCTACTTTATATGTTCTATGATATTTTTTGATCAGATGCGTAGTTCTCGAGATATATCAAGATATTTAAAAGTTCCGATGCCGCACCAACATAATAGAGATACAGAAACACCGTGGCCCCTTTCTTTGAGATAACTCTGCACTAGTGCGAGCCGCAAATGCCACTTCCAGCTTAGCTGTGCAGAAGAAGAACAACAAGAAGAAGAAATATCTCGAAATATGTCCGTCAGGCCTCTTTCCTTGAGATAAATCTGCAAATATCTCGGAAACGAAGCGAGCTATGGCAAAATGTTAAGAGACCTTTTTTGTAGAGAATTAAGTTTCCTACTTTTTATCTTGTATGATATTTTTTGATCAGATGCGTAGTTCTCGAGATATATCAAGATATTTAAAAGTTCCGAAGCCGCACCAACATAATAGAGATACAGAAACACCGTGGCCCCTCTCTTTGAGATAACTCTGCACTATTGCGAGCTGGAAATGCCACTTCCAGTTTAGCTGTGCAGAAGAAGAACAACAAGAAGAAGAAATATCTCGAAATATGTCCGTTAGGCCCCTTCCCTTGAGATAAATCTGCAAATATCTCGGAAACTAAGCGAGCTATGGCAAAATGTTAAGAGACCTTTTTTGTAGAGAATTAAGTTTCCTACTTTTTATGTTCTATGATATTTTTTGATCAGATGCGTAGTTCTCGAGATATATCAAGATATTTAAAAGTTCCGAAGCCGCACCAACATAATAGAGATACAGAAACACCGTGGCCCCTCTCTTTGAGATAACTCTGCACTAGTGCGAGCCGCAAATGCCACTTCCAGCTTAGCTGTGCAGAAGAAGAACAACAAGAAGAAGAAATATCTCGAAATATGTCCGTCAGGCTCCTTCCCTTGAGATAAATCTGCAAATATCTCGGAAACGAAGCGAGCTATGGCAAAATGTTAAGAGACCTTTTTTGTAGAGAATTAAGTTTCCTACTTTTTATGTTCTATGATATTTTTTGATCAGATGCGTAGTTCTCGAGATATATCAAGATATTTAAAAGTTCCGAAGCCGCACCAACATAATAGAGATACAGAAACACCGTGGCCCCTTTCTTTGAGATAACTCTGCACTAGTGCGAGCCGCAAATGCGACTTCCAGCTTAGCTGTGCAGAAGAAGAACAACAAGAAGAAGAAATATCTCGAAATATGTCCGTCAGGCCCCTTCCCTTGAGATAAATCTGCAAATATCTCGGAAACGAAGCGAGCTATGACAAAATGTTAAGAGACCTTTTTTGTAGAGAATTAAGTTTCCTACTTTTTATGTTGTATGATATTTTTTGATCAGATGCGTAGTTCTCGAGATATATCAAGATATTTAAAAGTTCCGAAGCCGCACCAACATAATAGAGATACAGAAACACCGTGGCCCCTTTCTTTGAGATAACTCTGCACTATTGCGAGCTGCAACTGCCACTTCCAGCTTAGCTGTGCAGAAGAAGAACAACAAGAAGAAGAAATATCTCGAAATATGTCCGTCAGGCCCCTTCCCTTGAGATAAATCTGCAAATATCTCGGAAACGAAGCGAGCTATGGCAAAATGTTAAGAGACTTTATTTGTAGAGAATTAAGTTTGCTACTTTTTTATGTTCTATGATATTTTTTGATCAGATGCGTAGTTCTCGAGATATATCGAGATATTTAAAAGTTCCGAAGCCGCACCAACATAATAGAGATACAGAAACACCGTGGCCCCTTTCTTTGAGATAACTCTGCACTATTGCGAGCTGCAAATGCCACTTCCAGCTTAGCTGTGCAGAAGAAGAACAACAAGAAGAAGAAATATCTCGAAATATGTCCGTCAGGCCCCTTCCCTTGAGATAAATCTGCAAATATCTCGGAAACGAAGCGAGCTATGGCAAAATGTTAAGAGACTTTATTTGTAGAGAATTAAGTTTGCTACTTTTTTATGTTCTATGATATTTTTTGATCAGATGCGTAGTTCTCGAGATATATCGAGATATTTAAAAGTTCCGAAGCCGCACCAACATAATAGAGATATAGAAACACCGTGGCCCCTTTCTATGAGATAACTCTGCACTATTGCGAGCTGTAAATGCCACTTCCAGCTTAGCTGTGCAGAAGAAGAACAACAAGAAGAAGAAATATCTCGAAATATGTCCGTCAGGCCCCTTCCCTTGAGATAAATCTGCAAATGTCTCGGAAACGAAGCGAGCTATGGCAAAATGTTAAGAGACGTTTTTTGTAGAGAATTATGTTTCCTACAATTTATGTTCTATGATATTTTTTGATCAGATGCGTAGTTCTCGAGATATATCGAGATATTTAAAAGTTCCGAAGCCGCACCAACATAATAGAGATATAGAAACACCGTGGCCCCTTTCTATGAGATAACTCTGCACTATTGCGAGCTGTAAATGCCACTTCCAGCTTAGCTGTGCAGAAGAAGAACAACAAGAAGAAGAAATATCTCGAAATATGTCCGTCAGGCCCCTTCCCTTGAGATAAATCTGCAAATATCTCGGAAACGAAGCGAGCTATGGCAAAATGTTAAGAGACCTTTTTTGTAGAGAATTAAGTTTCCTACTTTTTATCTTGTATGATATTTTTTGATCAGATGCGTAGTTCTCGAGATATATCGAGATATTTAAAAGTTCCGAAGCCGCACCAACATAATAGAGATACAGAAACACCGTGGCTCCTTTCTTTGAGATAACTCTGCACTAGTGCGAGCTGTAAATGCCACTTCCAGCTTAGCTGTGCAGAAGAAGAACAACAAGAAGAAGAAATATCTCGAAATATGTCCGTCAGGCCCCTTCCCTTGAGATAAATCTGCAAATATCTCGGAAACGAAGCGAGCTATGGCAAAATGTTAAGAGACTTTATTTGTAGAGAATTAAGTTTCCTACTTTTTTATGTTCTATGATATTTTTTGATCAGATGCGTAGTTCTCGAGATATATCGAGATATTTAAAAGTTCCGAAGCCGCACCAACATAATAGAGATACAGAAACACCGTGGCCCCTTTCTTTGAGATAACTCTGCACTAGTGCGAGCCGCAAATGCCACTTCCAGCTTAGCTGTGCAGAAGAAGAACAACAAGAAGAAATATCTCGAAATATGTCCGTCAGGCCCCTTCCCTTGAGATACATCTGCAAATATCTCGGAAACGAAGCGAGCTATGGCAAAATGTTAAGAGACCTTTTTTGTAGAGAATTAAGTTTCCTACTTTTTATGTTCTATGATATTTTTTGATCAGATGCGTAGTTCTCGAGATATATCAAGATATTTTAGGTTCCGAAGCCGCACCAACATAATAGAGATACAGAAACACCGTGGCCCCTTTCTTTGAGATAACTCTGCACTAGTGCGAGCCGCAAATGCCACTTCCAGCTTAGCTGTGCAGAAGAAGAACAACAAGAAGAAATATCTCGAAATATGTCCGTCAGGCCCCTTCCCTTGAGATACATCTGCAAATATCTCGGAAACGAAGCGAGCTATGGCAAAATGTTAAGAGACCTTTTTTGTAGAGAATTAAGTTTCCTACTTTTTATGTTCTATGATATTTTTTGATCAGATGCGTAGTTCTCGAGATATATCAAGATATTTAAAAGTTCCGAAGCCGCACCAACATAATAGAGATACAGAAACACCGTGGCCCCTTTCTTTGAGATAACTCTGCACTAGTGCGAGCCGCAAATGCCACTTCCAGCTTAGCTGTGCAGAAGAAGAACAACAAGAAGAAGAAATATCTCGAAATATGTCCGTCAGGCCCCTTTCCTTGAGATAAATCTGCAAATATCTCGGAAACGAAGCGAGCTATGGCAAAATGTTAAGAGACCTTTTTTGTAGAGAATTAAGTTTCCTACTTTTTATCTTGTATGATACTTTTTGATCAGATGCGTAGTTCTCGAGATATATCAAGATATTTAAAAGTTCCGAAGCCGCACCAACATAATAGAGATACAGAAACACCGTGGCCCCTCTCTTTGAGATAACTCTGCACTATTGCGAGCTGGAAATGCCACTTCCAGTTTAGCTGTGCAGAAGAAGAACAACAAGAAGAAGAAATATCTCGAAATATGTCCGTCAGGCCCCTTCCCTTGAGATAAATCTGCAAATATCTCGGAAACGAAGCGAGCTATGGCAAAATGTTAAGAGACCTTTTTTGTAGAGAATTAAGTTTCCTACTTTTTATGTTCTATGATATTTTTTGATCAGATGCGTAGTTCTCGAGATATATCAAGATATTTAAAAGTTCCGAAGCCGCACCAACATAATAGAGATACAGAAACACCGTGGCCCCTTTCTTTGAGATAACTCTGCACTATTGCGAGCTGCAACTGCCACTTCCAGCTTAGCTGTGCAGAAGAAGAACAACAAGAAGAAGAAATATCTCGAAATATGTCCGTCAGGCCCCTTCCCTTGAGATAAATCTGCAAATATCTCGGAAACGAAGCGAGCTATGGCAAAATGTTAAGAGACTTTATTTGTAGAGAATTAAGTTTGCTACTTTTTTATGTTCTATGATATTTTTTGATCAGATGCGTAGTTCTCGAGATATATCGAGATATTTAAAAGTTCCGAAGCCGCACCAACATAATAGAGATATAGAAACACCGTGGCCCCTTTCTATGAGATAACTCTGCACTAGTGCGAGCCGCAAATGCCACTTCCAGCTTAGCTGTGCAGAAGAAGAACAACAAGAAGAAGAAATATCTCGAAATATGTCCGTCAGGCCCCTTTCCTTGAGATAAATCTGCAAATATCTCGGAAACGAAGCGAGCTATGGCAAAATGTTAAGAGACCTTTTTTGTAGAGAATTAAGTTTCCTACTTTTTATCTTGTATGATATTTTTTGATCAGATGCGTAGTTCTCGAGATATATCAAGATATTTAAAAGTTCCGAAGCCGCACCAACATAATAGAGATACAGAAACACCGTGGCCCCTCTCTTTGAGATAACTCTGCACTATTGCGAGCTGGAAATGCCACTTCCAGTTTAGCTGTGCAGAAGAAGAACAACAAGAAGAAGAAATATCTCGAAATATGTCCGTTAGGCCCCTTCCCTTGAGATAAATCTGCAAATATCTCGGAAACTAAGCGAGCTATGGCAAAATGTTAAGAGACCTTTTTTGTAGAGAATTAAGTTTCCTACTTTTTATGTTCTATGATATTTTTTGATCAGATGCGTAGTTCTCGAGATATATCAAGATATTTAAAAGTTCCGAAGCCGCACCAACATAATAGAGATACAGAAACACCGTGGCCCCTCTCTTTGAGATAACTCTGCACTAGTGCGAGCCGCAAATGCCACTTCCAGCTTAGCTGTGCAGAAGAAGAACAACAAGAAGAAGAAATATCTCGAAATATGTCCGTCAGGCCCCTTCCCTTGAGATAAATCTGCAAATATCTCGGAAACGAAGCGAGCTATGGCAAAATGTTAAGAGACCTTTCTTGTAGAGAATTAAGTTTCCTACTTTTTATGTTCTATGATATTTTTTGATCAGATGCGTAGTTCTCGAGATATATCAAGATATTTAAAAGTTCCGAAGCCGCACCAACATAATAGAGATACAGAAACACCGTGGCCCCTCTCTTTGAGATAACTCTGCACTATTGCGAGCTGCAACTGCCACTTCCAGCTTAGCTGTGCAGAAGAAGAACAACAAGAAGAAGAAATATCTCGAAATATGTCCGTCAGGCTCCTTCCCTTGAGATAAATCTGCAAATATCTCGGAAACGAAGCGAGCTATGGCAAAATGTTAAGAGACGTTTTTTGTAGAGAATTATGTTTCCTACAATTTATGTTCTATGATATTTTTTGATCAGATGCGTAGTTCTCGAGATATATCGAGATATTTAAAAGTTCCGAAGCCGCACCAACATAATACAGATACAGAAACACCGTGGCCCCTTTCTATGAGATAACTCTGCACTATTGCGAGCTGTAAATGCCACTTCCAGCTTAGCTGTGCAGAAGAAGAACAACAAGAAGAAGAAATATCTCGAAATATGTCCGTCAGGCCCCTTCCCTTGAGATATATCTGCAAATATCTCGGAAACGAAGCGAGCTATGGCAAAATGTTAAGAGACCTTTTTTGTAGAGAATTATGTTTCCTACAATTTATCTTCTATGATATTTTTTGATCAAAGGCGTACTTTTCGAGATATATCGAGATATTTAAAAGTTCCGAAGCCGCACCAACATAATAGAGATACAGAAACACCGTGGCCCCTTTCTTTGAGATAACTCTGCACTAGTGCGAGCCGCAAATGCCACTTCCAGCTTAGCTGTGCAGAAGAAGAACAACAAGAAGAAATATCTCGAAATATGTCCGTCAGGCCCCTTCCCTTGAGATACATCTGCAAATATCTCGGAAACGAAGCGAGCTATGGCAAAATGTTAAGAGACCTTTTTTGTAGAGAATTAAGTTTCCTACTTTTTATGTTCTATGATATTTTTTGATCAGATGCGTAGTTCTCGAGATATATCAAGATATTTAAAAGTTCCGAAGCCGCACCAACATAATAGAGATACAGAAACACCGTGGCCCCTTTCTTTGAGATAACTCTGCACTAGTGCGAGCCGCAAATGCCACTTCCAGCTTAGCTGTGCAGAAGAAGAACAACAAGAAGAAGAAATATCTCGAAATATGTCCGTCAGGCCCCTTTC
Organism: Osmia lignaria lignaria; assembly: GCF_051020975.1. NCBI lineage: Eukaryota > Metazoa > Arthropoda > Insecta > Hymenoptera > Megachilidae > Osmia > Osmia lignaria. The sequence continues at coordinate 30,263,692 of NW_027478158.1, read as the reverse complement.
CTTGAGATAAATCTGCAAATATCTCGGAAACGAAGCGAGCTATGGCAAAATGTTAAGAGACCTTTTTTGTAGAGAATTAAGTTTCCTACTTTTTATCTTGTATGATACTTTTTGATCAGATGCGTAGTTCTCGAGATATATCAAGATATTTAAAAGTTCCGAAGCCGCACCAACATAATAGAGATACAGAAACACCGTGGCCCCTCTCTTTGAGATAACTCTGCACTATTGCGAGCTGGAAATGCCACTTCCAGTTTAGCTGTGCAGAAGAAGAACAACAAGAAGAAGAAATATCTCGAAATATGTCCGTCAGGCACCTTCCCTTGAGATAAATCTGCAAATATCTCGGAAACGAAGCGAGCTATGGCAAAATTTTAAGAGACCTTTTTTGTAGAGAATTAAGTTTCCTACTTTTTATGTTCTATGATATTTTTTGATCAGATGCGTAGTTCTCGAGATATATCAAGATATTTAAAAGTTCCGAAGCCGCACCAACATAATAGAGATACAGAAACACCGTGGCCCCTTTCTTTGAGATAACTCTGCACTATTGCGAGCTGCAACTGCCACTTCCAGCTTAGCTGTGCAGAAGAAGAACAACAAGAAGAAGAAATATCTCGAAATATGTCCGTCAGGCCCCTTCCCTTGAGATATATCTGCAAATATCTCGGAAACGAAGCGAGCTATGGCAAAATGTTAAGAGACCTTTTTTGTAGAGAATTATGTTTCCTACAATTTATCTTCTATGATATTTTTTGATCAAAGGCGTACTTTTCGAGATATATCGAGATATTTAAAAGTTCCGAAGCCGCACCAACATAATAGAGATACAGAAACACCGTGGCCCCTTTCTTTGAGATAACTCTGCACTAGTGCGAGCCGCAAATGCCACTTCCAGCTTAGCTGTGCAGAAGAAGAACAACAAGAAGAAATATCTCGAAATATGTCCGTCAGGCCCCTTCCCTTGAGATACATCTGCAAATATCTCGGAAACGAAGCGAGCTATGGCAAAATGTTAAGAGACCTTTTTTGTAGAGAATTAAGTTTCCTACTTTTTATGTTCTATGATATTTTTTGATCAGATGCGTAGTTCTCGAGATATATCAAGATATTTAAAAGTTCCGAAGCCGCACCAACATAATAGAGATACAGAAACACCGTGGCCCCTTTCTTTGAGATAACTCTGCACTAGTGCGAGCCGCAAATGCCACTTCCAGCTTAGCTGTGCAGAAGAAGAACAACAAGAAGAAGAAATATCTCGAAATATGTCCGTCAGGCCCCTTTCCTTGAGATAAATCTGCAAATATCTCGGAAACGAAGCGAGCTATGGCAAAATGTTAAGAGACCTTTTTTGTAGAGAATTAAGTTTCCTACTTTTTATCTTGTATGATACTTTTTGATCAGATGCGTAGTTCTCGAGATATATCAAGATATTTAAAAGTTCCGAAGCCGCACCAACATAATAGAGATACAGAAACACCGTGGCCCCTCTCTTTGAGATAACTCTGCACTATTGCGAGCTGGAAATGCCACTTCCAGTTTAGCTGTGCAGAAGAAGAACAACAAGAAGAAGAAATATCTCGAAATATGTCCGTCAGGCACCTTCCCTTGAGATAAATCTGCAAATATCTCGGAAACGAAGCGAGCTATGGCAAAATTTTAAGAGACCTTTTTTGTAGAGAATTAAGTTTCCTACTTTTTATGTTCTATGATATTTTTTGATCAGATGCGTAGTTCTCGAGATATATCAAGATATTTAAAAGTTCCGAAGCCGCACCAACATAATAGAGATACAGAAACACCGTGGCCCCTTTCTTTGAGATAACTCTGCACTATTGCGAGCTGCAACTGCCACTTCCAGCTTAGCTGTGCAGAAGAAGAACAACAAGAAGAAGAAATATCTCGAAATATGTCCGTCAGGCCCCTTCCCTTGAGATAAATCTGCAAATATCTCGGAAACGAAGCGAGCTATGGCAAAATGTTAAGAGACTTTATTTGTAGAGAATTAAGTTTGCTACTTTTTTATGTTCTATGATATTTTTTGATCAGATGCGTAGTTCTCGAGATATATCGAGATATTTAAAAGTTCCGAAGCCGCACCAACATAATAGAGATATAGAAACACCGTGGCCCCTTTCTATGAGATAACTCTGCACTAGTGCGAGCCGCAAATGCCACTTCCAGCTTAGCTGTGCAGAAGAAGAACAACAAGAAGAAGAAATATCTCGAAATATGTCCGTCAGGCCCCTTTCCTTGAGATAAATCTGCAAATATCTCGGAAACGAAGCGAGCTATGGCAAAATGTTAAGAGACCTTTTTTGTAGAGAATTAAGTTTCCTACTTTTTATCTTGTATGATATTTTTTGATCAGATGCGTAGTTCTCGAGATATATCAAGATATTTAAAAGTTCCGAAGCCGCACCAACATAATAGAGATACAGAAACACCGTGGCCCCTCTCTTTGAGATAACTCTGCACTATTGCGAGCTGGAAATGCCACTTCCAGTTTAGCTGTGCAGAAGAAGAACAACAAGAAGAAGAAATATCTCGAAATATGTCCGTTAGGCCCCTTCCCTTGAGATAAATCTGCAAATATCTCGGAAACTAAGCGAGCTATGGCAAAATGTTAAGAGACCTTTTTTGTAGAGAATTAAGTTTCCTACTTTTTATGTTCTATGATATTTTTTGATCAGATGCGTAGTTCTCGAGATATATCAAGATATTTAAAAGTTCCGAAGCCGCACCAACATAATAGAGATACAGAAACACCGTGGCCCCTCTCTTTGAGATAACTCTGCACTAGTGCGAGCCGCAAATGCCACTTCCAGCTTAGCTGTGCAGAAGAAGAACAACAAGAAGAAGAAATATCTCGAAATATGTCCGTCAGGCCCCTTCCCTTGAGATAAATCTGCAAATATCTCGGAAACGAAGCGAGCTATGGCAAAATGTTAAGAGACCTTTTTTGTAGAGAATTAAGTTTCGTACTTTTTATGTTCTATGATATTTTTTGATCAGATGCGTAGTTCTCGAGATATATCAAGATATTTAAAAGTTCCGAAGCCGCACCAACATAATAGAGATACAGAAACACCGTGGCCCCTTTCTTTGAGATAACTCTGCACTAGTGCGAGCCGCAAATGCGACTTCCAGCTTAGCTGTGCAGAAGAAGAACAACAAGAAGAAGAAATATCTCGAAATATGTCCGTCAGGCCCCTTCCCTTGAGATAAATCTGCAAATATCTCGGAAACGAAGCGAGCTATGGCAAAATGTTAAGAGACCTTTTTTGTAGAGAATTAAGTTTCCTACTTTTTATGTTCTATGATATTTTTTGATCAGATGCGTAGTTCTCGAGATATATCAAGATATTTAAAAGTTCCGAAGCCGCACCAACATAATAGAGATACAGAAACACCGTGGCCCCTCTCTTTGAGATAACTCTGCACTATTGCGAGCTGCAACTGCCACTTCCAGCTTAGCTGTGCAGAAGAAGAACAACAAGAAGAAGAAATATCTCGAAATATGTCCGTCAGGCCCCTTCCCTTGAGATAAATCTGCAAATATCTCGGAAACGAAGCGAGCTATGGCAAAATGTTAAGAGACTTTATTTGTAGAGAATTAAGTTTGCTACTTTTTTATGTTCTATGATATATTTTGATCAGATGCGTAGTTCTCGAGATATATCGAGATATTTAAAAGTTCCGAAGCCGCACCAACATAATAGAGATATAGAAACACCGTGGCCCCTTTCTATGAGATAACTCTGCACTAGTGCGAGCTGTAAATGCCACTTCCAGCTTAGCTGTGCAGAAGAAGAACAACAAGAAGAAGAAATATCTCGAAATATGTCCGTCAGGCCCCTTCCCTTGAGATAAATCTGCAAATATCTCGGAAACGAAGCGAGCTATGGCAAAATGTTAAGAGACTTTATTTGTAGAGAATTAAGTTTCCTACTTTTTTATGTTCTGTGATATTTTTTGATCAGATGCGTAGTTCTCGAGATATATCGAGATATTTAAAAGTTCCGAAGCCGCACCAACATAATAGAGATACAGAAACACCGTGGCCCCTTTCTATGAGATAACTCTGCACTATTGCGAGCTGTAAATGCCACTTCCAGCTTAGCTGTGCAGAAGAAGAACAACAAGAAGAAGAAATATCTCGAAATATGTCCGTCAGGCCCCTTCCCTTGAGATGCATCTGCAAATATCTCGGAAACGAAGCGAGCTATGGCAAAATGTTAAGAGACCTTTTTTATAGAGAATTAAGTATCCTACTTTTTATGTTGTATGATATTTTTTGATCAGATGCGTAGTTCTCGAGATATATCAAGATATTTAAAAGTTCCGAAGCCGCACCAACGTAATAGAGATACAGAAACACCGTGGCCCCTCTCTTTGAGATAACTCTGCACTATTGCGAGCTGGAAATGCCACTTCCAGTTTAGCTGTGCAGAAGAAGAACAACAAGAAGAAGAAATATCTCGAAATATGTCCGTCAGGCCCCTTCCCTTGAGATAAATCTGCAAATATCTCGGAAACTAAGCGAGCTATGGCAAAATGTTAAGAGACCTTTTTTGTAGAGAATTAAGTTTCCTACTTTTTATGTTCTATGATATTTTTTGATCAGATGCGTAGTTCTCGAGATATATCAAGATATTTAAAAGTTCCGAAGCCGCACCAACATAATAGAGATACAGAAACACCGTGGCCCCTTTCTTTGAGATAACTCTGCACTAGTGCGAGCCGCAAATGCGACTTCCAGCTTAGCTGTGCAGAAGAAGAACAACAAGAAGAAGAAATATCTCGAAATATGTCCGTCAGGCCCCTTCCCTTGAGATAAATCTGCAAATATCTCGGAAACGAAGCGAGCTATGGCAAAATGTTAAGAGACCTTTTTTGTAGAGAATTAAGTTTCCTACTTTTTATGTTCTATGATATTTTTTGATCAGATGCGTAGTTCTCGAGATATATCAAGATATTTAAAAGTTCCGAAGCCGCACCAACATAATAGAGATACAGAAACACCGTGGCCCCTTTCTTTGAGATAACTCTGCACTATTGCGAGCTGCAACTGCCACTTCCAGCTTAGCTGTGCAGAAGAAGAACAACAAGAAGAAGAAATATCTCGAAATATGTCCGTCAGGCCCCTTCCCTTGAGATAAATCTGCAAATATCTCGGAAACGAAGCGAGCTATGGCAAAATGTTAAGAGACTTTATTTGTAGAGAATTAAGTTTCCTACTTTTTATGTTCTATGATATTTTTTGATCAGATGCGTAGTTCTCGAGATATATCGAGATATTTAAAAGTTCCGAAGCCGCACCAACATAATAGAGATACAGAAACACCGTGGCCCCTTTCTATGAGATAACTCTGCACTATTGCGAGCTGTAAATGCCACTTCCAGCTTAGCTGTGCAGAAGAAGAACAACAAGAAGAAGAAATATCTCGAAATATGTCCGTCAGGCCCCTTCCCTTGAGATATATCTGCAAATATCTCGGAAACGAAGCGAGCTATGGCAAAATGTTAAGAGACTTTATTTGTAGAGAATTAAGTTTCCTACTTTTTATGGTCTATGATATTTTTTGATCAGATGCGTAGTTCTCGAGATATATCGAGATATTTAAAAGTTCCGAAGCCGCACCAACATAATAGAGATACAGAAACACCGTGGCCCCTTTCTATGAGATAACTCTGCACTATTGCGAGCTGTAAATGCCACTTCCAGCTTAGCTGTGCAGAAGAAGAACAACAAGAAGAAGAAATATCTCGAAATATGTCCGTCAGGCCCCTTCCCTTGAGATAAATCTGCAAATATCTCGGAAACGAAGCGAGCTATGGCAAAATGTTAAGAGACTTTATTTGTAGAGAATTAAGTTTCCTACTTTTTATGTTCTACGATATTTTTTGATCAGATGCGTAGTTCTCGAGATATATCAAGATATTTAAAAGTTCCGAAGCCGCACCAACATAATAGAGATACAGAAACACCGTGGCCCCTTTCTTTGAGATGACTCTGCACTATTGCGAGCTGGAAATGCCACTTCCAGTTTAGCTGTGCAGAAGAAGAACAACAAGAAGAAGAAATATCTCGAAATATGTCCGTCAGGCCCCTTCCCTTGAGATAAATCTGCAAATATCTCGGAAACGAAGCGAGCTATGGCAAAATGTTAAGAGACCTTTTTTGTAGAGAATTAAGTTTCCTACTTTCTATGTTCTATGATATTTTTTGATCAGATGCGTAGTTCTCGAGATATATCGAGATATTTAAAAGTTCCGAAGCCGCACCAACATAATAGAGATACAGAAACACCGTGGCCCCTTTCTATGAGATAACTCTGCACTATTGCGAGCTGGAAATGCCACTTCCAGCTTAGCTGTGCAGAAGAAGAACAACAAGAAGAAGAAATATCTCGAAATATGTCCGTCAGGCCCCTTCCGTTGAGATATATCTGCAAATATCTCGGAAACGAAGCGAGCTATGGCAAAATGTTAAGAGACTTTATTTGTAGAGAATTAAGTTTCCTACTTTTTATGGTCTATGATATTTTTTGATCAGATGCGTAGTTCTCGAGATATATCGAGATATTTAAAAGTTCCGAAGCCGCACCAACATAATACAGATACAGAAACACCGTGGCCCCTTTCTATGAGATAACTCTGCACTATTGCGAGCTGTAAATGCCACTTCCAGCTTAGCTGTGCAGAAGAAGAACAACAAGAAGAAGAAATATCTCGAAATATGTCCGTCAGGCCCCTTCCCTTGAGATATATCTGCAAATATCTCGGAAACGAAGCGAGCTATGGCAAAATGTTAAGAGACTTTATTTGTAGAGAATTAAGTTTCCTACTTTTTATGTTCTACGATATTTTTTGATCAGATGCGTAGTTCTCGAGATATATCGAGATATTTAAAAGTTCCGAAGCCGCACCAACATAATAGAGATATAGAAACACCGTGGCCCCTTTCTATGAGATAACTCTGCACTAGTGCGAGCCGCAAATGCCACTTCCAGCTTAGCTGTGCAGAAGAAGAACAACAAGAAGAAGAAATATCTCGAAATATGTCCGTCAGGCCCCTTTCCTTGAGATAAATCTGCAAATATCTCGGAAACGAAGCGAGCTATGGCAAAATGTTAAGAGACCTTTTTTGTAGAGAATTAAGTTTCCTACTTTTTATCTTGTATGATATTTTTTGATCAGATGCGTAGTTCTCGAGATATATCAAGATATTTAAAAGTTCCGAAGCCGCACCAACATAATAGAGATACAGAAACACCGTGGCCCCTCTCTTTGAGATAACTCTGCACTATTGCGAGCTGGAAATGCCACTTCCAGTTTAGCTGTGCAGAAGAAGAACAACAAGAAGAAGAAATATCTCGAAATATGTCCGTTAGGCCCCTTCCCTTGAGATAAATCTGCAAATATCTCGGAAACTAAGCGAGCTATGGCAAAATGTTAAGAGACCTTTTTTGTAGAGAATTAAGTTTCCTACTTTTTATGTTCTATGATATTTTTTGATCAGATGCGTAGTTCTCGAGATATATCAAGATATTTAAAAGTTCCGAAGCCGCACCAACATAATAGAGATACAGAAACACCGTGGCCCCTCTCTTTGAGATAACTCTGCACTAGTGCGAGCCGCAAATGCCACTTCCAGCTTAGCTGTGCAGAAGAAGAACAACAAGAAGAAGAAATATCTCGAAATATGTCCGTCAGGCCCCTTCCCTTGAGATAAATCTGCAAATATCTCGGAAACGAAGCGAGCTATGGCAAAATGTTAAGAGACCTTTTTTGTAGAGAATTAAGTTTCGTACTTTTTATGTTCTATGATATTTTTTGATCAGATGCGTAGTTCTCGAGATATATCAAGATATTTAAAAGTTCCGAAGCCGCACCAACATAATAGAGATACAGAAACACCGTGGCCCCTTTCTTTGAGATAACTCTGCACTAGTGCGAGCCGCAAATGCGACTTCCAGCTTAGCTGTGCAGAAGAAGAACAACAAGAAGAAGAAATATCTCGAAATATGTCCGTCAGGCCCCTTCCCTTGAGATAAATCTGCAAATATCTCGGAAACGAAGCGAGCTATGGCAAAATGTTAAGAGACCTTTTTTGTAGAGAATTAAGTTTCCTACTTTTTATGTTCTATGATATTTTTTGATCAGATGCGTAGTTCTCGAGATATATCAAGATATTTAAAAGTTCCGAAGCCGCACCAACATAATAGAGATACAGAAACACCGTGGCCCCTCTCTTTGAGATAACTCTGCACTATTGCGAGCTGCAACTGCCACTTCCAGCTTAGCTGTGCAGAAGAAGAACAACAAGAAGAAGAAATATCTCGAAATATGTCCGTCAGGCCCCTTCCCTTGAGATAAATCTGCAAATATCTCGGAAACGAAGCGAGCTATGGCAAAATGTTAAGAGACTTTATTTGTAGAGAATTAAGTTTGCTACTTTTTTATGTTCTATGATATTTTTTGATCAGATGCGTAGTTCTCGAGATATATCGAGATATTTAAAAGTTCCGAAGCCGCACCAACATAATAGAGATATAGAAACACCGTGGCCCCTTTCTATGAGATAACTCTGCACTAGTGCGAGCTGTAAATGCCACTTCCAGCTTAGCTGTGCAGAAGAAGAACAACAAGAAGAAGAAATATCTCGAAATATGTCCGTCAGGCCCCTTCCCTTGAGATAAATCTGCAAATATCTCGGAAACGAAGCGAGCTATGGCAAAATGTTAAGAGACTTTATTTGTAGAGAATTAAGTTTCCTACTTTTTTATGTTCTGTGATATTTTTTGATCAGATGCGTAGTTCTCGAGATATATCGAGATATTTAAAAGTTCCGAAGCCGCACCAACATAATAGAGATACAGAAACACCGTGGCCCCTTTCTATGAGATAACTCTGCACTATTGCGAGCTGTAAATGCCACTTCCAGCTTAGCTGTGCAGAAGAAGAACAACAAGAAGAAGAAATATCTCGAAATATGTCCGTCAGGCCCCTTCCCTTGAGATGCATCTGCAAATATCTCGGAAACGAAGCGAGCTATGGCAAAATGTTAAGAGACCTTTTTTATAGAGAATTAAGTATCCTACTTTTTATGTTGTATGATATTTTTTGATCAGATGCGTAGTTCTCGAGATATATCAAGATATTTAAAAGTTCCGAAGCCGCACCAACGTAATAGAGATACAGAAACACCGTGGCCCCTCTCTTTGAGATAACTCTGCACTATTGCGAGCTGGAAATGCCACTTCCAGTTTAGCTGTGCAGAAGAAGAACAACAAGAAGAAGAAATATCTCGAAATATGTCCGTCAGGCCCCTTCCCTTGAGATAAATCTGCAAATATCTCGGAAACTAAGCGAGCTATGGCAAAATGTTAAGAGACCTTTTTTGTAGAGAATTAAGTTTCCTACTTTTTATGTTCTATGATATTTTTTGATCAGATGCGTAGTTCTCGAGATATATCAAGATATTTAAAAGTTCCGAAGCCGCACCAACATAATAGAGATACAGAAACACCGTGGCCCCTTTCTTTGAGATAACTCTGCACTAGTGCGAGCCGCAAATGCGACTTCCAGCTTAGCTGTGCAGAAGAAGAACAACAAGAAGAAGAAATATCTCGAAATATGTCCGTCAGGCCCCTTCCCTTGAGATAAATCTGCAAATATCTCGGAAACGAAGCGAGCTATGGCAAAATGTTAAGAGACCGTTTTTGTAGAGAATTAAGTTTCCTACTTTTTATGTTCTATGATATTTTTTGATCAGATGCGTAGTTCTCGAGATATATCAAGATATTTAAAAGTTCCGAAGCCGCACCAACATAATAGAGATACAGAAACACCGTGGCCCCTTTCTTTGAGATAACTCTGCACTATTGCGAGCTGCAACTGCCACTTCCAGCTTAGCTGTGCAGAAGAAGAACAACAAGAAGAAGAAATATCTCGAAATATGTCCGTCAGGCCCCTTCCCTTGAGATAAATCTGCAAATATCTCGGAAACGAAGCGAGCTATGGCAAAATGTTAAGAGACTTTATTTGTAGAGAATTAAGTTTCCTACTTTTTATGTTCTATGATATTTTTTGATCAGATGCGTAGTTCTCGAGATATATCGAGATATTTAAAAGTTCCGAAGCCGCACCAACATAATAGAGATACAGAAACACCGTGGCCCCTTTCTATGAGATAACTCTGCACTATTGCGAGCTGTAAATGCCACTTCCAGCTTAGCTGTGCAGAAGAAGAACAACAAGAAGAAGAAATATCTCGAAATATGTCCGTCAGGCCCCTTCCCTTGAGATATATCTGCAAATATCTCGGAAACGAAGCGAGCTATGGCAAAATGTTAAGAGACTTTATTTGTAGAGAATTAAGTTTCCTACTTTTTATGGTCTATGATATTTTTTGATCAGATGCGTAGTTCTCGAGATATATCGAGATATTTAAAAGTTCCGAAGCCGCACCAACATAATAGAGATACAGAAACACCGTGGCCCCTTTCTATGAGATAACTCTGCACTATTGCGAGCTGTAAATGCCACTTCCAGCTTAGCTGTGCAGAAGAAGAACAACAAGAAGAAGAAATATCTCGAAATATGTCCGTCAGGCCCCTTCCCTTGAGATAAATCTGCAAATATCTCGGAAACGAAGCGAGCTATGGCAAAATGTTAAGAGACTTTATTTGTAGAGAATTAAGTTTCCTACTTTTTATGTTCTACGATATTTTTTGATCAGATGCGTAGTTCTCGAGATATATCAAGATATTTAAAAGTTCCGAAGCCGCACCAACATAATAGAGATACAGAAACACCGTGGCCCCTTTCTTTGAGATGACTCTGCACTATTGCGAGCTGGAAATGCCACTTCCAGTTTAGCTGTGCAGAAGAAGAACAACAAGAAGAAGAAATATCTCGAAATATGTCCGTCAGGCCCCTTCCCTTGAGATAAATCTGCAAATATCTCGGAAACGAAGCGAGCTATGGCAAAATGTTAAGAGACCTTTTTTGTAGAGAATTAAGTTTCCTACTTTCTATGTTCTATGATATTTTTTGATCAGATGCGTAGTTCTCGAGATATATCGAGATATTTAAAAGTTCCGAAGCCGCACCAACATAATAGAGATACAGAAACACCGTGGCCCCTTTCTATGAGATAACTCTGCACTATTGCGAGCTGGAAATGCCACTTCCAGCTTAGCTGTGCAGAAGAAGAACAACAAGAAGAAGAAATATCTCGAAATATGTCCGTCAGGCCCCTTCCGTTGAGATATATCTGCAAATATCTCGGAAACGAAGCGAGCTATGGCAAAATGTTAAGAGACTTTATTTGTAGAGAATTAAGTTTCCTACTTTTTATGGTCTATGATATTTTTTGATCAGATGCGTAGTTCTCGAGATATATCGAGATATTTAAAAGTTCCGAAGCCGCACCAACATAATACAGATACAGAAACACCGTGGCCCCTTTCTATGAGATAACTCTGCACTATTGCGAGCTGTAAATGCCACTTCCAGCTTAGCTGTGCAGAAGAAGAACAACAAGAAGAAGAAATATCTCGAAATATGTCCGTCAGGCCCCTTCCCTTGAGATATATCTGCAAATATCTCGGAAACGAAGCGAGCTATGGCAAAATGTTAAGAGACTTTATTTGTAGAGAATTAAGTTTCCTACTTTTTATGTTCTACGATATTTTTTGATCAGATGCGTAGTTCTCGAGATATATCAAGATATTTAAAAGTTCCGAAGCCGCACCAACATAATAGAGATACAGAAACACCGTGGCCCCTTTCTTTGAGATGACTCTGCACTGTTGCGAGCTGGAAATGCCACTTCCAGTTTAGCTGTGCAGAAGAAGAACAACAAGAAGAAGAAATATCTCGAAATATGTCCGTCAGGCCCCTTCCCTTGAGATAAATCTGCAAATATCTCGGAAACCAAGCGAGCTATGGCAAAATGTTAAGAGACCTTTTTTGTAGAGAATTAAGTTTCCTACTTTCTATGTTCTATGATATTTTTTGATCAGATGCGTAGTTCTCGAGATATATCAAGATATTTAAAAGTTCCGAAGCCGCACCAACATAATAGAGATACAGAAACACCGTGGCCCCTTTCTTTGAGATAACTCTGCACTATTGCGAGCTGGAAATGCCACTTCCAGCTTAGCTGTGCAGAAGAAGAACAACAAGAAGAAGAAATATCTCGAAATATGTCCGTCAGGCCCCTTCCTTTGAGATAACTCTGCAAATATCTCGGAAACGAAGCGAGCTATGGCAAAATGTTAAGAGACCTTTTTTGTAGAGAATTAAGTTTCCTACTTTTTATGTTCTATGATATTTTTTGATCAGATGCGTAGTTCTCGAGATATATCAAGATATTTAAAAGTTCCGAAGCCGCACCAACATAATAGAGATACAGAAACACCGTGGCCCCTTTCTTTGAGATAACTCTGCACTAGTGCGAGCCGCAAATGCGACTTCCAGCTTAGCTGTGCAGAAGAAGAACAACAAGAAGAAGAAATATCTCGAAATATGTCCGTCAGGCCCCTTCCCTTGAGATAAATCTGCAAATATCTCGGAAACGAAGCGAGCTATGGCAAAATGTTAAGAGACTTTATTTGTAGAGAATTAAGTTTCCTACTTTTTATGTTCTATGATATTTTTTGATCAGATGCGTAGTTCTCGAGATATATCGAGATATTTAAAAGTTCCGAAGCCGCACCAACATAATAGAGATACAGAAACACCGTGGCCCCTTTCTATGAGATAACTCTGCACTATTGCGAGCTGTAAATGCCACTTCCAGCTTAGCTGTGCAGAAGAAGAACAACAAGAAGAAGAAATATCTCGAAATATGTCCGTCAGGCCCCTTCCCTTGAGATATATCTGCAAATATCTCGGAAACGAAGCGAGCTATGGCAAAATGTTAAGAGACTTTATTTGTAGAGAATTAAGTTTCCTACTTTTTATGGTCTATGATATTTTTTGATCAGATGCGTAGTTCTCGAGATATATCGAGATATTTAAAAGTTCCGAAGCCGCACCAACATAATAGAGATACAGAAACACCGTGGCCCCTTTCTATGAGATAACTCTGCACTATTGCGAGCTGTAAATGCCACTTCCAGCTTAGCTGTGCAGAAGAAGAACAACAAGAAGAAGAAATATCTCGAAATATGTCCGTCAGGCCCCTTCCCTTGAGATAAATCTGCAAATATCTCGGAAACGAAGCGAGCTATGGCAAAATGTTAAGAGACTTTATTTGTAGAGAATTAAGTTTCCTACTTTTTATGTTCTACGATATTTTTTGATCAGATGCGTAGTTCTCGAGATATATCAAGATATTTAAAAGTTCCGAAGCCGCACCAACATAATAGAGATACAGAAACACCGTGGCCCCTTTCTTTGAGATGACTCTGCACTATTGCGAGCTGGAAATGCCACTTCCAGTTTAGCTGTGCAGAAGAAGAACAACAAGAAGAAGAAATATCTCGAAATATGTCCGTCAGGCCCCTTCCCTTGAGATAAATCTGCAAATATCTCGGAAACGAAGCGAGCTATGGCAAAATGTTAAGAGACTTTATTTGTAGAGAATTAAGTTTCCTACTTTTTATGTTCTACGATATTTTTTGATCAGATGCGTAGTTCTCGAGATATATCAAGATATTTAAAAGTTCCGAAGCCGCACCAACATAATAGAGATACAGAAACACCGTGGCCCCTTTCTTTGAGATGACTCTGCACTATTGCGAGCTGGAAATGCCACTTCCAGTTTAGCTGTGCAGAAGAAGAACAACAAGAAGAAGAAATATCTCGAAATATGTCCGTCAGGCCCCTTCCCTTGAGATAAATCTGCAAATATCTCGGAAACGAAGCGAGCTATGGCAAAATGTTAAGAGACCTTTTTTGTAGAGAATTATGTTTCCTACAATTTATGTTCTATGATATTTTTTGATCAGAAGCGTAGTTTTCGAGATATATCGAGATATTTAAAAGTTCCGAAGCCGCACCAACATAATAGAGATACAGAAACACCGTGGCCCCTTTCTTTGAGATAACTCTGCAGTATTGCGAGCTGGAAATGCCACTTCCAGTTTAGCTGTGCAGAAGAAGAACAACAAGAAGAAGAAATATCTCGAAATATGTCCGTCAGGCCCCTTCCCTTGAGATAAATCTGCAAATATCTCGGAAACGAAGCGAGCTATGGCAAAATGTTAAGAGACCTTTTTTGTAGAGAATTATGTTTCCTACAAGTTATGTTCTATGATATTTTTTGATCAGAAGCGTAGTTTTCGAGATATATCGAGATATTTAAAAGTTCCGAAGCCTCACCAACATAATAGAGATACAGAAACACCGTGGCCCCTTTCTTTGAGATAACTCTGCACTATTGCGAGCTGCAAATGCCACTTCCAGCTTAGCTGTGCAGAAGAAGAACAACAAGAAGAAGAAATATCTCGAAATATGTCCGTCAGGCCCCTTCCCTAGAGATGAATCTGCAAATATCTCGGAAACGAAGCGAGCTATGGCAAAATGTTAAGAGACCTTTTTTGTGGAGAATTAAGTTTCCTACTTTTTATCTTGTATGATATTTTTTGATCAGATGCGTAGTTCTCGAGATATATCAAGATATTTAAAAGTTCCGAAGCCGCTCCAACATAATAGAGATACGGAAACACCGTGGCCCCTTTCTGTGAGATAACTCTGCACTATAGCGAGCTGCAAATGCCACTTCCAGCTTAGCTGTGCAGAAGAAGCACAACAATAACAAGAAATATCTCGCAATATGTCCGTCAGGCCCCTTCCCTTCATGTAAATCTGTAAATATCTCGGAAACGATGCGAGCTTTGGCAAAATGTTAAGAGACCTTTTTTGTTGAGAATTAAGTTTCCTACTTTTTATGTTCTATGATATTTTTGGATCAGATGCGTGGTTTTCGAGATATATCAAGATATTAAAAAGTTCCGAAGCCGCACCAACATAATAGAGATACAGAAACACCGTGGCCCCTTTCTGTGAGATAGCTCTGCACTATTGCGAGCTGCAAGTGCCAGTTCCAGCTTAGCTGTGCAGAAGAAGCACAACAAGAACAAGAAATATCTCGAAATATGTCCGTCAGTCCCTTTCCCTTGAGCTAAATCTGGAAATATCTCGGAAACGATGCGAGCTATGGCAAAATATTAAGACATCTTTTTTGTAGGAAATTAAGTTTCCTACTATTTATGTTCTATGACATTTTTTGATCAGATGCGTAGTTTTCGAGATATATCGACATATTTAAAAGTTCCGAAGCCGCACCAACATAATAAAGATACAGAAACACCGTGGTCCCTTTCTTTGCGATAACTCTGCACTATTGCGAGCTGCAAATGCCACTTCCAGCTTTGCTGTGCTGAAGAAGAACAACAAGAAGCAGAAATATCTCGTAATATGTCCGTCAGGCCCCTTCCCTTGAGGTAAATCTGCAAATATCTCGGAAACGATGCGAGCTATGGCAAAATGTTAGGAGACCTTTTTTGTAGAGAATGACGTTTCCTACTTTCTTTTTTCTATGATATTTTTTGATCAGATGCGTAGTTTTCGAGATATATCAAGATATTTAAAAGTTCCGAAGCCGCACCAACATAGTAGAGATACAGAAACACCGTGGCCCCTTTCTGTGAGATAACTCTGCACTATTGCGAGCTGGAAGTGCCAGTTTCAGCTTAGCTGTGCAGAAGAAGCACAACAAGAACAAGAAATATCTCGAAATATGTCCGTCAGTCCCTTTCCCTTGAGTTAAATCTGGAAATATCTCGGAAACGATGCGAGCTATGGCAAAATATTAAGACATCCTTTTTGTAGGAAATTAAGTTTCCTACTATTTATGTTCTATGACATTTTTTGATCAGATGCGTAGTTTTCGAGATATATCGACATATTTAAAAGTTCCGAAGCCGCACCAACATAATAAAGATACAGAAACACCGTGGTCCCTTTCTTTGCGATAACTCTGCACTATTGCGAGCTGCAAATGCCACTTCCAGCTTTGCTGTGCTGAAGAAGAACAACAAGAAGCAGAAATATCTCGAAATATGTCCGTCAGGCCCCTTCCCTTGAGGTAAATCTGCAAATATCTCGGAAACGATGCGAGCTATGGCAAAATGTTAGAAGACCTTTTTTGTAGAGAATGAAGTTTCCTACTTTCTTTTTTCTATGATATTATTTGATCAGATGCGTAGTTTTCGAGATATATCAAGATATTTAAAAGTTCCGAAGCCGCACCAACATAATAGAGATACAGAAACAACGTGGCCCCTTTCTGCGAGATAACTCTGCACTATTGCGAGCTGGGAATGCCACTTCCAGTTTAGCTGTGCAGAAGAACAACAACAAGAAGAAGAAATATCTCGAAATATGTCCGTCAGGCCCGTTCCTTTGAGCTGAATCTGCAAATATCTCGGAAACAATGCGAGCTATGGCAAAACGTTGAGAGACCTTTTTTGTAGGAAATTAAGTTTCCTACTATTTATGTTCTATGATATTTTTTGATTAGATGCGTAGTTTTCGAGATATATCGAGATATTTAAAGGTTCCGAATCCGCAACATCATAATAAAGATACAGAAACACCGTGGCCCCTTTCTTTGAGATGACTCTGCACTATTGCGAGCTGTAAATGCCACTTCCAGCAGAGTTGTGCAGAAGAAGAACAACAAGAAGAAGAAATATCTCGAAATATGTCCGTCAGGCCCCTTCCCTTGAGATAAATCTGCAAATATCTCGGAAACGAAGCGAGCTATGGCAAAATCTTAAGAGAGCTTTTTTGTAGAGAATTATGTTTCCTACAATTTATGTTCTACGATATTTTTTGATCAGAAGCGTAGTTTTCGAGATATATCGAGATATTTAAAAGTTCCGATGCCGCACCAACATAATAGAGATACAGAAACACCGTGGCCCCTTTCTTTGGGATAACTCTACACTATTGCGAGCTGGAAATGCCACTTCCAGTTTAGCTGTGCAGAAGAAGAACAACAAGAAGAAGAAATATCTGGAAATATGTCCGTCAGGACCCTTCCCTTGAGATAAATCTGCAAATATCTCGGAAACGAAGCGAGCAATGGCAAAATGTTAAGAGACCTTTTTTGTAGAGAATTAAGTTTCCTACTTTTCATGTTCTATGATATTTTTTGATCAGATGCGTAGTTCTCGAGATATATCAAGATATTTAAAAGTTCCGAAGCTGCACCAACATAATAGAGGTACAGAAACACCGTGGCCTCTTTCTTTGAGATAACTCTGCACTATTGCGAGCTGCAAATGCCACTTCGAGCTTAGCTGTGCAGAAGAAGAACAACAAGAAGAAGAAATATCTCGAAATATGTCCGTGAGACCCCTTCCCTTGAGATAAATCTGCAAATATCTCGGAAACGAAGCGAGCTATGGCAAAATGTTAAGAGACCTTTTTTGTAGAGAATTAAGTTTCCTACTTTTTATGTTCTATGATATTTTTTGATCAGAAGCGTAGTTTTCGAGATATATCGAGATATTTAAAAGTTCCGAAGCCGCACCAACATAATAGAGATACAGAAACACCGTGGCCCCTTTCTTTGGGATAACTCTGCACTATTGCGAGCTGGAAATGCCACTTCCAGTTTAGCTGTGCAGAAGAAGAACAACAAGAAGAAGAAATACCTCGAAATATGTCCGTCAAGACCCTGCCCTTGAGATAAATCTGCAAATATCTCGGAAACAATGCGAGCTATGGCAAAACGTTGAGAGAACTTTTTTGTAGGAAATTAAGTTTCCTACTATTTATGTTCTATGATATTTTTTGATTAGATGCGTAGTTTTCGAGATATATCGAGATATTTAAAGGTTCCGAATCCGCAACATCATAATAAAGATACATAAACACCGTGGCCTCTTTCTTTGAGATAACTCTGCACTATTCCGAGCTGCAAATGCCACTTCCAGCTTAGCTGTGCAGAAGAAGAACAACAAGAAGAAGAAATATCTCGAAATATGTCCGTCAGGCCCCTTCTTTTGAGCTATATCCGCAAATATCTCGGAAACGATGCGAGCTATGGCAAAATGGTGAGAGACCTTTTTTGTAGGAAATTAAGTTTCCTACCATATATGTTCTATGATATTTTTTGATCAGATGCGTAGTTTTCGAGATATATCGAGACATTTAAAAATTCCGCAGCCGCACCAACATAATAGAGGTACAGAAACACCGTGGCCCCTTTCTTTGAGATGACTCTGCACTATTGCGAGCTGTAAATACCACTTCCAGCAGAGCTGTGCAGAAGAAGAACAACAAGAAGAAGAAATATCTCGAAATATGTCCGTCAGGCCCCTTCCCTTGAGATAAATCTGCAAATATCTCGGAAACGAAGCGAGCTATGGCAAAATGTTAAGAGACCTTTTTTGTAGAGAATTAAGTTTCCTACTTTTTATGTTCTATGATATTTTTCGATCAGAGGCGTAGTTCTCGAGATATATCAAGATATTTAAAAGTTCCGAAGCCGCACCAACATAATAGAGATACAGAAACACCGTGGCCCCTTTCTTTGAGATAACTCTGCACTATTGCGAGCTGGAAATGCCACTTCCAGTTTAGCTGTGCAGAAGAAGAACAACAAGAAGAAGAAATATCTCGAAATATGTCCGTCAGGACCCTTCCCTTGAGATAAATCTGCAAATATCTCGGAAACGAAGCGAGCTATGGCAAAATGTTAAGAGACCTTTTTTGTAGAGAATTGAGTTTCCTACTTTTTATCTTCTATGATATTTTTTGATCAGATGCGTAGTTTTCGAGATATATCAAGATATTTAAAAGTTCCGAAGCTGCACCAACATAATAGAGGTACAGAAACACCGTGGCCTCTTTCTTTGAGATAACTCTGCACTATTGCGAGCTGCAAATGCCACTTCGAGCTTAGCTGTGCAGAAGAAGAACAACAAGAAGAAGAAATATCTCGAAATATGTCCGTGAGACCCCTTCCCTTGAGATAAATCTGCAAATATCTCGGAAAGGAAGCGAGCTATGGCAAAATGTTAAGAGACCTTTTTTGTAGAGAATTATGTTTCCTACAATTTATGTTGTATGATATTTTTTGATCAGATGCGTAGTTTTCGAGATATATCAAGATATTTAAAAGTTCCGAAGCTGCACCAACATAATAGAGGTACAGAAACACCGTGGCCTCTTTCTTTGAGATAGCTCTGCACTATTGCGAGCTGCAAATGCCACTTCCAGCTTAGCTGTGCAGAAGAAGAACAACAAGAAGAAGAAATATCTCGAAATATGTCCGTCAGGCCACTTCCCTTGAGATAAATCTGCAAATATCTCGGAAACGAAGCGAGCTATGGCAAAATGTTAAGAGACGTTTTTTGTAGAGAATTATGTTTCCTACAATTTATGTTCTATGATATTTTTTGATCAGATGCGTAGTTTTCGAGATATATCAAGATATTTAAAAGTTCCGAAGCTGCACCAACATAATAGAGGTACAGAAACACCGTGGCCTCTTTCTTTGAGATAGCTCTGCACTATTGCGAGCTGCAAATGCCACTTCCAGCTTAGCTGTGCAGAAGAAGAACAACAAGAAGAAGAAATATCTCGAAATATGTCCGTCAGGCCACTTCCCTTGAGATAAATCTGCAAATATCTCGGAAACGAAGCGAGCTATGGCAAAATGTTAAGAGACCTTTTTTGTAGAGAATTAAGTTTCCTACTTTTTATGTTCTATGATATTTTTTGATCAGATGCGTAGTTCTCGAAATATATCAAGATATTTAAAAGTTCCGAAGCTGCACCAACATAACAGAGGTACAGAAACACCGTGGCCTCTCTCTTTGAGATAGCTCTGCACTATTGCGAGCTGCAAATGCCACTTCCAGCTTAGCTGTGCAGAAGAAGAACAACAAGAAGAAGAAATATCTCGAAATATGTCCGTCAGGCCACTTCCCTTGAGATAAATCTGCAAATATCTCGGAAACGAAGCGAGCTATGGCAAAATGTTAAGAGACCTTTTTTGTAGAGAATTATGTTTCCTACAATTTATGTTCTATGATATTTTTTGAACAGATGCGTAGTTTTCGAGATATATCAAGATATTTAAAAGTTCCGAAGCTGCACCAACATAATAGAGGTACAGAAACACCGTGGCCTCTTTCTTTGAGATAGCTCTGCACTATTGCGAGCTGAAAATGCCACTTCCAGCTTAGCTGTGCAGAAGAAGAACAACAGGAAGAAGAAATATCTCGAAATATGTCCGTCAGACCCCTTCCCTTGAGATAAATCTGCAAATATCTCGGAAACGAAGCGAGCTATGGCAAAATGTTAAGAGACCTTTTTTGTAGAGAATTAAGTTTCCTACCTTTTATCTTCTATAATATTTTTCGATCAGAGGCGTAGTTCTCGAGATATATCAAGATATTTAAAAGTTCCGAAGCCGCACCAACATAATAGAGATACAGAAACACCGTGGCCCCTTTCTTTGAGATAACTCTGCACTATTGCGAGCTGGAAATGCCACTTCCAGTTTAGCTGTGCAGAAGAAGAACAACAAGAAGAAGAAATATCTCGAAATATGTCCGTCAGGACCCTTCCCTTGAGATAAATCTGCAAATATCTCGGAAACGAAGCGAGCTATGGCAAAATGTTAAGAGACCTTTTTTGTAGAGAATTAAGTTTCCTACTTTTTATCTTCTATGATATTTTTTGATCAGATGCGTAGTTTTCGAGATATATCAAGATATTTAAAAGTTCCGAAGCTGCACCAACATAATAGAGGTACAGAAACACCGTGGCCTCTTTCTCTGAGATAACTCTGCACTATTGCGAGCTGCAAATGCCACTTCGAGCTTAGCTGTGCAGAAGAAGAACAACAAGAAGAAGAAATATCTCGAAATATGTCCGTGAGACCCCTTCCCTTGAGATAAATCTGCAAATATCTCGGAAACGAAGCGAGCTATGGCAAAATGTTAAGAGACCTTTTTTGTAGAGAATTAAGTTTCCTACTTTTCATGTTCTATGATATTTTTTGATCAGATGCGTAGTTCTCGAGATATATCAAGATATTTAAAAGTTCCGAAGCTGCACCAACATAATAGAGGTACAGAAACACCGTGGCCTCTTTCTTTGAGATAACTCTGCACTATTGCGAGCTGCAAATGCCACTTCCAGCTTAGCTGTGCAGAAGAAGAACAACAAGAAGAAGAAATATCTCGAAATATGTCCGTCAGGCCACTTCCCTTGAGATATATCTGCAAATATCTCGGAAAGGAAGCAAGCTATGGCAAAATGTTAAGAGACCTTTTTTGTAGAGAATTAAGTTTCGTACTTTTTATCTTCTATGATATTTTTTGATCAGATGCGTAGTTTTCGAGATATATCAAGATATTTAAAAGTTCCGAAGCTGCACCAACATAATAGAGGTACAGAAACACCGTGCCCTCTTTCTTTGAGATAACTCTGCACTATTGCGAGCTGCAAATGCCACTTCGAGCTTAGCTGTGCAGAAGAAGAACAACAAGAAGAAGAAATATCTCGAAATATGTCCGTGAGACCCCTTCCCTTGAGATAAATCTGCAAATATCTCGGAAACGAAGCGAGCTATGGCAAAATGTTAAGAGACCTTTTTTGTAGAGAATTAAGTTTCCTACTTTTTATGTTCTATGATATTTTTTGATCAGAAGCGTAGTTTTCGAGATATATCGAGATATTTAAAAGTTCCGAAGCCGCACCAACATCATAGAGATACAGAAACACCGTGGCCCCTTTCTTTGGGATAACTCTGCACTATTGCGAGCGGGAAATGCCACTTCCAGTTTAGCTGTGCAGAAGAAGAACAACAAGAAGAAGAAACACCTCGAAATATGTCCGTCAAGACCCTTCCCTTGAGATAAATCTGCAAATATCTCGGAAAGGAAGCGAGCTATGGCAAAATGTTAAGAGACCTTTTTTGTAGAGAATTATGTTTCCTACAATTTATGTTGTATGATATTTTTTGATCAGATGCGTAGTTTTCGAGATATATCAAGATATTTAAAAGTTCCGAAGCTGCACCAACATAATAGAGGTACAGAAACACCGTGGCCTCTTTCTTTGAGATAGCTCTGCACTATTGCGAGCTGCAAATGCCACTTCCAGCTTAGCTGTGCAGAAGAAGAACAACAAGAAGAAGAAATATCTCGAAATATGTCCGTCAGGCCACTTCCCTTGAGATAAATCTGCAAATATCTCGGAAACGAAGCGAGCTATGGCAAAATGTTAAGAGACCTTTTTTGTAGAGAATTAAGTTTCCTACTTTTTATGTTCTATGATATTTTTTGATCAGATGCGTAGTTCTCGAGATATATCAAGATATTTAAAAGTTCCGAAGCTGCACCAACATAACAGAGGTACAGAAACACCGTGGCCTCTTTCTTTGAGATAACCCTGCACTATTGCGAGCTGCAAATGCCACTTCCAGCTTAGCTGTGCAGAAGAAGAGCAACAAGAAGAAGAAATATCTCGAAATATGTCCGTCAGGCCACTTCCCTGGAGATAAATCTGCAAATATCTCGGAAAGGAAGCGAGCTATGGCAAAATGTTAAGAGACCTTTTTTGTAGAGAATTAAGTTTCCTACTTTTTATGTTCTATGATATTTTTTGGTCAGATGCGTAGTTCTCGAGATATATCAAGATATTTAAAAGTTCCGAAGCTGCACCAACATAATAGAGGTACAGAAACACCGTGGCCTCTTTCTTTGAGATAACTCTGCACTATTGCGAGCTGCAAATGCCACTTCGAGCTTAGCTGTGCAGAAGAAGAACAACAGGAAGAAGAAATATCTCGAAATATGTCCGTCAGACCCCTTCCCTTGAGATAAATCTGCAAATATCTCGGAAACGAAGCGACCTATGGCAAAATGTTCAGAGACCTTTTTTGTAGAGAATTATGTTTTCTACAATTTACCTTCTATGATATTTTTTGATCAGATGCGTAATTCTCGAGATATATCAAGATATTTAAAAGTTCCGAAGCTGCACCAACATAATAGAGGTACAGAAACACCGTGGCCTCTTTCTTTGAGATAACTCTGCACTATTGCGAGCTGGAAATGCCACTTCCAGTTTAGCTGTGCACAAGAAGAACAACAAGAAGAAGAAATACCTCGAAATATGTCCGTCAGGACCCTTCCCTTGAGATAAATCTGCAAATATCTCGGAAACGAAGCGAGCTATGGCAAAACGTTAAGAGACCTTTTTTGTAGAGAATTATGTTTCCTACAATTTATGTTCTATGATATTTTTTGATCAGATGCGTAGTTCTCGAGATATATCAAGATATTTAAAAGTTCCGAAGCTGCACCAACATAATAGAGATACAGAAACACCGTGGCCTCTTTCTTTGAGATAACTCTGCACTATTGCGAGCTGCAAATGCCACTTCGAGCTTAGCTGTGCAGAAGAAGAACAACAGGAAGAAGAAATATCTCGAAATATGTCCGTCAGACCCCTTCCCTTGAGATAAATCTGCAAATATCTTGGAAACGAAGCGACCTATGGCAAAATGTTAAGAGACCTTTTTTGTAGAGAATTATGTTTTCTACAATTTACCTTCTATGATCTTTTTTGATCAGAAGCGTAGTTTTCGAGATATATCGAGATATTTAAAAGTTCCGAAGCCGCACCAACATAATAGAGATACAGAAACACCGTGGCCCCTTTCTTTGGGATAACTCTGCACTATTGCGAGCTGGAAATGTCACTTCCAGTTTAGCTGTGCAGAAGAAGAACACCAAGAAGAAGAAATATCTCGAAATATGTCCGTCAGGACCCTTCCCTTGAGATAAATCTGCAAATATCTCGGAAACGAAGCGAGCTATCGCAAAACGTTAAGAGACCTTTTTTGTAGAGAATTAAGTTTCCTACTTTTTATGTTCTATGATATTTTTTGATCAGAAGCGTAGTTTTCGAGATATATCGAGATATTTAAAAGTTCCGAAGCCGCACCAACATAATAGAGATACAGAAACACCGTGGCCCCTTTCTTTGGGATAACTCTGCACTATTGCGAGCTGGAAATGCCACTTCCAGTTTAGCTGTGCAGAAGAAGAACAACAAGAAGAAGAAATACCTCGAAATATGTCCGTCAAGACCCTTCCCTTGAGATAAATCTGCAAATATCTCGGAAACAATGCGAGCTTTGGCAAAACGTTGAGAGAACTTTTTTGTAGGAAATTAAGTTTCCTACTATTTATGTTCTATGATATTTTTTGATTAGATGCGTAGTTTTCGAGATATATCGAGATATTTAAAGGTTCCGAATCCGCAACATCATAATAAAGATACATAAACACCGTGGCCTCTTTCTTTGAGATAACTCTGCACTATTGCGAGCTGCAAATGCCACTTCCAGCTTAGCTGTGCAGAAGAAGAACAACAAGAAGAAGAAATATCTCGAAATATGTCCGTCAGGCCACTTCCCTTGAGATAAATCTGCAAATATCTCGGAAACGAAGCGAGCTATGGCAAAATGTTAAGAGACCTTTTTTGTAGAGAATTATGTTTCCTACAATTTATGTTCTATGATATTTTTTGATCAGATGCGTAGTTTTCGAGATATATCAAGATATTTAAAAGTTCCGAAGC
Source organism: Osmia lignaria lignaria (assembly GCF_051020975.1). Classification (NCBI taxonomy): domain Eukaryota; kingdom Metazoa; phylum Arthropoda; class Insecta; order Hymenoptera; family Megachilidae; genus Osmia; species Osmia lignaria. The sequence goes on along the minus strand of NW_027478158.1, from coordinate 30,239,053 downwards.
TGCACCAACATAATAGAGGTACAGAAACACCGTGGCCTCTTTCTTTGAGATAGCTCTGCACTATTGCGAGCTGCAAATGCCACTTCCAGCTTAGCAGTGCAGAAGAAGAACAACAAGAAGAAGAAATATCTCGAAATATGTCCGTCAGGCCACTTCCCTTGAGATAAATCTGCAAATATCTCGGAAACGAAGCGAGCTATGGCAAAATGTTAAGAGACCTTTTTTGTAGAGAATTAAGTTTCCTACTTTTTATGTTCTATGATATTTTTTGATCAGATGCGTAGTTCTCGAGATATATCAAGATATTTAAAAGTTCCGAAGCTGCACCAACATAACAGAGGTACAGAAACACCGTGGCCTCTTTCTTTGAGATAACCCTGCACTATTGCGAGCTGCAAATGCCACTTCCAGCTTAGCTGTGCAGACGAAGAGCAACAAGAAGAAGAAATATCTCGAAATATGTCCGTCAGGCCACTTCCCTGGAGATAAATCTGCAAATATCTCGGAAAGGAAGCGAGCTATGGCAAAATGTTAAGAGACCTTTTTTGTAGAGAATTAAGTTTCCTACTTTTTATGTTCTATGATATTTTTTGGTCAGATGCGTAGTTCTCGAGATATATCAAGATATTTAAAAGTTCCGAAGCTGCACCAACATAATAGAGGTACAGAAACACCGTGGCCTCTTTCTTTGAGATAACTCTGCACTATTGCGAGCTGCAAATGCTACTTCGAGCTTAGCTGTGCAGAAGAAGAACAACAGGAAGAAGAAATATCTCGAAATATGTCCGTCAGACCCCTTCCCTTGAGATAAATCTGCAAATATCTCGGAAACGAAGCGACCTATGGCAAAATGTTCAGAGACCTTTTTTGTAGAGAATTATGTTTTCTACAATTTACCTTCTATGATATTTTTTGATCAGATGCGTAGTTCTCGAGATATATCAAGATATTTAAAAGTTCCGAAGCTGCACCAACATAATAGAGGTACAGAAACACCGTGGCCTCTTTCTTTGAGATAACTCTGCACTATTGCGAGCTGGAAATGCCACTTCCAGTTTAGCTGTGCACAAGAAGAACAACAAGAAGAAGAAATACCTCGAAATATGTCCGTCAGGACCCTTCCCTTGAGATAAATCTGCAAATATCTCGGAAACGAAGCGAGCTATGGCAAAACGTTAAGAGACCTTTTTTGTAGAGAATTATGTTTCCTACAATTTATGTTCTATGATATTTTTTGATCAGATGCGTAGTTTTCGAGATATATCAATATATTTAAAAGTTCCGAAGCTGCACCAACATAATAGAGATACAGAAACACCGTGGCCCCTTTCTTTGAGATAACTCTGCACTATTGCGACCTGCAAATGCCACTTCCAGCTTAGCTGTGCAGAAGAAGAACAACAAGAAGAAGAAATATCTCGAAATATGTCCGTCAGGCCCCTTCCCTTGAGATAAATCTGCAAATATCTCGGAAACGAAGCGGAGTATGGCAAAATGTTAAGATACCTTTTTTGTAGAGAATTAAGTTTCCTACTTTTTATGTTCTATGATATTTTTTGATCAGAAGCGTAGTTTTCGAGATATATCGAGATATTTAAAAGTTCCGAAGCCGCACCAACATAATAGAGATACAGAAACACCGTGGCCCCTTTCTTTGAGATAACTCTGCACTATTGCGAGCTGCAAATGCCACTTCCAGCTTAGCTGTGAAGAAGAAGAACAACAAGAAGAAGAAATATCTCGAAATATGTCCGTCAGGCCACTTCCCTTGAGATAAATCTGCAAATATCTCGGAAAGGAAGCGAGCTATGGCAAAATGTTAAGAGACCTTTTTTGTAGAGAATTAAGTTTCCTACTTTTTATGTTCTATGATATTTTTTGGTCAGATGCGTAGTTCTCGAGATATATCAAGATATTTAAAAGTTCCGAAGCTGCACCAACATAATAGAGATACAGAAACACCGTGGCCTCTTTCTTTGAGATAACTCTGCACTATTGCGAGCTGCAAATGCCACTTCGAGCTTAGCTGTGCAGAAGAAGAACAACAGGAAGAAGAAATATCTCGAAATATGTCCGTCAGACCCCTTCCCTTGAGATAAATCTGCAAATATCTTGGAAACGAAGCGACCTATGGCAAAATGTTAAGAGACCTTTTTTGTAGAGAATTATGTTTTCTACAATTTACCTTCTATGATCTTTTTTGATCAGAAGCGTAGTTTTCGAGATATATCGAGATATTTAAAAGTTCCGAAGCCGCACCAACATAATAGAGATACAGAAACACCGTGGCCCCTTTCTTTGGGATAACTCTGCACTATTGCGAGCTGGAAATGTCACTTCCAGTTTAGCTGTGCAGAAGAAGAACACCAAGAAGAAGAAATATCTCGAAATATGTCCGTCAGGACCCTTCCCTTGAGATAAATCTGCAAATATCTCGGAAACGAAGCGAGCTATCGCAAAACGTTAAGAGACCTTTTTTGTAGAGAATTAAGTTTCCTACTTTTTATGTTCTATGATATTTTTTGATCAGAAGCGTAGTTTTCGAGATATATCGAGATATTTAAAAGTTCCGAAGCCGCACCAACATAATAGAGATACAGAAACACCGTGGCCCCTTTCTTTGGGATAACTCTGCACTATTGCGAGCTGGAAATGCCACTTCCAGTTTAGCTGTGCAGAAGAAGAACAACAAGAAGAAGAAATACCTCGAAATATGTCCGTCAAGACCCTTCCCTTGAGATAAATCTGCAAATATCTCGGAAACAATGCGAGCTTTGGCAAAACGTTGAGGGAACTTTTTTGTAGGAAATTAAGTTTCCTACTATTTATGTTCTATGATATTTTTTGATTAGATGCGTAGTTTTCGAGATATATCGAGATATTTAAAGGTTCCGAATCCGCAACATCATAATAAAGATACATAAACACCGTGGCCTCTTTCTTTGAGATAACTCTGCACTATTGCGAGCTGCAAATGCCACTTCCAGCTTAGCTGTGCAGAAGAAGAACAACAAGAAGAAGAAATATCTCGAAATATGTCCGTCAGGCCACTTCCCTTGAGATAAATCTGCAAATATCTCGGAAACGAAGCGAGCTATGGCAAAATGTTAAGAGACCTTTTTTGTAGAGAATTATGTTTCCTACAATTTATGTTCTATGATATTTTTTGATCAGATGCGTAGTTTTCGAGATATATCAAGATATTTAAAAGTTCCGAAGCTGCACCAACATAATAGAGGTACAGAAACACCGTGGCCTCTTTCTTTGAGATAGCTCTGCACTATTGCGAGCTGCAAATGCCACTTCCAGCTTAGCAGTACAGAAGAAGAACAACAAGACGAAGAAATATCTCGAAATATGTCCGTCAGGCCACTTCCCTTGAGATAAATCTGCAAATATCTCGGAAACGAAGCGAGCTATGGCAAAATGTTAAGAGACCTTTTTTGTAGAGAATTAAGTTTCCTACTTTTTATGTTCTATGATATTTTTTGATCAGATGCGTAGTTCTCGAGATATATCAAGATATTTAAAAGTTCCGAAGCTGCACCAACATAACAGAGGTACAGAAACACCGTGGCCTCTTTCTTTGAGATAACCCTGCACTATTGCAAGCTGCAAATGCCACTTCCAGCTTAGCTGTGCAGAAGAAGAACAACAAGAAGAAGAAATATCTCGAAATATGTCCGTCAGGCCACTTCCCTGGAGATAAATCTGCAAATATCTCGGAAAGGAAGCGAGCTATGGCAAAATGTTAAGAGACCTTTTTTGTAGAGAATTAAGTTTCCTACTTTTTATGTTCTATGATATTTTTTGGTCAGATGCGTAGTTCTCGAGATATATCAAGATATTTAAAAGTTCCGAAGCTGCACCAACATAATAGAGGTACAGAAACACCGTGGCCTCTTTCTTTGAGATAACTCTGCACTATTGCGAGCTGCAAATGCCACTTCGAGCTTAGCTGTGCAGAAGAAGAACAACAGGAAGAAGAAATATCTCGAAATATGTCCGTCAGACCCCTTCCCTTGAGATAAATCTGCAAATATCTCGGAAACGAAGCGACCTATGGCAAAATGTTCAGAGACCTTTTTTGTAGAGAATTATGTTTTCTACAATTTACCTTCTATGATATTTTTTGATCAGATGCGTAGTTCTCGAGATATATCAAGATATTTAAAAGTTCCGAAGCTGCACCAACATAATAGAGGTACAGAAACACCGTGGCCTCTTTCTTTGAGATAACTCTGCACTATTGCGAGCTGGAAATGCCACTTCCAGTTTAGCTGTGCACAAGAAGAACAACAAGAAGAAGAAATACCTCGAAATATGTCCGTCAGGACCCTTCCCTTGAGATAAATCTGCAAATATCTCGGAAACGAAGCGAGCTATGGCAAAACGTTAAGAGACCTTTTTTGTAGAGAATTATGTTTCCTACAATTTATGTTCTATGATATTTTTTGATCAGATGCGTAGTTCTCGAGATATATCAATATATTTAAAAGTTCCGAAGCTGCACCAACATAATAGAGATACAGAAACACCGTGGCCCCTTTCTTTGAGATAACTCTGCACTATTGCGACCTGCAAATGCCACTTCCAGCTTAGCTGTGCAGAAGAAGAACAACAAGAAGAAGAAATATCTCGAAATATGTCCGTCAGGCCCCTTCCCTTGAGATAAATCTGCAAATATCTCGGAAACGAAGCGGAGTATGGCAAAATGTTAAGATACCTTTTTTGTAGAGAATTAAGTTTCCTACTTTTTATGTTCTATGATATTTTTTGATCAGAAGCGTAGTTTTCGAGATATATCGAGATATTTAAAAGTTCCGAAGCCGCACCAACATAATAGAGATACAGAAACACCGTGGCCCCTCTCTTTGAGATAACTCTGCACTATTGCGAGCTGCAAATGCCACTTCCAGCTTAGCTGTGAAGAAGAAGAACAACAAGAAGAAGAAATATCTCGAAATATGTCCGTCAGGCCACTTCCCTTGAGATAAATCTGCAAATATCTCGGAAAGGAAGCGAGCTATGGCAAAATGTTAAGAGACCTTTTTTGTAGAGAATTAAGTTTCCTACTTTTTATGTTCTATGATATTTTTTGGTCAGATGCGTAGTTCTCGAGATATATCAAGATATTTAAAAGTTCCGAAGCTGCACCAACATAATAGAGATACAGAAACACCGTGGCCTCTTTCTTTGAGATAACTCTGCACTATTGCGAGCTGCAAATGCCACTTCGAGCTTAGCTGTGCAGAAGAAGAACAACAGGAAGAAGAAATATCTCGAAATATGTCCGTCAGACCCCTTCCCTTGAGATAAATCTGCAAATATCTTGGAAACGAAGCGACCTATGGCAAAATGTTAAGAGACCTTTTTTGTAGAGAATTATGTTTTCTACAATTTACCTTCTATGATCTTTTTTGATCAGAAGCGTAGTTTTCGAGATATATCGAGATATTTAAAAGTTCCGAAGCCGCACCAACATAATAGAGATACAGAAACACCGTGGCCCCCTTCTTTGGGATAACTCGGCACTATTGCGAGCTGGAAATGTCACTTCCAGTTTAGCTGTGCAGAAGAAGAACAACAAGAAGAAGAAATATCTCGAAATATGTCCGTCAGGACCCTTCCCTTGAGATAAATCTGCAAATATCTCGGAAACGAAGCGAGCTATCGCAAAACGTTAGGAGATCTTTTTTGTGGAGAATTATGTTTCCTACAATTTATGTTCTATGATATTTTTTGATCAGAAGCGTAGTTTTCGAGATATATCGAGATATTTAAAAGTTCCGAAGCCGCACCAACATAATAGAGATACAGAAACACCGAGGCCCCTTTCTTTGAGATAACTCTGCACTATTGGGAGCTGCAAATGCCACTTCCAGCTTAGCTGTGCAGAAGAAGAACAACAAGAAGAAGAAATATCTCGAAATTTGTCCGTCAGGCCCCTTCCCTTGAGATAAATCTGCAAATATCTCGGAAACGAAGCGAGCTATGGCAAAATGTTAAGATACCTTTTTTGTAGAGAATTAAGTTTCCTACTTTTTATGTTCTATGATATTTTTTGATCAGAAGCGTAGTTTTCGAGATATATCGAGATATTTAAAAGTTCCGAAGCCGCACCAACATAATAGAGATACAGAAACACCGTGGCCTCTTTCTTTGAGATAACTCTGCACTATTGCGAGCTGCAAATGCCACTTCGAGCTTAGCTGTGCAGAAGAAGAACAACAGGAAGAGGAAATATCTCGAAATATGTCCGTCAGACCCCTTCCCTTGAGATAAATCTGCAAATATCTTGGAAACGAAGCGACCTATGGCAAAATGTTAAGAGACCTTTTTTGTAGAGAATTATGTTTTCTACAATTTACCTTCTATGATCTTTTTTGATCAGAAGCGTAGTTTTCGAGATATATCGAGATATTTAAAAGTTCCGAAGCCGCACCAACATAATAGAGATACAGAAACACCGTGGCCCCTTTCTTTGGGATAACTCTGCACTATTGCGAGCTGGAAATGTCACTTCCAGTTTAGCTGTGCAGAAGAAGAACACCAAGAAGAAGAAATATCTCGAAATATGTCCGTCAGGACCCTTCCCTTGAGATAAATCTGCAAATATCTCGGAAACGAAGCGAGCTATCGCAAAACGTTAAGAGACCTTTTTTGTAGAGAATTAAGTTTCCTACTTTTTATGTTCTATGATATTTTTTGATCAGAAGCGTAGTTTTCGAGATATATCGAGATATTTAAAAGTTCCGAAGCCGCACCAACATAATAGAGATACAGAAACACCGTGGCCCCTTTCTTTGGGATAACTCTGCACTATTGCGAGCTGGAAATGCCACTTCCAGTTTAGCTGTGCAGAAGAAGAACAACAAGAAGAAGAAATACCTCGAAATATGTCCGTCAAGACCCTTCCCTTGAGATAAATCTGCAAATATCTCGGAAACAATGCGAGCTTTGGCAAAACGTTGAGAGAACTTTTTTGTAGGAAATTAAGTTTCCTACTATTTATGTTCTATGATATTTTTTGATTAGATGCGTAGTTTTCGAGATATATCGAGATATTTAAAGGTTCCGAATCCGCAACATCATAATAAAGATACATAAACACCGTGGCCTCTTTCTTTGAGATAACTCTGCACTATTGCGAGCTGCAAATGCCACTTCCAGCTTAGCTGTGCAGAAGAAGAACAACAAGAAGAAGAAATATCTCGAAATATGTCCGTCAGGCCACTTCCCTTGAGATAAATCTGCAAATATCTCGGAAACGAAGCGAGCTATGGCAAAATGTTAAGAGACCTTTTTTGTAGAGAATTATGTTTCCTACAATTTCTGTTCTATGATATTTTTTGATCAGATGCGTAGTTTTCGAGATATATCAAGATATTTAAAAGTTCCGAAGCTGCACCAACATAATAGAGGTACAGAAACACCGTGGCCTCTTTCTTTGAGATAGCTCTGCACTATTGCGAGCTGCAAATGCCACTTCCAGCTTAGCAGTGCAGAAGAAGAACAACAAGAAGAAGAAATATCTCGAAATATGTCCGTCAGGCCACTTCCCTTGAGATAAATCTGCAAATATCTCGGAAACGAAGCGAGCTATGGCAAAATGTTAAGAGACCTTTTTTGTAGAGAATTAAGTTTCCTACTTTTTATGTTCTATGATATTTTTTGATCAGATGCGTAGTTCTCGAGATATATCAAGATATTTAAAAGTTCCGAAGCTGCACCAACATAACAGAGGTACAGAAACACCGTGGCCTCTTTCTTTGAGATAACCCTGCACTATTGCAAGCTGCAAATGCCACTTCCAGCTTAGCTGTGCAGAAGAAGAACAACAAGAAGAAGAAATATCTCGAAATATGTCCGTCAGGCCACTTCCCTGGAGATAAATCTGCAAATATCTCGGAAAGGAAGCGAGCTATGGCAAAATGTTAAGAGACCTTTTTTGTAGAGAATTAAGTTTCCTACTTTTTATGTTCTATGATATTTTTTGGTCAGATGCGTAGTTCTCGAGATATATCAAGATATTTAAAAGTTCCGAAGCTGCACCAACATAATAGAGGTACAGAAACACCGTGGCCTCTTTCTTTGAGATAACTCTGCACTATTGCGAGCTGCAAATGCCACTTCGAGCTTAGCTGTGCAGAAGAAGAACAACAGGAAGAAGAAATATCTCGAAATATGTCCGTCAGACCCCTTCCCTTGAGATAAATCTGCAAATATCTCGGAAACGAAGCGACCTATGGCAAAATGTTCAGAGACCTTTTTTGTAGAGAATTATGTTTTCTACAATTTACCTTCTATGATATTTTTTGATCAGATGCGTAGTTCTCGAGATATATCAAGATATTTAAAAGTTCCGAAGCTGCACCAACATAATAGAGGTACAGAAACACCGTGGCCTCTTTCTTTGAGATAACTCTGCACTATTGCGAGCTGGAAATGCCACTTCCAGTTTAGCTGTGCACAAGAAGAACAACAAGAAGAAGAAATACCTCGAAATATGTCCGTCAGGACCCTTCCCTTGAGATAAATCTGCAAATATCTCGGAAACGAAGCGAGCTATGGCAAAACGTTAAGAGACCTTTTTTGTAGAGAATTATGTTTCCTACAATTTATGTTCTATGATATTTTTTGATCAGATGCGTAGTTTTCGAGATATATCAATATATTTAAAAGTTCCGAAGCTGCACCAACATAATAGAGATACAGAAACACCGTGGCCCCTTTCTTTGAGATAACTCTGCACTATTGCGACCTGCAAATGCCACTTCCAGCTTAGCTGTGCAGAAGAAGAACAACAAGAAGAAGAAATATCTCGAAATATGTCCGTCAGGCCCCTTCCCTTGAGATAAATCTGCAAATATCTCGGAAACGAAGCGGAGTATGGCAAAATGTTAAGATACCTTTTTTGTAGAGAATTAAGTTTCCTACTTTTTATGTTCTATGATATTTTTTGATCAGAAGCGTAGTTTTCGAGATATATCGAGATATTTAAAAGTTCCGAAGCCGCACCAACATAATAGAGATACAGAAACACCGTGGCCCCTTTCTTTGAGATAACTCTGCACTATTGCGAGCTGCAAATGCCACTTCCAGCTTAGCTGTGAAGAAGAAGAACAACAAGAAGAAGAAATATCTCGAAATATGTCCGTCAGGCCACTTCCCTTGAGATAAATCTGCAAATATCTCGGAAAGGAAGCGAGCTATGGCAAAATGTTAAGAGACCTTTTTTGTAGAGAATTAAGTTTCCTACTTTTTATGTTCTATGATATTTTTTGGTCAGATGCGTAGTTCTCGAGATATATCAAGATATTTAAAAGTTCCGAAGCTGCACCAACATAATAGAGATACAGAAACACCGTGGCCTCTTTCTTTGAGATAACTCTGCACTATTGCGAGCTGCAAATGCCACTTCGAGCTTAGCTGTGCAGAAGAAGAACAACAGGAAGAAGAAATATCTCGAAATATGTCCGTCAGACCCCTTCCCTTGAGATAAATCTGCAAATATCTTGGAAACGAAGCGACCTATGGCAAAATGTTAAGAGACCTTTTTTGTAGAGAATTATGTTTTCTACAATTTACCTTCTATGATCTTTTTTGATCAGAAGCGTAGTTTTCGAGATATATCGAGATATTTAAAAGTTCCGAAGCCGCACCAACATAATAGAGATACAGAAACACCGTGGCCCCCTTCTTTGGGATAACTCGGCACTATTGCGAGCTGGAAATGTCACTTCCAGTTTAGCTGTGCAGAAGAAGAACAACAAGAAGAAGAAATATCTCGAAATATGTCCGTCAGGACCCTTCCCTTGAGATAAATCTGCAAATATCTCGGAAACGAAGCGAGCTATCGCAAAACGTTAGGAGATCTTTTTTGTGGAGAATTATGTTTCCTACAATTTATGTTCTATGATATTTTTTGATCAGAAGCGTAGTTTTCGAGATATATCGAGATATTTAAAAGTTCCGAAGCCGCACCAACATAATAGAGATACAGAAACACCGAGGCCCCTTTCTTTGAGATAACTCTGCACTATTGGGAGCTGCAAATGCCACTTCCAGCTTAGCTGTGCAGAAGAAGAACAACAAGAAGAAGAAATATCTCGAAATATGTCCGTTAGGCCCCTTCCCTTGAGATAAATCTGCAAATATCTCGGAAACGAAGCGAGCTATGGCAAAATGTTAAGAGACCTTTTTTGTAGAGAATTAAGTTTCCTACAATTTACGTTCTATGATATTTTTTGATCAGAAGCGTAGTTTTTGAGATATATCGAGATATTTAAAAGTTCCGAAGCCGCACCAACATAATAGAGATACAGAAACACCGTGGCCCCTTTCTTTGAGATAACTCTGCACTATTGCGACCTGCAAATGCCACTTCCAGCTTAGCTGTGCAGAAGAAGAACAACAAGAAGAAGAAATATCTCGAAATTTGTCCGTCAGGCCCCTTCCCTTGAGATAAATCTGCAAATATCTCGGAAACGAAGCGAGCTATGGCAAAATGTTAAGATACCTTTTTTGTAGAGAATTAAGTTTCCTACTTTTTATGTTCTATGATATTTTTTGATCAGAAGCGTAGTTTTCGAGATATATCGAGATATTTAAAAGTTCCGAAGCCGCACCAACATAATAGAGATACAGAAACACCGTGGCCTCTTTCTTTGAGATAACTCTGCACTATTGCGAGCTGCAAATGCCACTTCGAGCTTAGCTGTGCAGAAGAAGAACAACAGGAAGAGGAAATATCTCGAAATATGTCCGTCAGACCCCTTCCCTTGAGATAAATCTGCAAATATCTTGGAAACGAAGCGACCTATGGCAAAATGTTAAGAGACCTTTTTTGTAGAGAATTATGTTTTCTACAATTTACCTTCTATGATCTTTTTTGATCAGAAGCGTAGTTTTCGAGATATATCGAGATATTTAAAAGTTCCGAAGCCGCACCAACATAATAGAGATACAGAAACACCGTGGCCCCTTTCTTTGGGATAACTCTGCACTATTGCGAGCTGGAAATGTCACTTCCAGTTTAGCTGTGCAGAAGAAGAACACCAAGAAGAAGAAATATCTCGAAATATGTCCGTCAGGACCCTTCCCTTGAGATAAATCTGCAAATATCTCGGAAACGAAGCGAGCTATCGCAAAACGTTAAGAGACCTTTTTTGTAGAGAATTATGTTTCCTACAATTTATGTTCTATGATATTTTTTGATCAGAAGCGTAGTTTTCGAGATATATCGAGATATTTAAAAGTTCCGAAGCCGCACCAACATAATAGAGATACAGAAACACCGGGGCCCCTTTCTTTGAGATAACTCTGCACTATTGCGAGCTGCAAATGCCACTTCCAGCTTAGCTGTGCAGAAGAAGAACAACAAGAATAAGAAATATTTCGAAATATGTCCGTCAGGCCCCTTCCCTTGAGATAAATCTGCAAATATCTCGGAAACGAAGCGAGCCACGGCAAAATGTTAAGAGACCTTTTTTGTAGAAAATTAGGTTTCCTACTTTTTATGTTGTATGATATTTTTTGATCAGATGCGTAGTTCTCGAGATATATCGAGATATTTAAAAGTTCCGAAGCCGCACCAACATAATAGAGATACAGAAACACCGTGGCCCCTTTCTTTGAGATAACTCTGCACTATTGCGAGCTGCAAATGCCACTTCCAGCTTAGCTGTGCAGAAGAAGAACAACAAGAAGAAGAAATATCTCGAAATATGTCCGTTAGGCCCCTTCCCTTGAGATAAATCTGCAAATATCTCGGAAACGAAGCGAGCTATGGCAAAATGTTAAGAGACCTTTTTTGTAGAGAATTAAGTTTCCTACTTTTTAGCTTCTATGATATTTTTTGATCAGATGCGTAGTTCTCGAGATATATCAAGATATTTAAAAGTTCCGAAGCTGCACCAACATAATAGAGGTACAGAAACACCGTGGCCTCTTTCTTTGAGATAACTCTGCACTATTGCGAGCTGCAAATGCCACTTCGAGCTTAGCTGTGCAGAAGAAGAACAACAAGAAGAAGAAATATCTCGAAGTATGTACGTCAGACCCCTTCCCTTGAGATAAATCTGCAAATATCTCGGAAACGAAGCGAGCGATGGCAAAATCTTAAGAGACCTTTTTTGTAGAGAATTATGTTTCCTACAATTTACGTTCTATGATATTTTTTGATCAGAAGCGTAGTTTTCGAGATATATCGAGATATTTAAAAGTTCCGAAGCCGCACCAACATAATAGAGACACAGAAACACCGTGGCCCCTTTCTTTGAGATAACTCTGCACTATTGCGAGCTGCAAATGCCACTTCCAGCTTAGCTGTGCAGAAGAAGAACAACAAGAAGAAGAAATATCTCGAAATATGTCCGTTAGGCCCCTTCCCTTGAGATAAATCTGCAAATATCTCGGAAACGAAGCGAGCTATGGCAAAATGTTAAGAGACCTTTTTTGTAGAGAATTAAGTTTCCTACTTTTTATCTTCTATGATATTTTTTGATCAGATGCGTAGTTCTCGAGATATATCAAGATATTTAAAAGTTCCGAAGCTGCACCAACATAATAGAGGTACAGAAACACCATGGCCTCTTTCTTTGAGATAACTCTGCACTATTGCGAGCTGCAAATGCCACTTCGAGCTTAGCTGTGCAGAAGAAGAACAACAAGAAGAAGAAATATCTAGAAGTATGTCCGTCAGGCCCCTTCCCTTGAGATAAATCTGCAAATATCTCGGAAACGAAGCGGAGTATGGCAAAATGTTGAGATACCTTTTTCGTAGAGAATTAAGTTTCCTACTTTTTATTTTCTATGATATTTTTTGATCAGATGCGTAGTTCTCGAGATATATCAAGATATTTAAAAGTTCCGAAGCCGCACCAACATAATAGAGATACAGAAACACCGTGGCCCCTTTCTTTGCGATAACTCTGCACTATTGCGAGCTGCAAATGCCACTTCGAGCTCAGCTGTGCAGAAGAAGAACAACAAGAAGAAGAAATATCTCGAAATATGTCCGTCAGGCCCCTTCCCTTGAGATAAATCTGCAAATATCTCGGAAACGAAGCGGAGTATGGCAAAATGTTAAGATACCTTTTTTGTAGAGAATTAAGTTTCCTACTTTTTATGTTCTATGATATTTTTTGATCAGAAGCGTAGTTTTCGAGATATATCGAGATATTTAAAAGTTCCGAAGCCGCACCAACATAATAGAGATACAGAAACACCGTGGCCCCTTTCTTTGAGATAACTCTGCACTATTGCGACCTGCAAATGCCACTTCCAGCTTAGCTGTGCAGAAGAAGAACAACAGGAAGAAGAAATATCTCGAAATATGTCCGTCAGGCCCCTTCCCTTGAGATAAATCTGCAAATATCTCGGAAACGAAGCGAGCTATGGCAAAATGTTAAGAGACCTTTTTTGTAGAGAATTAAGTTTCCTACTTTTTATCTTCTATGATATTTTTTGATCAGATGCGTAGTTCTCGAGATATATCAAGATATTTAAAAGTTCCGAAGCCGCACCAACGTAATAGAGATTCAGAAACACCGTGGCCCCTCTCTTTCAGATAACTCTGCACAATTGCGAGCTGCAAATGCCACTTCCAGCTTAGCTGTGCAGAAGAAGAACAACAAGAAGAAGAAATATCTCGAAATATGTCCGTTAGGCCCCTTCCCTTGAGATAAATCTGCAAATATCTCGGAAACGAAGCGAGCTATGGCAAAATGTTCAGAGACCTTTCTTGTAGAGAATTAAGTTTCCTACTTTTTATGTAGTATGATATTTTTTGATCAGATGCGTAGTTCTCGAGATATATCAAGATATTTAAAAGTTTCGAAGCCGGACCAACATAATAGAGATACAGAAACACCGTGGCCCCTTTCTTTGAGATAACTCTGCACTATTGCGAGCTGCAAATGCCACTTCCAGCTTAGCTGTGCGGAAGAAGAACAACAAGAAGGAGAAATATCTCGAAATATGTCCGTCAGGCCCCTTCCCTTGAGATAAATCTGCAAATATCTAGGAAACGAAGCGAGCTATGGCAAAATGTTGAGAGACCTTTTTTGTAGAGAATTAAGTTTCCTACTTTTTATCTTCTATGATATTTTTTGATCAGATGCGTAGTTCTCGAGATATATCAAGATATTTAAAAGTTCCGAATCCGCACCAACGTAATAGAGATTCAGAAACACCGTGGCCCCTCTCTTTCAGATAACTCTGCACAATTGCGAGCTGCAAATGCCACTTCCAGCTTAGCTGTGCAGAAGAAGAACAACAAGAAGAAGAAATATCTCGAAATATGTCCGTTAGGCCCCTTCCCTTGAGATAAATCTGCAAATATCTCGGAAACGAAGCGAGCTATGGCAAAATGTTCAGAGACCTTTCTTGTAGAGAATTAAGTTTCCTACTTTTTATGTAGTATGATATTTTTTGATCAGATGCGTAGTTCTCGAGATATATCAAGATATTTAAAAGTTTCGAAGCCGGACCAACATAATAGAGATACAGAAACACCGTGGCCCCTTTCTTTGAGATAACTCTGCACTATTGCGAGCTGCAAATGCCACTTCCAGCTTAGCTGTGCAGAAGAAGAACAACAAGAAGAAGAAATATCTCGAAATATGTCCGTTAGGCCCCTTCCCTTGAGATAAATCTGCAAATAACTCGGAAAGGAAGCGAGCTATGGCAAAATGTTAAGAGACCTTTTTTGTAGAGAATTAAGTTTTCTACTTTTTATCTTCTATGATATTTTTTGATCAGATGCGTAGTTCTCGAGATATATCAAGATATTTAAAAGTCCCGAAGCTGCACCAACATAATAGAGGTACAGAAACACCGTGGCCTCTTTCTTTGAGATAACTCTGCACTATTGCGAGCTGTAAATGCCACTTCGAGCTTAGCTGTGCAGAAGAAGAACAACAGGAAGAAGAAATATCTCGAAATATGTCCGTCAGACCCCTTCCCTTGAGATAAATCTGCAAATATCTTGGAAACGAAGCGACCTATGGCAAAATGTTAAGAGACCTTTTTTGTAGAGAATTATGTTTTCTACAATTTACCTTCTATGATCTTTTTTGATCAGAAGCGTAGTTTTCGAGATATATCGAGATATTTAAAAGTTCCGAAGCCGCACCAACATAATAGAGATACAGAAACACCGTGGCCCCCTTCTTTGGGATAACTCGGCACTATTGCGAGCTGGAAATGTCACTTCCAGTTTAGCTGTGCAGAAGAAGAACAACAAGAAGAAGAAATATCTCGAAATATGTCCGTCAGGACCCTTCCCTTGAGATAAATCTGCAAATATCTCGGAAACGAAGCGAGCTATCGCAAAACGTTAGGAGATCTTTTTTGTGGAGAATTATGTTTCCTACAATTTATGTTCTATGATATTTTTTGATCAGAAGCGTAGTTTTCGAGATATATCGAGATATTTAAAAGTTCCGAAGCCGCACCAACATAATAGAGATACAGAAACACCGAGGCCCCTTTCTTTGAGATAACTCTGCACTATTGGGAGCTGCAAATGCCACTTCCAGCTTAGCTGTGCAGAAGAAGAACAACAAGAAGAAGAAATATCTCGAAATTTGTCCGTCAGGCCCCTTCCCTTGAGATAAATCTGCAAATATCTCGGAAACGAAGCGAGCTATGGCAAAATGATAAGATACCTTTTTTGTAGAGAATTAAGTTTCCTACTTTTTATGTTCTATGATATTTTTTGATCAGAAGCGTAGTTTTCGAGATATATCGAGATATTTAAAAGTTCCGAAGCCGCACCAACATAATAGAGATACAGAAACACCGTGGCCTCTTTCTTTGAGATAACTCTGCACTATTGCGAGCTGCAAATGCCACTTCGAGCTTAGCTGTGCAGAAGAAGAACAACAGGAAGAGGAAATATCTCGAAATATGTCCGTCAGACCCCTTCCCTTGAGATAAATCTGCAAATATCTTGGAAACGAAGCGACCTATGGCAAAATGTTAAGAGACCTTTTTTGTAGAGAATTATGTTTTCTACAATTTACCTTCTATGATCTTTTTTGATCAGAAGCGTAGTTTTCGAGATATATCGAGATATTTAAAAGTTCCGAAGCCGCACCAACATAATAGAGATACAGAAACACCGTGGCCCCTTTCTTTGGGATAACTCTGCACTATTGCGAGCTGGAAATGTCACTTCCAGTTTAGCTGTGCAGAAGAAGAACACCAAGAAGAAGAAATATCTCGAAATATGTCCGTCAGGACCCTTCCCTTGAGATAAATCTGCAAATATCTCGGAAACGAAGCGAGCTATCGCAAAACGTTAAGAGACCTTTTTTGTAGAGAATTAAGTTTCCTACTTTTTATGTTCTATGATATTTTTTGATCAGAAGCGTAGTTTTCGAGATATATCGAGATATTTAAAAGTTCCGAAGCCGCACCAACATAATAGAGATACAGAAACACCGTGGCCCCTTTCTTTGGGATAACTCTGCACTATTGCGAGCTGGAAATGCCACTTCCAGTTTAGCTGTGCAGAAGAAGAACAACAAGAAGAAGAAATACCTCGAAATATGTCCGTCAAGACCCTTCCCTTGAGATAAATCTGCAAATATCTCGGAAACAATGCGAGCTTTGGCAAAACGTTGAGAGAACTTTTTTGTAGGAAATTAAGTTTCCTACTATTTATGTTCTATGATATTTTTTGATTAGATGCGTAGTTTTCGAGATATATCGAGATATTTAAAGGTTCCGAATCCGCAACATCATAATAAAGATACATAAACACCGTGGCCTCTTTCTTTGAGATAACTCTGCACTATTGCGAGCTGCAAATGCCACTTCCAGCTTAGCTGTGCAGAAGAAGAACAACAAGAAGAAGAAATATCTCGAAATATGTCCGTCAGGCCACTTCCCTTGAGATAAATCTGCAAATATCTCGGAAACGAAGCGAGCTATGGCAAAATGTTAAGAGACCTTTTTTGTAGAGAATTATGTTTCCTACAATTTCTGTTCTATGATATTTTTTGATCAGATGCGTAGTTTTCGAGATATATCAAGATATTTAAAAGTTCCGAAGCTGCACCAACATAATAGAGGTACAGAAACACCGTGGCCTCTTTCTTTGAGATAGCTCTGCACTATTGCGAGCTGCAAATGCCACTTCCAGCTTAGCAGTGCAGAAGAAGAACAACAAGAAGAAGAAATATCTCGAAATATGTCCGTCAGGCCACTTCCCTTGAGATAAATCTGCAAATATCTCGGAAACGAAGCGAGCTATGGCAAAATGTTAAGAGACCTTTTTTGTAGAGAATTAAGTTTCCTACTTTTTATGTTCTATGATATTTTTTGATCAGATGCGTAGTTCTCGAGATATATCAAGATATTTAAAAGTTCCGAAGCTGCACCAACATAACAGAGGTACAGAAACACCGTGGCCTCTTTCTTTGAGATAACCCTGCACTATTGCAAGCTGCAAATGCCACTTCCAGCTTAGCTGTGCAGAAGAAGAACAACAAGAAGAAGAAATATCTCGAAATATGTCCGTCAGGCCACTTCCCTGGAGATAAATCTGCAAATATCTCGGAAAGGAAGCGAGCTATGGCAAAATGTTAAGAGACCTTTTTTGTAGAGAATTAAGTTTCCTACTTTTTATGTTCTATGATATTTTTTGGTCAGATGCGTAGTTCTCGAGATATATCAAGATATTTAAAAGTTCCGAAGCTGCACCAACATAATAGAGGTACAGAAACACCGTGGCCTCTTTCTTTGAGATAACTCTGCACTATTGCGAGCTGCAAATGCCACTTCGAGCTTAGCTGTGCAGAAGAAGAACAACAGGAAGAAGAAATATCTCGAAATATGTCCGTCAGACCCCTTCCCTTGAGATAAATCTGCAAATATCTCGGAAACGAAGCGACCTATGGCAAAATGTTCAGAGACCTTTTTTGTAGAGAATTATGTTTTCTACAATTTACCTTCTATGATATTTTTTGATCAGATGCGTAGTTCTCGAGATATATCAAGATATTTAAAAGTTCCGAAGCTGCACCAACATAATAGAGGTACAGAAACACCGTGGCCTCTTTCTTTGAGATAACTCTGCACTATTGCGAGCTGGAAATGCCACTTCCAGTTTAGCTGTGCACAAGAAGAACAACAAGAAGAAGAAATACCTCGAAATATGTCCGTCAGGACCCTTCCCTTGAGATAAATCTGCAAATATCTCGGAAACGAAGCGAGCTATGGCAAAACGTTAAGAGACCTTTTTTGTAGAGAATTATGTTTCCTACAATTTATGTTCTATGATATTTTTTGATCAGATGCGTAGTTTTCGAGATATATCAATATATTTAAAAGTTCCGAAGCTGCACCAACATAATAGAGATACAGAAACACCGTGGCCCCTTTCTTTGAGATAACTCTGCACTATTGCGACCTGCAAATGCCACTTCCAGCTTAGCTGTGCAGAAGAAGAACAACAAGAAGAAGAAATATCTCGAAATATGTCCGTCAGGCCCCTTCCCTTGAGATAAATCTGCAAATATCTCGGAAACGAAGCGGAGTATGGCAAAATGTTAAGATACCTTTTTTGTAGAGAATTAAGTTTCCTACTTTTTATGTTCTATGATATTTTTTGATCAGAAGCGTAGTTTTCGAGATATATCGAGATATTTAAAAGTTCCGAAGCCGCACCAACATAATAGAGATACAGAAACACCGTGGCCCCTTTCTTTGAGATAACTCTGCACTATTGCGAGCTGCAAATGCCACTTCCAGCTTAGCTGTGAAGAAGAAGAACAACAAGAAGAAGAAATATCTCGAAATATGTCCGTCAGGCCACTTCCCTTGAGATAAATCTGCAAATATCTCGGAAAGGAAGCGAGCTATGGCAAAATGTTAAGAGACCTTTTTTGTAGAGAATTAAGTTTCCTACTTTTTATGTTCTATGATATTTTTTGGTCAGATGCGTAGTTCTCGAGATATATCAAGATATTTAAAAGTTCCGAAGCTGCACCAACATAATAGAGATACAGAAACACCGTGGCCTCTTTCTTTGAGATAACTCTGCACTATTGCGAGCTGCAAATGCCACTTCGAGCTTAGCTGTGCAGAAGAAGAACAACAGGAAGAAGAAATATCTCGAAATATGTCCGTCAGACCCCTTCCCTTGAGATAAATCTGCAAATATCTTGGAAACGAAGCGACCTATGGCAAAATGTTAAGAGACCTTTTTTGTAGAGAATTATGTTTTCTACAATTTACCTTCTATGATCTTTTTTGATCAGAAGCGTAGTTTTCGAGATATATCGAGATATTTAAAAGTTCCGAAGCCGCACCAACATAATAGAGATACAGAAACACCGTGGCCCCCTTCTTTGGGATAACTCGGCACTATTGCGAGCTGGAAATGTCACTTCCAGTTTAGCTGTGCAGAAGAAGAACAACAAGAAGAAGAAATATCTCGAAATATGTCCGTCAGGACCCTTCCCTTGAGATAAATCTGCAAATATCTCGGAAACGAAGCGAGCTATCGCAAAACGTTAGGAGATCTTTTTTGTGGAGAATTATGTTTCCTACAATTTATGTTCTATGATATTTTTTGATCAGAAGCGTAGTTTTCGAGATATATCGAGATATTTAAAAGTTCCGAAGCCGCACCAACATAATAGAGATACAGAAACACCGAGGCCCCTTTCTTTGAGATAACTCTGCACTATTGGGAGCTGCAAATGCCACTTCCAGCTTAGCTGTGCAGAAGAAGAACAACAAGAAGAAGAAATATCTCGAAATATGTCCGTTAGGCCCCTTCCCTTGAGATAAATCTGCAAATATCTCGGAAACGAAGCGAGCTATGGCAAAATGTTAAGAGACCTTTTTTGTAGAGAATTAAGTTTCCTACAATTTACGTTCTATGATATTTTTTGATCAGAAGCGTAGTTTTTGAGATATATCGAGATATTTAAAAGTTCCGAAGCCGCACCAACATAATAGAGATACAGAAACACCGTGGCCCCTTTCTTTGAGATAACTCTGCACTATTGCGACCTGCAAATGCCACTTCCAGCTTACCTGTGCAGAAGAAGAACAACAAGAAGAAGAAATATCTCGAAATTTGTCCGTCAGGCCCCTTCCCTTGAGATAAATCTGCAAATATCTCGGAAACGAAGCGAGCTATGGCAAAATGTTAAGATACCTTTTTTGTAGAGAATTAAGTTTCCTACTTTTTATGTTCTATGATATTTTTTGATCAGAAGCGTAGTTTTCGAGATATATCGAGATATTTAAAAGTTCCGAAGCCGCACCAACATAATAGAGATACAGAAACACCGTGGCCTCTTTCTTTGAGATAACTCTGCACTATTGCGAGCTGCAAATGCCACTTCGAGCTTAGCTGTGCAGAAGAAGAACAACAGGAAGAGGAAATATCTCGAAATATGTCCGTCAGACCCCTTCCCTTGAGATAAATCTGCAAATATCTTGGAAACGAAGCGACCTATGGCAAAATGTTAAGAGACCTTTTTTGTAGAGAATTATGTTTTCTACAATTTACCTTCTATGATCTTTTTTGATCAGAAGCGTAGTTTTCGAGATATATCGAGATATTTAAAAGTTCCGAAGCCGCACCAACATAATAGAGATACAGAAACACCGTGGCCCCTTTCTTTGGGATAACTCTGCACTATTGCGAGCTGGAAATGTCACTTCCAGTTTAGCTGTGCAGAAGAAGAACACCAAGAAGAAGAAATATCTCGAAATATGTCCGTCAGGACCCTTCCCTTGAGATAAATCTGCAAATATCTCGGAAACGAAGCGAGCTATCGCAAAACGTTAAGAGACCTTTTTTGTAGAGAATTATGTTTCCTACAATTTATGTTCTATGATATTTTTTGATCAGAAGCGTAGTTTTCGAGATATATCGAGATATTTAAAAGTTCCGAAGCCGCACCAACATAATAGAGATACAGAAACACCGGGGCCCCTTTCTTTGAGATAACTCTGCACTATTGCGAGCTGCAAATGCCACTTCCAGCTTAGCTGTGCAGAAGAAGAACAACAAGAATAAGAAATATTTCGAAATATGTCCGTCAGGCCCCTTCCCTTGAGATAAATCTGCAAATATCTCGGAAACGAAGCGAGCCACGGCAAAATGTTAAGAGACCTTTTTTGTAGAAAATTAGGTTTCCTACTTTTTATGTTGTATGATATTTTTTGATCAGATGCGTAGTTCTCGAGATATATCGAGATATTTAAAAGTTCCGAAGCCGCACCAACATAATAGAGATACAGAAACACCGTGGCCCCTTTCTTTGAGATAACTCTGCACTATTGCGAGCTGCAAATGCCACTTCCAGCTTAGCTGTGCAGAAGAAGAACAACAAGAAGAAGAAATATCTCGAAATATGTCCGTTAGGCCCCTTCCCTTGAGATAAATCTGCAAATATCTCGGAAACGAAGCGAGCTATGGCAAAATGTTAAGAGACCTTTTTTGTAGAGAATTAAGTTTCCTACTTTTTAGCTTCTATGATATTTTTTGATCAGATGCGTAGTTCTCGAGATATATCAAGATATTTAAAAGTTCCGAAGCTGCACCAACATAATAGAGGTACAGAAACACCGTGGCCTCTTTCTTTGAGATAACTCTGCACTATTGCGAGCTGCAAATGCCACTTCGAGCTTAGCTGTGCAGAAGAAGAACAACAAGAAGAAGAAATATCTCGAAGTATGTCCGTCAGACCCCTTCCCTTGAGATAAATCTGCAAATATCTCGGAAACGAAGCGAGCGATGGCAAAATCTTAAGAGACCTTTTTTGTAGAGAATTATGTTTCCTACAATTTACGTTCTATGATATTTTTTGATCAGAAGCGTAGTTTTCGAGATATATCGAGATATTTAAAAGTTCCGAAGCCGCACCAACATAATAGAGACACAGAAACACCGTGGCCCCTTTCTTTGAGATAACTCTGCACTATTGCGAGCTGCAAATGCCACTTCCAGCTTAGCTGTGCAGAAGAAGAACAACAAGAAGAAGAAATATCTCGAAATATGTCCGTTAGGCCCCTTCCCTTGAGATAAATCTGCAAATATCTCGGAAACGAAGCGAGCTATGGCAAAATGTTAAGAGACCTTTTTTGTAGAGAATTAAGTTTCCTACTTTTTATCTTCTATGATATTTTTTGATCAGATGCGTAGTTCTCGAGATATATCAAGATATTTAAAAGTTCCGAAGCTGCACCAACATAATAGAGGTACAGAAACACCATGGCCTCTTTCTTTGAGATAACTCTGCACTATTGCGAGCTGCAAATGCCACTTCGAGCTTAGCTGTGCAGAAGAAGAACAACAAGAAGAAGAAATATCTAGAAGTATGTCCGTCAGGCCCCTTCCCTTGAGATAAATCTGCAAATATCTCGGAAACGAAGCGGAGTATGGCAAAATGTTGAGATACCTTTTTCGTAGAGAATTAAGTTTCCTACTTTTTATTTTCTATGATATTTTTTGATCAGATGCGTAGTTCTCGAGATATATCAAGATATTTAAAAGTTCCGAAGCCGCACCAACATAATAGAGATACAGAAACACCGTGGCCCCTTTCTTTGCGATAACTCTGCACTATTGCGAGCTGCAAATGCCACTTCGAGCTCAGCTGTGCAGAAGAAGAACAACAAGAAGAAGAAATATCTCGAAATATGTCCGTCAGGCCCCTTCCCTTGAGATAAATCTGCAAATATCTCGGAAACGAAGCGGAGTATGGCAAAATGTTAAGATACCTTTTTTGTAGAGAATTAAGTTTCCTACTTTTTATGTTCTATGATATTTTTTGATCAGAAGCGTAGTTTTCGAGATATATCGAGATATTTAAAAGTTCCGAAGCCGCACCAACATAATAGAGATACAGAAACACCGTGGCCCCTTTCTTTGAGATAACTCTGCACTATTGCGACCTGCAAATGCCACTTCCAGCTTAGCTGTGCAGAAGAAGAACAACAGGAAGAAGAAATATCTCGAAATATGTCCGTCAGGCCCCTTCCCTTGAGATAAATCTGCAAATATCTCGGAAACGAAGCGAGCTATGGCAAAATGTTAAGAGACCTTTTTTGTAGAGAATTAAGTTTCCTACTTTTTATCTTCTATGATATTTTTTGATCAGATGCGTAGTTCTCGAGATATATCAAGATATTTAAAAGTTCCGAAGCCGCACCAACGTAATAGAGATTCAGAAACACCGTGGCCCCTCTCTTTCAGATAACTCTGCACAATTGCGAGCTGCAAATGCCACTTCCAGCTTAGCTGTGCAGAAGAAGAACAACAAGAAGAAGAAATATCTCGAAATATGTCCGTTAGGCCCCTTCCCTTGAGATAAATCTGCAAATATCTCGGAAACGAAGCGAGCTATGGCAAAATGTTCAGAGACCTTTCTTGTAGAGAATTAAGTTTCCTACTTTTTATGTAGTATGATATTTTTTGATCAGATGCGTAGTTCTCGAGATATATCAAGATATTTAAAAGTTTCGAAGCCGGACCAACATAATAGAGATACAGAAACACCGTGGCCCCTTTCTTTGAGATAACTCTGCACTATTGCGAGCTGCAAATGCCACTTCCAGCTTAGCTGTGCGGAAGAAGAACAACAAGAAGGAGAAATATCTCGAAATATGTCCGTCAGGCCCCTTCCCTTGAGATAAATCTGCAAATATCTAGGAAACGAAGCGAGCTATGGCAAAATGTTGAGAGACCTTTTTTGTAGAGAATTAAGTTTCCTACTTTTTATCTTCTATGATATTTTTTGATCAGATGCGTAGTTCTCGAGATATATCAAGATATTTAAAAGTTCCGAATCCGCACCAACGTAATAGAGATTCAGAAACACCGTGGCCCCTCTCTTTCAGATAACTCTGCACAATTGCGAGCTGCAAATGCCACTTCCAGCTTAGCTGTGCAGAAGAAGAACAACAAGAAGAAGAAATATCTCGAAATATGTCCGTTAGGCCCCTTCCCTTGAGATAAATCTGCAAATATCTCGGAAACGAAGCGAGCTATGGCAAAATGTTCAGAGACCTTTCTTGTAGAGAATTAAGTTTCCTACTTTTTATGTAGTATGATATTTTTTGATCAGATGCGTAGTTCTCGAGATATATCAAGATATTTAAAAGTTTCGAAGCCGGACCAACATAATAGAGATACAGAAACACCGTGGCCCCTTTCTTTGAGATAACTCTGCACTATTGCGAGCTGCAAATGCCACTTCCAGCTTAGCTGTGCAGAAGAAGAACAACAAGAAGAAGAAATATCTCGAAATATGTCCGTTAGGCCCCTTCCCTTGAGATAAATCTGCAAATAACTCGGAAAGGAAGCGAGCTATGGCAAAATGTTAAGAGACCTTTTTTGTAGAGAATTAAGTTTTCTACTTTTTATCTTCTATGATATTTTTTGATCAGATGCGTAGTTCTCGAGATATATCAAGATATTTAAAAGTCCCGAAGCTGCACCAACATAATAGAGGTACAGAAACACCGTGGCCTCTTTCTTTGAGATAACTCTGCACTATTGCGAGCTGCAAATGCCACTTCGAGCTTAGCTGTGCAGAAGAAGAACAACAAGAAGAAGAAATATCTCGAAATATGTCCGTCAGGCCCCTTCCCTTGAGATAAATCTGCAAATATCTCGGAAACGAAGCGAGCTACGGCAAAATGTTGACAGACCTTTTTTGTAGAAAATTAGGTTTCCTACTTTTTATGTTCTATGATATTTTTTTATCAGATGCGTAGTTCTCGAGATATATCAAGATATTTAAAAGTTCCGAAGCTGCACCAACATAATAGAGGTACAGAAACACCGTGGCCTCTTTCTTTGAGATAACTCTGCACTATTGCGAGCTGCAAATGCCACTTCCAGCTTAGCTGTGCAGAAGAAGAACAACAAGAATAAGAAATATTTCGAAATATGTCCGTCAGGCCCCTTCCCTTGAGATAAATCTGCAAATATCTCGGAAACGAAGCGAGCTACGGCAAAATGTTAAGAGACCTTTTTTGTAGAAAATTAGGTTTCCTACTTTTTATGTTGTATGATATTTTTTGATCAGATGCGTAGTTCTCGAGATATATCGAGATATTTAAAAGTTCCGAAGCCGCACCAACATAATAGAGATACAGAAACACCGTGGCCCCTTTCTTTGAGATAACTCTGCACTATTGCGAGCTGCAAATGCCACTTCCAGCTTAGCTGTGCAGAAGAAGAACAACAAGAAGAAGAAATATCTCGAAATATGTCCGTTAGGCCCCTTCCCTTGAGATAAATCTGCAAATATCTCGGAAACGAAGCGAGCTATGGCAAAATGTTAAGAGACCTTTTTTGTAGAGAATTAAGTTTGCTACTTTTTATCTTCTATGATATTTTTTGATCAGATGCGTAGTTCTCGAGATATATCAAGATATTTAAAAGTTCCGAAGCTGCACCAACATAATAGAGGTACAGAAACACCGTGGCCTCTTTCTTTGAGATAACTCTGCACTATTGCGAGCTGCAAATGCCACTTCGAGCTTAGCTGTGCAGAAGAAGAACAACAAGAAGAAGAAATATCTCGAAGTATGTCCGTCAGACCCCTTCCCTTGAGATAAATCTGCAAATATCTCGGAAACGAAGCGAGCGATGGCAAAATCTTAAGAGACCTTTTTTGTAGAGAATTATGTTTCCTACAATTTACGTTCTATGATATTTTTTGATCAGAAGCGTAGTTTTTGAGATATATCGAGATATTTAAAAGTTCCGAAGCCGCACCAACATAATAGAGATACAGAAACACCGTGGCCCCTTTCTTTGAGATAACTCTGCACTATTGCGACCTGCAAATGCCACTTCCAGCTTAGCTGTGCAGAAGAAGAACAACAAGAATAAGAAATATTTCGAAATATGTCCGTCAGGCCCCTTCCCTTGAGATAAATCTGCAAATATCTCGGAAACGAAGCGAGCTACGGCAAAATGTTAACAGACCTTTTTTGTAGAAAATTAGGTTTCCTACTTTTTATGTTCTATGATATTTTTTTATCAGATGCGTAGTTCTCGAGATATATCAAGATATTTAAAAGTTCCGAAGCTGCACCAACATAATAGAGGTACAGAAACACCGTGGCCTCTTTCTTTGAGATAACTCTGCACTATTGCGAGCTGCAAATGCCACTTCCAGCTTAGCTGTGCGGAAGAAGAACAACAAGAAGGAGAAATATCTCGAAATATGTCCGTCAGGCCCCTTCCCTTGAGATAAATCTGCAAATATCTCGGAAACGAAGCGAGCTATGGCAAAATGTTAAGAGACCTTTTTTGTAGAGAATTAAGTTTCCTACTTTTTATCTTCTATGATATTTTTTGATCAGATGCGTAGTTCTCGAGATATATCAAGATATTTAAAAGTTCCGAAGCCGCACCAACGTAATAGAGATTCAGAAACACCGTGGCCCCTCTCTTTCAGATAACTCTGCACAATTGCGAGCTGCAAATGCCACTTCCAGCTTAGCTGTGCAGAAGAAGAACAACAAGAAGAAGAAATATCTCGAAATATGTCCGTTAGGCCCCTTCCCTTGAGATAAATCTGCAAATATCTAGGAAACGAAGCGAGCTATGGCAAAATGTTCAGAGACCTTTCTTGTAGAGAATTAAGTTTCCTACTTTTTATGTAGTATGATATTTTTTGATCAGATGCGTAGTTCTCGAGATATATCAAGATATTTAAAAGTTTCGAACCGGACCAACATAATAGAGATACAGAAACACCGTGGCCCCTTTCTTTGAGATAACTCTGCACTATTGCGAGCTGCAAATGCCACTTCCAGCTTAGCTGTGCAGAAGAAGAACAACAAGAAGAAGAAATATCTCGAAATATGTCCGTCAGGCCCCTTCCCTTGAGATAAATCTGCAAATATCTCGGAAACGAAGCGAGCTATGGCAAAATGTTAGGAGACCTTTTTTGTAGAGAATTAAGTTTCCTACTTTTTATATTCTATGATATTTTTTGATCAGATGCGTAGTTCTCGAGATATATCAAGATATTTAAAAGTTCCGAAGCCGCACCAACATAATAGAGATACAGAAACACCGTGGCCCCTTTCTTTGAGATAACTCTGCACTATTGCGACCTGCAAATGCCACTTCCAGCTTATCTGTGCGGAAGAAGAACAACAAGAAGGAGAAATATCTCGAAATATGTCCGTCAGGCCCCTTCCCTTGAGATAAATCTGCAAATATCTCGGAAACGAAGCGAGCTATGGCAAAATGTTGAGAGACCTTTTTTGTAGAGAATTAAGTTTCCTACTTTTTATCTTCTATGATATTTTTTGATCAGATGCGTAGTTCTCGAGATATATCAAGATATTTAAAAGTTCCGAATCCGCACCAACGTAATAGAGATTCAGAAACACCGTGGCCCCTCTCTTTCAGATATCTCTGCACAATTGCGAGCTGCAAATGCCACTTCCAGCTTAGCTGTGCAGAAGAAGAACAACAAGAAGAAGAAATATCTCGAAATATGTCCGTTAGGCCCCTTCCCTTGAGATAAATCTGCAAATATCTCGGAAACGAAGCGAGCTATGGCAAAATGTTCAGAGACCTTTCTTGTAGAGAATTAAGTTTCCTACTTTTTATGTAGTATGATATTTTTTGATCAGATGCGTAGTTCTCGAGATATATCAAGATATTTAAAAGTTTCGAAGCCTGACCAACATAATAGAGATACAGAAACACCGTGGCCCCTTTCTTTGAGATAACTCTGCACTATTGCGAGCTGCAAATGCCACTTCCAGCTTAGCTGTGCAGAAGAAGAACAACAAGAAGAAGAAATATCTCGAAATATGTCCGTTAGGCCCCTTCCCTTGAGATAAATCTGCAAATAACTCGGAAACGAAGCGAGCTATGGCAAAATGTTAAGAGACCTTTTTTGTAGAGAATTAAGTTTTCTACTTTTTATCTTCTATGATATTTTTTGATCAGATGCGTAGTTCTCGAGATATATCAAGATATTTAAAAGTCCCGAAGCTGCACCAACATAATAGAGGTACAGAAACACCGTGGCCTCTTTCTTTGAGATAACTCTGCACTATTGCGAGCTGCAAATGCCACTTCGAGCTTAGCTGTGCAGAAGAAGAACAACAAGAAGAAGAAATATCTCGAAATATGTCCGTCAGGCCCCTTCCCTTGAGATAAATCTGCAAATATCTCGGAAACAAAGCGAGCTATGGCAAAATGTTAGGAGACCTTTTTTGTAGAGAATTAAGTTTCCTACTTTTTATATTCTATGATATTTTTTGATCAGATGCGTAGTTCTCGAGATATATCAAGATATTTAAAAGTTCCGAAGCCGCACCAACATAATAGAGATACAGAAACACCGTGGCCCCTTTCTTTGAGATAACTCTGCACTATTGCGACCTGCAAATGCAACTTCCAGCTTAGCTGTGCGGAAGAAGAACAACAAGAAGGAGAAATATCTCGAAATATGTCCGTCAGGCCCCTTCCCTTGAGATAAATCTGCAAATATCTCGGAAACGAAGCGAGCTATGGCAAAATGTTGAGAGACCTTTTTTGTAGAGAATTAAGTTTCCTACTTTTTATCTTCTACGATATTTTTTGATCAGATGCGTAGTTCTCGAGATATATCAAGATATTTAAAAGTTCCGAATCCGCACCAACGTAATAGAGATTCAGAAACACCGTGGCCCCTCTCTTTCAGATAACTCTGCACAATTGCGAGCTGCAAATGCCACTTCGAGCTTAGCTGTGCAGAAGAAGAACAACAAGAAGAAGAAATATCTCGAAATATGTCCGTCAGGCCCCTTCCCTTGAGATAAATCTGCAAATATCTCGGAAACGAAGCGAGCTACGGCAAAATGTTGACAGACCTTTTTTGTAGAAAATTAGGTTTCCTACTTTTTATGTTCTATGATATTTTTTTATCAGATGCGTAGTTCTCGAGATATATCAAGATATTTAAAAGTTCCGAAGCTGCACCAACATAATAGAGGTACAGAAACACCGTGGCCTCTTTCTTTGAGATAACTCTGCACTATTGCGAGCTGCAAATGCCACTTCCAGCTTAGCTGTGCAGAAGAAGAACAACAAGAATAAGAAATATTTCGAAATATGTCCGTCAGGCCCCTTCCCTTGAGATAAATCTGCAAATATCTCGGAAACGAAGCGAGCTACGGCAAAATGTTAAGAGACCTTTTTTGTAGAAAATTAGGTTTCCTACAATTTACGTTCTATGATATTTTTTGATCAGAAGCGTAGTTTTCGAGATATATCGAGATATTTAAAAGTTCCGAAGCCGCACCAACATAATAGAGACACAGAAACACCGTGGCCCCTTTCTTTGAGATAACTCTGCACTATTGCGAGCTGCACATGCCACTTCGAGCTTAGCTGTGCAGAAGAAGAACAACAAGAAGAAGAAATATCTCGAAATATGTCCGTCAGGCCCCTTCCCTTGAGATAAATCTGCAAATATCTCGGAAACGAAGCGAGCTATGGCAAAATGTTCAGAGACCTTTCTTGTAGAGAATTAAGTTTCCTACTTTTTATGTAGTATGATATTTTTTGATCAGATGCGTAGTTCTCGAGATATATCAAGATATTTAAAAGTTTCGAAGCCTGACCAACATAATAGAGATACAGAAACACCGTGGCCCCTTTCTTTGAGATAACTCTGCACTATTGCGAGCTGCAAATGCCACTTCCAGCTTAGCTGTGCAGAAGAAGAACAACAAGAAGAAGAAATATCTCGAAATATGTCCGTTAGGCCCCTTCCCTTGAGATAAATCTGCAAATAACTCGGAAACGAAGCGAGCTATGGCAAAATGTTAAGAGACCTTTTTTGTAGAGAATTAAGTTTTCTACTTTTTATCTTCTATGATATTTTTTGATCAGATGCGTAGTTCTCGAGATATATCAAGATATTTAAAAGTCCCGAAGCTGCACCAACATAATAGAGGTACAGAAACACCGTGGCCTCTTTCTTTGAGATAACTCTGCACTATTGCGAGCTGCAAATGCCACTTCGAGCTTAGCTGTGCAGAAGAAGAACAACAAGAAGAAGAAATATCTCGAAATATGTACGTCAGGCCCCTTCCCTTGAGATAAATCTGCAAATATCTCGGAAACGAAGCGAGCTATGGCAAAATGTTAAGAGACCTTTTTTGTAGAGAATTAAGTTTTCTACTTTTTATCTTCTATGATATTTTTTGATCAGATGCGTAGTTCTCGAGATATATCAAGATATTTAAAAGTCCCGAAGCTGCACCAACATAATAGAGGTACAGAAACACCGTGGCCTCTTTCTTTGAGATAACTCTGCACTATTGCGAGCTGCAAATGCCACTTCGAGCTTAGCTGTGCAGAAGAAGAACAACAAGAAGAAGAAATATCTCGAAATATGTCCGTCAGGCCCCTTCCCTTGAGATAAATCTGCAAATATCTCGGAAACGAAGCGAGCTATGGCAAAATGTTAGGAGACCTTTTTTGTAGAGAATTAAGTTTCCTACTTTTTATATTCTATGATATTTTTTGATCAGATGCGTAGTTCTCGAGATATATCAAGATATTTAAAAGTTCCGAAGCCGCACCAACATAATAGAGATACAGAAACACCGTGGCCCCTTTCTTTGAGATAACTCTGCACTATTGCGACCTGCAAATGCAACTTCCAGCTTAGCTGTGCGGAAGAAGAACAACAAGAAGGAGAAATATCTCGAAATATGTCCGTCAGGCCCCTTCCCTTGAGATAAATCTGCAAATATCTCGGAAACGAAGCGAGCTATGGCAAAATGTTGAGAGACCTTTTTTGTAGAGAATTAAGTTTCCTACTTTTTATCTTCTACGATATTTTTTGATCAGATGCGTAGTTCTCGAGATATATCAAGATATTTAAAAGTTCCGAATCCGCACCAACGTAATAGAGATTCAGAAACACCGTGGCCCCTCTCTTTCAGATAACTCTGCACAATTGCGAGCTGCAAATGCCACTTCGAGCTTAGCTGTGCAGAAGAAGAACAACAAGAAGAAGAAATATCTCGAAATATGTCCGTCAGGCCCCTTCCCTTGAGATAAATCTGCAAATATCTCGGAAACGAAGCGAGCTACGGCAAAATGTTGACAGACCTTTTTTGTAGAAAATTAGGTTTCCTACTTTTTATGTTCTATGATATTTTTTTATCAGATGCGTAGTTCTCGAGATATATCAAGATATTTAAAAGTTCCGAAGCTGCACCAACATAATAGAGGTACAGAAACACCGTGGCCTCTTTCTTTGAGATAACTCTGCACTATTGCGAGCTGCAAATGCCACTTCCAGCTTAGCTGTGCAGAAGAAGAACAACAAGAATAAGAAATATTTCGAAATATGTCCGTCAGGCCCCTTCCCTTGAGATAAATCTGCAAATATCTCGGAAACGAAGCGAGCTACGGCAAAATGTTAAGAGACCTTTTTTGTAGAAAATTAGGTTTCCTACTTTTTATGTTGTATGATATTTTTTGATCAGATGCGTAGTTCTCGAGATATATCGAGATATTTAAAAGTTCCGAAGCCGCACCAACATAATAGAGATACAGAAACACCGTGGCCCCTTTCTTTGAGATAACTCTGCACTATTGCGAGCTGCAAATGCCACTTCCAGCTTAGCTGTGCAGAAGAAGAACAACAAGAAGAAGAAATATCTCGAAATATGTCCGTTAGGCCCCTTCCCTTGAGATAAATCTGCAAATATCTCGGAAACGAAGCGAGCTATGGCAAAATGTTAAGAGACCTTTTTTGTAGAGAATTAAGTTTCCTACTTTTTATCTTCTATGATATTTTTTGATCAGATGCGTAGTTCTCGAGATATATCAAGATATTTAAAAGTTCCGAAGCTGCACCAACATAATAGAGGTACAGAAACACCGTGGCCTCTTTCTTTGAGATAACTCTGCACTATTGCGAGCTGCAAATGCCACTTCGAGCTTAGCTGTGCAGAAGAAGAACAACAAGAAGAAGAAATATCTCGAAGTATGTCCGTCAGACCCCTTCCCTTGAGATAAATCTGCAAATATCTCGGAAACGAAGCGAGCGATGGCAAAATCTTAAGAGACCTTTTTTGTAGAGAATTATGTTTCCTACAATTTACGTTCTATGATATTTTTTGATCAGAAGCGTAGTTTTCGAGATATATCGAGATATTTAAAAGTTCCGAAGCCGCACCAACATAATAGAGACACAGAAACACCGTGGCCCCTTTCTTTGAGATAACTCTGCACTATTGCGAGCTGCAAATGCCACTTCCAGCTTAGCTGTGCAGAAGAAGAACAACAAGAAGAAGAAATATCTCGAAATATGTCCGTTAGGCCCCTTCCCTTGAGATAAATCTGCAAATATCTCGGAAACGAAGCGAGCTATGGCAAAATGTTAAGAGACCTTTTTTGTAGAGAATTATGTTTCCTACTTTTTATCTTCTATGATATTTTTTGATCAGATGCGTAGTTCTCGAGATATATCAAGATATTTAAAAGTTCCGAAGCTGCACCAACATAATAGAGGTACAGAAACACCATGGCCTCTTTCTTTGAGATAACTCTGCACTATTGCGAGCTGCAAATGCCACTTCGAGCTTAGCTGTGCAGAAGAAGAACAACAAGAAGAAGAAATATCTCGAAGTATGTCCGTCAGGCCCCTTCCCTTGAGATAAATCTGCAAATATCTCGGAAACGAAGCGGAGTATGGCAAAATGTTGAGATACCTTTTTTGTAGAGAATTAAGTTTCCTACTTTTTATTTTCTATGATATTTTTTGATCAGATGCGTAGTTCTCGAGATATATCAAGATATTTAAAAGTTCCGAAGCCGCACCAACATAATAGAGATACAGAAACACCGTGGCCCCTTTCTTTGCGATAACTCTGCACTATTGCGAGCTGCAAATGCCACTTCGAGCTCAGCTGTGCAGAAGAAGAACAACAAGAAGAAGAAATATCTCGAAATATGTCCGTCAGACCCCTTCCCTTGAGATAAATCTGCAAATATCTCGGAAACGAAGCGAGCTATGGCAAAATCTTAAGAGACCTTTTGTGTAGAGAATTATGTTTCCTACAATTTACGTTCGCTGATATTTTTTGATCAGAAGCGTAGTTTTCGAGATATATCGAGATATTTAAAAGTTCCGAAGCCGCACCAACATAATAGAGATACAGAAACACCGTGGCCCCTTTCTTTGAGATAACTCTGCACTATTGCGAGCTGCAAATGCCACTTCCAGCTTAGCTGTGCAGAAGAAGAACAACAAGAAGAAGAAATATCTCGAAATATGTCCGTCAGGCCACTTCCCTTGAGATAAATCTGCAAATATCTCGGAAACGAAGCGAGCTATGGCAAAATGTTAAGAGACCTTTTTTGTAGAGAATTAAGTTTCCTACTTTTTATGTTCTATGATATTTTTTGATCAGATGCGTAGTTCTCGAGATATATCAAGATATTTAAAAGTTCCGAAACCGCACCAACATAATAGAGATACAGAAACACCGTGGCCCCTTTCTTTGAGATAACTCTGCACTATTGCGAGCTGCAAATGCCACTTCCAGCTTAGCTGTGCAGAGGAAGAACAACAAGAAGAAGAAATATGTCGAAATATGTCCGTCAGGCCAGTTCCTTTGAGCTGAATCTGCAAATATCTCGGAAACGAAGCGAGCTATGGCAAAATGTTAAGAGACGTTTTTTGTAGAGAATTATGATTCCTACAATTTATGTTCTATGATATTTTTTGATCAGAAGCGTAGTTTTCGAGATATATCGAGATATTTAAAAGTTCCGAAGACGCACCAACATAATAGAGATACAGAAACACCGTGGCCCCTTTCTTTGAGATAACTGTGCACAAGTGCGAGCCGCAAATGCCACTTCCAGCTTAGCTGTGCAGAAGAAGAACAACAAGAAGAAGAAATATCTCGAAATATGTCCGTCAGGCCCCTTCCCTTGAGATATATCTGCAAATATCTCGGAAACGAAGCGAGCTATGGCGAAATGTTAAGAGACCTTTTTTGTAGAGAATTAAGTTTCCTACTTTTTATCTTCTATGATATTTTTTGATGAGATGCGTAGTTCTCGAGATATATCAAGATATTTAAAAGTTCCGAAGCCGCACCAACATAATAGAGATACAGAAACACCGTGGCCCCTCTCTTTGAGATAACTCTGCACTATTGCGAGCTGCAAATGCCACTTCCAGCTTAGCTGTGCAGAAGAAGAGCAACAAGAAGAAGAAATATCTCGAAATATGTCCGTCAGGCCCCTTCCCTTGAAATAAATCTGCAAATATCTCGGAAACGAAGCGAGCTATGGCAAAATGTTTAGAGACCTTTCTTGTAGAGAATTAAGTTTCCTACTTTTTATGTAGTATGATATTTTTTGATCAGATGCGTAGTTCTCGAGATATATCAAGATATTTAAAAGTTCCGAAGCCGCACCAACATAATAGAGATACAGAAACACCGTGGCCCCTTTCTTTGAGATAACTCTGCACTATTGCGAGCTGCAAATGCCACTTCCAGCTTAGCTGTGCAGAAGAAGAACAACAAGAAGAAGAAATATCTCGAAATATGTCCGTTAGGCCCCTTCCCTTGAGATAAATCTGCAAATATCTCGGAAACGAAGCGAGCTATGGCAAAATGTTAAGAGACCTTTTTTGTAGAGAATTAAGTTTCCTACTTTTTATCTTCTATGATATTTTTTGATCAGATGCGTAGTTCTCGAGATATATCAAGATATTTAAAAGTTCCGAAGCTGCACCAACATAATAGAGGTACAGAAACACCGTGGCCTCTTTCTTTGAGATAACTCTGCACTATTGCGAGCTGCAAATGCCACTTCGAGCTTAGCTGTGCAGAAGAAGAACAACAAGAAGAAGAAATATCTCGAAGTATGTCCGTCAGACCCCTTCCCTTGAGATAAATCTGCAAATATCTCGGAAACGAAGCGAGCGATGGCAAAATCTTAAGAGACCTTTTTTGTAGAGAATTATGTTTCCTACAATTTACGTTCTATGATATTTTTTGATCAGAAGCGTAGTTTTCGAGATATATCGAGATATTTAAAAGTTCCGAAGCCGCACCAACATAATAGAGACACAGAAACACCGTGGCCCCTTTCTTTGAGATAACTCTGCACTATTGCGAGCTGCAAATGCCACTTCCAGCTTAGCTGTGCAGAAGAAGAACAACAAGAAGAAGAAATATCTCGAAATATGTCCGTTAGGCCCCTTCCCTTGAGATAAATCTGCAAATATCTCGGAAACGAAGCGAGCTATGGCAAAATGTTAAGAGACCTTTTTTGTAGAGAATTATGTTTCCTACTTTTTATCTTCTATGATATTTTTTGATCAGATGCGTAGTTCTCGAGATATATCAAGATATTTAAAAGTTCCGAAGCTGCACCAACATAATAGAGGTACAGAAACACCATGGCCTCTTTCTTTGAGATAACTCTGCACTATTCCGAGCTGCAAATGCCACTTCGAGCTTAGCTGTGCAGAAGAAGAACAACAAGAAGAAGAAATATCTCGAAGTATGTCCGTCAGGCCCCTTCCCTTGAGATAAATCTGCAAATATCTCGGAAACGAAGCGGAGTATGGCAAAATGTTGAGATACCTTTTTTGTAGAGAATTAAGTTTCCTACTTTTTATGTTCTATGATATTTTTTGATCAGATGCGTAGTTCTCGAGATATATCAAGATATTTATAAGTTCCGAAGCCGCACCAACATAATAGAGATAGAGAAACACCGTGGCCCCTTTCTTTGAGATAACTCTGCACTATTGCGAGCTGCAAATGCCACTTCCAGCTTAGCTGTGCAGAGGAAGAACAACAAGAAGAAGAAATATCTCGAAATATGTCCGTCAGGCCAGTTCCTTTGAGCTGAATCTGCAAATATCTCGGAAACGAAGCGAGCTATGGCAAAATGTTTAGAGACCTTTCCTGTAGAGAATTAAGTTTCCTACTTTTTATGTAGTATGATATTTTTTGATCAGATGCGTAGTTCTCGAGATATTTCAAGATATTTAAAAGTTCCGAAGCCGCACCAACATAATAGAGATACAGAAACACCGTGGCCCCTTTCTTTGGGATAACTCTGCACTATTGCGAGCTGCAAATGCCACTTCCAGCTTAGCTGTGCAGAACAAGAACAACAAGAAGAAGAAATATCTCGAAATATGTCCGTCAGGCCACTTCCCTTGAGATAAATCTGCAAATATCTCGGAAACGAAGCGAGCTATGGCAAAATGTTAAGAGACCTTTTTTGTAGAGAATTAAGTTTCCTACTTTTTATGTTCGATGATATTTTTTGATCAGATGCGTAGTTCTCGAGATATATCAAGATATTTAAAAGTTCCGAAGCTGCACCAACATAATAGAGGTACAGAAACACCGTGGCCTCTTTCTTTGAGATAACTCTGCACTATTGCGAGCTGCAAATGCCGCTTCGAGCTTAGCTGTGCAGAAGAAGAACAACAAGAAGAAGAAATATCTCGAAATATGTCCGTCAGACCCCTTCCCTTGAGATGAATCTGCAAATATCTCGGAAACGAAGCGAGCTATGGCAAAATGTTAAGAGACCTTTTTTGTAGAGAATAACGTTTCCTACAATTTACGTTCTATGATATTTTTTGATCAGAAGCGTAGTTTTCGAGATATATCGAGATATTTAAAAGTTCCGAAGCCGCACCAACATAATAGAGATACAGAAACACCGTGGCCCCTTTCTTTGAGATAACTCTGCACTATTGCGAGCTGCAAATGCCACTTCCAGCTTAGCTGTGCAGAGGAAGAACAACAAGAAGAAGAAATATCTCGAAATATGTCCGTCAGGCCAGTTCCTTTGAGCTGAATCTGCAAATATCTCGGAAACGAAGCGAGCTATGGCAAAATGTTAAGAGACGTTTTTTGTAGAGAATTAAGTTTCCTACTTTTTATGTTCTATGATATTTTTTGATCAGATGCGTAGTTCTCGAGATATATCAAGATATTTAAAAGTTCCGAAACCGCACCAACATAATAGAGATACAGAAACACCGTGGCCCCTTTCTTTGAGATAACTCTGCACTAGTGCGAGCTGCAAATGCCACTTCCAGCTTAGCTGTGCAGAAGAAGAACAACAAGAAGAAGAAATATCTCGAAATATGTCCGTCAGGCCCCTTCCCTTGAGATAAATCTGCAAATATCTCGGAAACGAAGCGAGCTATGGCAAAATGTTAAGAGACCTTTTTTGTAGAGAATTAAGTTTCCTACTTTTTATGTTCTATGATATTTTTTGATCAGATGCGTAGTTCTCGAGATATATCAAGATATTTATAAGTTCCGAAGCCGCACCAACATAATAGAGATACAGAAACACCGTGGCCCCTTTCTTTGAGATAACTCTGCACTATTGCGAGCTGCAAATGCCACTTCCAGCTTAGCTGTGCAGTGGAAGAACAACAAGAAGAAGAAATATCTCGAAATATGTCCGTCAGGCCAGTTCCTTTGAGCTGAATCTGCAAATATCTCGGAAACCATGCGAGCTATGGCAAAATGTTAAGAGACGTTTTTTGTAGAGAATTATGTTTCCTACAATTTATGATCTATGATATTTTTTGATCAGAAGCGTAGTTTTCGAGATATATCGAGATATTTAAAAGTTCCGAAGACGCACCAACATAATAGAGATACAGAAACACCGTGGCCCCTTTCTTTGAGATAACTGTGCACTAGTGCGAGCCGCAAATGCCACTTCCAGCTTAGCTGTGCAGAAGAAGAACAACAAGAAGAAGAAATATCTCGAAATATGTCGGTCAGGCCCCTTCCCTTGAGATAAATCTGCAAATGTCTCGGAAACGAAGCGAGCTATGGCAAAATGTTAAGAGACCTTTTTTGTAGAGAATTAAGTTTCCTACTTTTTATGTTCTATGATATTTTTTGATCAGATGCGTAGTTCTCGAGATATATCAAGATATTTAAAAGTTCCGAAGCCGCACCAACATAATAGAGATACAGAAACACCGTGGCCCCTTTCTTTGAGATAACTCTGCACTATTGCGAGCTGCAAATGCCACTTCCAGCTTAGCTGTGCAGAGGAAGAACAACAAGAAGAAGAAATATCTCGAAATATGTCCGTCAGGCCAGTTCCTTTGAGCTGAATCTGCAAATATCTCGGAAACGAAGCGATCTATGGCAAAATGTTAAGAGACGTTTTTTGTAGAGAATTGTGTTTCCTACAATTTATGTTCTATGATATTTTTTGATCAGAAGCGTAGTTTTCGAGATATATCGAGATATTTAAAAGTTCCGAAGCCGCACCAACATAATAGGGATACAGAAACACCGTGGCCCCTTTCTTTGAGATAACTCTGCACTATTGCGAGCTGTAAATGCCACTTCCAGCTTAGCTGTGCAGAAGAAGAACAACAAGAAGAAGAAATATCTCGAAATATGTCCGTCAGGCCCCTTCCCTTGAGATAAATCTGCAAATATCTCGGAAACGAAACGAGCTATGGCAAAATGTTAAGAGACCTTTTTTGTAGAGAATTAAGTTTCCTACTTTTTATGTTCTATGATATTTTTTGATCAGAAGCGTAGTTTTCGAGATATATCGAGATATTTAAAAGTTCCGAAGCCGCACCAACATAATAGAGATACAGAAACACCGTGGCCCCTTTCTTTGAGATATCTCTGCACTAGTGCGAGCTGCAAATGCCACTTCCAGCTTAGCTGTGCAGAAGAAGAACAACAAGAAGAAGAAATATCTCGAAATATGTCCGTCAGGCCCCTTCCCTTGAGATAAATCTGCAAATGTCTCGGAAACGAAGCGAGCTATGGCAAAATGTTAAGAGACCTTTTTTGTAGAGAATTAAGTTTCCTACTTTTTATGTTCTATGATATTTTTTGATCAGATGCGTAGTTCTCGAGATATATCAAGATATTTAAAAGTTCCGAAGCCGCACCAACATAATAGAGATACAGAAACACCGTGGCCCCTTTCTTTGAGATAACTCTGCACTATTGCGAGCTGCAAATGCTACTTCCAGCTTAGCTGTGCAGAGGAAGAACAACAAGAAGAAGAAATATCTCGAAATATGTCCGTCAGGCCAGTTCCTTTGAGCTGAATCTGCAAATATCTCGGAAACGAAGCGATCTATGGCAAAATGTTCAGAGACGTTTTTTGTAGAGAATTATGTTTTCTACAATTTATGTTCTATGATATTTTTTGATCAGAAGCGTAGTTTTCGAGATATATCGAGATATTTAAAAGTTCCGAAGCCGCACCAACATAATAGGGATACAGAAACACCGTGGCCCCTTTCTTTGAGATAACTCTGCACTATTGCGAGCTGTAAATGCCACTTCCAGCTTAGCTGTGCAGAAGAAGAACAACAAGAAGAAGAAATATCTCGAAATATGTCCGTCAGGCCCCTTCCCTTGAGATAAATCTGCAAATATCTCGGAAACGAAACGAGCTATGGCAAAATGTTAAGAGACCTTTTTTGTAGAGAATTAAGTTTCCTACTTTTTATGTTCTATGGTATTTTTTGATCAGAAGCGTAGTTTTCGAGATATATCGAGATATTTAAAAGTTCCGAAGCCGCACCAACATAATAGAGATACAGAAACACCGTGGCCCCTTTCTTTGAGATAACTCTGCACTAGTGGGAGCTGCAAATGCCACTTCCAGCTTAGCTGTGCAGAAGAAGAACAACAAGAAGAAGAAATATCTCGAAATATGTCCGTCAGGCCCCTTCCCTTGAGATAAATCTGCAAATATCTCGGAAACGAAACGAGCTATGGCAAAATGTTAAGAGACCTTTTTTGTAGAGAATTAAGTTTCCTACTTTTTATGGTCTATGATATTTTTTGATCAGAAGCGTAGTTTTCGAGATATATCGAGATATTTAAAAGTTCCGAAGCCGCACCAACATAATAGAGATACAGAAACACCGTGGCCCCTTTCTTTGAGATAACTCTGCACTAGTGCGAGCTGCAAATGCCACTTCCAGCTTAGCTTTGCAGAAGAAGAACAACAAGAAGAAGAAATATCTCGAAGTATGTCCGTCAGGCCCCTTCCCTTGAGATAAATCTGCAAATATCTCGGAAACGAAGCGAGCTATCGCAAAATGTTAAGAGACCTTTTTTGTAGAGAATTAAGTTTCCTACTTTTTATGTTCTATGATATTTTTTGATCAGATGCGTAGTTCTCGAGATATATCAAGATATTTAAAAGTTCCGAAGCCGCACCAATATAATAGAGATACAGAAACACCGTGGCCCCTTTCTTTGAGATAACTCTGCACTATTGCGAGCTGTAAATGCCACTTCCAGCTTAGCTGTGCAGAAGAAGAACAACAAGAAGAAGAAATATCTCGAAATATGTCCGTCAGGCCCCTTCCCTTGAGATAAATCTGCAAATATCTCGGAAACGAAACGAGCTATGGCAAAATGTTAAGAGACCTTTTTTGTAGAGAATTAAGTTTCCTACTTTTTATGTTCTATGATATTTTTTGATCAGAAGCGTAGTTTTCGAGATATATCGAGATATTTAAAAGTTCCGAAGCCGCACCAACATAATAGAGATACAGAAACACCGTGGCCCCTTTCTTTGAGATAACTCTGCACTAGTGGGAGCTGCAAATGCCACTTCCAGCTTAGCTGTGCAGAAGAAGAACAACAAGAAGAAGAAATATCTCGAAATATGTCCGTCAGGCCCCTTCCCTTGAGATAAATCTGCAAATATCTCGGAAACGAAGCGAGCTATGGCAAAATGTTAAGAGACCTTTTTTGTAGAGAATTAAGTTTCCTACTTTTTATGTTCTATGATATTTTTTGATCAGATGCGTAGTTCTCGAGATATATCAAGATATTTAAAAGTTCCGAAGCCGCACCAATATAATAGAGATACAGAAACACCGTGGCCCCTTTCTTTGAGATAACTCTGCACTATTGCGGGCTGTAAATGCCACTTCCAGCTTAGCTGTGCAGAAGAAGAACAACAAGAAGAAGAAATATCTCGAAATATGTCCGTCAGGCCCCTTCCCTTGAGATATATCTGCAAATATCTCGGAAACGAAGCGAGCTATGGCAAAATGTTAGGAGACCTTTTTTGTAGAGAATTATGTTTTCTACAATTTATGTTCAATGATATTTTTTGATCAGAAGCGTAGTTTTCGAGATATATCGAGATATTTAAAAGTTCCGAAGCCGCACCAACATAATAGAGATACAGAAACACCGTGGCCCCTTTCTTTGAGATAACTGTGCACTAGTGAGAGCCGCAAATGCCACTTCCAGCTTAGCTGTGCAGAAGAAGAACAACAAGAAGAAGAAATATCTCGAAATATGTCCGTCAGGCCCCTTCCCTTGAGATAAATCTGCAAATATCTCGGAAACGAAGCGAGCTATGGCAAAATGTTAAGAGACCTTTTTTGTAGAGAATTATGTTTCCTACAATTTATGTTCTATGATATTTTTTGATCAGATGCGTA
Source organism: Osmia lignaria lignaria (assembly GCF_051020975.1). Taxonomy (NCBI): domain Eukaryota; kingdom Metazoa; phylum Arthropoda; class Insecta; order Hymenoptera; family Megachilidae; genus Osmia; species Osmia lignaria. The sequence continues at coordinate 30,197,555 of NW_027478158.1, read as the reverse complement.
GTTCTCGAGATATATCAAGATATTTAAAAGTTCCGAAGCCACACCAACATAATAGAGATACAGAAACACCGTGGCCCCTTTCTTTGAGATAACTCTGCACTATTGCGAGCTGTAAATGCCACTTCCAGCTTAGCTGTGCAGAAGAAGAACAACAAGAAGAAGAAATATCTCGAAATATGTCCGTCAGGCCAGTTCCTTTGAGCTGAATCTGCAAATATCTCGGAAACGAAGCGATCTATGGCAAAATGTTCAGAGACGTTTTTTGTAGAGAATTATGTTTCCTACAATTTATGTTCTATGATATTTTTTGATCAGAAGCGTAGTTCTCGAGATATATCAAGATATTTAAAAGTTCCGAAGCCACACCAACATAATAGAGATACAGAAACACCGTGGCCCCTTTCTTTGAGATAACTCTGCACTATTGCGAGCTGTAAATGCCACTTCCAGCTTAGCTGTGCAGAAGAAGAACAACAAGAAGAAGAAATATCTCGAAATATGTCCGTCAGGCCCCTTCCCTTGAGATAAATCTGCAAATATCTCGGAAACGAAACGAGCTATGGCAAAATGTTAAGAGACCTTTTTTGTAGAGAATTAAGTTTCCTACTTTTTATGTTCTATGATATTTTTTGATCAGAAGCGTAGTTTTCGAGATATATCGAGATATTTAAAAGTTCCGAAGCCGCACCAACATAATAGAGATACAGAAACACCGTGGCCCCTTTCTTTGAGATAACTCTGCACTAGTGCGAGCTGCAAATGCCACTTCCAGCTTAGCTGTGCAGAAGAGAAACAACAAGAAGAAGAAATATCTCGAAATATGTCCGTCAGGCCCCTTCCCTTGAGATAAATCTGCAAATATCTCGGAAACGAAGCGAGCTATGGCAAAATGTTAAGAGACCTTTTTTGTAGAGAATTAAGTTTCCCACTTTTTATGTTCTATGATATTTTTTGATCAGATGCGTAGTTCTCGAGATATATCAAGATATTTAAAAGTTCCGAAGCCGCACCAACATAATAGAGATACAGAAACACCGTGGCCCCTTTCTTTGAGATAACTCTGCACTATTGCGAGCTGTAAATGCCACTTCCAGCTTAGCTGTGCAGAAGAAGAACAACAAGAAGAAGAAATATCTCGAAATATGTCCGTCAGGCCCCTTCCCTTGAGATGTATCTGCAAATATCTCGGAAACGAAGCGAGCTATGGCAAAATGTTAAGAGACCTTTTTTGTAGAGAATTATGTTTCCTACAATTTATGTTCAATGATATTTTTTGATCAGAAGCGTAGTTTTCGAGATATATCGAGATATTTAAAAGTTCCGAAGCCGCACCAACATAATAGAGATACAGAAACACCGTGGCCCCTTTCTTTGAGATAACTCTGCACTAGTGAGAGCCGCAAATGCCACTTCCAGCTTAGCTGTGCAGAAGAGGAACAACAAGAAGAAGAAATATCTCGAAATATGTCCGTCAGGCCCCTTCCTTTGACATAAATATGCAAATATCTCGGAAACGAAGCGAGCTATGGCAAAATGTTAAGAGACCTTTTTTGTAGAGAATTAAGTTTCCTACTTTTTATGTTCTCTGATATTTTTTGATCAGATGCGTAGTTTTCGAGATATATCGAGATATTTAAAAGTTCCGAAGCCGCACCAACATAATAGAGATACAGAAACACCGTGGCCCCTTTCTTTGAGATAACTGTGCACAAGTGCGAGCCGCAAATGCAACTTCCAGCTTAGCTGTGCAGAAGAAGAACAACAAGAAGAAGAAATATCTCGAAATATGTCCGTCAGGCCCCTTCCCTTGAGATAAATCTGCAAATATCTCGGAAACGAAGCGAGCTATGGCAAAATGTTAAGAGACCTTTTTTGTAGAGAATTATGTTTCCTACAATTTATGTTCTATGATATTTTTTGATCAGATGCGTAGTTCTCGAGATATATCAAGATATTTAAAAGTTCCGAAGCCACACCAACATAATAGAGATACAGAAACACCGTGGCCCCTTTCTTTGAGATAACTCTGCACTATTGCGAGCTGTAAATGCCACTTCCAGCTTAGCTGTGCAGAAGAAGAACAACAAGAAGAAGAAATATCTCGAAATATGTCCGTCAGGCCCCTTCCCTTGAGATAAATCTGCAAATATCTCGGAAACGAAACGAGCTATGGCAAAATGTTAAGAGACCTTTTTTGTAGAGAATTAAGTTTCCTACTTTTTATGTTCTATGATATTTTTTGATCAGAAGCGTAGTTTTCGAGATATATCGAGATATTTAAAAGTTCCGAAGCCGCACCAACATAATAGAGATACAGAAACACCGTGGCCCCTTTCTTTGAGATAACTCTGCACTAGTGCGAGCTGCAAATGCCACTTCCAGCTTAGCTTTGCAGAAGAAGAACAACAAGAAGAAGAAATATCTCGAAATATGTCCGTCAGGCCCCTTCCCTTGAGATAAATCTGCAAATATCTCGGAAACGAAGCGAGCTATGGCAAAATGTTAAGAGACCTTTTTTGTAGAGAATTAAGTTTCCTACTTTTTATGTTCTATGATATTTTTTGATCAGATGCGTAGTTCTCGAGATATATCAAGATATTTAAAAGTTCCGAAGCCGCACCAATATAATAGAGATACAGAAACACCGTGGCCCCTTTCTTTGAGATAACTCTGCACTATTGCGAGCTGTAAATGCCACTTCCAGCTTAGCTGTGCAGAAGAAGAACAACAAGAAGAAGAAATATCTCGAAATATGTCCGTCAGGCCCCTTCCCATGAGATAAATCTGCAAATATCTCGGAAACGAAACGAGCTATGGCAAAATGTTGAGAGACCTTTTTTGTAGAGAATTAAGTTTCCTACTTTTTATGTTCTATGATATTTTTTGATCAGAAGCGTAGTTTTCGAGATATATCGAGATATTTAAAAGTTCCGAAGCCGCACCAACATAATAGAGATACAGAAACACCGTGGCCCCTTTCTTTGAGATAACTCTGCACTAGTGGGAGCTGCAAATGCCACTTCCAGCTTAGCTGTGCAGAAGAAGAACAACAAGAAGAAGAAATATCTCGAAATATGTCCGTCAGGCCCCTTCCCTTGAGATAAATCTGCAAATATCTCGGAAACGAAGCGAGCTATGGCAAAATGTTAAGAGACCTTTTTTGTAGAGAATTAAGTTTCCTACTTTTTATGTTCTATGATATTTTTTGATCAGATGCGTAGTTCTCGAGATATATCAAGATATTTAAAAGTTCCGAAGCCGCACCAACATAATAGAGATACAGAAACACCGTGGCCCCTTTCTTTGAGATAACTCTGCACTAGTGAGAGCCGCAAATGCCACTTCCAGCTTAGCTGTGCAGAAGAAGAACAACAAGAAGAAGAAATATCTCGAAATATGTCCGTCAGGCCCCTTCCCTTGACATAAATATGCAAATATCTCGGAAACGAAGCGAGCTATGGCAAAATGTTAAGAGACCTTTTTTGTAGAGAATTAAGTTTCCTACTTTTTATGTTCTATGATATTTTTTGATCAGAAGCGTAGTTTTCGAGATATATCGAGATATTTAAAAGTTCCGAAGCCGCACCAACATAATAGGGATACAGAAACACCGTGGCCCCTTTCTTTGAGATAACTCTGCACTATTGCGAGCTGTAAATGCCACTTCCAGCTTAGCTGTGCAGAAGAAGAACAACAAGAAGAAGAAATATCTCGAAATATGTCCGTCAGGCCCCTTCCCTTGAGATATATCTGCAAATATCTCGGAAACGAAGCGAGCTATGGCAAAATGTTAAGAGACCTTTTTTGTAGAGAATTATGTTTCCTACAATTTATGTTCAATGATATTTTTTGATCAGAAGCGTAGTTTTCGAGATATATCGAGATATTTAAAAGTTCCGAAGCCGCACCAACATAATAGAGATACAGAAACACCGTGGCCCCTTTCTTTGAGATAACTGTGCACTAGTGCGAGCCGCAAATGCAACTTCCAGCTTAGCTGTGCAGAAGAAGAACAACAAGAAGAAGAAATATCTCGAAATATGTCCGTCAGGCCCCTTCCCTTGAGATAAATCTGCAAATATCTCGGAAACGAAACGAGCTATGGCAAAATGTTAAGAGACCTTTTTTGTAGAGAATTAAGTTTCCTACTTTTTATGTTCTATGATATTTTTTGATCAGAAGCGTAGTTTTCGAGATATATCGAGATATTTAAAAGTTCCGAAGCCGCACCAACATAATAGAGATACAGAAACACCGTGGCCCCTTTCTTTGAGATAACTCTGCACTAGTGCGAGCTGCAAATGCCACTTCCAGCTTAGCTGTGCAGAAGAAGAACAACAAGAAGAAGAAATATCTCGAAATATGTCCGTCAGGCCCCTTCCCTTGAGATAAATCTGCAAATATCTCGGAAACGAAGCGAGCTATGGCAAAATGTTAAGAGACCTTTTTTGTAGAGAATTAAGTTTCCTACTTTTTATGTTCATTGATATTTTTTGATCAGATGCGTAGTTCTCGAGATATATCAAGATATTTAAAAGTTCCGAAGCCGCACCAACATAATAGAGATACAGAAACACCGTGGCCCCTTTCTTTGAGATAACTCTGCACTATTGCGAGCTGTAAATGCCACTTCCAGCTTAGGTGTGCAGAAGAAGAACAACAAGAAGAAGAAATATCTCGAAATATGTCCGTCAGGCCCCTTCCCTTGAGATATATCTGCAAATATCTCGGAAACGAAGCGAGCTATGGCAAAATGTTAAGAGACCTTTTTTGTAGAGAATTATGTTTCCTACAATTTATGTTCAATGATATTTTTTGATCAGAAGCGTAGTTTTCGAGATATATCGAGATATTTAAAAGTTCCGAAGCCGCACCAACATAATAGAGATACAGAAACACCGTGGCCCCTTTCTTTGAGATAACTCTGCACTAGTGCGAGCTGCAAATGCCACTTCCAGCTTAGCTGTGCAGAAGAAGAACAACAAGAAGAAGAAATATCTCGAAATATGTCCGTCAGGCCCCTTCCCTTGAGATAAATCTGCAAATATCTCGGAAACGAAGCGAGCTATGGCAAAATGTTAAGAGACCTTTTTTGTAGAGAATTAAGTTTCCTACTTTTTATGTTCTATGATATTTTTTGATCAGATGCGTACTTCTCGAGATATGTCAAGATATTTAAAAGTTCCGAAGCCGCACCAACATAATAGAGATACAGAAACACCGTGGCCCCTTTCTTTGAGATAACTCTGCACTATTGCGAGCTGTAAATGCCACTTCCAGCTTAGCTGTGCAGAAGAAGAACAACAAGAAGAAGAAATATCTCGAAATATGTCCGTCAGGCCCCTTCCCTTGAGATATATCTGCAAATATCTCGGAAACGAAGCGAGCTATGGCAAAATGTTAAGAGACCTTTTTTGTAGAGAATTATGTTTCCTACAATTTATGTTCAATGATATTTTTTGATCAGAAGCGTAGTTTTCGAGATATATCGAGATATTTAAAAGTTCCGAAGCCGCACCAACATAATAGAGATACAGAAACACCGTGGCCCCTTTCTTTGAGATAACTCTGCACTAGTGAGAGCCGCAAATGCCACTTCCAGCTTAGCTGTGCAGAAGAAGAACAACAAGAAGAAGAAATATCTCGAAATATGTCCGTCAGGCCCCTTCCCTTGAGATAAATCTGCAAATATCTCGGAAACGAAGCGAGCTATGGCAAAATGTTAAGAGACTTTATTTGTAGAGAATTAAGTTTCCTACTTTTTATGTTCTATGATATTTTTTGATCAGATGCGTAGTTCTCGAGATATATCGAGATATTTAAAAGTTCCGAAGCCGCACCAACATAATAGAGATACAGAAACACCGTGGCCCCTTTCTATGAGATAACTCTGCACTATTGCGAGCTGTAAATGCCACTTCCAGCTTAGCTGTGCAGAAGAAGAACAACAAGAAGAAGAAATATCTCGAAATATGTCCGTCAGGCCCCTTCCCTTGAGATATATCTGCAAATATCTCGGAAACGAAGCGAGCTATGGCAAAAGGTTAAGAGACTTTATTTGTAGAGAATTAAGTTTCCTACTTTTTATGGTCTATGATATTTTTTGATCAGATGCGTAGTTCTCGAGATATATCGAGATATTTAAAAGTTCCGAAGCCGCACCAACATAATAGAGATACAGAAACACCGTGGCCCCTTTCTATGAGATAACTCTGCACTATTGCGAGCTGTAAATGCCACTTCCAGCTTAGCTGTGCAGAAGAAGAACAACAAGAAGAAGAAATATCTCGAAATATGTCCGTCAGGCCCCTTCCCTTGAGATAAATCTGCAAATATCTCGGAAACGAAGCGAGCTATGGCAAAATGTTAAGAGACTTTATTTGTAGAGAATTAAGTTTCCTACTTTTTATGTTCTACGATATTTTTTGATCAGATGCGTAGTTCTCGAGATATATCAAGATATTTAAAAGTTCCGAAGCCGCACCAACATAATAGAGATACAGAAACACCGTGGCCCCTTTCTTTGAGATGACTCTGCACTATTGCGAGCTGGAAATGCCACTTCCAGTTTAGCTGTGCAGAAGAAGAACAACAAGAAGAAGAAATATCTCGAAATATGTCCGTCAGGCCCCTTCCCTTGAGATAAATCTGCAAATATCTCGGAAACGAAGCGAGCTATGGCAAAATGTTAAGAGACCTTTTTTGTAGAGAATTAAGTTTCCTACTTTCTATGTTCTATGATATTTTTTGATCAGATGCGTAGTTCTCGAGATATATCGAGATATTTAAAAGTTCCGAAGCCGCACCAACATAATAGAGATACAGAAACACCGTGGCCCCTTTCTATGAGATAACTCTGCACTATTGCGAGCTGGAAATGCCACTTCCAGCTTAGCTGTGCAGAAGAAGAACAACAAGAAGAAGAAATATCTCGAAATATGTCCGTCAGGCCCCTTCCGTTGAGATATATCTGCAAATATCTCGGAAACGAAGCGAGCTATGGCAAAATGTTAAGAGACTTTATTTGTAGAGAATTAAGTTTCCTACTTTTTATGGTCTATGATATTTTTTGATCAGATGCGTAGTTCTCGAGATATATCGAGATATTTAAAAGTTCCGAAGCCGCACCAACATAATAGAGATACAGAAACACCGTGGCCCCTTTCTATGAGATAACTCTGCACTATTGCGAGCTGTAAATGCCACTTCCAGCTTAGCTGTGCAGAAGAAGAACAACAAGAAGAAGAAATATCTCGAAATATGTCCGTCAGGCCCCTTCCCTTGAGATAAATCTGCAAATATCTCGGAAACGAAGCGAGCTATGGCAAAATGTTAAGAGACTTTATTTGTAGAGAATTAAGTTTCCTACTTTTTATGTTCTACGATATTTTTTGATCAGATGCGTAGTTCTCGAGATATATCAAGATATTTAAAAGTTCCGAAGCCGCACCAACATAATAGAGATACAGAAACACCGTGGCCCCTTTCTTTGAGATGACTCTGCACTATTGCGAGCTGGAAATGCCACTTCCAGTTTAGCTGTGCAGAAGAAGAACAACAAGAAGAAGAAATATCTCGAAATATGTCCGTCAGGCCCCTTCCCTTGAGATAAATCTGCAAATATCTCGGAAACGAAGCGAGCTATGGCAAAATGTTAAGAGACCTTTTTTGTAGAGAATTAAGTTTCCTACTTTCTATGTTCTATGATATTTTTTGATCAGATGCGTAGTTCTCGAGATATATCAAGATATTTAAAAGTTCCGAAGCCGCACCAACATAATAGAGATACAGAAACACCGTGGCCCCTTTCTTTGAGATAACTCTGCACTATTGCGAGCTGGAAATGCCACTTCCAGCTTAGCTGTGCAGAAGAAGAACAACAAGAAGAAGAAATATCTCGAAATATGTCCGTCAGGCCCCTTCCTTTGAGATAACTCTGCAAATATCTCGGAAACGAAGCGAGCTATGGCAAAATGTTAAGAGACCTTTTTTGTAGAGAATTAAGTTTCCTACTTTTTATGTTCTATGATATTTTTTGATCAGATGCGTAGTTCTCGAGATATATCAAGATATTTAAAAGTTCCGAAGCCGCACCAACATAATAGAGATACAGAAACACCGTGGCCCCTTTCTTTGAGATAACTCTGCACTAGTGCGAGCCGCAAATGCGACTTCCAGCTTAGCTGTGCAGAAGAAGAACAACAAGAAGAAGAAATATCTCGAAATATGTCCGTCAGGCCCCTTCCCTTGAGATAAATCTGCAAATATCTCGGAAACGAAGCGAGCTATGGCAAAATGTTAAGAGACCTTTTTTGTAGAGAATTAAGTTTCCTACTTTTTATGTTCTATGATATTTTTTGATCAGATGCGTAGTTCTCGAGATATATCAAGATATTTAAAAGTTCCGAAGCCGCACCAACATAATAGAGATACAGAAACACCGTGGCCCCTTTCTTTGAGATAACTCTGCACTATTGCGAGCTGCAACTGCCACTTCCAGCTTAGCTGTGCAGAAGAAGAACAACAAGAAGAAGAAATATCTCGAAATATGTCCGTCAGGCCCCTTCCCTTGAGATATATCTGCAAATATCTCGGAAACGAAGCGAGCTATGGCAAAATGTTAAGAGACCTTTTTTGTAGAGAATTATGTTTCCTACAATTTATGTTCAATGATATTTTTTGATCAGAAGCGTAGTTTTCGAGATATATCGAGATATTTAAAAGTTCCGAAGCCGCACCAACATAATAGAGATACAGAAACACCGTGGCCCCTTTCTTTGAGATAACTGTGCACTAGTGCGAGCCGCAAATGCAACTTCCAGCTTAGCTGTGCAGAAGAAGAACAACAAGAAGAAGAAATATCTCGAAATATGTCCGTCAGGCCCCTTCCCTTGAGATAAATCTGCAAATATCTCGGAAACGAAACGAGCTATGGCAAAATGTTAAGAGACCTTTTTTGTAGAGAATTAAGTTTCCTACTTTTTATGTTCTATGATATTTTTTGATCAGAAGCGTAGTTTTCGAGATATATCGAGATATTTAAAAGTTCCGAAGCCGCACCAACATAATAGAGATACAGAAACACCGTGGCCCCTTTCTTTGAGATAACTCTGCACTAGTGCGAGCTGCAAATGCCACTTCCAGCTTAGCTGTGCAGAAGAAGAACAACAAGAAGAAGAAATATCTCGAAATATGTCCGTCAGGCCCCTTCCCTTGAGATAAATCTGCAAATATCTCGGAAACGAAGCGAGCTATGGCAAAATGTTAAGAGACCTTTTTTGTAGAGAATTAAGTTTCCTACTTTTTATGTTCTATGATATTTTTTGATCAGATGCGTAGTTCTCGAGATATATCAAGATATTTAAAAGTTCCGAAGCCGCACCAACATAATAGAGATACAGAAACACCGTGGCCCCTTTCTTTGAGATAACTCTGCACTATTGCGAGCTGTAAATGCCACTTCCAGCTTAGGTGTGCAGAAGAAGAACAACAAGAAGAAGAAATATCTCGAAATATGTCCGTCAGGCCCCTTCCCTTGAGATATATCTGCAAATATCTCGGAAACGAAGCGAGCTATGGCAAAATGTTAAGAGACCTTTTTTGTAGAGAATTATGTTTCCTACAATTTATGTTCAATGATATTTTTTGATCAGAAGCGTAGTTTTCGAGATATATCGAGATATTTAAAAGTTCCGAAGCCGCACCAACATAATAGAGATACAGAAACACCGTGGCCCCTTTCTTTGAGATAACTCTGCACTAGTGCGAGCTGCGAATGCCACTTCCAGCTTAGCTGTGCAGAAGAAGAACAACAAGAAGAAGAAATATCTCGAAATATGTCCGTCAGGCCCCTTCCCTTGAGATAAATCTGCAAATATCTCGGAAACGAAGCGAGCTATGGCAAAATGTTAAGAGACCTTTTTTGTAGAGAATTAAGTTTCCTACTTTCTATGTTCTATGATATTTTTTGATCAGATGCGTAGTTCTCGAGATATATCGAGATATTTAAAAGTTCCGAAGCCGCACCAACATAATAGAGATACAGAAACACCGTGGCCCCTTTCTATGAGATAACTCTGCACTATTGCGAGCTGGAAATGCCACTTCCAGCTTAGCTGTGCAGAAGAAGAACAACAAGAAGAAGAAATATCTCGAAATATGTCCGTCAGGCCCCTTCCGTTGAGATATATCTGCAAATATCTCGGAAACGAAGCGAGCTATGGCAAAATGTTAAGAGACTTTATTTGTAGAGAATTAAGTTTCCTACTTTTTATGGTCTATGATATTTTTTGATCAGATGCGTAGTTCTCGAGATATATCGAGATATTTAAAAGTTCCGAAGCCGCACCAACATAATAGAGATACAGAAACACCGTGGCCCCTTTCTATGAGATAACTCTGCACTATTGCGAGCTGTAAATGCCACTTCCAGCTTAGCTGTGCAGAAGAAGAACAACAAGAAGAAGAAATATCTCGAAATATGTCCGTCAGGCCCCTTCCCTTGAGATAAATCTGCAAATATCTCGGAAACGAAGCGAGCTATGGCAAAATGTTAAGAGACTTTATTTGTAGAGAATTAAGTTTCCTACTTTTTATGTTCTACGATATTTTTTGATCAGATGCGTAGTTCTCGAGATATATCAAGATATTTAAAAGTTCCGAAGCCGCACCAACATAATAGAGATACAGAAACACCGTGGCCCCTTTCGTTGAGATGACTCTGCACTATTGCGAGCTGGAAATGCCACTTCCAGTTTAGCTGTGCAGAAGAAGAACAACAAGAAGAAGAAATATCTCGAAATATGTCCGTCAGGCCCCTTCCCTTGAGATAAATCTGCAAATATCTCGGAAACGAAGCGAGCTATGGCAAAATGTTAAGAGACCTTTTTTGTAGAGAATTATGTTTCCTACAATTTATGTTCTATGATATTTTTTGATCAGATGCGTAGTTCTCGAGATATATCAAGATATTTAAAAGTTCCGAAGCCACACCAACATAATAGAGATACAGAAACACCGTGGCCCCTTTCTTTGAGATAACTCTGCACTAGTGCGAGCTGCAAATGCCACTTCCAGCTTAGCTTTGCAGAAGAAGAACAACAAGAAGAAGAAATATCTCGAAATATGTCCGTCAGGCCCCTTCCCTTGAGATAAATCTGCAAATATCTCGGAAACGAAGCGAGCTATGGCAAAATGTTAAGAGACCTTTTTTGTAGAGAATTAAGTTTCCTACTTTTTATGTTCTATGATATTTTTTGATCAGATGCGTAGTTCTCGAGATATATCAAGATATTTAAAAGTTCCGAAGCCGCACCAATATAATAGAGATACAGAAACACCGTGGCCCCTTTCTTTGAGATAACTCTGCACTATTGCGAGCTGTAAATGCCACTTCCAGCTTAGCTGTGCAGAAGAAGAACAACAAGAAGAAGAAATATCTCGAAATATGTCCGTCAGGCCCCTTCCCATGAGATAAATCTGCAAATATCTCGGAAACGAAACGAGCTATGGCAAAATGTTAAGAGACCTTTTTTGTAGAGAATTAAGTTTCCTACTTTTTATGTTCTATGATATTTTTTGATCAGAAGCGTAGTTTTCGAGATATATCGAGATATTTAAAAGTTCCGAAGCCGCACCAACATAATAGAGATACAGAAACACCGTGGCCCCTTTCTTTGAGATAACTCTGCACTAGTGCGAGCTGCAAATGCCACTTCCAGCTTAGCTGTGCAGAAGAAGAACAACAAGAAGAAGAAATATCTCGAAATATGTCCGTCAGGCCCCTTCCCTTGAGATAAATCTGCAAATATCTCGGAAACGAAGCGAGCTATGGCAAAATGTTAAGAGACCTTTTTTGTAGAGAATTAAGTTTCCTACTTTTTATGTTCTATGATATTTTTTGATCAGATGCGTAGTTCTCGAGATATATCAAGATATTTAAAAGTTCCGAAGCCGCACCAACATAATAGAGATACAGAAACACCGTGGCCCCTTTCTTTGAGATAACTCTGCACTATTGCGAGCTGTAAATGCCACTTCCAGCTTAGCTGTGCAGAAGAAGAACAACAAGAAGAAGAAATATCTCGAAATATGTCCGTCAGGCCCCTTCCCTTGAGATATATCTGCAAATATCTCGGAAACGAAGCGAGCTATGGCAAAATGTTAAGAGACCTTTTTTGTAGAGAATTATGTTTCCTACAATTTATGTTCAATGATATTTTTTGATCAGAAGCGTAGTTTTCGAGATATATCGAGATATTTAAAAGTTCCGAAGCCGCACCAACATAATAGAGATACAGAAACACCGTGGCCCCTTTCTTTGAGATAACTCTGCACTAGTGCGAGCTGCAAATGCCACTTCCAGCTTAGCTGTGCAGAAGAAGAACAACAAGAAGAAGAAATATCTCGAAATATGTCCGTCAGGCCCCTTCCCTTGAGATATATCTGCAAATATCTCGGAAACGAAGCGAGCTATGGCAAAATGTTAAGAGACCTTTTTTGTAGAGAATTATGTTTCCTACAATTTATGTTCAATGATATTTTTTGATCAGAAGCGTAGTTTTCGAGATATATCGAGATATTTAAAAGTTCCGAAGCCGCACCAACATAATAGAGATACAGAAACACCGTGGCCCCTTTCTTTGAGATAACTCTGCACTAGTGAGAGCCGCAAATGCCACTTCCAGCTTAGCTGTGCAGAAGAAGAACAACAAGAAGAAGAAATATCTCGAAATATGTCCGTCAGGCCCCTTCCCTTGAGATAAATCTGCAAATATCTCGGAAACGAAGCGAGCTATGGCAAAATGTTAAGAGACCTTTTTTGTAGAGAATTAAGTTTCCTACTTTTTATGTTCTATGATATTTTTTGATCAGAAGCGTAGTTTTCGAGATATATCGAGATATTTAAAAGTTCCGAAGCCGCACCAACATAATAGAGATACAGAAACACCGTGGCCCCTTTCTTTGAGATAACTCTGCACTAGTGAGAGCCGCAAATGCCACTTCCAGCTTAGCTGTGCAGAAGAAGAACAACAAGAAGAAGAAATATCTCGAAATATGTCCGTCAGGCCCCTTCCTTTGACATAAATATGCAAATATCTCGGAAACGAAGCGAGCTATGGCAAAATGTTAAGAGACCTTTTTTGTAGAGAATTAAGTTTCCTACTTTTTATGTTCTCTGATATTTTTTGATCAGATGCGTAGTTTTCGAGATATATCGAGATATTTAAAAGTTCCGAAGCCGCACCAACATAATAGAGATACAGAAACACCGTGGCCCCTTTCTTTGAGATAACTGTGCACTAGTGCGAGCCGCAAATGCAACTTCCAGCTTAGCTGTGCAGAAGAAGAACAACAAGAAGAAGAAATATCTCGAAATATGTCCGTCAGGCCCCTTCCCTTGAGATAAATCTGCAAATATCTCGGAAACGAAGCGAGCTATGGCAAAATGTTAAGAGACCTTTTTTGTAGAGAATTATGTTTCCTACAATTTATGTTGTATGATATTTTTTGATCAGATGCGTAGTTCTCGAGATATATCAAGATATTTAAAAGTTCCGAAGCCACACCAACATAATAGAGATACAGAAACACCGTGGCCCCTTTCTTTGAGATAACTCTGCACTATTGCGAGCTGTAAATGCCACTTCCAGCTTAGCTGTGCAGAAGAAGAACAACAAGAAGAAGAAATATCTCGAAATATGTCCGTCAGGCCCCTTCCCTTGAGATATATCTGCAAATGTCTCGGAAACGAAGCGAGCTATGGCAAAATGTTAAGAGACCTTTTTTGTAGAGAATTAAGTTTCCTACTTTTTATGTTCTATGATATTTTTTGATCAGATGCGTAGTTCTCGAGATATATCAAGATATTTAAAAGTTCCGAAGCCGCACCAACATAATAGAGATACAGAAACACCGTGGCCCCTTTCTTTGAGATAACTCTGCACTATTGCGAGCTGCAAATGCCACTTCCAGCTTAGCTGTGCAGAGGAAGAACAACAAGAAGAAGAAATATCTCGAAATATGTCCGTCAGGCCAGTTCCTTTGAGCTGAATCTGCAAATATCTCGGAAACGAAGCGATCTATGGCAAAATGTTAAGAGACGTTTTTTGTAGAGAATTATGTTTCCTACAATTTATGTTCTATGATATTTTTTGATCAGAAGCGTAGTTTTCGAGATATATCGAGATATTTAAAAGTTCCGAAGCCGCACCAACATAATAGGGATACAGAAACACCGTGGCCCCTTTCTTTGAGATAACTGTGCACTAGTGCGAGCCGCAAATGCAACTTCCAGCTTAGCTGTGCAGAAGAAGAACAACAAGAAGAAGAAATATCTCGAAATATGTCCGTCAGGCCCCTTCCCTTGAGATAAATCTGCAAATATCTCGGAAACGAAGCGAGCTATGGCAAAATGTTAAGAGACCTTTTTTGTAGAGAATTATGTTTCCTACAATTTATGTTCTATGATATTTTTTGATCAGATGCGTAGTTCTCGAGATATATCAAGATATTTAAAAGTTCCGAAGCCACACCAACATAATAGAGATACAGAAACACCGTGGCCCCTTTCTTTGAGATAACTCTGCACTATTGCGAGCTGTAAATGCCACTTCCAGCTTAGCTGTGCAGAAGAAGAACAACAAGAAGAAGAAATATCTCGAAATATGTCCGTCAGGCCCCTTCCCTTGAGATAAATCTGCAAATATCTCGGAAACGAAACGAGCTATGGCAAAATGTTGAGAGACCTTTTTTGTAGAGAATTAAGTTTCCTACTTTTTATGTTCTATGATATTTTTTGATCAGAAGCGTAGTTTTCGAGATATATCGAGATATTTAAAAGTTCCGAAGCCGCACCAACATAATAGAGATACAGAAACACCGTGGCCCCTTTCTTTGAGATAACTCTGCACTAGTGCGAGCTGCAAATGCCACTTCCAGCTTAGCTTTGCAGAAGAAGAACAACAAGAAGAAGAAATATCTCGAAATATGTCCGTCAGGCCCCTTCCCTTGAGATAAATCTGCAAATGTCTCGGAAACGAAGCGAGCTATGGCAAAATGTTAAGAGACCTTTTTTGTAGAGAATTAAGTTTCCTACTTTTTATGTTCTATGATATTTTTTGATCAGATGCGTAGTTCTCGAGATATATCAAGATATTTAAAAGTTCCGAAGCCGCACCAACATAATAGAGATACAGAAACACCGTGGCCCCTTTCTTTGAGATAACTCTGCACTATTGCGAGCTGCAAATGCCACTTCCAGCTTAGCTGTGCAGAGGAAGAACAACAAGAAGAAGAAATATCTCGAAATATGTCCGTCAGGCCAGTTCCTTTGAGCTGAATCTGCAAATATCTCGGAAACGAAGCGATCTATGGCAAAATGTTAAGAGACGTTTTTTGTAGAGAATTATGTTTCCTACAATTTATGTTCCATGATATTTTTTGATCAGAAGCGTAGTTTTCGAGATATATCGAGATATTTAAAAGTTCCGAAGCCGCACCAACATAATAGGGATACAGAAACACCGTGGCCCCTTTCTTTGAGATAACTGTGCACTAGTGCGAGCCGCAAATGCAACTTCCAGCTTAGCTGTGCAGAAGAAGAACAACAAGAAGAAGAAATATCTCGAAATATGTCCGTCAGGCCCCTTCCCTTGAGATAAATCTGCAAATATCTCGGAAACGAAGCGAGCTATGGCAAAATGTTAAGAGACCTTTTTTGTAGAGAATTATGTTTGCTACAATTTATGTTCTATGATATTTTTTGATCAGATGCGTAGTTCTCGAGATATATCAAGATATTTAAAAGTTCCGAAGCCACACCAACATAATAGAGATACAGAAACACCGTGGCCCCTTTCTTTGAGATAACTCTGCACTATTGCGAGCTGTAAATGCCACTTCCAGCTTAGCTGTGCAGAAGAAGAACAACAAGAAGAAGAAATATCTCGAAATATGTCCGTCAGGCCCCTTCCCTTGAGATAAATCTGCAAATATCTCGGAAACGAAACGAGCTATGGCAAAATGTTAAGAGACCTTTTTTGTAGAGAATTAAGTTTCCTACTTTTTATGTTCTATGATATTTTTTGATCAGAAGCGTAGTTTTCGAGATATATCGAGATATTTAAAAGTTCCGAAGCCGCACCAACATAATAGAGATACAGAAACACCGTGGCCCCTTTCTTTGAGATAACTCTGCACTAGTGCGAGCTGCAAATGCCACTTCCAGCTTAGCTTTGCAGAAGAAGAACAACAAGAAGAAGAAATATCTCGAAATATGTCCGTCAGGCCCCTTCCCTTGAGATAAATCTGCAAATATCTCGGAAACGAAGCGAGCTATGGCAAAATGTTAAGAGACCTTTTTTGTAGAGAATTATGTTTCCTACAATTTATGTTCTATGATATTTTTTGATCAGATGCGTAGTTCTCGAGATATATCAAGATATTTAAAAGTTCCGAAGCCACACCAACATAATAGAGATACAGAAACACCGTGGCCCCTTTCTTTGAGATAACTCTGCACTATTGCGAGCTGTAAATGCCACTTCCAGCTTAGCTGTGCAGAAGAAGAACAACAAGAAGAAGAAATATCACGAAATATGTCCGTCAGGCCCCTTCCCTTGAGATATATCTGCAAATATCTCGGAAACGAAGCGAGCTATGGCAAAATGTTAAGAGACCTTTTTTGTAGAGAATTATGTTTCCTACAATTTATGTTCAATGATATTTTTTGATCAGAAGCGTAGTTTTCGAGATATATCGAGATATTTAAAAGTTCCGAAGCCGCACCAACATAATAGAGATACAGAAACACCGTGGCCCCTTTCTTTGAGATAACTCTGCACTATTGCGAGCTGCAAATGCCACTTCCAGCTTAGCTGTGCAGAAGAAGAACAACAAGAAGAAGAAATATCTCGAAATATGTCCGTCAGGCCCCTTCCCTTGGGATATATCTGCAAATACCTCGGAAACGAAGCGAGCTATGGCAAAATGTTAAGAGACCTTTTTTGTAGAGAATTAAGTTTCCTACTTTTTATGTTCTATGATATTTTTTGATCAGATGCGTAGTTCTCGAGATATATCAAGATATTTAAAAGTTCCGAAGCCGCACCAACATAATAGAGATACAGAAACACCGTGGCCCCTTTCTTTGAGATAACTCTGCACTATTGCGAGCTGGAAATGCCACTCCCAGTTTAGCTGTGCAGAAGAAGAACAACAAGAAGAAGAAATATCTCGAAATATGTCCGTTAGGCCCCTTCCCTTCAGATAAATCTGCAAATATCTCGGAAACGAAGCGAGCTATGGCAAAATGTTAAGAGACCTTTTTTGTAGAGAATTAAGTTTCCTACTTTTCATGTTCTATGATATTTTTTGATCAGATGCGTAGTTCTCGAGATATATCAAGATATTTAAAAGTTCCGAAGCCGCACCAACATAATAGAGATACAGAAACACCGTGGCCCCTTTCTTTGAGATAACTCTGCACTATTGCGAGCTGTAAATGCCACTTCCAGCTTAGCTGTGCAGAAGAAGAACAACAAGAAGAAGAAATATCTCGAAATATGTCCGTCAGGCCCCTTCCCTTGAGATATATCTGCAAATATCTCGGAAACGAAGCGAGCTATGGCAAAATGTTAAGAGACCTTTTTTGTAGAGAATTATGTTTCCTACAATTTATGTTCTATGATATTTTTTGATCAGAAGCGTAGTTTTCGAGATATATCGAGATATTTAAAAGTTCCGAAGCCGCACCAACATAATAGAGATACAGAAACACCGTGGCCCCTTTCTTTGAGATAACTCTGCACTAGTGAGAGCCGCAAATGCCACTTCCAGCTTAGCTGTGCAGAAGAAGAACAACAAGAAGAAGAAATATCTCGAAATATGTCCGTCAGGCCCCTTCCCTTGAGATAAATCTGCAAATATCTCGGAAACGAAGCGAGCTATGGCAAAATGTTAAGAGACCTTTTTGGTAGAGAATTAAGTTTCCTACTTTTTATGTTCTATGATATTTTTTGATCAGAAGCGTAGTTTTCGAGATATATCGAGATATTTAAAAGTTCCGAAGCCGCACCAACATAATAGAGATACAGAAACACCGTGGCCCCTTTCTTTGAGATAACTCTGCACTAGTGCGAGCCGCAAATGCCACTTCCAGCTTAGCTGTGCAGAAGAAGAACAACAAGAAGAAGAAATATCTCGAAATATGTCCGTCAGGCCCCTTCCCTTGAGATAAATCTGCAAATATCTCGGAAACGAAGCGAGCTATGGCAAAATGTTAAGAGACCTTTTTTGTAGAGAATTATGTTTCCTACAATTTATGTTCTATGATATTTTTTGATCAGAAGCGTAGGTTTCGAGATATATCGAGATATTTAAAAGTTCCGAAACCGCACCAACATAATAGAGATACAGAAACACCGTGGCCCCTTTCTTTGAGATAACTCTGCACTATTGCGAGCTGGAAATGCCACTTCCAGTTTAGCTGTGCAGAAGAAGAGCAACAAGAAGAAGAAATATCTCGAAATATGTCCGTTAGGCCCCTTCCCTTGCGATAAATCTGCAAATATCTCGGAAACAAAGCGAGCTATGGCAAAATGTTAAGAGACCTTTTTTGTAGAGAATTAAGTTTCCTACTTTTTACGTTCTATGATATTTTTTGATCAGATGCGTAGTTCTCGAGATATATCAAGATATTTAAAAGTTCCGAAGCCGCACCAACATAATAGAGATACAGAAACACCGTGGCCCCTTTCTTTGAGATAACTCTGCACTATTGCGACCTGCAAATGCCACTTCCAGCTCAGCTGTGCAGAAGAAGAACAACAAGAAGAAGAAATATCTCGAAATATGTCCGTCAGGCCCCTTCCCTTGAGATAAATCTGCAAATATCTCGGAAACGAAGCGAGCTATGGCAAAATGTTAAGAGACCTTTTTTGTAGAGAATTAAGTTTCCTACTTTTTATGTTCTATGATATTTTTTGATCAGATGCGTAGTTCTCGAGATATATCAAGATATTTAAAAGTTCCGAAACCGCACCAACATAATAGAGATACAGAAACACCGTGGCCCCTTCCTTTGAGATAACTCTGCACTATTGCGAGCTGGAAATGCCACTTCCAGTTTAGCTGTGCAGAAGAAGAACAACAAGAAGAAGAAATATCTCGAAATATGTCCGTTAGGCCCCTTCCCTTGCGATAAATATGCAAATATCTCGGAAACAAAGCGAGCTATGGCAAAATGTTAAGAGACCTTTTTTGTAGAGAATTAAGTTTCCTACTTTTTATGTTCTATGATATTTTTTGATCAGATGCGTAGTTCTCGAGATATATCAAGATATTTAAAAGTTCCGAAGCCGCACCAACATAATAGAGATACAGAAACACCGTGGCCCCTTTCTTTGAGATAACTCTGCACTATTGCGAGCTGCAAATGCCACTTCCAGCTTAGCTGTGCAGAGGAAGAACAACAAGAAGAAGAAGTATCTCGAAATATGTCCGTCAGGCCCGTTCCTTTGAGCTGAATCTGCAAATATCTCGGAAACGAAGCGAGCTATGGCAAAATGTTAAGATACGTTTTTTGTAGAGAATTATGTTTCCTACAATTTATGTTCTATGATATTTTTTGATCAGAAGCGTAGTTTTCGAGATATATCGAGATATTTAAAAGTTCCGAAGCCGCACCAACATAATAGAGATACAGAAACACCGTGGCCCCTTTCTTTGAGATAACTCTGCACTAGTGCGAGCCGCAGATGCCACTTCCAGCTTAGCTGTGCAGAAGAAGAACAACAAGAAGAAGAAATATCTCGAAATATGTCCGTCAGGCCCCTTCCCTTGAGATAAATCTGCAAATATCTCGGAAACGAAGCGAGCTATGGCAAAATGTTAACAGACCTTTTTTGTAGAGAATTATGTTTCCTACAATTTATGTTCTATGATATTTTTTGATCAGAAGCGTAGTTTTCGAGATATATCGAGATATTTAAAAGTTCAGAAGCCGCACCAACATAATAGAGATACAGAAACACCGTGGCCCCTTTCTTTGAGATAACTCTGCACTATTGCGACCTGCAAATGCCACTTCCAGCTCAGCTGTGCAGAAGAAGAACAACAAGAAGAAGAAATATCTCGAAATATGTCCGTCAGGCCCCTTCCCTTGAGATAAATCTGCAAATATCTCGGAAACGAAGCGAGCTATGGCAAAATGTTAAGAGACCTTTTTTGTAGAGAATTAAGTTTCCTACTTTTTATGTTTTATGATATTTTTTGATCAGATGCGTAGTTCTCGAGATATATCAAGATATTTAAAAGTTCCGAAGCCGCACCAACATAATAGAGATACAGAAACACCGTGGCCCCTTTCTTTGAGATAACTCTGCACTATTGCGAGCTGGAAATGCCACTTCCAGTTTAGCTGTGCAGAAGAAGAACAACAAGAAGAAGAAATATCTCGAAATATGTCCGTTAGGCCCCTTCCCTTCAGATAAATCTGCATATATCTCGGAAACGAAGCGAGCTATGGCAAAATGTTAAGAGACCTTTTTTGTAGAGAATTAAGTTTCCTACTTTTTATGTTCTATGATATTTTTTGATCAGAAGCGTAGTTTTCGAGATATATCGAGATATTTAAAAGTTCCGAAGCCGCACCAACATAATAGAGATACAGAAACACCGTGGCCCCTTTCTTTGAGATAACTCTGCGCTAGTGCGAGCTGCAAATGCCACTTCCAGCTTAGCTGTGCAGAAGAAGAACAACAAGAAGAAGAAATATCTCGAAATATGTCCGTCAGGCCCCTTCCCTTGAGATAAATCTGCAAATATCTCGGAAACGAAGCGAGCTATGGCAAAATGTTAAGAGACCTTTTTTGTAGAGAATTAAGTTTCCTACTTTCTATGTTCTATGATATTTTTTGATCAGATGCGTAGTTCTCGAGATATATCAAGATATTTAAAAGTTCCGAAGCCGCACCAACATAATAGAGATACAGAAACACCGTGGCCCCTTTCTTTGAGATAACTCTGCACTATTGCGACCTGCAAATGCCACTTCCAGCTCAGCTGTGCAGAAGAAGAACAACAAGAATAAGAAATATCTCGAAATATGTCCGTCAGGCCCCTTCCCTTGAGATAAATCTGCAAATATCTCGGAAACGAAGCGAGCTATGGCAAAATGTTAAGAGACCTTTTTTGTAGAGAATTAAGTTTCCTACTTTTTATGTTCTATGATATTTTTTGATCAGATGCGTAGTTCTCGAGATATATCAAGATATTTAAAAGTTCCGAAACCGCACCAACATAATAGAGATACAGAAACACCGTGGCCCCTTTCTTTGAGATAACTCTGCACTATTGCGAGCTGGAAATGCCACTTCCAGTTTAGCTGTGCAGAAGAAGAACAACAAGAAGAAGAAATATCTCGAAATATGTCCGTTAGGCCCCTTCCCTTGCGATAAATCTGCAAATATCTCGGAAACAAAGCGAGCTATGGCAAAATGTTAAGAGACCTTTTTTGTAGAGAATTAAGTTTCCTACTTTTTATGTTCTATGATATTTTTTGATCAGATGCGTAGTTCTCGAGATATATCAAGATATTTAAAAGTTCCGAAGCCGCACCAACACAATAGAGATACAGAAACACCGTGGCCCCTTTCTTTGAGATAACTCTGCACTATTGCGAGCTGCAAATGCCACTTCCAGCTTAGCTGTGCAGAGGAAGAACAACAAGAAGAAGAAGTATCTCGAAATATGTCCGTCAGGCCCGTTCCTTTGAGCTGAATCTGCAAATATCTCGGAAACGAAGCGAGCTATGGCAAAATGTTAAGATACGTTTTTTGTAGAGAATTATGTTTCCTACAATTTATGTTCTATGATATTTTTTGATCAGATGCGTAGTTCTCGAGATATATCAAGATATTTAAAAGTTCCGAAGCCGCACCAACATAATAGAGATACAGAAACACCGTGGCCCCTTTCTTTGAGATAACTCTGCACTATTGCGACCTGCAAATGCCACTTCCAGCTCAGCTGTGCAGAAGAAGAACAACAAGAAGAAGAAATATCTCGAAATATGTCCGTCAGGCCCCTTCCCTTGAGATAAATCTGCAAATATCTCGGAAACGAAGCGAGCTATGGCAAAATGTTAAGAGACCTTTTTTGTAGAGAATTAAGTTTCCTACTTTTTATGTTCTATGATATTTTTTGATCAGATGCGTAGTTCTCGAGATATATCAAGATATTTAAAAGTTCCGAAACCGCACCAACATAATAGAGATACAGAAACACCGTGGCCCCTTTCTTTGAGATAACTCTGCACTATTGCGAGCTGGAAATGCCACTTCCAGTTTAGCTGTGCAGAAGAAGAGCAACAAGAAGAAGAAATATCTCGAAATATGTCCGTTAGGCCCCTTCCCTTGCGATAAATCTGCAAATATCTCGGAAACAAAGCGAGCTATGGCAAAATGTTAAGAGACCTTTTTTGTAGAGAATTAAGTTTCCTACTTTTTACGTTCTATGATATTTTTTGATCAGATGCGTAGTTCTCGAGATATATCAAGATATTTAAAAGTTCCGAAGCCGCACCAACATAATAGAGATACAGAAACACCGTGGCCCCTTTCTTTGAGATAACTCTGCACTATTGCGACCTGCAAATGCCACTTCCAGCTCAGCTGTGCAGAAGAAGAACAACAAGAAGAAGAAATATCTCGAAATATGTCCGTCAGGCCCCTTCCCTTGAGATAAATCTGCAAATATCTCGGAAACGAAGCGAGCTATGGCAAAATGTTAAGAGACCTTTTTTGTAGAGAATTAAGTTTCCTACTTTTTATGTTCTATGATATTTTTTGATCAGATGCGTAGTTCTCGAGATATATCAAGATATTTAAAAGTTCCGAAACCGCACCAACATAATAGAGATACAGAAACACCGTGGCCCCTTCCTTTGAGATAACTCTGCACTATTGCGAGCTGGAAATGCCACTTCCAGTTTAGCTGTGCAGAAGAAGAACAACAAGAAGAAGAAATATCTCGAAATATGTCCGTTAGGCCCCTTCCCTTGCGATAAATATGCAAATATCTCGGAAACAAAGCGAGCTATGGCAAAATGTTAAGAGACCTTTTTTGTAGAGAATTAAGTTTCCTACTTTTTATGTTCTATGATATTTTTTGATCAGATGCGTAGTTCTCGAGATATATCAAGATATTTAAAAGTTCCGAAGCCGCACCAACATAATAGAGATACAGAAACACCGTGGCCCCTTTCTTTGAGATAACTCTGCACTATTGCGAGCTGCAAATGCCACTTCCAGCTTAGCTGTGCAGAGGAAGAACAACAAGAAGAAGTATCTCGAAATATGTCCGTCAGGCCCGTTCCTTTGAGCTGAATCTGCAAATATCTCGGAAACGAAGCGAGCTATGGCAAAATGTTAAGATACGTTTTTTGTAGAGAATTATGTTTCCTACAATTTATGTTCTATGATATTTTTTGATCAGAAGCGTAGTTTTCGAGATATATCGAGATATTTAAAAGTTCCGAAGCCGCACCAACATAATAGAGATACAGAAACACCGTGGCCCCTTTCTTTGAGATAACTCTGCACTAGTGCGAGCCGCAGATGCCACTTCCAGCTTAGCTGTGCAGAAGAAGAACAACAAGAAGAAGAAATATCTCGAAATATGTCCGTCAGGCCCCTTCCCTTGAGATAAATCTGCAAATATCTCGGAAACGAAGCGAGCTATGGCAAAATGTTAACAGACCTTTTTTGTAGAGAATTATGTTTCCTACAATTTATGTTCTATGATATTTTTTGATCAGAAGCGTAGTTTTCGAGATATATCGAGATATTTAAAAGTTCCGAAGCCGCACCAACATAATAGAGATACAGAAACACCGTGGCCCCTTTCTTTGAGATAACTCTGCACTATTGCGAGCTGGAAATGCCACTTCCAGTTTAGCTGTGCAGAAGAAGAACAACAAGAAGAAGAAATATCTCGAAATATGTCCGTTAGGCCCCTTCCCTTCAGATAAATCTGCAAATATCTCGGAAACGAAGCGAGCTATGGCAAAATGTTAAGAGACCTTTTTTGTAGAGAATTAAGTTTCCTACTTTTTATGTTCTATGATATTTTTTGATCAGAAGCGTAGTTTTCGAGATATATCGAGATATTTAAAAGCTCCGAAGCCGCACAAACATAATAGAGATACAGAAACACCGTGGCCCCTTTCTTTGAGATAACTCTGCGCTAGTGCGAGCTGCAAATGCCACTTCCAGCTTAGCTGTGCAGAAGAAGAACAACAAGAAGAAGAAATATCTCGAAATATGTCCGTCAGGCCCCTTCCCTTGAGATAAATCTGCAAATATCTCGGAAACGAAGCGAGCTATGGCAAAATGTTGAGAGACCTTTTTTGTAGAGAATTAAGTTTCCTACTTTTTATGTTCTATGATATTTTTTGATCAGATGCGTAGTTCTCGAGATATATCAAGATATTTAAAAGTTCCGAAGCCGCACCAACATAATAGAGATACAGAAACACCGTGGCCCCTTTCTTTGAGATAACTCTGCACTATTGCGACCTGCAAATGCCACTTCCAGCTCAGCTGTGCAGAAGAAGAACAACAAGAATAAGAAATATCTCGAAATATGTCCGTCAGGCCCCTTCCCTTGAGATAAATCTGCAAATATCTCGGAAACGAAGCGAGCTATGGCAAAATGTTAAGAGACCTTTTTTGTAGAGAATTAAGTTTCCTACTTTTTATGTTCTATGATATTTTTTGATCAGATGCGTAGTTCTCGAGATATATCAAGATATTTAAAAGTTCCGAAACCGCACCAACATAATAGAGATACAGAAACACCGTGGCCCCTTTCTTTGAGATAACTCTGCACTATTGCGAGCTGGAAATGCCACTTCCAGTTTAGCTGTGCAGAAGAAGAACAACAAGAAGAAGAAATATCTCGAAATATGTCCGTTAGGCCCCTTCCCTTGCGATAAATCTGCAAATATCTCGGAAACAAAGCGAGCTATGGCAAAATGTTAAGAGACCTTTTTTGTAGAGAATTAAGTTTCCTACTTTTTATGTTCTATGATATTTTTTGATCAGATGCGTAGTTCTCGAGATATATCAAGATATTTAAAAGTTCCGAAGCCGCACCAACATAATAGAGATACAGAAACACCGTGGCCCCTTTCTTTGAGATAACTCTGCACTATTGCGAGCTGCAAATGCCACTTCCAGCTTAGCTGTGCAGAGGAAGAACAACAAGAAGAAGAAGTATCTCGAAATATGTCCGTCAGGCCCGTTCCTTTGAGCTGAATCTGCAAATATCTCGGAAACGAAGCGAGCTATGGCAAAATGTTAAGATACGTTTTTTGTAGAGAATTATGTTTCCTACAATTTATGTTCTATGATATTTTTTGATCAGAAGCGTAGTTTTCGAGATATATCGAGATATTTAAAAGTTCCGAAGCGGCACCAACATAATAGAGATACAGAAACACCGTGGCCCCTTTCTTTGAGATAACTCTGCACTAGTGCGAGCCGCAGATGCCACTTCCAGCTTAGCTGTGCAGAAGAAGAACAACAAGAAGAAGAAATATCTCGAAATATGTCCGTCAGGCCCCTTCCCTTGAGATAAATCTGCAAATATCTCGGAAACGAAGCGAGCTATGGCAAAATGTTAACAGACCTTTTTTGTAGAGAATTATGTTTCCTACAATTTATGTTCTATGATATTTTTTGATCAGAAGCGTAGTTTTCGAGATATATCGAGATATTCAAAAGTTCCGAAGCCGCCCCAACATAATAGAGATACAGAAACACCGTGGCCCCTTTCTTTGAGATAACTCTGCACTATTGCGACCTGCAAATGCCACTTCCAGCTCAGCTGTGCAGAAGAAGAACAACAAGAAGAAGAAATATCTCGAAATATGTCCGTCAGGCCCCTTCCCTTGAGATAAATCTGCAAATATCTCGGAAACGAAGCGAGCTGTGGCAAAATGTTAAGAGACCTTTTTTGTAGAGAATTAAGTTTCCTACTTTTTATGTTCTATGATATTTTTTGATTAGATGCGTAGTTCTCGAGATATATCAAGATATTTAAAAGTTCCGAAGCCGCACAAAACATAATAGAGATACAGAAACACCGTGGCCCCTTTCTTTGAGATAACTCTGCACTATTGCGAGCTGTAAATGTCACTTCCAGCTTAGCTGTGCAGAAGAAGAACAACAAGAAGAAGAAATATCTCGAAATATGTCCGTCAGGCCCCTTCCCTTGAGATAAATCTGCAAATATCTCGGAAACGAAGCGAGCTATGGCAAAATGTTAACAGACCTTTTTTGTAGAGAATTATGTTTCCTACAATTTATGTTCTATGATATTTTTTGATCAGAAGCGTAGTTTTCGAGATATATCGAGATATTTAAAAGTTCCGAAGCCGCACCAACATAATAGAGATACAGAAACACCGTAGCCCCTTTCTTTGAGATAACTCTGCACTATTGCGAGCTGCAAATGCCACTTCCAGCTTAGCTGTGCAGAGGAAGAACAACAAGAAGAAGAAGTATCTCGAAATATGTCCGTCAGGCCCCTTCCCTTGAGATAAATCTGCAAATATCTCGGAAACGAAGCGAGCTATGGCAAAATGTTAAGAGACCTTTTTTGTAGAGAATTAAGTTTCCTACTTTTTATGTTCTATGATATTTTTTGATCAGAAGCGTAGTTTTCGAGATATATCGAGATATTTAAAAGTTCCGAAGCCGCACCAACATAATAGAGATACAGAAACACCGTGGCCCCTTTCTTTGAGATAACTCTGCACTATTGCGAGCTGGAAATGCCACTTCCAGTTTTGCTGTGCAGAAGAAGAACAACAAGAAGAAGGAATATCTCGAAATATGTCCGTTAGGCCCCTTCCCTTGCGATAAATCTGCAAATATCTCGGAAACAAAGCGAGCTATGGCAAAATGTTAAGAGACCTTTTTTGTAGAGAATTAAGTTTCCTACTTTTTATGTTCTATGATATTTTTTGATCAGAAGCGTAGTTTTCGAGATATATCGAGATATTTAAAAGTTCCGAAGCCGCACCAACATAATAGAGATACAGAAACACCGTGGCCCCTTTCTTTGAGATAACTCTGCACTATTGCGAGCTGCAAATGCCACTTCCAGCTTAGCTGTGCAGAGGAAGAACAACAAGAAGAAGAAGTATCTCGAAATATGTCCGTCAGGCCCGTTCCGTTGAGCTGAATCTGCAAATATCTCGGAAACGAAGCGAGCTATGGCAAAATGTTAAGAGACCTTTTTTGTAGAGAATTAAGTTTCCTACTTTTTATGTTCTATGATATTTTTTGATCAGATGCGTAGTTCTCGAGATATATCAAGATATTTAAAAGTTCCGAAGCCGCACCAACATAATAGAGATACAGAAACACCGTGGCCCCTTTCTTTGAGATAACTCTGCACTATTGCGAGCTGGAAATGCCACTTCCAGTTTAGCTGTGCAGAAGAAGAACAACAAGAAGAAGAAATATCTCGAAATATGTCCGTCAGGCCCCTTCCCTTGAGATAAATCTGCAAATATCTCGGAAACGAAGCGAGCTATGGCAAAATGTTAAGAGACCTTTTTTGTAGAGAATTAAGTTTCCTACTTTTTATGTTTTATGATATTTTTTGATCAGATGCGTAGTTCTCGAGATATATCAAGATATTTAAAAGTTCCGAAGCCGCACCAACATAATAGAGATACAGAAACACCGTGGCCCCTTTCTTTGAGATAACTCTGCACTATTGCGAGCTGGAAATGCCACTTCCAGTTTAGCTGTGCAGAAGAAGAACAACAAGAAGAAGAAATATCTCGAAATATGTCCGTTAGGCCCCTTCCCTTCAGATAAATCTGCAAATATCTCGGAAACGAAGCGAGCTATGGCAAAATGTTAAGAGACCTTTTTTGTAGAGAATTAAGTTTCCTACTTTTTATGTTCTATGATATTTTTTGATCAGAAGCGTAGTTTTCGAGATATATCGAGATATTTAAAAGCTCCGAAGCCGCACAAACATAATAGAGATACAGAAACACCGTGGCCCCTTTCTTTGAGATAACTCTGCGCTAGTGCGAGCTGCAAATGCCACTTCCAGCTTAGCTGTGCAGAAGAAGAACAACAAGAAGAAGAAATATCTCGAAATATGTCCGTCAGGCCCCTTCCCTTGAGATAAATCTGCAAATATCTCGGAAACGAAGCGAGCTATGGCAAAATGTTGAGAGACCTTTTTTGTAGAGAATTAAGTTTCCTACTTTTTATGTTCTATGATATTTTTTGATCAGATGCGTAGTTCTCGAGATATATCAAGATATTTAAAAGTTCCGAAGCCGCACAAAACATAATAGAGATACAGAAACACCGTGGCCCCTTTCTTTGAGATAACTCTGCACTATTGCGAGCTGTAAATGTCACTTCCAGCTTAGCTGTGCAGAAGAAGAACAACAAGAAGAAGAAATATCTCGAAATATGTCCGTCAGGCCCCTTCCCTTGAGATAAATCTGCAAATATCTCGGAAACGAAGCGAGCTATGGCAAAATGTTAACAGACCTTTTTTGTAGAGAATTATGTTTCCTACAATTTATGTTCTATGATATTTTTTGATCAGAAGCGTAGTTTTCGAGATATATCGAGATATTTAAAAGTTCCGAAGCCGCACCAACATAATAGAGATACAGAAACACCGTGGCCCCTTTCTTTGAGATAACTCTGCACTATTGCGAGCTGCAAATGCCACTTCCAGCTTAGCTGTGCAGAGGAAGAACAACAAGAAGAAGAAGTATCTCGAAATATGTCCGTCAGGCCCCTTCCCTTGAGATAAATCTGCAAATATCTCGGAAACGAAGCGAGCTATGGCAAAATGTTAAGAGACCTTTTTTGTAGAGAATTAAGTTTCCTACTTTTTATGTTCTATGATATTTTTTGATCAGAAGCGTAGTTTTCGAGATATATCGAGATATTTAAAAGTTCCGAAGCCGCACCAACATAATAGAGATACTGAAACACCGTGGCCCCTTTCTTTGAGATAACTCTGCACTATTGCGAGCTGGAAATGCCACTTCCAGTTTTGCTGTGCAGAAGAAGAACAACAAGAAGAAGGAATATCTCGAAATATGTCCGTTAGGCCCCTTCCCTTGCGATAAATCTGCAAATATCTCGGAAACAAAGCGAGCTATGGCAAAATGTTAAGAGACCTTTTTTGTAGAGAATTAAGTTTCCTACTTTTTATGTTCTATGATATTTTTTGATCAGAAGCGTAGTTTTCGAGATATATCGAGATATTTAAAAGTTCCGAAGCCGCACCAACATAATAGAGATACAGAAACACCGTGGCCCCTTTCTTTGAGATAACTCTGCACTATTGCGAGCTGCAAATGCCACTTCCAGCTTAGCTGTGCAGAGGAAGAACAACAAGAAGAAGAAGTATCTCGAAATATGTCCGTCAGGCCCGTTCCGTTGAGCTGAATCTGCAAATATCTCGGAAACGAAGCGAGCTATGGCAAAATGTTAAGAGACCTTTTTTGTAGAGAATTAAGTTTCCTACTTTTTATGTTCTATGATATTTTTTGATCAGATGCGTAGTTCTCGAGATATATCAAGATATTTAAAAGTTCCGAAGCCGCACCAACATAATAGAGATACAGAAACACCGTGGCCCCTTTCTTTGAGATAACTCTGCACTATTGCGAGCTGGAAATGCCACTTCCAGTTTAGCTGTGCAGAAGAAGAACAACAAGAAGAAGAAATATCTCGAAATATGTCCGTTAGGCCCCTTCCCTTCAGATAAATCTGCAAATATCTCGGAAACGAAGCGAGCTATGGCAAAATGTTAAGAGACCTTTTTTGTAGAGAATTAAGTTTCCTACTTTTCATGTTCTATGATATTTTTTGATCAGATGCGTAGTTCTCGAGATATATCAAGATATTTAAAAGTTCCGAAGCCGCACAAAACATAATAGAGATACAGAAACACCGTGGCCCCGTTCTTTGAGATAACTCTGCACTATTGCGAGCTGTAAATGCCACTTCCAGCTTAGCTGTGCAGAAGAAGAACAACAAGAAGAAGAAATATCTCGAAATATGTCCGTCAGGCCCCTTCCCTTGAGATATATCTGCAAATATCTCGGAAACGAAGCGAGCTATGGCAAAATGTTAAGAGACCTTTTTTGTAGAGAATTATGTTTCCTACAATTTATGTTCTATAATATTTTTTGATCAGAAGCGTAGTTTTCGAGATATATCGAGATATTTAAAAGTTCCGAAGCCGCACCAACATAATAGAGATACAGAAACACCGTGGCCCCTTTCTTTGAGATAACTCTGCACTATTGCGAGCTGCAAATGCCACTTCCAGCTTAGCTGTGCAGAGGAAGAACAAGAAGAAGAAGAAGTATCTCGAAATATGTCCGTCAGGCCCGTTCCTTTGAGCTGAATCTGCAAATATCTCGGAAACGAAGCGAGCTATGGCAAAATGTTAAGATACGTTTTTTGTAGAGAATTATGTTTCCTACAATTTATGTTCTATGATATTTTTTGATCAGAAGCGTAGTTTTCGAGATATATCGAGATATTTAAAAGTTCCGAAGCCGCACCAACATAATAGAGATACAGAAACACCGTGGCCCCTTTCTTTGAGATAACTCTGCACTAGTGCGAGCCGCAAATGCCACTTCCAGCTTAGCTGTGCAGAAGAAGAACAACAAGAAGAAGAAATATCTCGAAATATGTCCGTCAGGCCCCTTCCCTTGAGATAAATCTGCAAATATCTCGGAAACGAAGCGAGCTATGGCAAAATGTTAAGAGACCTTTTTTGTAGAGAATTATGTTTCCTACAATTTATGTTCTATGATATTTTTTGATCAGAAGCGTAGTTTTCGAGATATATCGAGATATTTAAAAGTTCCGAAGCCGCACCAACATAATAGAGATACAGAAACACCGTGGCCCCTTTCTTTGAGATAACTCTGCACTATTGCGACCTGCAAATGCCACTTCCAGCTCAGCTGTGCAGAAGAAGAACAACAAGAAGAAGAAATATCTCGAAATATGTCCGTCAGGCCCCTTCCCTTGAGATAAATCTGCAAATATCTCGGAAACGAAGCGAGCTATGGCAAAATGTTAAGAGACCTTTTTTGTAGAGAATTAAGTTTCCTACTTTTCATCTTCTATGATATTTTTTGATCAGATGCGTAGTTCTCGAGATATATCAAGATATTTAAAAGTTCCGAAGCCGCACAAAACATAATAGAGATACAGAAACACCGTGGCCCCTTTCTTTGAGATAACTCTGCACTATTGCGAGCTGTAAATGCCACTTCCAGCTTAGCTGTGCAGAAGAAGAACAACAAGAAGAAGAAATATCTCGAAATATGTCCGTCAGGCCCCTTCCCTTGAGATATATCTGCAAATATCTCGGAAACGAAGCGAGCTATGGCAAAATGTTAAGAGACCTTTTTTGTAGAGAATTATGTTTCCTACAATTTATGTTCTATGATATTTTTTGATCAGAAGCGTAGTTTTCGAGATATATCGAGATATTTAAAAGTTCCGAAGCCGCACCAACATAATAGAGATACAGAAACACCGTGGCCCCTTTCTTTGAGATAACTCTGCACTATTGCGAGCTGCAAATGCCACTTCCAGCTTAGCTGTGCAGAGGAAGAACAACAAGAAGAAGAAGTATCTCGAAATATGTCCGTCAGGCCCGTTCCTTTGAGCTGAATCTGCAAATATCTCGGAAACGAAGCGAGCTATGGCAAAATGTTAAGATACGTTTTTTGTAGAGAATTATGTTTCCTACAATTTATGTTCTATGATATTTTTTGATCAGAAGCGTAGTTTTCGAGATATATCGAGATATTTAAAAGTTCCGAAGCCGCACCAACATAATAGAGATACAGAAACACCGTGGCCCCTTTCTTTGAGATAACTCTGCACTATTGCGACCTGCAAATGCCACTTCCAGCTCAGCTGTGCAGAAGAAGAACAACAAGAAGAAGAAATATCTCGAAATATGTCCGTCAGGCCCCTTCCCTTGAGATAAATCTGCAAATATCTCGGAAACGAAGCGAGCTATGGCAAAATGTTAAGAGACCTTTTTTGTAGAGAATTAAGTTTCCTACTTTTCATGTTCTATGATATTTCTTGATCAGATGCGTAGTTCTCGAGATATATCAAGATATTTAAAAGTTCCGAAGCCGCACAAAACATAATAGAGATACAGAAACACCGTGGCCCCTTTCTTTGAGATAACTCTGCACTATTGCGAGCTGTAAATGCCACTTCCAGCTTAGCTGTGCAGAAGAAGAACAACAAGAAGAAGAAATATCTCGAAATATGTCCGTCAGGCCCCTTCCCTTGAGATATATCTGCAAATATCTCGGAAACGAAGCGAGCTATGGCAAAATGTTAAGAGACCTTTTTTGTAGAGAATTATGTTTCCTACAATTTATGTTCTATGATATTTTTTGATCAGAAGCGTAGTTTTCGAGATATATCGAGATATTTAAAAGTTCCGAAGCCGCACCAACATAATAGAGATACAGAAACACCGTGGCCCCTTTCTTTGAGATAACTCTGCACTATTGCGAGCTGCAAATGCCACTTCCAGCTTAGCTGTGCAGAGGAAGAACAACAAGAAGAAGAAGTATCTCGAAATATGTCCGTCAGGCCCGTTCCTTTGAGCTGAATCTGCAAATATCTCGGAAACGAAGCGAGCTATGGCAAAATGTTAAGATACGTTTTTTGTAGAGAATTATGTTTCCTACAATTTATGTTCTATGATATTTTTTGATCAGAAGCGTAGTTTTCGAGATATATCGAGATATTTAAAAGTTCCGAAGCCGCACCAACATAATAGAGATACAGAAACACCGTGGCCCCTTTCTTTGAGGTAACTCTGCACTAGTGCGAGCCGCAAATGCCACTTCCAGCTTAGCTGTGCAGAAGAAGAACAACAAGAAGAAGAAATATCTCGAAATATGTCCGTCAGGCCCCTTCCCTTGAGATAAATCTGCAAATATCTCGGAAACGAAGCGAGCTATGGCAAAATGTTAAGAGACCTTTTTTGTAGAGAATTATGTTTCCTACAATTTATGTTCTATGATATTTTTTGATCAGAAACGTAGTTTTCGAGATATATCGAGATATTTAAAAGTTCCGAAGCCGCACCAACATAATAGAGATACAGAAACACCGTGGCCCCTTTCTTTGAGATAACTCTGCACTATTGCGAGCTGGAAATGCCACTTCCAGTTTAGCTGTGCAGAAGAAGAACAACAAGAAGAAGAAATATCTCGAAATATGTCCGTTAGGCCCCTTCCCTTCAGATAAATCTGCAAATATCTCGGAAACGAAGCGAGCTATGGCAAAATGTTAAGAGACCTTTTTTGTAGAGAATTAAGTTTCCTACTTTTCAGGTTCTATGATATTTTTTGATCAGATGCGTAGTTCTCGAGATATATCAAGATATTTAAAAGTTCCGAAGCCGCACCAACATAATAGAGATACAGAAACACCGTGGCCCCTTTCTTTGAGATAACTCTGCACTAGTGAGAGCCGCAAATGCCATTTCCAGCTTAGCTGTGCAGAAGAAGAACAACAAGAAGAAGAAATATCTCGAAATATGTCCGTCAGGCCCCTTCCCTTGAGATAAATCTGCAAATATCTCGGAAACAAACCGAGCTATGGCAAAATGTTAAGAGACCTTTTTTGTAGAGAATAATGTTTCCTACAATTTACGTTCTATGATATTTTTTGATCAGAAGCGTAGTTTTCGAGATATATCGAGATATTTAAAAGTTCCGAAGCCGCACCAACATAATAGAGATACAGAAACACCGTGGCCCCTTTCTTTGTGATAACTCTGCACTATTGCGACCTGCAAATGCCACTTCCAGCTCAGCTGTGCAGAAGAAGAACAACAAGAAGAAGAAATATCTCGAAATATGTCCGTCAGGCCCCTTCCCTTGAGATAAATCTGCAAATATCTCGGAAACGAAGCGAGCTATGGCAAAATGTTAAGAGACCTTTTTTGTAGAGAATTAAGTTTCCTACTTTTTATGTTCTATGATATTTTTTGATCAGATGCGTAGTTCTCGAGATATATCCAGATATTTAAAAGTTCCGAAGCCGCACCAACATAATAGAGATACAGAAACACCGTGGCCCCTTTCTTTGAGATAACTCTGCACTATTGCGGGCTGCAAATGCCACTTCCAGCTTAGCTGTGCAGAAGAAGAACAACAAGAAGAAGAAATATCTCGAAATATGTCCGTTAGGCCCCTTCCCTTCAGATAAATCTGCAAATATCTCGGAAACGAAGCGAGCTATGGCAAAATGTTAAGAGACCTTTTTTGTAGAGAATTAAGTTTCCTACTTTTCAGGTTCTATGATATTTTTTGATCAGATGCGTAGTTCTCGAGATATATCAAGATATTTAAAAGTTCCGAAGCCGCACCAACATAATAGAGATACAGAAACACCGTGGCCCCTTTCTTTGAGATAACTCTGCACTATTGCGAGCTGTAAATGCCACTTCCAGCTTAGCTGTGCAGAAGAAGAACAACAAGAAGAAGAAATATCTCGAAATATGTCCGTCAGGCCCCTTCCCTTGAGATAAATCTGCAAATATCTCGGAAACGAAGCGAGCTATGGCAAAATGTTAAGAGACCTTTTTTGTAGAGAATTAAGTTTCCTACTTTTTATGTTCTATGATATTTTTTGATCAGATGCGTAGTTCTCGAGATATATCAAGATATTTAAAAGTTCCGAAGCCGCAGCAACATAATAGAGATACAGAAACACCGTGGCCCCTTTCTTTGAGATAACTCTGCACTATTGCGAGCTGCAAATGCCACTTCCAGCTTAGCTGTGCAGAGGAAGAACAACAAGAAGAAGAAGTATCTCGAAATATGTCCGTCAGGCCCGTTCCTTTGAGCTGAATCTGCAAATATCTCGGAAACGAAGCGAGCTATGGCAAAATGTTAAGATACGTTTTTTGTAGAGAATTATGTTTCCTACAATTTATGTTCTATGATATTTTTTGATCAGAAGCGTAGTTTTCGAGATATATCGAGATATTTAAAAGTTCCGAAGCCGCACCAACATAATAGAGATACAGAAACACCGTGGCCCCTTTCTTTGAGATAACTCTGCACTATTGCGAGCTGGAAATGCCACTTCCAGTTTAGCTGTGCAGAAGAAGAACAACAAGAAGAAGAAATATCTCGAAATATGTCCGTTAGGCCCCTTCCCATCAGATAAATCTGCAAATATCTCGGAAACGAAGCGAGCTATGGCAAAATGTTAAGAGACCTTTTTTGTACAGAATTAAGTTTCCTACTTTTCAGGTTCTATGATATTTTTTGATCAGATGCGGAGTTCTCGAGATATATCAAGATATTTAAAAGTTCCGAAGCCGCACCAACATAATAGAGATACTGAAACACCGTGGCCCCTTTCTTTGAGATAACTCTGCACTATTGCGAGCTGTAAATGCCACTTCCAGCTTAGCTGTGCAGAAGAAGAACAACAAGAAGAAGAAATATCTCGAAATATGTCCGTCAGGCCCCTTCCCTTGAGATATATCTGCAAATATCTCGGAAACGAATCGAGCTATGGCAAAATGTTAAGAGACCTTTTTTGTAGAGAATTATGTTTGCTACAATTTATGTTCTATGATATTTTTTGATCAGAAGCGTAGTTTTCGAGATATATCGAGATATTTAAAAGTTCCGAAGCCGCACCAACATAATAGAGATACAGAAACACCGTGGCCCCTTTCTTTGTGATAACTCTGCACTATTGCGACCTGCAAATGCCACTTCCAGCTCAGCTGTGCAGAAGAAGAACAACAAGAAGAAGAAATATCTCGAAATATGTCCGTCAGGCCCCTTCCCTTGAGATAAATCTGCAAATATCTCGGAAACGAAGCGAGCTATGGCAAAATGTTAAGAGACCTTTTTTGTAGAGAATTAAGTTTCCTACTTTTTATGTTCTATGATATTTTTTGATCAGATGCGTAGTTCTCGAGATATATCCAGATATTTAAAAGTTCCGAAGCCGCACCAACATAATAGAGATACAGAAACACCGTGGCCCCTTTCTTTGAGATAACTCTGCACTATTGCGGGCTGCAAATGCCACTTCCAGCTTAGCTGTGCAGAAGAAGAACAACAAGAAGAAGAAATATCTCGAAATATGTCCGTTAGGCCCCTTCCCTTCAGATAAATCTGCAAATATCTCGGAAACGAAGCGAGCTATGGCAAAATGTTAAGAGACCTTTTTTGTAGAGAATTAAGTTTCCTACTTTTCAGGTTCTATGATATTTTTTGATCAGATGCGTAGTTCTCGAGATATATCAAGATATTTAAAAGTTCCGAAGCCGCACCAACATAATAGAGATACAGAAACACCGTGGCCCCTTTCTTTGAGATAACTCTGCACTATTGCGAGCTGTAAATGCCACTTCCAGCTTAGCTGTGCAGAAGAAGAACAACAAGAAGAAGAAATATCTCGAAATATGTCCGTCAGGCCCCTTCCCTTGAGATAAATCTGCAAATATCTCGGAAACGAAGCGAGCTATGGCAAAATGTTAAGAGACCTTTTTTGTAGAGAATTAAGTTTCCTACTTTTTATGTTCTATGATATTTTTTGATCAGATGCGTAGTTCTCGAGATATATCAAGATATTTAAAAGTTCCGAAGCCGCACCAACATAATAGAGATACAGAAACACCGTGGCCCCTTTCTTTGAGATAACTCTGCACTATTGCGAGCTGGAAATGCCACTTCCAGTTTAGCTGTGCAGAAGAAGAACAACAAGAAGAAGAAATATCTCGAAATATGTCCGTTAGGCCCCTTCCCATCAGATAAATCTGCAAATATCTCGGAAACGAAGCGAGCTATGGCAAAATGTTAAGAGACCTTTTTTGTAGAGAATTAAGTTTCCTACTTTTCAGGTTCTATGATATTTTTTGATCAGATGCGGAGTTCTCGAGATATATCAAGATATTTAAAAGTTCCGAAGCCGCACCAACATAATAGAGATACTGAAACACCGTGGCCCCTTTCTTTGAGATAACTCTGCACTATTGCGAGCTGTAAATGCCACTTCCAGCTTAGCTGTGCAGAAGAAGAACAACAAGAAGAAGAAATATCTCGAAATATGTCCGTCAGGCCCCTTCCCTTGAGATATATCTGCAAATATCTCGGAAACGAATCGAGCTATGGCAAAATGTTAAGAGACCTTTTTTGTAGAGAATTATGTTTGCTACAATTTATGTTCTATGATATTTTTTGATCAGAAGCGTAGTTTTCGAGATATATCGAGATATTTAAAAGTTCCGAAGCCGCACCAACATAATAGAGATACAGAAACACCGTGGCCCCTTTCTTTGAGATAACTCTGCACTAGTGAGAGCCGCAAATGCCACTTCCAGCTTAGCTGTGCAGAAGAAGAACAACAAGAAGAAGAAATATCTCGAAATATGTCCGTCAGGCCCCTTCCCTTGAGATAAATCTGCAAATATCTCGGAAACGAAGCGAGCTATGGCAAAATGTTAAGAGACCTTTTTTGTAGAGAATTATGTTTCCTACAATTTATGTTCTATGATATTTTTTGATCAGAAGCGTAGTTTTCGAGATATATCGAGATATTTAAAAGTTCCGAAGCCGCACCAACATAATGGAGATACAGAAACACCGTGGCCCCTTTCTTTGAGATAACTCTGCACTATTGCGACCTGCAAATGCCACTTCCAGCTCAGCTGTGCAGAAGAAGAACAACAAGAAGAAGAAATGTCTCGAAATATGTCCGTCAGGCCCCTTCCCTTGAGATAAATCTGCAAATATCTCGGAAACGAAGCGTGCTATGGCAAAATGTTAAGAGACCTTTTTTGTAGAGAATTAAGTTTCCTACTTTTTATGTTCTATGATATTTTTTGATCAGATGCGTAGTTCTCGAGATATATCAAGATATTTAAAAGTTCCGAAGCCGCACCAACATAATAGAGATACAGAAACACCGTGGCCCCTTTCTTTGAGATAACTCTGCACTATTGCGAGCTGGAAATGCCACTTCCAGTTTAGCTGTGCAGAAGAAGAACAACAAGAAGAAGAAATATCTCGAAATATGTCCGTCAGGCCCCTTCCCTTGAGATAAATCTGCAAATATCTCGGAAACGAAGCGAGCTATGGCAAAATGTTAAGAGACCTTTTTTGTAGATAATTAAGTTTCCTACTTTTTATGTTCTATGATATTCTTTGATCAGATGCGTAGTTCTCGAGATATATCAAGATATTTAAAAGTTCCGAAGCCGCACCAACATAATAGAGATACAGAAACACCGTGGCCCCTTTCTTTGAGATAACTCTGCACGATTGCGAGCTGGAAATGCCACTTCCAGTTTAGCTGTGCAGAAGAAGAACAACAAGAAGAAGAAATATCTCGAAATATGTCCATCAGGACCCTTCCCTTGAGATAAATCTGCAAATATCTCGGAAACGAAGCGAGCTATGGCAAAATGTTAAGAGACGTTTTTTGTAGAGAATTATGTTTCCTACAATTTATGTTCTATGATATTTTTTGATCAGAAGCGTAGTTTTCGAGATATATCGAGATATTTAAAAGTTCCGAAGACGCACCAACATAATAGAGATACAGAAACACCGTGGCCCCTTTCTTTGAGATAACTGTGCACTAGTG
Organism: Osmia lignaria lignaria; assembly: GCF_051020975.1. Taxonomy (NCBI): domain Eukaryota; kingdom Metazoa; phylum Arthropoda; class Insecta; order Hymenoptera; family Megachilidae; genus Osmia; species Osmia lignaria. The sequence continues at coordinate 30,158,808 of NW_027478158.1, read as the reverse complement.
CGAGCCGCAAATGCCACTTCCAGCTTAGCTGTGCAGAAGAAGAACAACAAGAAGAAGAAATATCTCGAAATATGTCCGTCAGGCCCCTTCCCTTGAGATATATCTGCAAATATCTCGGGAAGGAAGCGAGCTATGGCAAAATGTTAAGAGACCTTTTTTGTAGAGAATTAAGTTTGCTACTTTTTATGTTCTATGATATTTTTTGATCAGATGCGTAGTTCTCGAGATATATCAAGATATTTAAAAGTTCCGAAGCCGCACCAACATAATAGAGATACAGAAACACCGTGGCCCCTTTCTTTGAGATAACTCTGCACTATTGCGAGCTGCAAATGCCACTTCCAGCTTAGCTGTGCAGAAGAAGAACAACAAGAAGAAGAAATATCTCGAAATATGTCCGTCAGGCCCCTTCCCTTGAGATAAATCTGCAAATATCTCGGAAACGAAGCGAGCTATGGCAAAATGTTTAGAGACCTTTCTTGTAGAGAATTAAGTTTCCTACTTTTTATGTAGCATGATATTTTTTGATCAGATGCGTAGTTCTCGAGATATATCAAGATATTTAAAAGTTCCGAAGCCGCACCAACATAATAGAGATACAGAAACACCGTGGCCCCTTTCTTTGAGATAACTCTGCACTAGTGCGAGCCGCAAATGCCACTTCCAGCTTAGCTGTGCAGAAGAAGAACAACAAGAAGAAGAAATATCTCGAAATATGTCCGTCAGGCCAGTTCCTTTGAGCTGAATCTGCAAATATCTCGGAAACGAAGCGAGCTATGGCAAACTGTTAAGAGACGTTTTTTATAGAGAATTATGTTTCCTACAATTTATGTTCTATGATATTTTTTGATCAGAAGCGTAGTTTTCGAGATATATCGAGATATTTAAAAGTTCCGAAGCCGCACCAACATAATAGAGATACAGAAACACCGTGGCCCCTTTCTTTGAGATAACTCTGCACTAGTGCGAGCCGCAAATGCCACTTCCAGCTTAGCTGTGCAGAAGAAGAACAACAAGAAGAAGAAATATCTCGAAATATGTCCGTCAGGCCCCTTCCCTTGAGATAAATCTGCAAATATCTCGGAAACGAAGCGAGCTATGGCAAAATGTTAACAGACCTTTTTTGTAGAGAATTAAGTTTCCTACTTTTCAGGTTCTATGATATTTTTTGATCAGATGCGTAGTTCTCGAGATATATCAAGATATTTAAAAGTTCCGAAGCCGCACCAACATAATAGAGATACAGAAACACCGTGGCCCCTTTCTTTGAGATAACTCTGCACTATTGCGAGCTGTAAATGCCACTTCCAGCTTAGCTGTGCAGAAGAAGAACAACAAGAAGAAGAAATATCTCGAAATATGTCCGTCAGGCCCCTTCCCTTGAGATAAATCTGCAAATATCTCGGAAACGAAGCGAGCTATGGCAAAATGTTAAGAGACCTTTTTTGTAGAGAATTAAGTTTCCTACTTTTTATGTTCTATGATATTTTTTGATCAGATGCGTAGTTCTCGAGATATATCAAGATATTTAAAAGTTCCGAAGCCGCAGCAACATAATAGAGATACAGAAACACCGTGGCCCCTTTCTTTGAGATAACTCTGCACTATTGCGAGCTGCAAATGCCACTTCCAGCTTAGCTGTGCAGAGGAAGAACAACAAGAAGAAGAAGTATCTCGAAATATGTCCGTCAGGCCCGTTCCTTTGAGCTGAATCTGCAAATATCTCGGAAACGAAGCGAGCTATGGCAAAATGTTAAGATACGTTTTTTGTAGAGAATTATGTTTCCTACAATTTATGTTCTATGATATTTTTTGATCAGAAGCGTAGTTTTCGAGATATATCGAGATATTTAAAAGTTCCGAAGCCGCACCAACATAATAGAGATACAGAAACACCGTGGCCCCTTTCTTTGAGATAACTCTGCACTATTGCGAGCTGGAAATGCCACTTCCAGTTTAGCTGTGCAGAAGAAGAACAACAAGAAGAAGAAATATCTCGAAATATGTCCGTTAGGCCCCTTCCCATCAGATAAATCTGCAAATATCTCGGAAACGAAGCGAGCTATGGCAAAATGTTAAGAGACCTTTTTTGTAGAGAATTAAGTTTCCTACTTTTCAGGTTCTATGATATTTTTTGATCAGATGCGGAGTTCTCGAGATATATCAAGATATTTAAAAGTTCCGAAGCCGCACCAACATAATAGAGATACTGAAACACCGTGGCCCCTTTCTTTGAGATAACTCTGCACTATTGCGAGCTGTAAATGCCACTTCCAGCTTAGCTGTGCAGAAGAAGAACAACAAGAAGAAGAAATATCTCGAAATATGTCCGTCGGGCCCCTTCCCTTGAGATATATCTGCAAATATCTCGGAAACGAATCGAGCTATGGCAAAATGTTAAGAGACCTTTTTTGTAGAGAATTATGTTTGCTACAATTTATGTTCTATGATATTTTTTGATCAGAAGCGTAGTTTTCGAGATATATCGAGATATTTAAAAGTTCCGAAGCCGCACCAACATAATAGAGATACAGAAACACCGTGGCCCCTTTCTTTGTGATAACTCTGCACTATTGCGACCTGCAAATGCCACTTCCAGCTCAGCTGTGCAGAAGAAGAACAACAAGAAGAAGAAATATCTCGAAATATGTCCGTCAGGCCCCTTCCCTTGAGATAAATCTGCAAATATCTCGGAAACGAAGCGAGCTATGGCAAAATGTTAAGAGACCTTTTTTGTAGAGAATTAAGTTTCCTACTTTTTATGTTCTATGATATTTTTTGATCAGATGCGTAGTTCTCGAGATATATCCAGATATTTAAAAGTTCCGAAGCCGCACCAACATAATAGAGATACAGAAACACCGTGGCCCCTTTCTTTGAGATAACTCTGCACTATTGCGGGCTGCAAATGCCACTTCCAGCTTAGCTGTGCAGAAGAAGAACAACAAGAAGAAGAAATATCTCGAAATATGTCCGTTAGGCCCCTTCCCTTCAGATAAATCTGCAAATATCTCGGAAACGAAGCGAGCTATGGCAAAATGTTAAGAGACCTTTTTTGTAGAGAATTAAGTTTCCTACTTTTCAGGTTCTATGATATTTTTTGATCAGATGCGTAGTTCTCGAGATATATCAAGATATTTAAAAGTTCCGAAGCCGCACCAACATAATAGAGATACAGAAACACCGTGGCCCCTTTCTTTGAGATAACTCTGCACTATTGCGAGCTGTAAATGCCACTTCCAGCTTAGCTGTGCAGAAGAAGAACAACAAGAAGAAGAAATATCTCGAAATATGTCCGTCAGGCCCCTTCCCTTGAGATAAATCTGCAAATATCTCGGAAACGAAGCGAGCTATGGCAAAATGTTAAGAGACCTTTTTTGTAGAGAATTAAGTTTCCTACTTTTTATGTTCTATGATATTTTTTGATCAGATGCGTAGTTCTCGAGATATATCAAGATATTTAAAAGTTCCGAAGCCGCACCAACATAATAGAGATACAGAAACACCGTGGCCCCTTTCTTTGAGATAACTCTGCACTATTGCGAGCTGGAAATGCCACTTCCAGTTTAGCTGTGCAGAAGAAGAACAACAAGAAGAAGAAATATCTCGAAATATGTCCGTTAGGCCCCTTCCCATCAGATAAATCTGCAAATATCTCGGAAACGAAGCGAGCTATGGCAAAATGTTAAGAGACCTTTTTTGTAGAGAATTAAGTTTCCTACTTTTCAGGTTCTATGATATTTTTTGATCAGATGCGGAGTTCTCGAGATATATCAAGATATTTAAAAGTTCCGAAGCCGCACCAACATAATAGAGATACTGAAACACCGTGGCCCCTTTCTTTGAGATAACTCTGCACTATTGCGAGCTGTAAATGCCACTTCCAGCTTAGCTGTGCAGAAGAAGAACAACAAGAAGAAGAAATATCTCGAAATATGTCCGTCAGGCCCCTTCCCTTGAGATATATCTGCAAATATCTCGGAAACGAATCGAGCTATGGCAAAATGTTAAGAGACCTTTTTTGTAGAGAATTATGTTTGCTACAATTTATGTTCTATGATATTTTTTGATCAGAAGCGTAGTTTTCGAGATATATCGAGATATTTAAAAGTTCCGAAGCCGCACCAACATAATAGAGATACAGAAACACCGTGGCCCCTTTCTTTGAGATAACTCTGCACTAGTGAGAGCCGCAAATGCCACTTCCAGCTTAGCTGTGCAGAAGAAGAACAACAAGAAGAAGAAATATCTCGAAATATGTCCGTCAGGCCCCTTCCCTTGAGATAAATCTGCAAATATCTCGGAAACGAAGCGAGCTATGGCAAAATGTTAAGAGACCTTTTTTGTAGAGAATTATGTTTCCTACAATTTATGTTCTATGATATTTTTTGATCAGAAGCGTAGTTTTCGAGATATATCGAGATATTTAAAAGTTCCGAAGCCGCACCAACATAATGGAGATACAGAAACACCGTGGCCCCTTTCTTTGAGATAACTCTGCACTATTGCGACCTGCAAATGCCACTTCCAGCTCAGCTGTGCAGAAGAAGAACAACAAGAAGAAGAAATGTCTCGAAATATGTCCGTCAGGCCCCTTCCCTTGAGATAAATCTGCAAATATCTCGGAAACGAAGCGTGCTATGGCAAAATGTTAAGAGACCTTTTTTGTAGAGAATTAAGTTTCCTACTTTTTATGTTCTATGATATTTTTTGATCAGATGCGTAGTTCTCGAGATATATCAAGATATTTAAAAGTTCCGAAGCCGCACCAACATAATAGAGATACAGAAACACCGTGGCCCCTTTCTTTGAGATAACTCTGCACTATTGCGAGCTGGAAATGCCACTTCCAGTTTAGCTGTGCAGAAGAAGAACAACAAGAAGAAGAAATATCTCGAAATATGTCCGTCAGGCCCCTTCCCTTGAGATAAATCTGCAAATATCTCGGAAACGAAGCGAGCTATGGCAAAATGTTAAGAGACCTTTTTTGTAGATAATTAAGTTTCCTACTTTTTATGTTCTATGATATTCTTTGATCAGATGCGTAGTTCTCGAGATATATCAAGATATTTAAAAGTTCCGAAGCCGCACCAACATAATAGAGATACAGAAACACCGTGGCCCCTTTCTTTGAGATAACTCTGCACGATTGCGAGCTGGAAATGCCACTTCCAGTTTAGCTGTGCAGAAGAAGAACAACAAGAAGAAGAAATATCTCGAAATATGTCCGTCAGGCCCCTTCCCTTGAGATAAATCTGCAAATATCTCGGAAACGAAGCGAGCTATGGCAAAATGTTTAGAGACCTTTCTTGTAGAGAATTAAGTTTCCTACTTTTTATGTAGCATGATATTTTTTGATCAGATGCGTAGTTCTCGAGATATATCAAGATATTTAAAAGTTCCGAAGCCGCACCAACATAATAGAGATACAGAAACACCGTGGCCCCTTTCTTTGAGATAACTCTGCACTAGTGCGAGCCGCAAATGCCACTTCCAGCTTAGCTGTGCAGAAGAAGAACAACAAGAAGAAGAAATATCTCGAAATATGTCCGTCAGGCCAGTTCCTTTGAGCTGAATCTGCAAATATCTCGGAAACGAAGCGAGCTATGGCAAACTGTTAAGAGACGTTTTTTATAGAGAATTATGTTTCCTACAATTTATGTTCTATGATATTTTTTGATCAGAAGCGTAGTTTTCGAGATATATCGAGATATTTAAAAGTTCCGAAGCCGCACCAACATAATAGAGATACAGAAACACCGTGGCCCCTTTCTTTGAGATAACTCTGCACTAGTGCGAGCCGCAAATGCCACTTCCAGCTTAGCTGTGCAGAAGAAGAACAACAAGAAGAAGAAATATCTCGAAATATGTCCGTCAGGCCCCTTCCCTTGAGATAAATCTGCAAATATCTCGGAAACGAAGCGAGCTATGGCAAAATGTTAACAGACCTTTTTGTAGAGAATTAAGTTTCCTACTTTTTATGTTCTATGATATTTTTTGATCAGATGCGTAGTTCTCGAGATATATCAAGATATTTAAAAGTTCCGAAGCCGCACCAACATAATAGAGATACAGAAACACCGTGGCCCCTTTCTTTGAGATAACTCTGCACTAGTGCGAGCCGCAAATGCCACTTCCAGCTTAGCTGTGCAGAAGAAGAACAACAAGAAGAAGAAATATCTCGAAATATGTCCGTCAGGGCCCTTCCCTTGAGATATATCTGCAAATATCTCGGAAACGAAGCGAGCTATGGCAAAATGTTAAGAGACGTTTTTTATAGAGAATTATGTTTCCTACAATTTATGTTCTATGATATTTTTTGATCAGAAGCGTAGTTTTCGAGATATATCGAGATATTTAAAAGTTCCGAAGCCGCACCAACATAATAGAGATACAGAAACACCGTGGCCCCTTTCTTTGAGATAACTCTGCACTGTTGCGAGCTGCAAATGCCACTTCCAGCTTAGCTGTGCAGAGGAAGAACAACAAGAAGAAGAAATATCTCGAAATATGTCCGTCAGGCCAGTTCCTTTGAGCTGAATCTGCAAATATCTCGGAAACGAAGCGAGCTATGGCAAAATGTTAAGAGACGTTTTTTGTAGAGAATTATGTTTCCTACAATTTATGTTCTATGATATTTTTTGATCCGAAGCGTAGTTTTCGAGATATATCGAGATATTTAAAAGTTCCGAAGCCGCACCAACATAATAGAGATACAGAAACACCGTGGCCCCTTTCTTTGAGATAACTCTGCACTATTGCGACCTGCAAATGCCACTTCCAGCTCAGCTGTGCAGAAGAAGAACAACAAGAAGAAGAAATATCTCGAAATTTGTCCGTCAGGCCCCTTCCCTTGAGATAAATCTGCAAATATCTCGGAAACGAAGCGAGCTATGGCAAAATGTTAAGAGACCTTTTTTGTAGAGAATTAAGTTTGCTACTTTTTATGTTCTATGATATTTTTTGATCAGATGCGTAGTTCTCGAGATATATCAAGATATTTAAAAGTTCCGAAGCCGCACCAACATAATAGAGATACAGAAACACCGTGGCCCCTTTCTTTGAGATAACTCTGCACTATTGCGAGCTGCAAATGCCACTTCCAGCTTAGCTGTGCAGAAGAAGAACAACAAGAAGAAGAAATATCTCGAAATATGTCCGTCAGGCCCCTTCCCTTGAGATAAATCTGCAAATATCTCGGAAACGAAGCGAGCTATGGCAAAATGTTTAGAGACCTTTCTTGTAGAGAATTAAGTTTCCTACTTTTTATGTAGCATGATATTTTTTGATCAGATGCGTAGTTTTCGAGATATATCAAGATATTTAAAAGTTCCGAAGCCGCACCAACATAATAGAGATAGGGAAACACCGTGGCCCCTTTCTTTGAGATAACTCTGCACTATTGCGCGCTGCAAATGCCACTTCCAGCTTAGCTGTGCAGAAGAAGAACAACAACAAGAAGAAATATCTCGAAATATGTCCGTCAGGCCCCTTCCCTTGGGATAAATCTGCAAATATCTCGGAAATGAAGCGAGCTATGGCAAAATGTTTAGAGACCTTTCTTGTAGAGAATTAAGTTTCCTACTTTTTATGTAGTATGATATTTTCTGATCAGATGCGTAGTTCTCGAGATATATCAAGATATTTAAAAGTTCCGAAGCCGCACCAACATAATAGAGATACAGAAACACCGTGGCCCCTTTCTTTGAGATAACTCTGCACGATTGCGAGCTGGAAATGCCACTTCCAGTTTAGCTGTGCAGAAGAAGAACAACAAGAAGAAGAAATATCTCGAAATATGTCCATCAGGACCCTTCCCTTGAGATAAATCTGCAAATATCTCGGAAACGAAGCGAGCTATGGCAAAATGTTAAGAGACGTTTTTTGTAGAGAATTATGTTTCCTACAATTTATGTTCTATGATATTTTTTGATCAGAAGCGTAGTTTTCGAGATATATCGAAATATTTAAAAGTTCCGAAGACGCACCAACATAATAGAGATACAGAAACACCGTGGCCCCTTTCTTTGAGATAACTGTGCACTAGTGCGAGCCGCAAATGCCACTTCCAGCTTAGCTGTGCAGAAGAAGAACAACAAGAAGAAGAAATATCTCGAAATATGTCCGTCAGGCCCCTTCCCTTGAGATATATCTGCAAATATCTCGGGAAGGAAGCGAGCTATGGCAAAATGTTAAGAGACCTTTTTTGTAGAGAATTAAGTTTGCTACTTTTTATGTTCTATGATATTTTTTGATCAGATGCGTAGTTCTCGAGATATATCAAGATATTTAAAAGTTCCGAAGCCGCACCAACATAATAGAGATACAGAAACACCGTGGCCCCTTTCTTTGAGATAACTCTGCACTATTGCGAGCTGCAAATGCCACTTCCAGCTTAGCTGTGCAGAAGAAGAACAACAAGAAGAAGAAATATCTCGAAATATGTCCGTCAGGCCCCTTCCCTTGAGATAAATCTGCAAATATCTCGGAAACGAAGCGAGCTATGGCAAAATGTTTAGAGACCTTTCTTGTAGAGAATTAAGTTTCCTACTTTTTATGTAGCATGATATTTTTTGATCAGATGCGTAGTTCTCGAGATATATCAAGATATTTAAAAGTTCCGAAGCCGCACCAACATAATAGAGATACAGAAACACCGTGGCCCCTTTCTTTGAGATAACTCTGCACGATTGCGAGCTGGAAATGCCACTTCCAGTTCAGCTGTGCAGAAGAAGAACAACAAGAAGAAGAAATATCTCGAAATATGTCCATCAGGACCCTTCCCTTGAGATAAATCTGCAAATATCTCGGAAACGAAGCGAGCTATGGCGAAATGTTAAGAGACCTTTTTTGTAGAGAACTAAGTTTCCTACTTTTTATCTTCTATGATATTTTTTGATCAGATGCGTAGTTCTCGAGATATATCAAGATATTAAAAAGTTCCGAAGCCGCACCAACATAATAGAGATACAGAAACACCGTGGCCCCTCTCTTTGAGATAACTCTGCACTATTGCGAGCTGCAAATGCCACTTCCAGCTTAGCTGTGCAGAAGAAGAACAACAAGAAGAAGAAATATCTCGAAATATGGCCGTCAGGCCCCTTCCCTTGAGATAAATCTGCAAATATCTCGGAAACGAAGCGAGCTATGGCAAAATGTTTAGAGACCTTTCTTGTAGAGAATTAAGTTTCCTACTTTTTATGTAGTATGATATTTTTTGATCAGATGCGTAGTTCTCGAGATATATCAAGATATTTAAAAGTTCCGAAGCCGCACCAACATAATAGAGATAGGGAAACACCGTGGCCCCTTTCTTTGAGATAACTCTGCACTATTGCGCGCTGCAAATGCCACTTCCAGCTTAGCTGTGCAGAAGAAGAACAACAACAAGAAGAAATATCTCGAAATATGTCCGTCAGGCCCCTTCCCTTGAGATAAATCTGCAAATATCTCGGAAACGAAGCGAGCTATGGGAAAATGTTTAGAGACCTTTCTTGTAGAGAATTAAGTTTCCTACTTTTTATGTAGTATGATATTTTCTGATCAGATGCGTAGTTCTCGAGATATATCAAGATATTTAAAAGTTCCGAAGCCGCACCAACATAATAGAGATACAGAAACACCGTGGCCCCTTTCTTTGAGATAACTCTGCACTATTGCGCGCTGCAAATGCCACTTCCAGCTTAGCTGTGCAGAAGAAGACCAACAAGAAGAAGAAATATCTCGAAATATGTCCGTCAGGCCCCTTCCCTTGAGATAAATCTGCAAATATCTCGGAAACGAAGCGAGCTATGGCAAAATGTTAAGAGACCTTTTTTGTAGAGAATTCAGTTTCCTACTTTTTATGTTCTATGATATTTTTCGATCAGAGGCGTAGTTCTCGAGATATATCGAGATATTTAAAAGTTCCGAAGCCGCACCAACATAATAGAGATACAGAAACACCGTGGCCCCTTTCTTTGAGATAACTCTGCACTAGTGCGAGCCGCAAATGCCACTTCCAGCTTAGCTGTGCAGAAGAAGAACAAGAAGAAGAAGAAATATCTCGAAATATGTCCGTCAGGCCCCTTCCCTTGAGATAAATATGCAAATATCTCGGAAACGAAGCGAGCTATGGCAAAATGTTAAGAGACCTTTTTTGTAGAGAATTAAGTTTCCTACTTTTTATGTTCTATGATATTTTTTGATCAGATGCGTAGTTCTCGAGATATATCAAGATATTTAAAAGTTCCGAAGCCGCACCAACATAATAGAGATACAGAAACACCGTGGCCCCTTTCTTTGAGATAACTCTGCACGATTGCGAGCTGGAAATGCCACTTCCAGTTTGGCTGTGCAGAAGAAGAACAACAAGAAGAAGAAATATCTCGAAATATGTCCATCAGGACCCTTCCCTTGAGATAAATCTGCAAATATCTCGGAAACGAAGCGAGCTATGGCAAAATGTTAAGAGACGTTTTTTGTAGAGAATTATGTTTCCTACAATTTATGTTCTATGATATTTTTTGACCAGAAGCGTAGTTTTCCAGATATATCGAGATATTTAAAAGTTCCGAAGACGCACCAACATAATAGAGATACAGAAACACCGTGGCCCCTTTCTTTGAGATAACTGTGCACTAGTGCGAGCCGCAAATGCCACTTCCAGCTTAGCTGTGCAGAAGAAGAACAACAAGAAGAAGAAATATCTCGAAATATGTCCGTCAGGCCCCTTCCCTTGAGATATATCTGCAAATATCTCGGGAAGGAAGCGAGCTATGGCAAAATGTTAAGAGACCTCTTTTGTAGAGAATTAAGTTTCCTATTTTTCATGTTCTATGATATTTTTTGATCAGATGCGTAGTTCTCGAGATATATCAAGATATTTAAAAGTTCCGAAGCCGCACCAACATAATAGAGATACAGAAACACCGTGGCCCCTTTCTTTGAGATAAGTCTGCACTAGTGCGAGCCGCAAATGCCACTTCCAGCTTAGCTGTGCAGAAGAAGAACAACAAGAAGTAGAAATATCTCGAAATATGGCCGTCAGGCCCCTTCCCTTGAGATAAATCTGCAAATATCTCGGAAACGAAGCGAGCTATGGCAAAATGTTTAGAGACCTTTCTTGTAGAGAATTAAGTTTCCTACTTTTTATGTAGTATGATATTTTTTGATCAGATGCGTAGTTCTCGAGATATATCAAGATATTTAAAAGTTCCGAAGCCGCACCAACATAATAGAGATACAGAAACACCGTGGCCCCTTTCTTTGAGATAACTCTGCACTATTGCGCGCTGCAAATGCCACTTCCAGCTTAGCTGTGCAGAAGAAGAACAACAAGAAGAAGAAATATCTCAAAATATGTCCGTCAGGCCCCTTCCCTTGAGATAAATCTGCAAATATCTCGGAAACGAAGCGAGCTATGGCAAAATATTTAGAGACCTTTCTTGTAGAGAATTAAGTTTCCTACTTTTTATGTAGTATGATATTTTTTGATCAGATGCGTAGTTCTCGAGATATATCAAGATATTTAAAAGTTCCGAAGCCGCACCAACATAATAGAGATACAGAAACACCGTGGCCCCTTTCTTTGAGATAACTCTGCACTAGTGCGAGCCGCAAATGCCACTTCCAGCTTAGCTGTGCAGAAGAAGAACAACAAGAAGAAGAAATATCTCGAAATATGTCCGTCAGGCCCCTTCCCTTGAGATAAATCTGCAAATATCTCGGAAACGAAGCGAGCTATGGCAAAATGTTAGGAGACCTTTTTTGTAGAGAATTAAGTTTCCTACTTTTTATGTTCTATGATATTTTTCGATCAGAGGCGTAGTTCTCGAGATATATCAAGATATTTAAAAGTTCCGAAGCCGCACCAACATAATAGAGATACAGAAACACCGTGGCCCCTTTCTTTGAGATAACTCTGCACTAGTGCGAGCCGCAAATGCCACTTCCAGCTTAGCTGTGCAGAAGAAGAACAACAAGAAGTAGAAATATCTCGAAATATGGCCGTCAGGCCCCTTCCCTTGAGATAAATCTGCAAATATCTCGGAAACGAAGCGAGCTATGGCAAAATGTTTAGAGACCTTTCTTGTAGAGAATTAAGTTTCCTACTTTTTATGTAGTATGATATTTTTTGATCAGATGCGTAGTTCTCGAGATATATCAAGATATTTAAAAGTTCCGAAGCCGCACCAACATAATAGAGATACAGAAACACCGTGGCCCCTTTCTTTGAGATAACTCTGCACTATTGCGCGCTGCAAATGCCACTTCCAGCTTAGCTGTGCAGAAGAAGAACAACAAGAAGAAGAAATATCTCAAAATATGTCCGTCAGGCCCCTTCCCTTGAGATAAATCTGCAAATATCTCGGAAACGAAGCGAGCTATGGCAAAATGTTTAGAGACCTTTCTTGTAGAGAATTAAGTTTCCTACTTTTTATGTAGTATGATATTTTTTGATCAGATGCGTAGTTCTCGAGATATATCAAGATATTTAAAAGTTCCGAAGCCGCACCAACATAATAGAGATACAGAAACACCGTGGCCCCTTTCTTTGAGATAACTCTGCACTAGTGCGAGCCGCAAATGCCACTTCCAGCTTAGCTGTGCAGAAGAAGAACAACAAGAAGAAGAAATATCTCGAAATATGTCCGTCAGGCCCCTTCCCTTGAGATAAATCTGCAAATATCTCGGAAACGAAGCGAGCTATGGCAAAATGTTAGGAGACCTTTTTTGTAGAGAATTAAGTTTCCTACTTTTTATGTTCTATGATATTTTTCGATCAGAGGCGTAGTTCTCGAGATATATCAAGATATTTAAAAGTTCCGAAGCCGCACCAACATAATAGAGATACAGAAACACCGTGGCCCCTTTCTTTGAGATAACTCTGCACTAGTGCGAGCCGCAAATGCCACTTCCAGCTTAGCTGTGCAGAAGAGGAACAACAAGAAGAAGAAATATCCCGAAATATGGCCGTCAGGCCCCTTCCCTTGAGATAAATCTGCAAATATCTCGGAAACGAAGCGAGCTATGGAAAAATGTTTAGAGACCTTTCTTGTAGAGAATTAAGTTTCCTACTTTTTATGTAGTATGATATTTTTTGATCGGATGCGTAGTTCTCGAGATATATCAAGATATTTAAAAGTTCCGAAGCCGCACCAACATAATAGAGATACAGAAACACCGTGGCCCCTTTCTTTGAGATAACTCTGCACTATTGCGCGCTGCAAATGCCACTTCCAGCTTAGCTGTGCAGAAGAAGAACAACAACAAGAAGAAATATCTCGAAATATGTCCGTCAGGCCCCTTCCCTTGAGATAAATCTGCAAATATCTCGGAAACGAAGCGAGCTATGGCAAAATGTTAAGAGACCTTTTTTGTAGAGAATAATGTTTCCTACAATTTACGTTCTATGATATTTTTTGATCAGAAGCGTAGTTTTCAAGATATATCGAGATATTTAAAAGTTCCGAAGCCGCACCAACATAATAGAGATACAGAAACACCGTGGCCCCTTTCTTTGAGATAACTCTGCACTAGTGCGAGCCGCAAATGCCACTTCCAGCTTAGCTGTGCAGAAGAAGAACAACAAGAAGAAGAAATATCTCGAAATATGTCCGTCAGGCCCCTTCCCTTGAGATAAATCTGCAAATATCTCGGAAACGAAGAGAGCTATGGCAAAATGTTAAGAGACCTTTTTTGTAGAGAATTAAGTTTCCTACTTTTCATGTTCTATGATATTTTTTGATCAGATGCGTAGTTCTCGAGATATATCAAGATATTTAAAAGTTCCGAAGCCGCACCAACATAATAGAGATACAGAAACACCGTGGCCCCTTTCTTTGAGATAACTCTGCACTATTGCGAGCTGCAAATGCCACTTCCAGCTTAGCTGTGCAGAGGAAGAACAAAAAGAAGAAGAAATATCTCGAAATATGTCCGTCAGGCCAGTTCCTTTGAGCTGAATCTGCAAATATCTCGGAAACGAAGCGAGCTATGGCAAAATGTTAAGAGACGTTTTTTGTAGAGAATTATGTTTCCTACAATTTATGTTCTATGATATTTTTTGATCAGAAGCGTAGTTCTCGAGATATAACGAGATATTTAAAAGTTCCGAAGCCGCACCAACATAATAGGGATACAGAAACACCGTGGCCCCTTTCTTTGAGATAACTCTGCACTAGTGCGAGCCGCAAATGCCACTTCCAGCTTAGCTGTGCAGAAGAGGAACAACAAGAAGAAGAAATATCTCGAAATATGGCCGTCAGGCCCCTTCCCTTGAGATAAATCTGCAAATATCTCGGAAACGAAGCGAGCTATGGCAAAATGTTTAGAGACCTTTCTTGTAGAGAATTAAGTTTCCTACTTTTTATGTAGTATGATATTTTTTGATCAGATGCGTAGTTCTCGAGATATATCAAGATATTTAAAAGTTCCGAAGCCGCACCAACATAATAGAGATACAGAAACACCGTGGCCCCTTTCTTTGAGATAACTCTGCACTATTGCGCGCTGCAAATGCCACTTCCAGCTTAGCTGTGCAGAAGAAGAACAACAACAAGAAGAAATATCTCGAAATATGTCCGTCAGGCCCCTTCCCTTGAGATAAATCTGCAAATATCTCGGAAACGAAGCGAGCTATGGCAAAATGTTTAGAGACCTTTCTTGTAGAGAAATAAGTTTCCTACTTTTTATGTAGTATGATATTTTTTGATCAGATGCGTAGTTCTCGAGATATATCAAGATGTTTAAAAGTTCCGAAGCCGCACCAACATAATAGAGATACAGAGACACCGTGGCCCCTTTCTTTGAGATAACTCTGCACTATTGCGCGCTGCAAATGCCACTTCCAGCTTAGCTGTGCAGAAGAAGAACAACAAGAAGAAGAAATATCTCGAAATATGTCCGTCAGGCCCCTTCCCTTGAGATAAATCTGCAAATATCTCGGAAACGAAGCGAGCTATGGCAAAATGTTAGGAGACCTTTTTTGTAGAGAATTAAGTTTCCTACTTTTTATGTTCTATGATATTTTTCGATCAGAGGCGTAGTTCTCGAGATATATCAAGATATTTAAAAGTTCCGAAGCCGCACCAACATAATAGAGATACAGAAACACCGTGGCCCCTTTCTTTGAGATAACTCTGCACTATTGCGAGCTGCAAATGCCACTTCCAGCTTAGCTGTGCAGAGGAAGAACAACAAGAAGAAGAAATATCTCGAAATATGTCCGTCAGGCCAGTTCCTTTGAGCTGAATCTGCAAATATCTCGGAAACGAAGCGAGCTATGGCAAAATGTTAAGAGACGTTTTTTGTAGAGAATTATGTTTCCTACAATTTATGTTCTATGATATTTTTTGATCAGAAGCGTAGTTTTCGAGATATATCGAGATATTTAAAAGTTCCGAAGACGCACCAACATAATAGAGATACAGAAACACCGTGGCCCCTTTCTTTGAGACAACTGTGCACTAGTGCGAGCCGCAAATGCCACTTCCAGCTTAGCTGTGCAGAAGAAGAACAACAAGAAGAAGAAATATCTCGAAATATGTCCGTCAGGCCCCTTCCCTTGAGATATATCTGCAAATATCTCGGAAACGAAGCGAGCTATGGCAAAATGTTAAGAGACCTCTTTTGTAGAGAATTAAGTTTCCTACTTTTCATGTTCTATGATATTTTTTGATCAGATGCGTAGTTCTCGAGATATATCAAGATATTTAAAAGTTCCGAAGCCGCACGAACATAATAGAGATACAGAAACACCGTGGCCCCTCTCTTTGAGATAACTCTGCACTATTCCGAGCTGTAAATGCCACTTCCAGCTTAGCTGTGCAGAAGAAGAACAACAAGAAGAAGAAATATCTCGAAATATGTCCGTCAGGCCCCTTCCCATGAGATATATCTGCAAATATCTCGGAAACGAAGCGAGCTATGGCAAAATGTTAAGAGACCTTTTTTGTAGAGAATTATGTTTCCTACAATTTATGTTCTATGATATTTTTTGATCAGAAGCGTAGTTCTCGAGATATATCGAGATATTTAAAAGTTCCGAAGCCGCACCAACATAATAGGGATACAGAAACACCGTGGCCCCTTTCTTTGAGATAACTCTGCACTAGTGCGAGCCGCAAATGCCACTTCCAGCTTAGCTGTGCAGAAGAGGAACAACAAGAAGAAGAAATATCTCGAAATATGTCCGTCAGGCCCCTTCCCTTGAGATAAATCTGCAAATATCTCGGAAACGGAGAGAGCTATGGCAAAATGTTAAGAGACCTTTTTTGTAGAGAATTAAGTTTTCTACTTTTCATGTTCTATGATATTTTTTGATCAGATGCGTAGTTCTCGAGATATATCAAGATATTTAAAAGTTCCGAAGCCGCACCAACATAATAGAGATACAGAAACACCGTGGCCCCTTTCTTTGAGATAACTCTGCACTATTCCGAGCTGTAAATGCCACTTCCAGCTTAGCTGTGCAGAAGAAGAACAACAAGAAGAAGAAATATCTCGAAATATGTCCGTCAGGCCCCTTCCCTTGAGATATATCTGCAAATATCTCGGAAACGAAGCGAGCTATGGCAAAATGTTAAGAGACCTTTTTTGTAGAGAATTATGTTTCCTACAATTTATGTTCTATGATATTTTTTGATCAGAAGCGTAGTTCTCGAGATATATCGAGATATTTAAAAGTTCCGAAGCCGCACCAACATAATAGGGATACAGAAACACCGTGGCCCCTTTCTTTGAGATAACTCTGCACTAGTGCGAGCCGCAAATGCCACTTCCAGCTTAGCTGTGCAGAAGAGGAACAACAAGAAGAAGAAATATCTCGAAATATGGCCGTCAGGCCCCTTCCCTTGAGATAAATCTGCAAATATCTCGGAAACGAAGCGAGCTATGGCAAAATGTTTAGAGACCTTTCTTGTAGAGAATTAAGTTTCCTACTTTTTATGTAGTATGATATTTTTTGATCAGATGCGTAGTTCTCGAGATATATCAAGATATTTAAAAGTTCCGAAGCCGCACCAACATAATAGAGATACAGAAACACCGTGGCCCCTTTCTTTGAGATAACTCTGCACTATTGCGCGCTGCAAATGCCACTTCCAGCTTAGCTGTGCAGAAGAAGAACAACAACAAGAAGAAATATCTCGAAATATGTCCGTCAGGCCCCTTCCCTTGAGATAAATCTGCAAATATCTCGGAAACGAAGCGAGCTATGGCAAAATGTTTAGAGACCTTTCTTGTAGAGAAATAAGTTTCCTACTTTTTATGTAGTATGATATTTTTTGATCAGATGCGTAGTTCTCGAGATATATCAAGATGTTTAAAAGTTCCGAAGCCGCACCAACATAATAGAGATACAGAGACACCGTGGCCCCTTTCTTTGAGATAACTCTGCACTATTGCGCGCTGCAAATGCCACTTCCAGCTTAGCTGTGCAGAAGAAGAACAACAAGAAGAAGAAATATCTCGAAATATGTCCGTCAGGCCCCTTCCCTTGAGATAAATCTGCAAATATCTCGGAAACGAAGCGAGCTATGGCAAAATGTTAGGAGACCTTTTTTGTAGAGAATTAAGTTTCCTACTTTTTATGTTCTATGATATTTTTCGATCAGAGGCGTAGTTCTCGAGATATATCAAGATATTTAAAAGTTCCGAAGCCGCACCAACATAATAGAGATACAGAAACACCGTGGCCCCTTTCTTTGAGATAACTCTGCACTATTGCGAGCTGCAAATGCCACTTCCAGCTTAGCTGTGCAGAGGAAGAACAACAAGAAGAAGAAATATCTCGAAATATGTCCGTCAGGCCAGTTCCTTTGAGCTGAATCTGCAAATATCTCGGAAACGAAGCGAGCTATGGCAAAATGTTAAGAGACGTTTTTTGTAGAGAATTATGTTTCCTACAATTTATGTTCTATGATATTTTTTGATCAGAAGCGTAGTTTTCGAGATATATCGAGATATTTAAAAGTTCCGAAGACGCACCAACATAATAGAGATACAGAAACACCGTGGCCCCTTTCTTTGAGACAACTGTGCACTAGTGCGAGCCGCAAATGCCACTTCCAGCTTAGCTGTGCAGAAGAAGAACAACAAGAAGAAGAAATATCTCGAAATATGTCCGTCAGGCCCCTTCCCTTGAGATATATCTGCAAATATCTCGGAAACGAAGCGAGCTATGGCAAAATGTTAAGAGACCTTTTTTGTAGAGAATTATGTTTCCTACAATTTATGTTCTATGATATTTTTTGATCAGAAGCGTAGTTCTCGAGATATATCGAGATATTTAAAAGTTCCGAAGCCGCACCAACATAATAGGGATACAGAAACACCGTGGCCCCTTTCTTTGAGATAACTCTGCACTAGTGCGAGCCGCAAATGCCACTTCCAGCTTAGCTGTGCAGAAGAGGAACAACAAGAAGAAGAAATATCTCGAAATATGTCCGTCAGGCCCCTTCCCTTGAGATAAATCTGCAAATATCTCGGAAACGGAGAGAGCTATGGCAAAATGTTAAGAGACCTTTTTTGTAGAGAATTAAGTTTTCTACTTTTCATGTTCTATGATATTTTTTGATCAGATGCGTAGTTCTCGAGATATATCAAGATATTTAAAAGTTCCGAAGCCGCACCAACATAATAGAGATACAGAAACACCGTGGCCCCTTTCTTTGAGATAACTCTGCACTATTCCGAGCTGTAAATGCCACTTCCAGCTTAGCTGTGCAGAAGAAGAACAACA
This sequence comes from Osmia lignaria lignaria, assembly GCF_051020975.1. Lineage (NCBI taxonomy): Eukaryota > Metazoa > Arthropoda > Insecta > Hymenoptera > Megachilidae > Osmia > Osmia lignaria. The sequence goes on along the minus strand of NW_027478158.1, from coordinate 30,140,084 downwards.
AGAAGAAGAAATATCTCGAAATATGTCCGTCAGGCCCCTTCCCTTGAGATATATCTGCAAATATCTCGGAAACGAAGCGAGCTATGGCAAAATGTTAAGAGACCTTTTTTGTAGAGAATTATGTTTCCTACAATTTATGGTCTATGATATTTTTTGATCAGAAGCGTAGTTCTCGAGATATATCGAGATATTTAAAAGTTCCGAAGCCGCACCAACATAATAGGGATACAGAAACAGCGTGGCCCCTTTCTTTGAGATAACTCTGCACTAGTGCGAGCCGCAAATGCCACTTCCAGTTTAGCTGTGCAGAAGAAGAACAACAAGAAGAAGAAATATCTCGAAATATGTCCGTTAGGCCCCTTCCCTTGAGATAAATCTGCAAATATCTCGGAAACGAAGCGAGCTATGGCAAAATGTTAAGAGACCTTTTTTGTAGAGAATTAAGTTTCCTACTTTTTATGTTCTATGATATTTTTTGATCAGATGCGTAGTTCTCGAGATATATCAAGATATTTAAAAGTTCCGAAGCCGCACCAACATAATAGAGATACAGAAACACCGTGGCCCCTCTCTTTGAGATAACTCTGCACTATTCCGAGCTGTTAATGCCACTTCCAGCTTAGCTGTGCAGAAGAAGAACAACAAGAAGAAGAAATATCTCGAAATATGTCCGTCAGGCCCCTTCCCTTGAGATATATCTGCAAATATCTCGGAAACGAAGCGAGCTATGGCAAAATGTTAAGACACGTTTTTTGTAGAGAATTATGTTTCCTACAATTTATGTTCTATGATATTTTTTGATCAGAAGCGTAGTTTTCGAGATATATCGAGATATTTAAAAGTTCCGAAGACGCACCAACATAATAGAGATACAGAAACACCGTGGCCCCTTTCTTTGAGATAACTGTGCACTAGTGCGAGCGGCAAATGCCACTTCCAGCTTAGCTGTGCAGAAGAAGAACAACAAGAAGAAGAAATATCTCGAAATATGTCCGTCAGGCCCCTTCCCTTGAGATATATCTGCAAATATCTCGGAAACGAAGCGAGCTATGGCAAAATGTTAAGAGACCTCTTTTGTAGAGAATTAAGTTTCCTACTTTTCATGTTCTATGATATTTTTTGATCAGATGCGTAGTTCTCGAGATATATCAAGATATTTAAAAGTTCCGAAGCCGCACCAACATAATAGAGATACAGAAACACCGTGGCCCCTTTCTTTGAGATAAGTCTGCACTAGTGCTAGCCGCAAATGCCACTTCCAGCTTAGCTGTGCAGAAGAAGAACAACAAGAAGAAGAAATATCTCGAAATATGTCCGTCAGGCCCCTTCCCTTGAGATAAATCTGCAAATATCTCGGAAACGAAGCGAGCTATGGCAAAATGTTAAGAGACCTTTTTTGTAGAGAATTAAGTTTCCTGCTTTTTATGTTCTATGATATTTTTTGATCAGATGCGTAGTTCTCGAGATATATCAAGATATTTAAAAGTTCCGAAGCCGCACCAACATAATAGAGATACAGAAACACCGTGGCCCCTTTCTTTGAGATAACTCTGCACTAGTGCGAGCCGCAAATGCCACTTCCAGCTTAGCTGTGCAGAGGAAGAACAAAAAGAAGAAGAAATATCTCGAAATATGTCCGTCAGGCCAGTTCCTTTGAGCTGAATCTGCAAATATCTCGGAAACGAAGCGAGCTATGGCAAAATGTTAAGAGACGTTTTTTGTAGAGAATTATGTTTCCTACAATTTATGTTCTATGATATTTTTTGATCAGAAGCGTAGTTCTCGAGATATATCGAGATATTTAAAAGTTCCGAAGCCGCACCAACATAATAGGGATACAGAAACACCGTGGCCCCTTTCTTTGAGATAACTCTGCACTATTCCGAGCTGTAAATGCCACTTCCAGCTTAGCTGTGCAGAAGAAGAACAACAAAAAGAAGAAATATCTCGAAATATGTCCGTCAGGCCCCTTCCCTTGAGATATATCTGCAAATATCTCGGAAACGAAGCGAGCTATGGCAAAATGTTAAGAGACCTTTTTTGTAGAGAATTATGTTTCCTACAATTTATGTTCTATGATATTTTTTGATCAGAAGCGTAGCTCTCGAGATATATCGAGATATTTAAAAGTTCCGAAGCCGCACCAACATAATAGGGATACAGAAACACCGTGGCCCCTTTCTTTGAGATAACTCTGCACTAGTGCGAGCCGCAAATGCCACTTCCAGCTTAGCTGTGCAGAAGAAGAACAACAAGAAGAAGAAATATCTCGAAATATGTCCGTCAGGCCCCTTCCCTTGAGATATATCTGCAAATATCTCGGAAACGAAGCGAGCTATGGCAAAATGTTAAGAGACCTTTTTTGTAGAGAATTATGTTTCCTACAATTTATGTTCTATGATATTTTTTGATCAGAAGCGTAGTTTTCGAGATATATCGAGATATTTAAAAGTTCCGAAGCCGCACCAACATAATAGAGATACAGAAACACCGTGGCCCCTTTCTTTGAGATAACTGTGCACTAGTGCGAGCCGCAAATGCCACTTCCAGCTTAGCTGTGCAGAAGAAGAACAACAAGAAGAAGAAATATCTCGAAATATGTCCGTCAGGCCCCTTCCCTTGAGATATATCTGCAAATATCTCGGAAACGAAGCGAGCTATGGCAAAATGTTAAGAGACCTTTTTTCTGGAGAATTATGTTTCCTACTTTTTATGTTCTATGATATTTTTTGATCAGATGCGTAGTTCTCGAGATATATCAAGATATTTAAAAGTTCCGAAGCCGCACCAACATAATAGAGATACAGAAACACCGTGGCCCCTTTCTTTGAGATAACTCTGCACTATTGCGCGCTGCAAATGCCACTTCCAGCTTAGCTGTGCAGAACAAGAACAACAAGAAGAAGAAATATCTCGAAATATGTCCGTCAGGCCCCTTCCCTTGAGATATATCTGCAAATATCTCGGAAACGAAGCGAGCTATGGCAAAATGTTAAGAGACCTTTTTTGTAGAGAATTAAGTTTCCTACTTTTTATGTTCTATGATATTTTTTGATCAGATGCGTAGTTCTCGAGATATATCAAGATATTTAAAAGTTCCGAAGCCGCACCAACATAATAGAGATACAGAAACACCGTGGCCCCTTTCTTTGAGATAACTCTGCACTATTGCGCGCTGCAAATGCCACTTCCAGCTTAGCTGTGCAGAAGAAGAACAACAAGAAGAAGAAATATCTCGAAATATGTCCGTCAGGCCCCTTCCCTTGAGATATATCTGCAAATATCTCGGATAGGAAGCGAGCTATGGCAAAATGTTAAGAGACCTTTTTTGTCGAGAATTATGTTTCCTACAATTTATGTTCTATGATATTTTTTGATCAGAAGCGTAGTGGTCGAGATATATCGAGATATTTAAAAGTTCCGAAGCCGCACCAACATAATAGAGATACAGAAACACCGTGGCCCCTTTCTTTGAGATAACTCTGCACTATTGCGAGCTGGAAATGCCACTTCCAGTTTAGCTGTGCAGAAGAAGAACAACAAGAAGAAGAAATATCTCGAAATATGTTCGTTAGGCCCCTTCCCTTGAGATAAATCTGCAAATATCTCGGAAACGAAGCGAGCTATGGCAAAATGTTAAGAGACCTTTTTTGTAGAGAATTATGTTTCCTACAATTTATGTTCTATGATATTTTTTGATCAGAAGCGTAGTTCTCGAGATATATCGAGATATTTAAAAGTTCCGAAGCCGCACCAACATAATAGGGATACAGATACACCGTGGCCCCTTTCTTTGAGATAACTCTGCACTAGTGCGAGCCGCAAATGCCACTTCCAGCTTAGCTGTGCAGAAGAAGAACAACAAGAAGAAGAAATATCTCGAAATATGTCCGTCAGGCCCCTTCCCTTGAGATAAATCTGCAAATATCTCGGAAACGAAGCGAGCTATGGCAGAATGTTAAGAGACGTTTTTTGTAGAGAATTATGTTTCCTACAATTTATGTTCTATGATATTTTTTGATCAGAAGCGTAGTTCTCGAGATATATCGAGATATTTAAAAGTTCCGAAGCCGCACCAACATAATAGGGATACAGAAACACCGTGGCCCCTTTCTTTGAGATAACTCTGCACTAGTGCGAGCCGCAAATGCCACTTCCAGCTTAGCTGTGCAGAAAAAGAACAACAAGAAGAAGAAATATCTCGAAATATGTCCGTCAGGCCCCTTCCCTTGAGATAAATCTGCAAATATCTCGGAAACGAAGAGAGCTATGGCAAAATGTTAAGAGACCTTTTTTGTAGAGAATTAAGTTTCCTACTTTTCATGTTCTATGATATTTTTTGATCAGATGCGTAGTTCTCGAGATATATCAAGATATTTAAAAGTTCCGAAGCCGCACCAACATAATAGAGATACAGAAACACCGTGGCCCCTCTCTTTGAGATAACTCTGCACTATTGCGAGCTGGAAATGCCACTTCCAGTTTAGCTGTGCAGAAGAAGAACAACAAGAAGAAGAAATATCTCGAAATATGTCCGTTAGGCCCCTTCCCTTGAGATAAATCTGCAAATATCTCGGAAACGAAGCGAGCTATGGCAAAATGTTAAGAGACCTTTTTTGTAGAGAATTAAGTTTCCTACTTTTTATGTTCTATGATATTTTTTGATCAGATGCGTAGTTCTCGAGATATATCAAGATATTTAAAAGTTCCGAAGCCGCACCAACATAATAGAGATACAGAAACACCGTGGCCCCTTTCTTTGAGATAACTCTGCACTATTGCGCGCTGCAAATGCCAGTTCCAGCTTAGCTGTGCAGAAGAAGAACAACAAGAAGAAGAAATATCTCGAAATATGTCCGTTAGGCCCCTTCCCTTGAGATAAATCTGCAAATATCTCGGAAACGAAGCGAGCTATGGCAAAATGTTAAGAGACCTTTTTTGTAGAGAATTAAGTTTCCTACTTTTTATGTTCTATGATATTTTTTGATCAGATGCGTAGTTCTCGAGATATATCAAGATATTTAAAAGTTCCGAAGCCGCACCAACATAATAGAGATACAGAAACACCGTGGCCCCTTTCTTTGAGATAACTCTGCACTATTGCGCGCTGCAAATGCCAGTTCCAGCTTAGCTGTGCAGAAGAAGATCAACAAGAAGAAGAAATATCTCGAAATATGTCCGTCAGGCCCCTTCCCTTGAGATATATCTGCAAATATCTCGGAAACGAAGCGAGCTATGGCAAAATGTTAAGAGACCTTTTTTGTAGAGAATTATGTTTCCTACAATTTATGTTGTATGATATTTTTTGATCAGAAGCGTAGTTTTCGAGATATATCGAGATATTTAAAAGTTCCGAAGCCGCACCAACATAATAGAGATACAGAAACACCGTGGCCCCTTTCTTTGAGATAACTGTGCACTAGTGCGAGCCGCAAATGCCACTTCCAGCTTAGCTGTGCAGAAGAAGAACAACAAGAAGAAGAAATATCTCGAAATATGTCCGTCAGGCCCCTTCCCTTGAGATATATCTGCAAATATCTCGGAAACGAAGCGAGCTATGGCAAAATGTTAAGAGACCTTTTTTCTGGAGAATTAAGTTTCCTACTTTTTATGTTCTATGATATTTTTTGATCAGATGCGTAGTTCTCGAGATATATCCAGATATTTAAAAGTTCCGAAGCCGCACCAACATAATAGAGATACAGAAACACCGTGGCCCCTTTCTTTGAGATAACTCTGCACTATTGCGCGCTGCAAATGCCACTTCCAGCTTAGCTGTGCAGAAGAAGAACAACAAGAAGAAGAAATATCTCGAAATATGTCCGTCAGGCCCCTTCCCTTGAGATATATCTGCAAATATCTCGGAAAGGAAGCGAGCTATGGCAAAATGTTAAGAGACCTTTTTTGTCGAGAATTATGTTTCCTACAATTTATGTTCTATGATATTTTTTGATCAGAAGCGTAGTGGTCGAGATATATCGAGATATTTAAAAGTTCCGAAGCCGCACCAACATAATAGAGATACAGAAACACCGTGGCCCCTTTCTTTGAGATAACTCTGCACTATTGCGAGCTGGAAATGCCACTTCCAGTTTAGCTGTGCAGAAGAAGAACAACAAGAAGAAGAAATATCTCGAAATATGTTCGTTAGGCCCCTTCCCTTGAGATAAATCTGCAGATTTCTCGGAAACGAAGCGAGCTATGGCAAAATGTTAAGAGACCTTTTTTGTAGAGAATTATGTTTCCTACAATTTATGTTCTATGATATTTTTTGATCAGAAGCGTAGTTCTCGAGATATATCGAGATATTTAAAAGTTCCGAAGCCGCACCAACATAATAGGGATACAGAAACACCGTGGCCCCTTTCTTTGAGATAACTCTGCACTAGTGCGAGCCGCAAATGCCACTTCCAGCTTAGCTGTGCAGAAGAAGAACAACAAGAAGAAGAAATATCTCGAAATATGTCCGTCAGGCCCCTTCCCTTGAGATAAATCTGCAAATATCTCGGAAACGAAGCGAGCTATGGCAGAATGTTAAGAGACGTTTTTTGTAGAGAATTATGTTTCCTACAATTTATGTTCTATGATATTTTTTGATCAGAAGCGTAGTTTTCGAGATATATCGAGATATTTAAAAGTTCCGAAGCCGCACCAACATAATAGAGATACAGAAACACCGTGGCCCCTTTCTTTGAGATAACTGTGCACTAGTGCGAGCCGCAAATGCCACTTCCAGCTTAGCTGTGCAGAAGAAGAACAACAAGAAGAAGAAATATCTCGAAATATGTCCGTCAGGCCCCTTCCCTTGAGATATATCTGCAAATATCTCGGAAACGAAGCGAGCTATGGCAAAATGTTAAGAGACCTTTTTTCTGGAGAATTAAGTTTCCTACTTTTTATGTTCTATGATATTTTTTGATCAGAAGCGTAGTGGTCGAGATATATCGAGATATTTAAAAGTTCCGAAGCCGCACCAACATAATAGAGATACAGAAACACCGTGGCCCCTTTCTTTGAGATAACTCTGCACTATTGCGAGCTGGAAATGCCACTTCCAGTTTAGCTGTGCAGAAGAAGAACAACAAGAAGAAGAAATATCTCGAAATATGTTCGTTAGGCCCCTTCCCTTGAGATAAATCTGCAAATATCTCGGAAACGAAGCGAGCTATGGCAAAATGTTAAGAGACCTTTTTTGTAGAGAATTAAGTTTCCTACTTTTTATGTTCTATGATATTTTTTGATCAGATGCGTAGTTCTCGAGATATATCAACATATTTAAAAGTTCCGAAGCCGCACCAACATAATAGAGATACAGAAACACCGTGGCCCCTTTCTTTGAGATAACTCTGCACTATTGCGCGCTGCAAATACCACTTCCAGCTTAGCTGTGCAGAAGAAGAACAACAAGAAGAAGAAATATCTCGAAATATGTCCGTCAGGCCCCTTCCCTTGAGATAAATCTGCAAATATCTCGGAAACGAAGCGAGCTATGGCAAAATGTTAAGAGACCTTTTTTGTAGAGAATTAAGTTTCCTACTTTTTATGTTGTATGATATTTTTTGATCAGATGCGTAGTTCTCGAGATATATCAAGATATTTAAAAGTTCCGAAGCCGCACCAACATAATAGGGATACAGAAACACCGTGGCCCCTTTCTTTGAGATAACTCTGCACTAGTGCGAGCCGCAAATGCCACTTCCAGCTTAGCTGTGCAGAAGAAGAACAACAAGAAGAAGAAATATCTCGAAATATGTCCGTCAGGCCCCTTCCCTTGAGATAAATCTGCAAATATCTCGGAAACGAAGCGAGCTATGGCAGAATGTTAAGAGACGTTTTTTGTAGAGAATTATGTTTCCTACAATTTATGTTCTATGATATTTTTTGATCAGAAGCGTAGTTCTCGAGATATATCGAGATATTTAAAAGTTCCGAAGCCGCACCAACATAATAGGGATACAGAAACACCGTGGCCCCTTTCTTTGAGATAACTCTGCACTAGTGCGAGCCGCAAATGCCACTTCCAGCTTAGCTGTGCAGAAGAAGAACAACAAGAAGAAGAAATATCTCGAAATATGTCCGTCAGACCCCTTCCCTTGAGATAAATCTGCAAATATCTCGGAAACGAAGCGAGCTATGGCAAAATGTTAAGAGACCTTTTTTGTAGAGAATTAAGTTTCCTACTTTTTGTGTTCTATGATATTTTTTGATCAGATGCGCAGTTCTCGAGATATATCAAGATATTTAAAAGTTCCGAAGCCGCACCAACATAATAGAGATACAGAAACACCGTGGCCCCTTTCTTTGAGATAACTGTGCACTAGTGCGAGCCGCAAATGCCACTTCCAGCTTAGCTGTGCAGAAGAAGAACAACAAGAAGAAGAAATATCTCGAAATATGTCCGTCAGGCCCCTTCCCTTGAGATATATCTGCAAATATCTCGGAAACGAAGCGAGCTATGGCAAAATGTTAAGAGACCTTTTTTCTGGAGAATTAAGTTTCCTACTTTTTATGTTCTATGATATTTTTTGATCAGATGCGTAGTTCTCGAGATATATCAAGATATTTAAAAGTTCCGAAGCCGCACCAACATAATAGAGATACAGAAACACCGTGGCCCCTTTCTTTGAGATAACTCTGCACTATTGCGCGCTGCAAATGCCACTTCCAGCTTAGCTGTGCAGAAGAAGAACAACAAGAAGAAGAAATATCTCGAAATATGTCCGTCAGGCCCCTTCCCTTGAGATATATCTGCAAATATCTCGGAAAGGAAGCGAGCTATGGCAAAATGTTAAGAGACCTTTTTTGTCGAGAATTATGTTTCCTACAATTTATGTTCTATGATATTTTTTGATCAGAAGCGTAGTGGTCGAGATATATCGAGATATTTAAAAGTTCCGAAGCCGCACCAACATAATAGAGATACAGAAACACCGTGGCCCCTTTCTTTGAGATAACTCTGCACTATTGCGAGCTGGAAATGCCACTTCCAGTTTAGCTGTGCAGAAGAAGAACAACAAGAAGAAGAAATATCTCGAAATATGTTCGTTAGGCCCCTTCCCTTGAGATAAATCTGCAAATATCTCGGAAACGAAGCGAGCTATGGCAAAATGTTAAGAGACCTTTTTTGTAGAGAATTAAGTTTCCTACTTTTTATGTTCTATGATATTTTTTGATCAGATGCGTAGTTCTCGAGATATATCAACATATTTAAAAGTTCCGAAGCCGCACCAACATAATAGAGATACAGAAACACCGTGGCCCCTTTCTTTGAGATAACTCTGCACTATTGCGCGCTGCAAATGCCACTTCCAGCTTAGCTGTGCAGAAGAAGAACAACAAGAAGAAGAAATATCTCGAAATATGTCCGTCAGGCCCCTTCCCTTGAGATAAATCTGCAAATATCTCGGAAACGAAGCGAGCTATGGCAAAATGTTAAGAGACCTTTTTTGTAGAGAATTAAGTTTCCTACTTTTTATGTTGTATGATATTTTTTGATCAGATGCGTAGTTCTCGAGATATATCAAGATATTTAAAAGTTCCGAAGCCGCACCAACATAATAGGGATACAGAAACACCGTGGCCCCTTTCTTTGAGATAACTCTGCACTAGTGCGAGCCGCAAATGCCACTTCCAGCTTAGCTGTGCAGAAGAAGAACAACAAGAAGAAGAAATATCTCGAAATATGTCCGTCAGGCCCCTTCCCTTGAGATAAATCTGCAAATATCTCGGAAACGAAGCGAGCTATGGCAGAATGTTAAGAGACGTTTTTTGTAGAGAATTATGTTTCCTACAATTTATGTTCTATGATATTTTTTGATCAGAAGCGTAGTTCTCGAGATATATCGAGATATTTAAAAGTTCCGAAGCCGCACCAACATAATAGGGATACAGAAACACCGTGGCCCCTTTCTTTGAGATAACTCTGCACTAGTGCGAGCCGCAAATGCCACTTCCAGCTTAGCTGTGCAGAAGAAGAACAACAAGAAGAAGAAATATCTCGAAATATGTCCGTCAGACCCCTTCCCTTGAGATAAATCTGCAAATATCTCGGAAACGAAGCGAGCTATGGCAAAATGTTAAGAGACCTTTTTTGTAGAGAATTAAGTTTCCTACTTTTTGTGTTCTATGATATTTTTTGATCAGATGCGCAGTTCTCGAGATATATCCAGATATTTAAAAGTTCCGAAGCGGCACCAACATAATAGAGATACAGACACACCGTGGCCCCTTTCTTTGAGGTAACTCTGCACTATTGCGAGCTGCAAATGCCACTTCCAGCTTAGCTGTGCAGAAGAAGAACAACAAGAAGAAGGAATATCTCGAAATATGTCCGTCAGGCCCCATCCCTTGAGATAAATCTGCAAATATCTCGGAAACCAAGCGAGCTATGGCAAAATGTGAAGCGACCTTATTTGTAGAGAATTAAGTTTCCTACTTTTTATGTTCTACGATATTTTTTGATCAGATGCGTAGTTCTCGAGATATATCAAGATATTTAAAAGTTCCGAAGCCGCACCAACATAATAGAGATACAGAAACACCGTGGCCCCTTTCTTTGAGATAACTCTGCACTATTGCGAGCTGCAAATGCCACTTCCAGCTTAGCTGTGCAGAAGAAGAACAACAAGAAGAAGAAATATCTCGAAATATGTCCGTCAGGCCCCTTCCCTTGAGATAAATCTGCAAATATCTCGGAAACGAAGCGAGCTATGGCAAAATGTTAAGAGACCTTTTTTGTAGAGAATTATGTTTCCTACAATTTACGTTCTCTGATATTTTTTGATCAGAAGCGTAGTTTTCGAGATATATCGAGATATTTAAAAGTTCCGAGGCCGCACCAACATAATAGAGATACAGAAACACCGTGGCCCCTTTCTTTGAGATAACTCTGCACTAGTGCGAGCCGCAAATGCCGCTTCCAGCTTAGCTGTGCAGAAGAAGAACAACAAGAAGAAGAAATATCTCGAAATATGTCCGTCAGGCCCCTTCCCTCGAGATAAATCTGCAAATATCTCGGAAACGAAGCGAGCTATGGCAAAATGATAAGAGACCTTTTTTGTAGAGAATTAAGTTTCCTACAATTTATGTTCTATGATATTTTTTGATCAGAAGCGTAGTTTTCGAGATATATCGAGATATTTAAAAGTTCCGAAGCCGCACCAACATCATAGAGATACAGAAACACCGTGGCCCCTTTCTTTGAGATAACTCTGCACTATTGCGAGCTGGAAATGCCACTTCCAGTTTAGCTGTGCAGAAGAAGAACAACAAGAAGAAGAAATATCTCGAAATATGTCCGTTAGGCCCCTTCCCTTGAGATAAATCTGCAAATATCTCGGAAACGGAGAGAGCTATGGCAAAATGTTAAGAGACCTTTTTTGTAGAGAATTATGTTTCCTACAATTTATGTTCTATGATATTTTTTGATCAGAAGCGTAGTTCTCGAGATATATCGAGATATTTAAAAGTTCCGAAGCCGCACCAACATAATAGGGATACAGAAACACCGTGGCCCCTTTCTTTGAGATAACTCTGCACTAGTGCGAGCCGCAAATGCCACTTCCAGTTTAGCTGTGCAGAAGAAGAACAACAAGAGGAAGAAATATCTCGAAATATGTCCGTTAGGCCCCTTCCCTTGAGATAAATCTGCAAATATCTCGGAAACGAAGCGAGCTATGGCAAAATGTTAAGAGACCTTTTTTGTAGAGAATTATGTTTCCTACAATTTACGTTCTCTGATATTTTTTGATCAGAAGCGTAGTTTTCGAGATATATCGAGATATTTAAAAGTTCCGAGGCCGCACCAACATAATAGAGATACAGAAACACCGTGGCCCCTTTCTTTGAGATAACTCTGCACTAGTGCGAGCCGCAAATGCCGCTTCCAGCTTAGCTGTGAGAAGAAGAACAACAAGAAGAAGAAATATCTCGAAATATGTCCGTCAGGCCCCTTCCCTCGAGATAAATCTGCAAATATCTCGGAAACGAAGCGAGCTATGGCAAAATGATAAGAGACCTTTTTTGTAGAGAATTAAGTTTCCTACAATTTATGTTCTATGATATTTTTTGATCAGAAGCGTAGTTTTCGAGATATATCGAGATATTTAAAAGTTCCGAAGCCGCACCAACATCATAGAGATACAGAAACACCGTGGCCCCTTTCTTTGAGATAACTCTGCACTATTGCGAGCTGGAAATGCCACTTCCAGTTTAGCTGTGCAGAAGAAGAACAACAAGAAGAAGAAATATCTCGAAATATGTCCGTTAGGCCCCTTCCCTTGAGATAAATCTGCAAATATCTCGGAAACGGAGAGAGCTATGGCAAAATGTTAAGAGACCTTTTTTGTAGAGAATTATGTTTCCTACAATTTATGTTCTATGATATTTTTTGATCAGAAGCGTAGTTCTCGAGATATATCGAGATATTTAAAAGTTCCGAAGCCGCACCAACATAATAGGGATACAGAAACACCGTGGCCCCTTTCTTTGAGATAACTCTGCACTAGTGCGAGCCGCAAATGCCACTTCCAGTTTAGCTGTGCAGAAGAAGAACAACAAGAGGAAGAAATATCTCGAAATATGTCCGTTAGGCCCCTTCCCTTGAGATAAATCTGCAAATATCTCGGAAACGAAGCGAGCTATGGCAAAATGTTAAGAGACCTTTTTTGTAGAGAATTAAGTTTCCTACTTTTTATGTTCTATGATATTTTTTGATCAGATGCGTAGTTCTCGAGATATATCAAGATATTCAAAAGTTCCGAAGCCGCACCAACATAATAGAGATACAGAAACACCGTGGCCCCTCTCTTTGAGATAACTCTGCACTATTCCGAGCTGTAAATGCCACTTCCAGCTTAGCTGTGCAGAAGAAGAACAACAAAAAGAAGAAATATCTCGAAATATGTCCGTCAGGCCCCTTCCCTTGAGATATATCTGCAAATATCTCGGAAACGAAGCGAGCTATGGCAAAATGTTAAGAGACCTTTTTTGTAGAGAATTATGTTTCCTACAATTTATGTTCTATGATATTTTTTGATCAGAAGCGTAGTTCTCGAGATATATCGAGATATTTAAAAGTTCCGAAGCCGCACCAACATAATAGGGATACAGAAACACCGTGGCCCCTTTCTTTGAGATAACTCTGCACTAGTGCGAGCCGCAAATGCCACTTCCAGCTTAGCTGTGCAGAAGAAGAACAACAAGAAGAAGAAATATCTCGAAATATGTCCGTCAGGCCCCTTCCCTTGAGATATATCTGCAAATATCTCGGAAACGAAGCGAGCTATGGCAAAATGTTAAGAGACCTTTTTTCTGGAGAATTATGTTTCCTACTTTTTATGTTCTATGATATTTTTTGATCAGATGCGTAGTTCTCGAGATATATCAAGATATTTAAAAGTTCCGAAGCCGCACCAACATAATAGAGATACAGAAACACCGTGGCCCCTTTCTTTGAGATAACTCTGCACTATTGCGCGCTGCAAATGCCACTTCCAGCTTAGCTGTGCAGAAGAAGAACAACAAGAAGAAGAAATATCTCGAAATATGTCCGTCAGGCCCCTTCCCTTGAGATATATCTGCAAATATCTCGGAAAGGAAGCGAGCTATGGCAAAATGTTAAGAGACCTTTTTTGTCGAGAATTATGTTTCCTACAATTTATGTTCTATGATATTTTTTGATCAGAAGCGTAGTGGTCGAGATATATCGAGATATTTAAAAGTTCCGAAGCCGCACCGACATAATAGAGATACAGAAACACCGTGGCCCCTTTCTTTGAGATAACTCTGCACTATTGCGAGCTGGAAATGCCACTTCCAGTTTAGCTGTGCAGAAGAAGAACAACAAGAAGAAGAAATATCTCGAAATATGTTCGTTAGGCCCCTTCCCTTGAGATAAATCTGCAAATATCTCGGAAACGAAGCGAGCTATGGCAAAATGTTAAGAGACCTTTTTTGTAGAGAATTAAGTTTCCTACTTTTTATGTTCTATGATATTTTTTGATCAGATGCGTAGTTCTCGAGATATATCAACATATTTAAAAGTTCCGAAGCCGCACCAACATAATAGAGATACAGAAACACCGTGGCCCCTTTCTTTGAGATAACTCTGCACTATTGCGCGCTGCAAATGCCACTTCCAGCTTAGCTGTGCAGAAGAAGAACAACAAGAAGAAGAAATATCTCGAAATATGTCCGTCAGGCCCCTTCCCTTGAGATAAATCTGCAAATATCTCGGAAACGAAGCGAGCTATGGCAAAATGTTAAGAGACCTTTTTTGTAGAGAATTAAGTTTCCTACAATTTATGTTCTATGATATTTTTTGATCAGAAGCGTAGTTTTCGAGATATATCGAGATATTTAAAAGTTCCGAAGCCGCACCAACATCATAGAGATACAGAAACACCGTGGCCCCTTTCTTTGAGATAACTCTGCACTATTGCGAGCTGGAAATGCCACTTCCAGTTTAGCTGTGCAGAAGAAGAACAACAAGAAGAAGAAATATCTCGAAATATGTCCGTTAGGCCCCTTCCCTTGAGATAAATCTGCAAATATCTCGGAAACGGAGAGAGCTATGGCAAAATGTTAAGAGACCTTTTTTGTAGAGAATTATGTTTCCTACAATTTATGTTCTATGATATTTTTTGATCAGAAGCGTAGTGGTCGAGATATATCGAGATATTTAAAAGTTCCGAAGCCGCACCAACATAATAGAGATACAGAAACACCGTGGCCCCTTTCTTTGAGATAACTCTGCACTATTGCGAGCTGGAAATGCCACTTCCAGTTTAGCTGTGCAGAAGAAGAACAACAAGAAGAAGAAATATCTCGAAATATGTTCGTTAGGCCCCTTCCCTTGAGATAAATCTGCAAATATCTCGGAAACGAAGCGAGCTATGGCAAAATGTTAAGAGACCTTTTTTGTAGAGAATTAAGTTTCCTACTTTTTATGTTCTATGATATTTTTTGATCAGATGCGTAGTTCTCGAGATATATCAACATATTTGAAAGTTCCGAAGCCGCACCAACATAATAGAGATACAGAAACACCGTGGCCCCTTTCTTTGAGATAACTCTGCACTATTGCGCGCTGCAAATGCCACTTCCAGCTTAGCTGTGCAGAAGAAGAACAACAAGAAGAAGAAATATCTCGAAATATGTCCGTCAGGCCCCTTCCCTTGAGATAAATCTGCAAATATCTCGGAAACGAAGCGAGCTATGGCAAAATGTTAAGAGACCTTTTTTGTAGAGAATTAAGTTTCCTACAATTTATGTTCTATGATATTTTTTGATCAGAAGCGTAGTTTTCGAGATATATCGAGATATTTAAAAGTTCCGAAGCCGCACCAACATCATAGAGATACAGAAACACCGTGGCCCCTTTCTTTGAGATAACTCTGCACTATTGCGAGCTGGAAATGCCACTTCCAGTTTAGCTGTGCAGAAGAAGAACAACAAGAAGAAGAAATATCTCGAAATATGTCCGTTAGGCCCCTTCCCTTGAGATAAATCTGCAAATATCTCGGAAACGGAGAGAGCTATGGCAAAATGTTAAGAGACCTTTTTTGTAGAGAATTATGTTTCCTACAATTTATGTTCTATGATATTTTTTGATCAGAAGCGTAGTTCTCGAGATATATCGAGATATTTAAAAGTTCCGAAGCCGCACCAACATAATAGGGATACAGAAACACCGTGGCCCCTTTCTTTGAGATAACTCTGCACTAGTGCGAGCCGCAAATGCCACTTCCAGTTTAGCTGTGCAGAAGAAGAACAACAAGAGGAAGAAATATCTCGAAATATGTCCGTTAGGCCCCTTCCCTTGAGATAAATCTGCAAATATCTCGGAAACGAAGCGAGCAATGGCAAAATGTTAAGAGACCTTTTTTGTAGAGAATTAAGTTTCCTACTTTTTATGTTCTATGATATTTTTTGATCAGATGCGTAGTTCTCGAGATATATCAAGATATTCAAAAGTTCCGAAGCCGCACCAACATAATAGAGATACAGAAACACCGTGGCCCCTCTCTTTGAGATAACTCTGCACTATTCCGAGCTGTAAATGCCACTTCCAGCTTAGCTGTGCAGAAGAAGAACAACAAAAAGAAGAAATATCTCGAAATATGTCCGTCAGGCCCCTTCCCTTGAGATATATCTGCAAATATCTCGGAAACGAAGCGAGCTATGGCAAAATGTTAAGAGACCTTTTTTGTAGAGAATTATGTTTCCTACAATTTATGTTCTATGATATTTTTTGATCAGAAGCGTAGTTCTCGAGATATATCGAGATATTTAAAAGTTCCGAAGCCGCACCAACATAATAGGGATACAGAAACACCGTGGCCCCTTTCTTTGAGATAACTCTGCACTAGTGCGAGCCGCAAATGCCACTTCCAGCTTAGCTGTGCAGAAGAAGAACAACAAGAAGAAGAAATATCTCGAAATATGTCCGTCAGGCCCCTTCCCTTGAGATATATCTGCAAATATCTCGGAAACGAAGCGAGCTATGGCAAAATGTTAAGAGACCTTTTTTCTGGAGAATTATGTTTCCTACTTTTTATGTTCTATGATATTTTTTGATCAGATGCGTAGTTCTCGAGATATATCAAGATATTTAAAAGTTCCGAAGCCGCACCAACATAATAGAGATACAGAAACACCGTGGCCCCTTTCTTTGAGATAACTCTGCACTATTGCGCGCTGCAAATGCCACTTCCAGCTTAGCTGTGCAGAAGAAGAACAACAAGAAGAAGAAATATCTCGAAATATGTCCGTCAGGCCCCTTCCCTTGAGATAAATCTGCAAATATCTCGGAAACGAAGCGAGCTATGGCAAAATGTTAAGAGACCTTTTTTGTAGAGAATTAAGTTTCCTACTTTTTATGTTGTATGATATTTTTTGATCAGATGCGTAGTTCTCGAGATATATCAAGATATTTAAAAGTTCCGAAGCCGCACCAACATAATAGGGATACAGAAACACCGTGGCCCCTTTCTTTGAGATAACTCTGCACTAGTGCGAGCCGCAAATGCCACTTCCAGCTTAGCTGTGCAGAAGAAGAACAACAAGAAGAAGAAATATCTCGAAATATGTCCGTCAGGCCCCTTCCCTTGAGATAAATCTGCAAATATCTCGGAAACGAAGCGAGCTATGGCAGAATGTTAAGAGACGTTTTTTGTAGAGAATTATGTTTCCTACAATTTATGTTCTATGATATTTTTTGATCAGAAGCGTAGTTCTCGAGATATATCGAGATATTTAAAAGTTCCGAAGCCGCACCAACATAATAGGGATACAGAAACACCGTGGCCCCTTTCTTTGAGATAACTCTGCACTAGTGCGAGCCGCAAATGCCACTTCCAGCTTAGCTGTGCAGAAGAAGAACAACAAGAAGAAGAAATATCTCGAAATATGTCCGTTAGGCCCCTTCCCTTGAGATAAATCTGCAAATATCTCGGAAACGAAGCGAGCTATGGCAAAATGTTAAGAGACCTTTTTTGTAGAGAATTAAGTTTCCTACTTTTTGTGTTCTATGATATTTTTTGATCAGATGCGCAGTTCTCGAGATATATCCAGATATTTAAAAGTTCCGAAGCGGCACCAACATAATAGAGATACAGACACACCGTGGCCCCTTTCTTTGAGGTAACTCTGCACTATTGCGAGCTGCAAATGCCACTTCCAGCTTAGCTGTGCAGAAGAAGAACAACAAGAAGAAGGAATATCTCGAAATATGTCCGTCAGGCCCCATCCCTTGAGATAAATCTGCAAATATCTCGGAAACCAAGCGAGCTATGGCAAAATGTGAAGCGACCTTATTTGTAGAGAATTAAGTTTCCTACTTTTTATGTTCTACGATATTTTTTGATCAGATGCGTAGTTCTCGAGATATATCAAGATATTTAAAAGTTCCGAAGCCGCACCAACATAATAGAGATACAGAAACACCGTGGCCCCTTTCTTTGAGATAACTCTGCACTATTGCGAGCTGCAAATGCCACTTCCAGCTTAGCTGTGCAGAAGAAGAACAACAAGAAGAAGAAATATCTCGAAATATGTCCGTCAGGCCCCTTCCCTTGAGATAAATCTGCAAATATCTCGGAAACGAAGCGAGCTATGGCAAAATGTTAAGAGACCTTTTTTGTAGAGAATTATGTTTCCTACAATTTACGTTCTCTGATATTTTTTGATCAGAAGCGTAGTTTTCGAGATATATCGAGATATTTAAAAGTTCCGAAGCCGCACCAACATCATAGAGATACAGAAACACCGTGGCCCCTTTCTTTGAGATAACTCTGCACTATTGCGAGCTGGAAATGCCACTTCCAGTTTAGCTGTGCAGAAGAAGAACAACAAGAAGAAGAAATATCTCGAAATATGTCCGTTAGGCCCCTTCCCTTGAGATAAATCTGCAAATATCTCGGAAACGAAGCGAGCTATGGCAAAATGTTAAGAGACCTTTTTTGTAGAGAATTAAGTTTCCTACTTTTTATGTTCTATGATATTTTTTGATCAGATGCGTAGTTCTCGAGATATATCAAGATATTTAAAAGTTCCGAAGCCGCACCAACATAATAGAGATACAGAAACACCGTGGCCCCTTTCTTTGAGATAACTCTGCACTATTGCGCGCTGCAAATGCCACTTCCAGCTTAGCTGTGCAGAAGAAGAACAACAAGAAGAAGAAATATCTCGAAATATGTCCGTCAGACCCCTTCCCTTGAGATAAATCTGCAAATATCTCGGAAACGAAGCGAGCTATGGCAAAATGTTAGGAGACCTTTTTTGTAGAGAATTAAGTTTCCGACTTTTTATGTTGTATGATATTTTTCGATCAGAGGCGTAGTTCTCGAGATATATCAAGATATTTAAAAGTTCCGAAGCCGCACCAACATAATAGAGATACAGAAACACCGTGGCCCCTTTCTTTGAGATAACTCTGCACTATTGCGAACTGCAAATGCCACTACCAGCTTAGCTGTGCAGAGGAAGAACAACAAGAAGAAGAAATATCTCGAAATATGTCCGTCAGGCCAGTTCCTTTGAGCTGAATCTGCAAATATCTCGGAAACGAAGCGAGCTATGGCAAAATGTTAAGAGACGTTTTTTGTAGAGAATTATGTTTCCTACAATTTATGTTCTATGATATTTTTTGATCAGAAGCGTAGTTTTCGAGATATATCGAGATATTTAAAAGTTCCGAAGACGCACCAACATAATAGAGATACAGAAACACCGTGGCCCCTTTCTTTGAGATAACTGTGCACTAGTGCGAGCCGCAAATGCCACTTCCAGCTTAGCTGTGCAGAAGAAGAACAACAAGAAGAAGAAATATCTCGAAATATGTCCGTCAGGCCCCTTCCCTTGAGATATATCTGCAAATATCTCGGAAACGAAGCGAGGTATGGCAAAATGTTAAGAGACCTCTTTTGTAGAGAATTAAGTTTCCTACTTTTCATGTTCTATGATATTTTTTGATCAGATGCGTAGTTCTCGAGATATATCAAGATATTTAAAAGTTCCGAAGCCGCACCAACATAATAGAGATACAGAAACACCGTGGCCCCTTTCTTTGAGATAACTCTGCACTATTGCGAGCTGCAAATGCCACTTCCAGCTTAGCTGTGCAGAAGAAGAACAACAAGAAGAAGAAATATTTCGAAATATGTCCGTCAGGCCCCTTCCCTTGAGATAAATCTGCAAATATCTCGGAAACGAAGCGAGCTATGGCAAAATGTTTAGAGACCTTTCTTGTAGAGAAATAAGTTTCCTACTTTTTATGTAGTATGATATTTTTTGATCAGATGCGTAGTTCTCGAGATATATCAAGATGTTTAAAAGTTCCGAAGCCGCACCAACATAATAGAGATACAGAGACACCGTGGCCCCTTTCTTTGAGATAACTCTGCACTATTGCGCGCTGCAAATGCCACTTCCAGCTTAGCTGTGCAGAAGAAGAACAACAAGAAGAAGAAATATCTCGAAATATGTCCGTCAGGCCCCTTCCCTTGAGATAAATCTGCAAATATCTCGGAAACGAAGCGAGCTATGGCAAAATGTTAAGAGACCTTTTTTGTAGAGAATTAAGTTTCCTGCTTTTTATGTTCTATGATATTTTTTGATCAGATGCGTAGTTCTCGAGATATATCAAGATATTTAAAAGTTCAGAAGCCGCACCAACATAATAGAGATACAGAAACACCGTGGCCCCTTTCTTTGAGATAACTCTGCACTATTGCGAGCTGCAAATGCAACTTCCAGCTTAGCTGTGCAGAGGAAGAACAAAAAGAAGAAGAAATATCTCGAAATATGTCCGTCAGGCCAGTTCCTTTGAGCTGAATCTGCAAATATCTCGGAAACGAAGCGAGCTATGGCAAAATGTTAAGAGGCGTTTTTTGTAGAGAATTATGTTTCCTACAATTTATGTTCTATGATATTTTTTGATCAGAAGCGTAGTTCTCGAGATATATCGAGATATTTAAAAGTTCCGAAGCCGCACCAACATAATAGGGATACAGAAACACCGTGGCCCCTTTCTTTGAGATAACTCTGCACTAGTGCGAGCCGCAAATGCCACTTCCAGCTTAGCTGTGCAGAAGAGGAACAACAAGAAGAAGAAATATCTCGAAATATGTCCGTCAGGCCCCTTCCCTTGAGATAAATCTGCAAATATCTCGGAAACGGAGAGAGCTATGGCAAAATGTTAAGAGACCTTTTTTGTAGAGAATTAAGTTTCCTACTTTTCATGTTCTATGATATTTTTTGATCAGATGCGTAGTTCTCGAGATATATCAAGATATTTAAAAGTTCCGAAGCCGCACCAACATAATAGAGATACAGAAACACCGTGGCCCCTCTCTTTGAGATAACTCTGCACTATTGCGAGCTGGAAATGCCACTTCCAGTTTAGCTGTGCAGAAGAAGAACAACAAGAAGAAGAAATATCTCGAAATATGTCCGTTAGGCCCCTTCCCTTGAGATAAATCTGCAAATATCTCGGAAATGAAGCGAGCTATGGCAAAATGTTAAGAGACCTTTTTTGTAGAGAATTAAGTTTTCTACTTTTTATGCTCTATGATATTTTTTGATCAGATGCGTAGTTCTCGAGATATATCAAGATATTTAAAAGTTCCGAAGCCGCACCAACATAATAGAGATACAGAAACACCGTGGCCCCTTTCTTTGAGATAACTCTGCACTATTCCGAGCTGTAAATGCCACTTCCAGCTTAGCTGTGCAGAAGAAGAACATCAAGAAGAAGAAATATCTCGAAATATGTCCGTCAGGCCCCTTCCCTTGAGATATATCTGCAAATATCTCGGAAACGAAGCGAGCTATGGCAAAATGATAAGAGACCTTTTTTGTAGAGAATTATGTTTCCTACAATTTATGTTCTATGATATTTTTTGATCAGAAGCGTAGTTCTCGAGATATATCGAGATATTTAAAAGTTCCGAAGCCGCACCAACATAATAGGGATACAGAAACACCGTGGCCCCTTTCTTTGAGATAACGCTGCACTAGTGCGAGCCGCATATGCCACTTCCAGTTTAGCTGTGCAGAAGAAGAACAACAAGAAGAAGAAATATCTCGAAATATGTCCGTTAGGCCCCTTCCCTTGAGATAAATCTGCAAATATCTCGGAAACGAAGCGAGCTATGGCAAAATGTTAAGAGACCTTTTTTGTAGAGAATTAAGTTTCCTACTTTTTATGTTCTATGATATTTTTTGATCAGATGCGTAGTTCTCGAGATATATCAAGATATTTAAAAGTTCCGAAGCCGCACCAACATAATAGAGATACAGAAACACCGTGGCCCCTCTCTTTGAGATAACTCTGCACTATTCCGAGCTGTAAATGCCACTTCCAGCTTAGCTGTGCAGAAGAAGAACAACAAGAAGAAGAAATATCTCGAAATATGTCCGTCAGGCCCCTTCCCTTGAGATATATCTGCAAATATCTCGGAAACGAAGCGAGCTATGGCAAAATGTTAAGAGACCTTTTTTGTAGAGAATTATGTTTCCTACAATTTGTGTTCTATGATATTTTTTGATCAGAAGCGTAGTTCTCGAGATATATCGAGATATTTAAAAGTTCCGAAGCCGCACCAACATAATAGGGATACAGAAACACCGTGGCCCCTTTCTTTGAGATAACTCTGCACTAGTGCGAGCCGCAAATGCCACTTCCAGCTTAGCTGTGCAGAAGAAGAACAACAAGAAGAAGAAATATCTCGAAATATGTCCGTCAGGCCCCTTCCCTTGAGATATATCTGCAAATATCTCGGAAACGAAGCGAGCTATGGCAAAATGTTAAGAGACCTTTTTTGTAGAGAATTATGTTTCCTACAATTTATGTTCTATGATATTTTTTGATCAGAAGCGTAGTTTTCGAGATATATCGAGATATTTAAAAGTTCCGAAGCCGCACCAACATAATAGAGATACAGAAACACCGTGGCCCCTTTCTTTGAGATAACTGTGCACTAGTGCGAGCCGCAAATGCCACTTCCAGCTTAGCTGTGCAGAAGAAGAACAACAAGAAGAAGAAATATCTCGAAATATGTCCGTCAGGCCCCTTCCCTTGAGATATATCTGCAAATATCTCGGAAAGAAAGCGAGCTATGGCAAAATGTTAAGAGACCTTTTTTGTCGAGAATTATGTTTCCTACAATTTATGTTCTATGATATTTTTTGATCAGAAGCGTAGTGGTCGAGATATATCGAGATATTTAAAAGTTCCGAAGCCGCACCAACATAATAGAGATACAGAAACACCGTGGCCCCTTTCTTTGAGATAACTCTGCACTATTGCGAGCTGGAAATGCCACTTCCAGTTTAGCTGTGCAGAAGAAGAACAACAAGAAGAAGAAATATCTCGAAATATGTTCGTTAGGCCCCTTCCCTTGAGATAAATCTGCAAATATCTCGGAAACGAAGCGAGCTATGGCAGAATGTTAAGAGACGTTTTTTGTAGAGAATTATGTTTCCTACAATTTATGTTCTATGATATTTTTTGATCAGAAGCGTAGTTCTCGAGATATATCGAGATATTTAAAAGTTCCGAAGCCGCACCAACATAATAGGGATACAGAAACACCGTGGCCCCTTTCTTTGAGATAACTCTGCACTAGTGCGAGCCGCAAATGCCACTTCCAGCTTAGCTGTGCAGAAAAAGAACAACAAGAAGAAGAAATATCTCGAAATATGTCCGTCAGGCCCCTTCCCTTGAGATAAATCTGCAAATATCTCGGAAACGAAGAGAGCTATGGCAAAATGTTAAGAGACCTTTTTTGTAGAGAATTAAGTTTCCTACTTTTCATGTTCTATGATATTTTCTGATCAGAAGCGTAGTTCTCGAGATATATCGAGATATTTAAAAGTTCCGAAGCCGCACCAACATAATAGGGATACAGAAACACCGTGGCCCCTTTCTTTGAGATAACTCTGCACTAGTGCGAGCCGCAAATGCCACTTCCAGCTTAGCTGTGCAGAAGAAGAACAACAAGAAGAAGAAATATCTCGAAATATGTCCGTCAGGCCCCTTCCCTTGAGATATATCTGCAAATATCTCGGAAACGAAGCGAGCTATGGCAAAATGTTAAGAGACCTTTTTTGTAGAGAATTATGTTTCCTACAATTTATGTTCTATGATATTTTTTGATCAGAAGCGTAGTTTTCGAGATATATCGAGATATTTAAAAGTTCCGAAGCCGCACCAACATAATAGAGATACAGAAACACCGTGGCCCCTTTCTTTGAGATAACTGTGCACTAGTGCGAGCCGCAAATGCCACTTCCAGCTTAGCTGTGCAGAAGAAGAACAACAAGAAGAAGAAATATCTCGAAATATGTCCGTCAGGCCCCTTCCCTTGAGATATATCTGCAAATATCTCGGAAACGAAGCGAGCTATGGCAAAATGTTAAGAGACCTTTTTTCTGGAGAATCATGTTTCCTACTTTTTATGTTGTATGATATTTTTTGTTCAGATGCGTAGTTCTCGAGATATATCAAGATATTTAAAAGTTCCGAAGCCGCACCAACATAATAGAGATACAGAAACACCGTGGCCCCTTTCTTTGAGATAACTCTGCACTATTGCGCGCTGCAAATGCCACTTCCAGCTTAGCTGTGCAGAAGAAGAACAACAAGAAGAAGAAATATCTCGAAATATGTCCGTCAGGCCCCTTCCCTTGAGATATATCTGCAAATATCTCGGAAACGAAGCGAGCTATGGCAAAATGTTAAGAGACCTTTTTTGTAGAGAATTATGTTTCCTACAATTTATGTTCTATGATATTTTTTGATCAGAAGCGTAGTTTTCGAGATATATCGAGATATTTAAAAGTTCCGAAGCCGCACCAACATAATAGAGATACAGAAACACCGTGGCCCCTTTCTTTGAGATAACTCTGCACTATTGCGAGCTGGAAATGCCACTTCCAGTTTAGCTGTGCAGAAGAAGAACAACAAGAAGAAGAAATATCTCGAAATATGTTCGTTAGGCCCCTTCCCTTGAGATAAATCTGCAAATATCTCGGAAACGAAGCGAGCTATGGCAGAATGTTAAGAGACGTTTTTTGTAGAGAATTATGTTTCCTACAATTTATGTTCTATGATATTTTTTGATCAGAAGCGTAGTTCTCGAGATATATCGAGATATTTAAAAGTTCCGAAGCCGCACCAACATAATAGGGATACAGAAACACCGTGGCCCCTTTCTTTGAGATAACTCTGCACTAGTGCGAGCCGCAAATGCCACTTCCAGCTTAGCTGTGCAGAAAAAGAACAACAAGAAGAAGAAATATCTCGAAATATGTCCGTCAGGCCCCTTCCCTTGAGATAAATCTGCAAATATCTCGGAAACGAAGAGAGCTATGGCAAAATGTTAAGAGACCTTTTTTGTAGAGAATTAAGTTTCCTACTTTTCATGTTCTATGATATTTTCTGATCAGAAGCGTAGTTCTCGAGATATATCGAGATATTTAAAAGTTCCGAAGCCGCACCAACATAATAGGGATACAGAAACACCGTGGCCCCTTTCTTTGAGATAACTCTGCACTAGTGCGAGCCGCAAATGCCACTTCCAGCTTAGCTGTGCAGAAGAAGAACAACAAGAAGAAGAAATATCTCGAAATATGTCCGTCAGGCCCCTTCCCTTGAGATATATCTGCAAATATCTCGGAAACGAAGCGAGCTATGGCAAAATGTTAAGAGACCTTTTTTGTAGAGAATTATGTTTCCTACAATTTATGTTCTATGATATTTTTTGATCAGAAGCGTAGTTTTCGAGATATATCGAGATATTTAAAAGTTCCGAAGCCGCACCAACATAATAGAGATACAGAAACACCGTGGCCCCTTTCTTTGAGATAACTGTGCACTAGTGCGAGCCGCAAATGCCACTTCCAGCTTAGCTGTGCAGAAGAAGAACAACAAGAAGAAGAAATATCTCGAAATATGTCCGTCAGGCCCCTTCCCTTGAGATATATCTGCAAATATCTCGGAAACGAAGCGAGCTATGGCAAAATCTTAAGAGACCTTTTTTGTAGAGAATTATGTTTCCTACAATTTATGTTCTATGATATTTTTTGATCAGAAGCGTAGTTCTCGAGATATATCGAGATATTTAAAAGTTCCGAAGCCGCACCAACATAATAGGGATACAGAAACACCGTGGCCCCTTTCTTTGAGATAACTCTGCACTAGTGCGAGCCGCAAATGCCACTTCCAGCTTAGCTGTGCAGAAGAAGAACAACAAGAAGAAGAAATATCTCGAAATATGTCCGTCAGGCCCCTTCCCTTGAGATAAATCTGCAAATATCTCGGAAACGAAGCGAGCTATGGCAGAATGTTAAGAGACGTTTTTTGTAGAGAATTATGTTTCCTACAATTTATGTTCTATGATATTTTTTGATCAGAAGCGTAGTTCTCGAGATATATCGAGATATTTAAAAGTTCCGAAGCCGCACCAACATAATAGGGATACAGAAACACCGTGGCCCCTTTCTTTGAGATAACTCTGCACTAGTGCGAGCCGCAAATGCCACTTCCAGCTTAGCTGTGCAGAAGAAGAACAACAAGAAGAAGAAATATCTCGAAATATGTCCGTTAGGCCCCTTCCCTTGAGATAAATCTGCAAATATCTCGGAAACGAAGCGAGCTATGGCAAAATGTTAAGAGACGTTTTTTGTAGAGAATTAAGTTTCCTACTTTTTATGTTCTATGATATTTTTTAATCAGATGCGTAGTTCTCGAGATATATCAAGATATTTAAAAGTTCCGAAGCCGCACCAACATAATAGAGATACAGAAACACCGTGGCCCCTTTCTTTGAGATAACTCTGCACTATTGCGCGCTGCAAATGCCACTTCCAGCTTAGCTGTGCAGAAGAAGAACAACAAGAAGAAGAAATATCTCGAAATATGTCCGTCAGACCCCTTCCCTTGAGATAAATCTGCAAATATCTCGGAAACGAAGCGAGCTATGGCAAAATGTTAAGAGACCTTTTTTGTAGAGAATTAAGTTTCCTACTTTTTGTGTTCTATGATATTTTTTGATCAGATGCGCAGTTCTCGAGATATATCAAGATATTTAAAAGTTCCGAAGCCGCACCAACATAATAGAGATACAGACACACCGTGGCCCCTTTCTTTGAGGTAACTCTGCACTATTGCGAGCTGCAAATGCCACTTCCAGCTTAGCTGTGCAGAAGAAGAACAACAAGAAGAAGAAATATCTCGAAATATGTCCGTCAGGCCCCTTCCCTTGAGATAAATCTGCAAATATCTCGGAAACCAAGCGAGCTATGGCAAAATGTGAAGCGACCTTATTTGTAGAGAATTAAGTTTCCTACTTTTTATGTTCTACGATATTTTTTGATCAGATGCGTAGTTCTCGAGATATATCAAGATATTTAAAAGTTCCGAAGCCGCACCAACATAATAGAGATACAGAAACACCGTGGCCCCTTTCTTTGAGATAACTCTGCACTATTGCGAGCTGCAAATGCCACTTCCAGCTTAGCTGTGCAGAAGAAGAACAACAAGAAGAAGAAATATCTCGAAATATGTCCGTCAGGCCCCTTCCCTTGAGATAACTCTGCAAATATCTCGGAAACGAAGCGAGCTATGGCAAAATGTTAAGAGACCTTTTTTGTAGAGAATTATGTTTCCTACAATTTACGTTCTCTGATATTTTTTGATCAGAAGCGTAGTTTTCGAGATATATCGAGATATTTAAAAGTTCCGAAGCCGCACCAACATAATAGAGATACAGAAACACCGTGGCCCCTTTCTTTGAGATAACTCTGCACTATTGCGACCTGCAAATGCCACTTCCAGCTTAGCTGTGCAGAAGAGGAACAACAAGAAGAAGAAATATCTCGAAATATGTCCGTCAGGCCCCTTCCCTCGAGATAAATCTGCAAATATCTCGGAAACGAAGCGAGCTATGGCAAAATGATAAGAGACCTTTTTTGTAGAGAATTAAGTTTCCTACTTTTTATGTTCTATGATATTTTTTGATCGGATGCGTAGTTCTCGAGATATATCAAGATATTTAAAAGTTCCGAAGGGGCACCAACATAATAGAGATACAGACACACCGTGGCCCCTTTCTTTGAGGGAACTCTGCACTATTGCGAGCTGCAAATGCCACTTCCAGCTTAGCTGTGCAGAAGAAGAACAACAAGAAGAAGAAATATCTCGAAATATGTCCGTCAGGCCCCTTCCCTTGAGATATATCTGCAAATATCTCGGAAACGAAGCGAGCTATGGCAAAATGTTACGAGACCTTTTTTGTAGAGCATTATGTTTCCTACAATTTATGTTGTATGATATTTTTTGATCAGAAGCGTAGTTTTCGAGATATATCGAGATATTTAAAAGTTCCGAAGCCGCACCAACATCATAGAGATACAGAAACACCGTGGCCCCTTTCTTTGAGATAACTCTGCACTATTGCGAGCTGGAAATGCCACTTCCAGTTTAGCTGTGCAGAAGAAGAACAACAAGAAGAAGAAATATCTCGAAATATGTCCGTTAGGCCCCTTCCCTTGAGATAAATCTGCAAATATCTCGGAAACGAAGCGAGCTATGGCAAAATGTTAAGAGACCTTTTTTGTAGAGAATTAAGTTTCCTACTTTTTATGTTCTATGATATTTTTTGATCAGATGCGTAGTTCTCGAGATATATCAAGATATTTAAAAGTTCCGAAGCCGCACCAACATAATAGAGATACAGAAACACCGTGGCCCCTTTCTTTGAGATAACTCTGCACTATTGCGACCTGCAAATGCCACTTCCAGCTTAGCTGTGCAGAAGAGGAACAACAAGAAGAAGAAATATCTCGGAATATGTCCGTCAGGCCCCTTCCCTTGAGATATATCTGCAAATATCTCGGAAACGAAGCGAGCTATGGCAAAATGTTAAGAGACCTTTTTTGTAAAGAATTGAGTTTCCTACTTTTTATGGTCTATGATATTTTTCGATCAGAGGCGTAGTTCTCGAGATATATCAAGATATTTAAAAGTTCCGAGGCCACACCAACATAATAGAGATACAGAAACACCGTGGCCCCTTTCTTTGAGATAACTCTGCACTAGTGCGAGCCGCAAATGCCGCTTCCAGCTTAGCTGTGCAGAAGAAGAACAACAAGAAGAAGAAATATCTCGAAATATGTCCGTCAGGCCCCTTCCCTTGAGATAAATCTGCAAATATCTCGGAAACGAAGCGAGCTATGGCAGAATGTTAAGAGACGTTTTTTGTAGAGAATTATGTTTCCTACAATTTATGTTCTATGATATTTTTTGATCAGAAGCGTAGTTCTCGAGATATATCGAGATATTTAAAAGTTCCGAAGCCGCACCAACATAATAGGGATACAGAAACACCGTGGCCCCTTTCTTTGAGATAACTCTGCACTAGTGCGAGCCGCAAATGCCACTTCCAGCTTAGCTGTGCAGAAGAAGAACAACAAGAAGAAGAAATATCTCGAAATATGTCCGTTAGGCCCCTTCCCTTGAGATAAATCTGCAAATATCTCGGAAACGAAGCGAGCTATGGCAAAATGTTAAGAGACGTTTTTTGTAGAGAATTAAGTTTCCTACTTTTTATGTTCTATGATATTTTTTAATCAGATGCGTAGTTCTCGAGATATATCAAGATATTTAAAAGTTCCGAAGCCGCACCAACATAATAGAGATACAGAAACACCGTGGCCCCTTTCTTTGAGATAACTCTGCACTATTGCGCGCTGCAAATGCCACTTCCAGCTTAGCTGTGCAGAAGAAGAACAACAAGAAGAAGAAATATCTCGAAATATGTCCGTCAGACCCCTTCCCTTGAGATAAATCTGCAAATATCTCGGAAACGAAGCGAGCTATGGCAAAATGTTAAGAGACCTTTTTTGTAGAGAATTAAGTTTCCTACTTTTTGTGTTCTATGATATTTTTTGATCAGATGCGCAGTTCTCGAGATATATCAAGATATTTAAAAGTTCCGAAGCCGCACCAACATAATAGAGATACAGACACACCGTGGCCCCTTTCTTTGAGGTAACTCTGCA
Organism: Osmia lignaria lignaria; assembly: GCF_051020975.1. Taxonomy (NCBI): domain Eukaryota; kingdom Metazoa; phylum Arthropoda; class Insecta; order Hymenoptera; family Megachilidae; genus Osmia; species Osmia lignaria. Next base: position 30,110,516 of record NW_027478158.1, on the reverse strand, counting down.
CTATTGCGAGCTGCAAATGCCACTTCCAGCTTAGCTGTGCAGAAGAAGAACAACAAGAAGAAGAAATATCTCGAAATATGTCCGTCAGGCCCCTTCCCTTGAGATAAATCTGCAAATATCTCGGAAACCAAGCGAGCTATGGCAAAATGTGAAGCGACCTTATTTGTAGAGAATTAAGTTTCCTACTTTTTATGTTCTACGATATTTTTTGATCAGATGCGTAGTTCTCGAGATATATCAAGATATTTAAAAGTTCCGAAGCCGCACCAACATAATAGAGATACAGAAACACCGTGGCCCCTTTCTTTGAGATAACTCTGCACTATTGCGAGCTGCAAATGCCACTTCCAGCTTAGCTGTGCAGAAGAAGAACAACAAGAAGAAGAAATATCTCGAAATATGTCCGTCAGGCCCCTTCCCTTGAGATAACTCTGCAAATATCTCGGAAACGAAGCGAGCTATGGCAAAATGTTAAGAGACCTTTTTTGTAGAGAATTATGTTTCCTACAATTTACGTTCTCTGATATTTTTTGATCAGAAGCGTAGTTTTCGAGATATATCGAGATATTTAAAAGTTCCGAAGCCGCACCAACATAATAGAGATACAGAAACACCGTGGCCCCTTTCTTTGAGATAACTCTGCACTATTGCGACCTGCAAATGCCACTTCCAGCTTAGCTGTGCAGAAGAGGAACAACAAGAAGAAGAAATATCTCGGAATATGTCCGTCAGGCCCCTTCCCTTGAGATAAATCTGCAAATATCTCGGAAACGAAGCGAGCTATGGCAAAATGTTAAGAGACGTTTTTTGTAGAGAATTGAGTTTCCTACTTTTTATGGTCTATGATATTTTTCGATCAGAGGCGTAGTTCTCGAGATATATCAAGATATTTAAAAGTTCCGAGGCCGCACCAACATAATAGAGATACAGAAACACCGTGGCCCCTTTCTTTGAGATAACTCTGCACTAGTGCGAGCCGCAAATGCCGCTTCCAGCTTAGCTGTGCAGAAGAAGAACAACAAGAAGAAGAAATATCTCGAAATATGTCCGTCAGGCCCCTTCCCTCGAGATAAATCTGCAAATATCTCGGAAACGAAGCGAGCTATGGCAAAATGATAAGAGACCTTTTTTGTAGAGAATTAAGTTTCCTACTTTTTATGTTCTATGATATTTTTTGATCGGATGCGTAGTTCTCGAGATATATCAAGATATTTAAAAGTTCCGAAGCGGCACCAACATAATAGAGATACAGACACACCGTGGCCCCTTTCTTTGAGGTAACTCTGCACTATTGCGAGCTGCAAATGCCACTTCCAGCTTAGCTGTGCAGAAGAAGAACAACAAGAAGAAGAAATATCTCGAAATATGTCCGTCAGGCCCCTTCCCTTGAGATATATCTGCAAATATCTCGGAAACGAAGCGAGCTATGGCAAAATGTTACGAGACCTTTTTTGTAGAGCATTATGTTTCCTACAATTTATGTTCTATGATATTTTTTGATCAGAAGCGTAGTTTTCGAGATATATCGAGATATTTAAAAGTTCCGAAGCCGCACCAACATCATAGAGATACAGAAACACCGTGGCCCCTTTCTTTGAGATAACTCTGCACTATTGCGAGCTGGAAATGCCACTTCCAGTTTAGCTGTGCAGAAGAAGAACAACAAGAAGAAGAAATATCTCGAAATATGTCCGTTAGGCCCCTTCCCTTGAGATAAATCTGCAAATATCTCGGAAACGAAGCGAGCTATGCCAAAATGTTAAGAGACCTTTTTTGTAGAGAATTAAGTTTCCTACTTTTTATGTTCTATGATATTTTTTGATCAGATGCGTAGTTCTCGAGATATATCAAGATATTTAAAAGTTCCGAAGCCGCACCAACATAATAGAGATACAGAAACACCGTGGCCCCTTTCTTTGAGATAACTCTGCACTATTGCGCGCTGCAAATGCCACTTCCAGCTTAGCTGTGCAGAAGAAGAACAACAAGAAGAAGAAATATCTCGAAATATGTCCGTCAGACCCCTTCCCTTGAGATAAATCTGCAAATATCTCGGAAACGAAGCGAGCTATGGCAAAATGTTAAGAGACCTTTTTTGTAGAGAATTAAGTATCCTACTTTTTATGGTCTATGATATTTTTCGATCAGAGGCGTAGTTCTCGAGATATATCAAGATATTTAAAAGTTCCGAGGCCGCACCAACATAATAGAGATACAGAAACACCGTGGCCCCCTTCTTTGAGATAACTCTGCACTAGTGCGAGCCGCAAATGCCGCTTCCAGCTTAGCTGTGCAGAAGAAGAACAACAAGAAGAAGAAATATCTCGAAATATGTCCGTCAGGCCCCTTCCCTCGAGATAAATCTGCAAATATCTCGGAAACGAAGCGAGCTATGGCAAAATGATAAGAGACCTTTTTTGTACAGAATTAAGTTTCCTACTTTTTATGTTCTATGATATTTTTTGATCGGATGCGTAGTTCTCGAGATATATCAAGATATTTAAAAGTTCCGAAGCGGCACCAACATAATAGAGATACAGACACACCGTGGCCCCTTTCTTTGAGGTAACTCTGCACTATTGCGAGCTGCAAATGCCACTTCCAGCTTAGCTGTGCAGAAGAAGAACAACAAGAAGAAGAAATATCTCGAAATATGTCCGTCAGGCCCCTTCCCTTGAGATATATCTGCAAATATCTCGGAAACGAAGCGAGCTATGGCAAAATGTTACGAGACCTTTTTTGTAGAGAATTATGTTTCCTACAATTTAGGTTCTATGATATTTTTTGATCAGAAGCGTAGTTTTCGAGATATATCGAGATATTTAAAAGTTCCGAAGCCGCACCAACATCATAGAGATACAGAAACACCGTGGCCCCTTTCTTTGAGATAACTCTGCACTATTGCGACCTGCAAATGCCACTTCCAGCTTAGCTGTGCAGAAGAGGAACAACAAGAAGAAGAAATATCTCGGAATATGTCCGTCAGGCCCCTTCCCTTGAGATAAATCTGCAAATATCTCGGAAACGAAGCGAGCTATGGCAAAATGTTAAGAGACGTTTTTTGTAGAGAATTGAGTTTCCTACTTTTTATGGTCTATGATATTTTTCGATCAGAGGCGTAGTTCTCGAGATATATCAAGATATTTAAAAGTTCCGAGGCCGCACCAACATAATAGAGATACAGAAACACCGTGGCCCCTTTCTTTGAGATAACTCTGCACTAGTGCGAGCCGCAAATGCCGCTTCCAGCTTAGCTGTGCAGAAGAAGAACAACAAGAAGAAGAAATATCTCGAAATATGTCCGTCAGGCCCCTTCCCTCGAGATAAATCTGCAAATATCTCGGAAACGAAGCGAGCTATGGCAAAATGATAAGAGACCTTTTTTGTAGAGAATTAAGTTTCCTACTTTTTATGTTCTATGATATTTTTTGATCGGATGCGTAGTTCTCGAGATATATCAAGATATTTAAAAGTTCCGAAGCGGCACCAACATAATAGAGATACAGACACACCGTGGCCCCTTTCTTTGAGGTAACTCTGCACTATTGCGAGCTGCAAATGCCACTTCCAGCTTAGCTGTGCAGAAGAAGAACAACAAGAAGAAGAAATATCTCGAAATATGTCCGTCAGGCCCCTTCCCTTGAGATATATCTGCAAATATCTCGGAAACGAAGCGAGCTATGGCAAAATGTTACGAGACCTTTTTTGTAGAGCATTATGTTTCCTACAATTTATGTTCTATGATATTTTTTGATCAGAAGCGTAGTTTTCGAGATATATCGAGATATTTAAAAGTTCCGAAGCCGCACCAACATCATAGAGATACAGAAACACCGTGGCCCCTTTCTTTGAGATAACTCTGCACTATTGCGAGCTGGAAATGCCACTTCCAGTTTAGCTGTGCAGAAGAAGAACAACAAGAAGAAGAAATATCTCGAAATATGTCCGTTAGGCCCCTTCCCTTGAGATAAATCTGCAAATATCTCGGAAACGAAGCGAGCTATGGCAAAATGTTAAGAGACCTTTTTTGTAGAGAATTAAGTTTCCTACTTTTTATGTTCTATGATATTTTTTGATCAGATGCGTAGTTCTCGAGATATATCAAGATATTTAAAAGTTCCGAAGCCGCACCAACATAATAGAGATACAGAAACACCGTGGCCCCTTTCTTTGAGATAACTCTGCACTATTGCGCGCTGCAAATGCCACTTCCAGCTTAGCTGTGCAGAAGAAGAACAACAAGAAGAAGAAATATCTCGAAATATGTCCGTCAGACCCCTTCCCTTGAGATAAATCTGCAAATATCTCGGAAACGAAGCGAGCTATGGCAAAATGTTAAGAGACCTTTTTTGTAGAGAATTAAGTATCCTACTTTTTATGGTCTATGATATTTTTCGATCAGAGGCGTAGTTCTCGAGATATATCAAGATATTTAAAAGTTCCGAGGCCGCACCAACATAATAGAGATACAGAAACACCGTGGCCCCCTTCTTTGAGATAACTCTGCACTAGTGCGAGCCGCAAATGCCGCTTCCAGCTTAGCTGTGCAGAAGAAGAACAACAAGAAGAAGAAATATCTCGAAATATGTCCGTCAGGCCCCTTCCCTTGAGATATATCTGCAAATATCTCGGAAACGAAGCGAGCTATGGCAAAATGTTAAGAGACCTTTTTTCTGGAGAATTATGTTTCCTACTTTTTATGTTCTATGATATTTTTTGATCAGATGCGTAGTTCTCGAGATATATCAAGATATTTAAAAGTTCCGAAGCCGCACCAACATAATAGAGATACAGAAACACCGTGGCCCCTTTCTTTGAGATAACTCTGCACTATTGCGACCTGCAAATGCCACTTCCAGCTTAGCTGTGCAGAAGAGGAACAACAAGAAGAAGAAATATCTCGGAATATGTCCGTCAGGCCCCTTCCCTTGAGATAAATCTGCAAATATCTCGGAAACGATGCGAGCTATGGCAAAATGTTAAGAGACCTTTTTTGTAGAGAATTGAGTTTCCTACTTTTTATGGTCTATGATATTTTTCGATCAGAGGCGTAGTTCTCGAGATATATCAAGATATTTAAAAGTTCCGAGGCCACACCAACATAATAGAGATACAGAAACACCGTGGCCCCTTTCTTTGAGATAACTCTGCACTAGTGCGAGCCGCAAATGCCGCTTCCAGCTTAGCTGTGCAGAAGAAGAACAACAAGAAGAAGAAATATCTCGAAATATGTCCGTCAGGCCCCTTCCCTCGAGATAAATCTGCAAATATCTCGGAAACGAAGCGAGCTATGGCAAAATGTTAAGAGACCTTTTTTGTAGAGAATTATGTTTCCTACAATTTACGTTCTATGATATTTTTTGATCAGAAGCGTAGTTCTCGAGATATATCGAGATATTTAAAAGTTCCGAAGCCGCACCAACATAATAGGGATACAGAAACACCGTGGCCCCTTTCTTTGAGATAACTCTGCACTAGTTGCGAGCCGCAAATGCCACTTCCAGCTTAGCTGTGCAGAAGAAGAACAACAAGAAGAAGAAATATCTCGAAATATGTCCGTCAGGCCCCTTCCCTTGAGATATATCTGCAAATATCTCGGAAACGAAGCGAGCTATGGCAAAATGTTAAGAGACCTTTTTTGTAGAGAATTATGTTTCCTACAATTTATGTTCTATGATATTTTTTGATCAGAAGCGTAGTTTTCGAGATATATCGAGATATTTAAAAGTTCCGAAGCCGCACCAACATAATAGAGATACAGAAACACCGTGGCCCCTTTCTTTGAGATAACTGTGCACTAGTGCGAGCCGCAAATGCCACTTCCAGCTTAGCTGTGCAGAAGAAGAACAACAAGAAGAAGAAATATCTCGAAATATGTCCGTCAGGCCCCTTCCCTTGAGATATATCTGCAAATATCTCGGAAACGAAGCGAGCTATGGCAAAATGTTAAGAGACCTTTTCTCTGGAGAATTATGTTTCCTACTTTTTATGTTCTATGATATTTTTTGATCAGATGCGTAGTTCTCGAGATATATCAAGATATTTAAAAGTTCCGAAGCCGCACCAACAGAATAGAGATACAGAAACACCGTGGCCCCTTTCTTTGAGATAACTCTGCACTATTGCGCGCTGCAAATGCCACTTCCAGCTTAGCTGTGCAGAAGAAGAACAACAAGAAGAAGAAATATCTCGAAATATGTCCGTCAGGCCCCTTCCCTTGAGATATATCTGCAAATATCTCGGAAACGAAGCGAGCTATGGCAAAATGTTAAGAGACCTTTTTTGTAGAGAATTATGTTTCCTACAATTTATGTTCTATGATATTTTTTGATCAGAAGCGTAGTGGTCGAGATATATCGAGATATTTAAAAGTTCCGAAGCCGCACCAACATAATAGAGATACAGAAACACCGTGGCCCCTTTCTTTGAGATAACTCTGCACTATTGCGCGCTGCAAATGCCACTTCCAGCTTAGCTGTGCAGAAGAAGAACAACAAGCAGAAGAAATATCTCGAAATATGTCCGTCAGGCCCCTTCCCTTGAGATAAATCTGCAAATATCTCGGAAACGAAGCGAGCTATGGCAAAATGTTAAGAGACCTTTTTTGTAGAGAATTAAGTTTCCTACTTTTTATGTTGTATGATATTTTTTGATCAGATGCGTAGTTCTCGATATATATCAAGATATTTAAAAGTTCCGAAGCCGCACCAACATAATAGAGATACAGAAACACCGTGGCCCCTTTCTTTGAGATAACTCTGCACTATTGCGAGCTGCAAATGCCACTTCCAGCTTAGCTGTGCAGAGGAAGAACAACAAGAAGAAGAAATATCTCGAAATATGTCCGTCAGGCCCCTTCCCTTGAGATATATCTGCAAATATCTCGGAAACGAAGCGAGCTATGGCAAAATGTTAAGAGACCTTTTTTGTAGAGAATTAAGTTTCCTACTTTTTATGTTCTATGATATTTTTTGATCAGATGCGTAGTTCTCGAGATATATCAAGATATTTAAAAGTTCCGAAGCCGCACCAACATAATAGAGATACAGAAACACCGTGGCCCCTTTCTTTGAGATAACTCTGCACTATTGCGAGCTGCAAATGCCACTTCCAGCTTAGCTGTGCAGAAGAAGAACAACAAGAAGAAGAAATATCTCGAAATATGTCCGTCAGGCCCCTTCCCTTGAGATAAATCTGCAAATATCTCGGAAACGAAGCGAGCTATGGCAAAATGTTAAGAGACCTTTTTTGTAGAGAATTATGTTTCCTACAATTTACGTTCTCTGATATTTTTTGATCAGAAGCGTAGTTTTCGAGATATATCGAGATATTTAAAAGTTCCGAAGCCGCACCAACATAATAGAGATACAGAAACACCGTGGCCCCTTTCTTTGAGATAACTCTGCACTATTGCGACCTGCAAATGCCACTTCCAGCTTAGCTGTGCAGAAGAGGAACAACAAGAAGAAGAAATATCTCGGAATATGTCCGTCAGGCCCCTTCCCTTGAGATAAATCTGCAAATATCTCGGAAACGAAGCGAGCTATGGCAAAATGTTAAGAGACCTTTTTTGTAGAGAATTGAGTTTCCTACTTTTTATGGTCTATGATATTTTTCGATCAGAGGCGTAGTTCTCGAGATATATCAAGATATTTAAAAGTTCCGAGGCCACACCAACATAATAGAGATACAGAAACACCGTGGCCCCTTTCTTTGAGATAACTCTGCACTAGTGCGAGCCGCAAATGCCGCTTCCAGCTTAGCTGTGCAGAAGAAGAACAACAAGAAGAAGAAATATCTCGAAATATGTCCGTCAGGCCCCTTCCCTCGAGATAAATCTGCAAATATCTCGGAAACGAAGCGAGCTATGGCAAAATGATAAGAGACCTTTTTTGTAGAGAATTAAGTTTCCTACTTTTTATGTTCTATGATATTTTTTGATCGGATGCGTAGTTCTCGAGATATATCAAGATATTTAAAAGTTCCGAAGCGGCACCAACATAATAGAGATACAGACACACCGTGGCCCCTTTCTTTGAGGTAACTCTGCACTATTGCGAGCTGCAAATGCCACTTCCAGCTTAGCTGTGCAGAAGAAGAACAACAAGAAGAAGAAATATCTCGAAATATGTCCGTCAGGCCCCTTCCCTTGAGATATATCTGCAAATATCTCGGAAACGAAGCGAGCTATGGCAAAATGTTACGAGACCTTTTTTGTAGAGCATTATGTTTCCTACAATTTATGTTCTATGATATTTTTTGATCAGAAGCGTAGTTTTCGAGAGATATCGAGATATTTAAAAGTTCCGAAGCCGCACCAACATCATAGAGATACAGAAACACCGTGGCCCCTTTCTTTGAGATAACTCTGCACTATTGCGAGCTGGAAATGCCACTTCCAGTTTAGCTGTGCAGAAGAAGAACAACAAGAAGAAGAAATATCTCGAAATATGTCCGTTAGGCCCCTTCCCTTGAGATAAATCTGCAAATATCTCGGAAACGAAGCGAGCTATGGCAAAATGTTAAGAGACCTTTTTTGTAGAGAATTAAGTTTCCTACTTTTTATGTTCTATGATATTTTTTGATCAGATGCGTAGTTCTCGAGATATATCAAGATATTTAAAAGTTCCGAAGCCGCACCAACATAATAGAGATACAGAAACACCGTGGCCCCTTTCTTTGAGATAACTCTGCACTATTGCGCGCTGCAAATGCCACTTCCAGCTTAGCTGTGCAGAAGAAGAACAACAAGAAGAAGAAATATCTCGAAATATGTCCGTCAGGCCCCTTCCCTTGAGATATATCTGCAAATATCTCGGAAAGGAAGCGAGCTATGGCAAAATGTTAAGAGACCTTTTTTGTCGAGAATTATGTTTCCTACAATTTATGTTCTATGATATTTTTTGATCAGAAGCGTAGTGGTCGAGATATATCGAGATATTTAAAAGTTCCGAAGCCGCACCAACATAATAGAGATACAGAAACACCGTGGCCCCTTTCTTTGAGATAACTCTGCACTATTGCGAGCTGGAAATGCCACTTCCAGTTTAGCTGTGCAGAAGAAGAACAACAAGAAGAAGAAATATCTCGAAATATGTTCGTTAGGCCCCTTCCCTTGAGATAAATCTGCAAATATCTCGGAAACGAAGCGAGCTATGGCAAAATGTTAAGAGACCTTTTTTGTAGAGAATTAAGTTTCCTACTTTTTATGTTCTATGATATTTTTTGATCAGATGCGTAGTTCTCGAGATATATCAAGATATTTAAAAGATCCGAAGCCGCACCAACATAATAGAGATACAGAAACACCGTGGCCCATTTCTTTGAGATAACTCTGCACTATTGCGAGCTGCAAATGCCACTTCCAGCTTAGCTGTGCAGAGGAAGAACAACAAGAAGAAGAAATATCTCGAAATATGTCCGTCAGGCCCCTTCCCTTGAGATATATCTGCAAATATCTCGGAAACGAAGCGAGCTATGGCAAAATGTTAAGAGACCTTTTTTGTAGAGAATTATGTTTCCTACAATTTATGTTCTATGATATTTTTTGATCAGAAGCGTAGTTCTCGAGATATATCGAGATATTTAAAAGTTCCGAAGCCGCACCAACATAATAGGGATACAGAAACACCGTGGCCCCTTTCTTTGAGATAACTCTGCACTAGTGCGAGCCGCAAATGCCACTTCCAGCTTAGCTGTGCAGAAGAAGAACAACAAGAAGAAGAAATATCTCGAAATATGTCCGTCAGGCCCCTTCCCTTGAGATAAATCTGCAAATATCTCGGAAACGAAGCGAGCTATGGCACAATGTTAAGAGACGTTTTTTGTAGAGAATTATGTTTCCCACAATTTATGTTCTATGATATTTTTTGATCAGAAGCGTAGTTCTCGAGATATATCGAGATATTTAAAAGTTCCGAAGCCGCACCAACATAATAGGGATACAGAAACACCGTGGCCCCTTTCTTTGAGATAACTCTGCACTAGTGCGAGCCGCAAATGCCACTTCCAGCTTAGCTGTGCAGAAGAAGAACAACAAGAAGAAGAAATATCTCGAAATATGTCCGTTAGGCCCCTTCCCTTGAGATAAATCTGCAAATATCTCGGAAACGAAGCGAGCTATGGCAAAATGTTAAGAGACGTTTTTTGTAGAGAATTAAGTTTCCTACTTTTTATGTTCTATGATATTTTTTGATCAGATGCGTAGTTCTCGAGATATATCAAGATATTTAAAAGTTCCGAAGCCGCACCAACATAATAGAGATACAGAAACACCGTGGCCCCTTTCTTTGAGATAACTCTGCACTATTGCGCGCTGCAAATGCCACTTCCAGCTTAGCTGTGCAGAAGAAGAACAACAAGAAGAAGAAATATCTCGAAATATGTCCGTCAGACCCCTTCCCTTGAGATAAATCTGCAAATATCTCGGAAACGAAGCGAGCTATGGCAAAATGTTAAGAGACCTTTTTTGTAGAGAATTAAGTTTCCTACTTTTTGTGTTCTATGATATTTTTTGATCAGATGCGCAGTTCTCGAGATATATCCAGATATTTAAAAGTTCCGAAGCGGCACCAACATAATAGAGATACAGACACACCGTGGCCCCTTTCTTTGAGGTAACTCTGCACTATTGCGAGCTGCAAATGCCACTTCCAGCTTAGCTGTGCAGAAGAAGAACAACAAGAAGAAGAAATATCTCGAAATATGTCCGTCAGGCCCCTTCCCTTGAGATAAATCTGCAAATATCTCGGAAACCAAGCGAGCTATGGCAAAATGTGAAGCGACCTTATTTGTAGAGAATTAAGTTTCCTACTTTTTATGTTCTACGATATTTTTTGATCAGATGCGTAGTTCTCGAGATATATCAAGATATTTAAAAGTTCCGAAGCCGCACCAACATAATAGAGATACAGAAACACCGTGGCCCCTTTCTTTGAGATAACTCTGCACTATTGCGAGCTGCAAATGCCACTTCCAGCTTAGCTGTGCAGAAGAAGAACAACAAGAAGAAGAAATATCTCGAAATATGTCCGTCAGGCCCCTTCCCTTGAGATAAATCTGCAAATATCTCGGAAACGAAGCGAGCTATGGCAAAATGTTAAGAGACCTTTTTTGTAGAGAATTATGTTTCCTACAATTTACGTTCTCTGATATTTTTTGATCAGAAGCGTAGTTTTCGAGATATATCGAGATATTTAAAAGTTCCGAAGCCGCACCAACATAATAGAGATACAGAAACACCGTGGCCCCTTTCTTTGAGATAACTCTGCACTATTGCGACCTGCAAATGCCACTTCCAGCTTAGCTGTGCAGAAGAGGAACAACAAGAAGAAGAAATATCTCGGAATATGTCCGTCAGGCCCCTTCCCTTGAGATAAATCTGCAAATATCTCGGAAACGAAGCGAGCTATGGCAAAATGTTAAGAGACCTTTTTTGTAGAGAATTGAGTTTCCTACTTTTTATGGTCTATGATATTTTTCGATCAGAGGCGTAGTTCTCGAGATATATCAAGATATTTAAAAGTTCCGAGGCCACACCAACATAATAGAGATACAGAAACACCGTGGCCCCTTTCTTTGAGATAACTCTGCACTAGTGCGAGCCGCAAATGCCGCTTCCAGCTTAGCTGTGCAGAAGAAGAACAACAAGAAGAAGAAATATCTCGAAATATGTCCGTCAGGCCCCTTCCCTCGAGATAAATCTGCAAATATCTCGGAAATGAAGCGAGCTATGGCAAAATGATAAGAGACCTTTTTTGTAGAGAATTAAGTTTCCTACTTTTTATGTTCTATGATATTTTTTGATCGGATGCGTAGTTCTCGAGATATATCAAGATATTTAAAAGTTCCGAAGCGGCACCAACATAATAGAGATACAGACACACCGTGGCCCCTTTCTTTGAGGTAACTCTGCACTATTGCGAGCTGCAAATGCCACTTCCAGCTTAGCTGTGCAGAAGAAGAACAACAAGAAGAAGAAATATCTCGAAATATGTCCGTCAGGCCCCTTCCCTTGAGATATATCTGCAAATATCTCGGAAACGAAGCGAGCTATGGCAAAATGTTACGAGACCTTTTTTGTAGAGCATTATGTTTCCTACAATTTATGTTCTATGATATTTTTTGATCAGAAGCGTAGTTTTCGAGAGATATCGAGATATTTAAAAGTTCCGAAGCCGCACCAACATCATAGAGATACAGAAACACCGTGGCCCCTTTCTTTGAGATAACTCTGCACTATTGCGAGCTGGAAATGCCACTTCCAGTTTAGCTGTGCAGAAGAAGAACAACAAGAAGAAGAAATATCTCGAAATATGTCCGTTAGGCCCCTTCCCTTGAGATAAATCTGCAAATATCTCGGAAACGAAGCGAGCTATGGCAAAATGTTAAGAGACCTTTTTTGTAGAGAATTAAGTTTCCTACTTTTTATGTTCTATGATATTTTTTGATCAGATGCGTAGTTCTCGAGATATATCAAGATATTTAAAAGTTCCGAAGCCGCACCAACATAATAGAGATACAGAAACACCGTGGCCCCTTTCTTTGAGATAACTCTGCACTATTGCGCGCTGCAAATGCCACTTCCAGCTTAGCTGTGCAGAAGAAGAACAACAAGAAGAAGAAATATCTCGAAATATGTCCGTCAGGCCCCTTCCCTTGAGATAAATCTGCAAATATCTCGGAAACGAAGCGAGCTATGGCAAAATGTTAAGAGACCTTTTTTGTAGAGAATTAAGTTTCCTACTTTTTATGTTGTATGATATTTTTTGATCAGATGCGTAGTTCTCGAGATATATCAAGATATTTAAAAGTTCCGAAGCCGCACCAACATAATAGAGATACAGAAACACCGTGGCCCCTTTCTTTGAGATAACTCTGCACTATTGCGAGCTGCAAATGCCACTTCCAGCTTAGCTGTGCAGAAGAAGAACAACAAGAAGAAGAAATATCTCGAAATATGTCCGTTAGGCCCCTTCCCTTGAGATAAATCTGCAAATATCTCGGAAACGAAGCGAGCTATGGCAAAATGTTAAGAGACGTTTTTTGTAGAGAATTAAGTTTCCTACTTTTTATGTTCTATGATATTTTTTGATCAGATGCGTAGTTCTCGAGATATATCAAGATATTTAAAAGTTCCGAAGCCGCACCAACATAATAGAGATACAGCAACACCGTGGCCCCTTTCTTTGAGATAACTCTGCACTATTGCGCGCTGCAAATGCCACTTCCAGCTTAGCTGTGCAGAAGAAGAACAACAAGAAGAAGAAATATCTCGAAATATGTCCGTCAGACCCCTTCCCTTGAGATAAATCTGCAAATATCTCGGAAACGAAGCGAGCTATGGCAAAATGTTAAGAGACCTTTTTTGTAGAGAATTAAGTTTCCTACTTTTTGTGTTCTATGATATTTTTTGATCAGATGCGCAGTTCTCGAGATATATCCAGATATTTAAAAGTTCCGAAGCGGCACCAACATAATAGAGATACAGACACACCGTGGCCCCTTTCTTTGAGGTAACTCTGCACTATTGCGAGCTGCAAATGCCACTTCCAGCTTAGCTGTGCAGAAGAAGAACAACAAGAAGAAGAAATATCTCGAAATATGTCCGTCAGGCCCCTTCCCTTGAGATAAATCTGCAAATATCTCGGAAACCAAGCGAGCTATGGCAAAATGTGAAGCGACCTTATTTGTAGAGAATTAAGTTTCCTACTTTTTATGTTCTACGATATTTTTTGATCAGATGCGTAGTTCTCGAGATATATCTAGATATTTAAATGTTCCGAAGCCGCACCAACATAATAGAGATACAGAAACACCGTGGCCCCTTTCTTTGAGATAACTCTGCACTATTGCGAGCTGCAAATGCCACTTCCAGCTTAGCTGTGCAGAAGAAGAACAACAAGAAGAAGAATTATCTCGAAATATGTCCGTCAGGCCCCTTCCCTTGAGATAAATCTGCAAATATCTCGGAAACGAAGAAGGCTATGGCAAAATGTTAAGAGACCTTTTTTGTAGAGAATTAAGTTTCCTACTTTTCATGTTCTATGATATTTTTTGATCAGATGCGTAGTTCTCGAGATATATCAAGATATTTAAAAGTTGCGAAGCCGCACCAACATAATAGGGATACAGAAACACCGTGGCCCCTTTCTTTGAGATAACTCTGCACTAGTGCGAGCCGCAAATGCCACTTCCAGCTTAGCTGTGCAGAAGAAGAACAACAAGAAGAAGAAATATCTCGAAATATGTCCGTCAGGCCCCTTCCCTTGAGATAAATCTGCAAATATCTCGGAAACGAAGCGAGCTATGGCAAAATGTGAAGAGACGTTTTTTGTAGAGAATTATGTTTCCTACAATTTATGTTCTATGATATTTTTTGATCAGAAGCGTAGTTTTCGCGATATATCGAGATATTTAAAAGTTCCGAAGCCGTACCAACATAATAGAGATACAGAAACACCGTGGCCCCTGTCTTTGAGATAACTCTGCACTAGTGCGAGCCGCAAATGCCACTTCCAGCTTAGCTGTGCAGAAGAAGAACAACAAGAAGAAGAAATATCTCGAAATATGTCCGACAGGCCCCTTCCCTTGAGATAAATCTGCAAATATCTCGGAAACGAAGCGAGCTATGGCGAAATGTTAAGAGACCTTTTTTGTAGAGAATCAAGTTTCCTACGTTTTATCTTCTATGATATTTTTTGATCAGATGCGTAGTTCTCGAGATATATCAAGATATTTAAAAGTTCCGAAGCCGCACCAACATAATAGAGATACAGAAATACCGTGGCCCCTCTCTTTGAGATAACTCTGCACTATTGCGAGCTGCAAATGCCACTTCCAGCTTAGCTGTGCAGAAGAAGAACAACAAGAAGAAGAAACATCTCGAAATATGTCCGTCAGGCCCCTTCCCTTGAGATAAATCTGCAAATATCTCGGAAACGAACCGAGCTATGGCAAAATGTTTAGAGACCTTTCTTGTAGAGAATTAAGTTTCCTACTTTTTATGTAGTATGATATTTTTTGATCAGATGCGTAGTTCTCGAGATATATCAAGATATTTAAAAGTTCCGAAGCCGCACCAACATAATAGAGATACAGAAACACCGTGGCCCCTTTCTTTGAGATAACTCTGCACTATTGCGCGCTGCAAATGCCACTTCCAGCTTAGCTGTGCAGAAGAAGAACAACAAGAAGAAGAAATATCTCGAAATATGTCCGTCAGGCCCCTTCCCTTGAGATAAATCTGCAAATATCTCGGAAACGAAGCGAGCTATGGCAAAATGTTAAGAGACCTTTTTTGTAGAGAATTAAGTTTCCTACTTTTTATGTTGTATGATATTTTTTGATCAGATGCGTAGTTCTCGAGATATATCAAGATATTTAAAAGTTCCGAAGCCGCACCAACATAATAGAGATACAGAAACACCGTGGCCCCTTTCTTTGAGATAACTCTGCACTATTGCGAGCTGCAAATGCCACTTCCAGCTTAGCTGTGCAGAAGAAGAACAACAAGAAGAAGAAATATCTCGAAATATGTCCGTTAGGCCCCTTCCCTTGAGATAAATCTGCAAATATCTCGGAAACGAAGCGAGCTATGGCAAAATGTTAAGAGACGTTTTTTGTAGAGAATTAAGTTTCCTACTTTTTATGTTCTATGATATTTTTTGATCAGATGCGTAGTTCTCGAGATATATCAAGATATTTAAAAGTTCCGAAGCCGCACCAACATAATAGAGATACAGCAACACCGTGGCCCCTTTCTTTGAGATAACTCTGCACTATTGCGAGCTGCAAATGCCACTTCCAGCTTAGCTGTGCAGAAGAAGAACAACAAGAAGAAGAATTATCTCGAAATATGTCCGTCAGGCCCCTTCCCTTGAGATAAATCTGCAAATATCTCGGAAACGAAGAAGGCTATGGCAAAATGTTAAGAGACCTTTTTTGTAGAGAATTAAGTTTCCTACTTTTCATGTTCTATGATATTTTTTGATCAGATGCGTAGTTCTCGAGATATATCAAGATATTTAAAAGTTGCGAAGCCGCACCAACATAATAGGGATACAGAAACACCGTGGCCCCTTTCTTTGAGATAACTCTGCACTAGTGCGAGCCGCAAATGCCACTTCCAGCTTAGCTGTGCAGAAGAAGAACAACAAGAAGAAGAAATATCTCGAAATATGTCCGTCAGGCCCCTTCCCTTGAGATAAATCTGCAAATATCTCGGAAACGAAGCGAGCTATGGCAAAATGTGAAGAGACGTTTTTTGTAGAGAATTATGTTTCCTACAATTTATGTTCTATGATATTTTTTGATCAGAAGCGTAGTTTTCGCGATATATCGAGATATTTAAAAGTTCCGAAGCCGTACCAACATAATAGAGATACAGAAACACCGTGGCCCCTGTCTTTGAGATAACTCTGCACTAGTGCGAGCCGCAAATGCCACTTCCAGCTTAGCTGTGCAGAAGAAGAACAACAAGAAGAAGAAATATCTCGAAATATGTCCGACAGGCCCCTTCCCTTGAGATAAATCTGCAAATATCTCGGAAACGAAGCGAGCTATGGCGAAATGTTAAGAGACCTTTTTTGTAGAGAATCAAGTTTCCTACGTTTTATCTTCTATGATATTTTTTGATCAGATGCGTAGTTCTCGAGATATATCAAGATATTTAAAAGTTCCGAAGCCGCACCAACATAATAGAGATACAGAAATACCGTGGCCCCTCTCTTTGAGATAACTCTGCACTATTGCGAGCTGCAAATGCCACTTCCAGCTTAGCTGTGCAGAAGAAGAACAACAAGAAGAAGAAACATCTCGAAATATGTCCGTCAGGCCCCTTCCCTTGAGATAAATCTGCAAATATCTCGGAAACGAACCGAGCTATGGCAAAATGTTTAGAGACCTTTCTTGTAGAGAATTAAGTTTCCTACTTTTTATGTAGTATGATATTTTTTGATCAGATGCGTAGTTCTCGAGATATATCAAGATATTTAAAAGTTCCGAAGCCGCACCAACATAATAGAGATACAGAAATACCGTGGCCCCTCTCTTTGAGATAACTCTGCACTATTGCGAGCTGCACATGCCACTTCCAGCTTAGCTGTGCAGAAGAAGAACAACAAGAAGAAGAAACATCTCGAAATATGTCCGTCAGGCCCCTTCCCTTGAGATAAATCTGCAAATATCTCGGAAACGAAGCGAGCTATGGCAAAATGTTTAGAGACCTTTCTTGTAGAGAATTAAGTTTCCTACTTTTTATGTAGTATGATATTTTTTAATCAGATGCGTAGTTCTCGAGATATATCAAGATATTTAAAAGTTCCGAAGCCGCACCAACATAATAGAGATACAGAAACACCGTGGCCCCTTTCTTTGAGATAACTCTGCAATATTGCGAGCTGCAAATGCCACTTCCAGCTTAGCTGTGCAGAGGAAGAACAACAAGAAGAAGAAATATCTCGAAATATGTCCGTCAGGCCAGTTCCTTTGAGCTGAATCTGCAAATATCTCGGAAACGAAGCGAGCTATGGCAAAATGTTAAGAGACCTTTTTTGTAGAGAATTAAGTTTCCTACTTTTTATGTTCGATGATATTTTTTGATCAGATGCGTAGTTCTCGAGATATATCAAGATATTTAAAAGTTCCGAAGCTGCACCCACATAATAGAGGTACAAAAAACACCGTGGCCTCTTTCTTTGAGATAACTCTCCACTATTGCGAGCTGCAAATGCCACTTCCAGCTTAGCTGTGCAGAAGAAGAACAACAAGAAGAAGAAACATCTCGAAATATGTCCGTCAGGCCCCTTCCCTTGAGATAAATCTGCAAATATCTCGGAAACGAAGCGAGCTATGGCAAAATGTTTAGAGACCTTTCTTGTAGAGAATTAAGTTTCCTACTTTTTATGTAGTATGATATTTTTTGATCAGATGCGTAGTTCTCGAGATATATCAAGATATTTAAAAGTTCCGAAGCCGCACCAACATAATAGAGATACAGAAACACCGTGGCCCCTTTCTTTGAGATAACTCTGCACTATTGCGCGCTGCAAATGCCACTTCCAGCTTAGCTGTGCAGAAGAAGAACAACAAGAAGAAGAAATATCTCGAAATATGTCCGTCAGGCCCCTTCCCTTGAGATAAATCTGCAAATATCTCGGAAACGAAGCGAGCTATGGCAAAATGTTAAGAGACGTTTTTTGTAGAGAATTAAGTTTCCTACTTTTTATGTTCTATGATATTTTTCGATCAGAGGCGTAGTTCTCGAGATATATCAAGATATTTAAAAGTTCCGAAGCCGCACCAACATAATAGAGATACAGAAACACCGTGGCCCCTTTCTTTGAGATAACTCTGCACTATTGCGAGCTGTAAATGCCACTTCCAGCTTAGCTGTGCAGAAGAAGAACAACAAGAAGAAGAAATATCTCGAAATATGTCCGTCAGGCCCCTTCCCTTGAGATATATCTGCAAATATCTCGGAAACGAAGCGAGCTATGGCAAAATGTTAAGAGACCTTTTTTGTAGAGAATTATGTTTCCTACAATTTATGTTCTATGATATTTTTTGATCAGAAGCGTAGTTTTCGAGATATATCGAGATATTTAAAAGTTCCGAAGCCGCACCAACATAATAGAGATACAGAAATACCGTGGCCCCTCTCTTTGAGATAACTCTGCACTATTGCGAGCTGCAAATGCCACTTCCAGCTTAGCTGTGCAGAAGAAGAACAACAAGAAGAAGAAATATCTCGAAATATGTCCGTCAGGCCCCTTCCCTTGAGATAAATCTGTAAATATCTCGGAAACGAAGCGAGCTATGGCAAAATGTTAAGAGACCTTTTTTGTAGAGAATTATGTTTCCCACAATTTATCTTCTATGATATTTTTTGATCAGAAGCGTAGTTTTCGAGATATATCGAGATATTTAAAAGTTCCGAAGCCGCACCAACATAATAGAGATACAGAAACACCGTGGCCCCTTTCTTTGGGATAACTCTGCACTATTGCGAGCTGCAAATGCCACTTCCAGCTTAGCTGTGCAGAAGAAGAACAACAAGAAGAAGAAATATCTCGAAATATGTCCGTCAGGCCACTTCCCTTGAGATAAATCTGCAAATATCTCGGAAACGAAGCGAGCTATGGCAAAATGTTAAGAGACCTTTTTTGTAGAGAATTAAGTTTCCTACTTTTTATGTTCGATGATATTTTTTGATCAGATGCGTAGTTCTCGAGATATATCAAGATATTTAAAAGTTCCGAAGCTGCACCCACATAATAGAGGTACAAAAAACACCGTGGCCTCTTTCTTTGAGATAACTCTGCACTATTGCGAGCTGCAAATGCCACTTCCAGCTTAGCTGTGCAGAAGAACAACAAGAAGAAGAAATATCTCGAAATATGTCCGTCAGGCCCCTTCCCTTGAGATAAATCTGCAAATATCTCGGAAACGAAGCGAGCTATGGCAAAATGTTAAGAGACGTTTTTTGTAGAGATTTAAGTTTCCTACTTTTTATGTTCTATGATATTTTTCGATCAGAGGCGTAGTTCTCGAGATATATCAAGATATTTAAAAGTTCCGAAGCCGCACCAACATAATAGAGATACAGAAACACCGTGGCCCCTTTCTTTGACATAACTCTGCACTATTGCGAGCTGTAAATGCCACTTCCAGCTTAGCTGTGCAGAAGAAGAACAACAAGAAGAAGAAATATCTCGAAATATGTCCGTCAGGCCCCTTCCCTTGAGATAAATCTGTAAATATCTCGGAAACGAAGCGAGCTATGGCAAAATGTTAAGAGACCTTTTTTGTAGAGAATTATGTTTCCCACAATTTATCTTCTATGATATTTTTTGATCAGAAGCGTAGTTTTCGAGATATATCGAGATATTTAAAAGTTCCGAAGCCGCACCAACATAATAGAGATACAGAAACACCGTGGCCCCTTTCTTTGGGATAACTCTGCACTATTGCGAGCTGCAAATGCCACTTCCAGCTTAGCTGTGCAGAAGAAGAACAACAAGAAGAAGAAATATCTCGAAATATGTCCGTCAGGCCACTTCCCTTGAGATAAATCTGCAAATATCTCGGAAACGAAGCGAGCTATGGCAAAATGTTAAGAGACCTTTTTTGTAGAGAATTAAGTTTCCTACTTTTTATGTTCGATGATATTTTTTGATCAGATGCGTAGTTCTCGAGATATATCAAGATATTTAAAAGTTCCGAAGCTGCACCCACATAATAGAGGTACAAAAAACACCGTGGCCTCTTTCTTTGAGATAACTCTGCACTATTGCGAGCTGCAAATGCCACTTCCAGCTTAGCTGTGCAGAAGAACAACAAGAAGAAGAAATATCTCGAAATATGTCCGTCAGGCCCCTTCCCTTGAGATAAATCTGCAAATATCTCGGAAACGAAGCGAGCTATGGCAAAATGTTAAGAGACGTTTTTTGTAGAGATTTAAGTTTCCTACTTTTTATGTTCTATGATATTTTTCGATCAGAGGCGTAGTTCTCGAGATATATCAAGATATTTAAAAGTTCCGAAGCCGCACCAACATAATAGAGATACAGAAACACCGTGGCCCCTTTCTTTGACATAACTCTGCACTATTGCGAGCTGTAAATGCCACTTCCAGCTTAGCTGTGCAGAAGAAGAACAACAAGAAGAAGAAATATCTCGAAATATGTCCGTCAGGCCCCTTCCCTTGAGATAAATCTGTAAATATCTCGGAAACGAAGCGAGCTATGGCAAAATGTTAAGAGACCTTTTTTGTAGAGAATTATGTTTCCCACAATTTATCTTCTATGATATTTTTTGATCAGAAGCGTAGTTTTCGAGATATATCGAGATATTTAAAAGTTCCGAAGCCGCACCAACATAATAGAGATACAGAAACACCGTGGCCCCTTTCTTTGGGATAACTCTGCACTATTGCGAGCTGCAAATGCCACTTCCAGCTTAGCTGTGCAGAAGAAGAACAACAAGAAGAAGAAATATCTCGAAATATGTCCGTCAGGCCACTTCCCTTGAGATAAATCTGCAAATATCTCGGAAACGAAGCGAGCTATGGCAAAATGTTAAGAGACCTTTTTTGTAGAGAATTAAGTTTCCTACTTTTTATGTTCGATGATATTTTTTGATCAGATGCGTAGTTCTCGAGATATATCAAGATATTTAAAAGTTCCGAAGCTGCACCCACATAATAGAGGTACAAAAAACACCGTGGCCTCTTTCTTTGAGATAACTCTGCACTATTGCGAGCTGCAAATGCCACTTCCAGCTTAGCTGTGCAGAAGAACAACAAGAAGAAGAAATATCTCGAAATATGTCCGTCAGGCCCCTTCCCTTGAGATAAATCTGCAAATATCTCGGAAACGAAGCGAGCTATGGCAAAATGTTAAGAGACGTTTTTTGTAGAGATTTAAGTTTCCTACTTTTTACGTTCTATGATATTTTTCGATCAGAGGCGTAGTTCTCGAGATATATCAAGATATTTAAAAGTTCCGAAGCCGCACCAACATAATAGAGATACAGAAACACCGTGGCCCCTTTCTTTGAGATAACTCTGCACTATTGCGAGCTGCAAATGCCACTCCCAGCTTAGCTGTGCAGAAGAAGAACAACAAGAAGAAGAAATATCTCGAAATATGTCCGTCAGGCCCCTTCCCTTGAGATATATCTGCAAATATCTCGGAAACGAAGCGAGCTATGGCAAAATGTTAAGAGACCTTTTTTGTAGAGAATTAAGTTTCCTACTTTTTATGTTCTATGATATTTTTTGATCGGATGCGTAGTTCTCGAGATATATCAAGATATTTAAAAGTTCCGAAGCCGCACCAACACAATAGAGATACAGAAACACCGTGGCCCCTTTCTTTGAGATAACTCTGCACTATTGCGCGCTGCAAATGCCACTTCCAGCTTAGCTGTGCAGAAGAAGAACAACAAGAAGAAGAAATATCTCGAAATATGCCCGTCAGGCCCCTTCCATTGAGATAAATCTGCAAATATCTCGGAAACGAAGCGAGCTATGGCAAAATGTTAAGAGACCTTTTTTGTAGAGAATTATGTTTCCCACAATTTATCTTGTATGATATTTTTTGATCAGAAGCGTAGTTTTCGAGATATATCGAGATATTTAAAAGTTCCGAAGCCGCACCAACATAATAGGGATACAGAAACACCGTGGCCCCTTTCTTTGGGATAACTCTGCACTAGTGCGAGCCGCAAATGCCACTTCCAGCTTAGCTGTGCAGAAGAAGAACAACAAGAAGTAGAAATATCTCGAAATATGTCCGTCAGGCCCCTTCCCTTGAGATAAATCTGCAAATATCTCGGAAACGAAGCGAGCTATGGCAAAATGTTAAGAGACGTTTTTTGTAGAGAATCATGTTTCCTACAATTTGTGTTCTATGATATTTTTTGATCAGAAGCTTAGTTTTCGCGATATATCGAGATATTTAAAAGTTCCGAAGCCGCACCAACATAATAGAGATACAGAAACACCGTGGCCCCTTTCTTTGAGATAACTCTGCACTAGTGCGAGCCGCAAATGCCACTTCCAGCTTAGCTGTGCAGAAGAAGAACAACAAGAAGAAGAAATATCTCGAAATATGTCCGACAGGCCCCATCCCTTGAGATAAATCTGCAAATATCTCGGAAACGAAGCGAGCTATGGCGAAATGTTAAGAGACCTTTTTTGTAGAGAATTAAGTTTCCTACTTTTCATGTTCTATGATATTTTTTGATCAGATCCGTAGTTCTCGAGATATATCAAGATATTTAAAAGTTCCGAAGCCGCACCAACATAATAGAGATACAGAAACACCGTGGCCCCTTTCTTTGAGATAACTCTGCACTATTGCGAGCTGGAAATGCCACTTCCAGTTTAGCTGTGCAGAAGAAGAACAACAAGAAGAAGAAATATCTCGAAATATGTCCATCAGGACCCTTCCCTTGAGATAAATCTGCAAATATCTCGGAAACGAAGCGAGCTATGGCAAAATGTTAAGAGACCTTTTTTGTAGACAATTATGTTTCCTACAATTTACGTTCTATGATATTTTTTGATCAGAAGCGTAGTTTTCGAGATATATCGAGATATTTAAAAGTTCCGAAGCTGCACCAACATAATAGAGGTACAGAAACACCGTGGCCTCTTTCTTTGAGATAACTCTGCACTATTGCGAGCTGCAAATGCCACTTCCAGCTTAGCTGTGCAGAAGAAGAACAACAAGAAGAAGAAACATCTCGAAATATGTCCGTCAGGCCCCTTCCCTTGAGATAAATCTGCAAATATCTCGGAAACGAAGCGAGCTATGGCAAAATCTTTAGAGACCTTTCTTGTAGAGAATTAAGTTTCCTACTTTTTATGTAGTATGATATTTTTTGATCAGATGCGTAGTTCTCGAGATATATCAAGATATTTAAAAGTTCCGAAGCCGCACCAACATAATAGAGATACAGAAACACCGTGGCCCCTTTCTTTGAGATAACTCTGCACTATTGCGCGCTGCAAATGCCACTTCCAGCTTAGCTGTGCAGAAGAGGAACAACAAGAAGAAGAAATATCTCGAAATATGTCCGTCAGGCCCCTTCCCTTGAGATAAATCTGCAAATATCTCGGAAACGAAGCGAGCTATGGCAAAATGTTAAGAGACCTTTTTTGTAGAGAATTAAGTTTCCTACTTTTTATGTTCTATGATATTTTTCGATCAGAGGCGTAGTTCTCGAGATATATCAAGATATTTAAAAGTTCCGAAGCCGCACCAACATAATAGAGATACAGAAACACCGTCGCCCCTTTCTTTGAGATATCTCTGCACTATTGCGAGCTGCAAATGCCACTTCCAGCTTAGCTGTGCAGAAGATGAACAACAAGAAGAAGAAATATCTCGAAATATGTCCGTGAGGCCCCTTCCCTTGAGATAAATCTGCAAATATCTCGGAAACGAAGCGAGCTATGGCAAAATGTTAAGAGACCTTTTTTGTAGACAATTATGTTTCCTACAATTTATGTTCTATGATATTTTTTGATCAGAAGCGTAGTTTTCGAGATATATCGAGATATTTAAAAGTTCCGAAGCCGCACCAACATAATAGAGATACAGAAACACCGTGGCCCCTTTCTTTGGGATAACTCTGCACTATTGCGAGCTGCAAATGCCACTTCCAGCTTAGCTGTGCAGAGGAAGAACAACAAGAAGAAGAAATATCTCGAAATATGTCCGTCAGGCCCCTTCCCTTGAGATATATCTGCAAATATCTCGGAAACGAAGTGAGCTATGGCAAAATGTTAAGAGACCGTTTTTGTAGAGAATTAAGTTTCCTACCTTTTATGTTCTATGACATTTTTTGATCAGACGCGTACTTCTCGAGATATATCAAGATATTTAAAAGTTCCGAAGCCGCACCAACATAATAGAGATACAGAAACACCGTGGCCCCTTTCTTTGAGATAACTCTGCACTATTGCGAGCTGCAAATGCCACTTCCAGCTTAGCTGTGCAGAAGAAGAACAACAAGAAGAAGAAATATCTCGAAATATGTCCGTCAGGCCAATTCCTTTGAGCTGAATCTGCAAATATCTCGGAAACGAAGCGAGCTATGGCAAAATGTTAAGAGACGTTTTTTGTAGAGAATTATGTTTCCTACAATTTATGTTCTATGATATTTTTTGATCAGAAGCGTAGTTTTCGAGATATATCGAGATATTTAAAAGTTCCGAAGACGCACCAACATAATAGAGATACAGAAACACCGTGGCCCCTTTCTTTGAGATAACTGTGCACTAGTGCGAGCCGCAAATGCCACTTCCAGCTTAGCTGTGCAGAAGAAGAACAACAAGAAGAAGAAATATCTCGAAATATGTCCGTCAGGCCCCTTCCCTTGAGATAAATCTGCAAATATCTCGGAAACGAAGAGAGCTATGGCAAAATGTTAAGAGACCTTTTTTGTAGAGAATTAAGTTTCCTACTTTTCATGTTCTATGATATTTTTTGATCAGATGCGTAGTTCTCGAGATATATCAAGATATTTAAAAGTTCCGAAGCCGCACCAACATAATAGAGATACAGAAACACCGTGGCCCCTTTCTTTGAGATAACTCTGAACTATTGCGAGCTGCAAATGCCACTTCCAGCTTAGCTGTGCAGAAGAAGAACAACAAGAAGAAGAAATATCTCGAAATATGTCCGCCAGGCCCCTTCCCTTGAGATAAATCTGCAAATATCTCGGAAACGAAGAGAGCTATGGCAAAATGTTAAGAGACCTGTTTTGTAGAGAATTAAGTTTCCTACTTTTCATGTTCTATGATATTTTTTGATCAGATGCGTAGTTCTCGAGATATATCAAGATATTTAAAAGTTCCGAAGCCGCACCAACATAATAGAGATACAGAAACACCGTGGCCCCTTTCTTTGAGATAACTCTGCACTGTTGCGAGCTGTAAATGCCACTTCCAGCTTAGCTGTGCAGAAGAAGAACAACAAGAAGAAGAAATATCTCGAAATATGTCCGTCAGGCCAGTTCCTCTGAACTGAATCTGCAAATATCTCGGAAACGAAGCGAGCTATGGCAAAATGTTAAGAGACGTTTTTTGTAGAGAATTATGTTTCCTACAATTTATGTTCTATGATATTTTTTGATCAGAAGCGTAGTTTTCGAGATATATCGAGATATTTAAAAGTTCCGAAGCCGCACCAACATGATAGAGATACAGAAACACCGTGGCCCCTTTCTTTGAGATAACTCTGCACTAGTGCGAGCCGCAAATGCCACTTCCAGCTTAGCTGTGCAGAAGAAGAACAACAAGAAGAAGAAATATCTCGAAATATGTCCGTCAGGCCCGTTCCCTTGAGATAAATATGCAAATATCTCGGAAACGAAGCGAGCTATGGCAAAATGTTAAGAGACCGTTGTTGTAGAGAATTAAGTTTGCTACTTTTTATGTTCTATGATATTTTTTGATCAGACGCGTAGTTCTCGAGATATATCAAGATATTTAAAAGTTCCGATGCCGCACCAACATAATAGAGATACAGAAACACCGTGGCCCCTTCCTTTGAGATAACTCTGCACTATTGCGAGCTGCAAATGCCACTTCCAGCTTAGCTGTGCAGAAGAAGAACAACAAGAAGAAGAAATATCTCGAAATATGTCCGTCAGGCCCCTTCCCTTGAGATAAATCTGCAAATATCTCGGAAACGAAGCGAGCTGTGGCAAAATGTTAAGAGACCGTTGTTGTAGAGAATTAAGTTTCCTACTTTTTATGTTCTATGATATTTTTTGATCAGACGCGTAGTTCTCGAGATATATCAAGATATTTAAAAGTTCCGAAGCCGCACCAACATAATAGAGATACAGAAACACCGTGGCCCCTTTCTTTGAGATAACTCTGCACTATTGCGAGCTGCAAATGCCACTTCCAGCTTAGCTGTGCAGAAGAAGAACAACAAGAAGAAGAAATATCTCGAAATATGTCCGTCAGGCCCCTTCCCTTGAGATAAATCTGCAAATATCTCGGAAACGAAGCGAGCTATGGCAAAATGTTAAGAGACCTTTTTTGTAGAGAATTATGTTTCCTACAATTTATGTTCTATGATATTTTTTGATCAGAAGCGTAGTTTTCGAGATATATCGAGATATTTAAAAGTTCCGAAGCCGCACCAACATAATAGAGATACAGAAACACCGTGGCCCCTTTCTGTGAGATAACTCTGCAATATTGCGAGCTGCAAATGCCACTTCCAGCTTAGCTGTGCAGAAGAAGAACAACAAGAAGAAGAAATATCTCGAAATATGTCCGTCAGGCCCCTTCCCTTGAGATAAATCTGCAAATATCTCGGAAACGAAGAGAGCTATGGCAAAATGTTAAGAGACCTGTTTTGTAGAGAATTAAGTTTCCTACTTTTCATGTTCTATGATATTTTTTGATCAGATGCGTAGTTCTCGAGATATATCAAGATATTTAAAAGTTCCGAAGCCGCACCAACATAATAGAGATACAGAAACACCGTGGCCCCTTTCTTTGAGATAACTCTGCACTGTTGCGAGCTGTAAATGCCACTTCCAGCTTAGCTGTGCAGAAGAAGAACAACAAGAAGAAGAAATATCTCGAAATATGTCCGTCAGGCCAGTTCCTTTGAACTGAATCTG
The DNA here is from genome assembly GCF_051020975.1 of Osmia lignaria lignaria. Classification (NCBI taxonomy): domain Eukaryota; kingdom Metazoa; phylum Arthropoda; class Insecta; order Hymenoptera; family Megachilidae; genus Osmia; species Osmia lignaria. Next base: position 30,083,360 of record NW_027478158.1, on the reverse strand, counting down.
CAAATATCTCGGAAACGAAGCGAGCTATGGCAAAATGTTAAGAGACGTTTTTTGTAGAGAATTATGTTTCCTACAATTTATGTTCTATGATATTTTTTGATCAGAAGCGTAGTTTTCGAGATATATCGAGATATTTAAAAGTTCCGAAGCCGCACCAACATGATAAAGATACAGAAACACCGTGGCCCCTTTCTTTGAGATAACTCTGCACTAGTGCGAGCCGCAAATGCCACTTCCAGCTTAGCTGTGCAGAAGAAGAACAACAAGAAGAAGAAATATCTCGAAATATGTCCGTCAGGCCCGTTCCCTTGAGATAAATATGCAAATATCTCGGAAACGAAGCGAGCTATGGCAAAATGTTAAGAGACCGTTGTTGTAGAGAATTAAGTTTCCTACTTTTTATGTTCTATGATATTTTTTGATCAGACGCGTAGTTCTCGAGATATATCAAGATATCTAAAAGTTCCGAAGCCGCACCAACATAATAGAGATACAGAAACACCGTGGCCCCTTTCTTTGAGATAACTCTGCACTATTGCGAGCTGCAAATGCCACTTCCAGCTTAGCTGTGCAGAAGAAGAACAACAAGAAGAAGAAATATCTCGAAATATGTCCGTCAGGCCCCTTCCCTTGAGATAAATCTGCAAATATCTCGGAAACGAAGAGAGCTATGGCAAAATGTTAAGAGACCTTTTTTGTAGAGAATTATGTTTCCTACAATTTATGTTCTATGATATTTTTTGATCAGAAGCGTAGTTTTCGAGATATATCGAGATATTTAAAAGTTCCGAAGCCGCACCAACATAATAGAGATACAGAAACACCGTGGCCCCTTTCTGTGAGATAACTCTGCAATATTGCGAGCTGCAAATGCCACTTCCAGCTTAGCTGTGCAGAGGAAGAGCAACAAGAAGAAGAAATATCTCGAAATATGTCCGTCAGGCCGGTTCCTTTGAGCTGAATCTGCTAATATCTCGGAAACGAAGCGAGCTATGGCAAAATGTTAAGAGACCTTTTTTGTAGAGAATTAAGTTTCCTACTTTTTATGTTCGATGATATTTTTTGATCAGATGCGTAGTTCTCGAGATATATCAAGATATTTAAAAGTTCCGAAGCTGCACCAACATAATAGAGGTACAGAAACACCGTGGCCTCTTTCTTTGAGATAACACTGCACTATTGCGAGCTGCAAATGCCACTTCGAGCTTAGCTGTGCAGAAGAAGAACAACAAGAAGAAGAAATATCTCGAAATATGTCCGTCAGACCCCTTCCCTTGAGATGAATCTGCAAATATCTCGGAAACGAAGCGAGCTATGGCAAAATGTTAAGAGACCTTTTTTGTAGAGAATTAAGTTTCCTACTTTTTATGTTCTATGATATTTTTTGATCAGAAGCGTAGTTTTCGAGATATATCGAGATATTTGAAAGTTCCGAAGCCGCACCAACATAATAGAGATAAAGAAACACCGTGGCCCCTTTCTTTGAGATAACTCTGCACTATTGCGCGCTGCAAATGCCACTTCCAGCTTAGCTGTGCAGAAGAAGAACAACAAAAAGAAGAAATATCTCGAAATATGTCCGTCAGGCCCCTTCCCTTGAGATAAATCTGCAAATATCTCGGAAACGAAGCGAGCTATGGCAAAATGTTAAGAGACCTTTTTTGTAGAGAATTATGTTTCCTAGAATTTATGTTCTATGATATTTTTTGATCAGAAGCGTAGTTTTCGAGATATATCGAGATATTTAAAAGTTCCGAAGCCGCACCAACATAATAGAGATACAGAAACACCGTGGCCCCTTTCTTTGAGATAACTCTGCACTAGTGCGAGCCGCAAATGCCACTTCCAGCTTAGCTGTGCAGAAGAAGAACAACAAGAAGAAGAAATATCTCGAAATATGTCCGTCAGGCCCCTTCCCTTGAGATAAATATGCAAATATCTCGGAAACGAAGCGAGCTATGGCAAAATGTTAAGAGACCTTTTTTGTAGAGAATTAAGTTTCCTACTTTTTATGTTCTATGATATTTTTTGATCAGATGCGTAGTTCTCGAGATATATCAAGATATTTAAAAGTTCCGAAGCCGCACCAACATAATAGAGATACAGAAACACCGTGGCCCCTTTCTTTAAGATAACTCTGCACTAGTGCGAGCCGCAAATGCCACTTCCAGCTTAGCTGTGCAGAAGAAGAACAACAAGAAGAAGAAATATCTCGAAATATGTCCGCCAGGCCCCTTCCCTTGAGATAAATCTGCAAATATCTCGGAAACGAAGAGAGCTATGGCAAAATGTTAAGAGACCTGTTTTGTAGAGAATTAAGTTTCCTACTTTTCATGTTCTATGATATTTTTTGATCAGATGCGTAGTTCTCGAGATATATCAAGATATTTAAAAGTTCCGAAGCCGCACCAACATAATAGAGATACAGAAACACCGTGGCCCCTTTCTTTGAGATAACTCTGCACTGTTGCGAGCTGTAAATGCCACTTCCAGCTTAGCTGTGCAGAAGAAGAACAACAAGAAGAAGAAATATCTCGAAATATGTCCGTCAGGCCAGTTCCTTTGAACTGAATCTGCAAATATCTCGGAAACGAAGCGAGCTATGGCAAAATGTTAAGAGACGTTTTTTGTAGAGAATTATGTTTCCTACAATTTATGTTCTATGATATTTTTTGATCAGAAGCGTAGTTTTCGAGATATATCGTGATATTTAAAAGTTCCGAAGCCGCACCAACATGATAGAGATACAGAAACACCGTGGCCCCTTTCTTTGAGATAACTCTGCACTAGTGCGAGCCGCAAATGCCACTTCCAGCTTAGCTGTGCAGAAGAAGAACAACAAGAAGAAGAAATATCTCGAAATATGTCCGTCAGGCCCGTTCCCTTGAGATAAATATGCAAATATCTCGGAAACGAAGCGAGCTATGGCAAAATGTTAAGAGACCGTTGTTGTAGAGAATTAAGTTTGCTACTTTTTATGTTCTATGATATTTTTTGATCAGACGCGTAGTTCTCGAGATATATCAAGATATTTAAAAGTTCCGATGCCGCACCAACATAATAGAGATACAGAAACACCGTGGCCCCTTCCTTTGAGATAACTCTGCACTATTGCGAGCTGCAAATGCCACTTCCAGCTTAGCTGTGCAGAAGAAGAACAACAAGAAGAAGAAATATCTCGAAATATGTCCGTCAGGCCCCTTCCCTTGAGATAAATCTGCAAATATCTCGGAAACGAAGCGAGCTGTGGCAAAATGTTAAGAGACCGTTGTTGTAGAGAATTAAGTTTCCTACTTTTTATGTTCTATGATATTTTTTGATCAGACGCGTAGTTCTCGAGATACATCAAGATATTTAAAAGTTCCGAAGCCGCACCAACATAATAGAGATACAGAAACACCGTGGCCCCTTTCTTTGAGATAACTCTGCACTATTGCGAGCTGCAAATGCCACTTCCAGCTTAGCTGTGCAGAAGAAGAACAACAAGAAGAAGAAATATCTCGAAATATGTCCGTCAGGCCCCTTCCCTTGAGATAAATCTGCAAATATCTCGGAAACGAAGAGAGCTATGGCAAAATGTTAAGAGACCTTTTTTGTAGAGAATTATGTTTCCTACAATTTATGTTCTATGATATTTTTTGATCAGAAGCGTAGTTTTCGAGATATATCGAGATATTTAAAAGTTCCGAAGCCGCACCAACATAATAGAGATACAGAAATACCGTGGCCCCTTTCTTTGAGATAACTCTGCACTAGTGCGAGCCGCAAATGCCACTTCCAGCTTAGCTGTGCAGAAGAAGAACAACAAGAAGAAGAAATATCTCGAAATATGTCCGCCAGGCCCCTTCCCTTGAGATAAATCTGCAAATATCTCGGAAACGAAGAGAGCTATGGCAAAATGTTAAGAGACCTGTTTTGTAGAGAATTAAGTTTCCTACTTTTCATGTTCTATGATATTTTTTGATCAGATGCGTAGTTCTCGAGATATATCAAGATATTTAAAAGTTCCGAAGCCGCACCAACATAATAGAGATACAGAAACACCGTGGCCCCTTTCTTTGAGATAACTCTGCACTGTTGCGAGCTGTAAATGCCACTTCCAGCTTAGCTGTGCAGAAGAAGAACAACAAGAAGAAGAAATATCTCGAAATATGTCCGTCAGGCCAGTTCCTTTGAACTGAATCTGCAAATATCTCGGAAACGAAGCGAGCTATGGCAAAATGTTAAGAGACGTTTTTTGTAGAGAATTATGTTTCCTACAATTTATGTTCTATGATATTTTTTGATCAGAAGCGTAGTTTTCGAGATATATCGTGATATTTAAAAGTTCCGAAGCCGCACCAACATGATAGAGATACAGAAACACCGTGGCCCCTTTCTTTGAGATAACTCTGCACTAGTGCGAGCCGCAAATGCCACTTCCAGCTTAGCTGTGCAGAAGAAGAACAACAAGAAGAAGAAATATCTCGAAATATGTCCGTCAGGCCCGTTCCCTTGAGATAAATATGCAAATATCTCGGAAACGAAGCGAGCTATGGCAAAATGTTAAGAGACCGTTGTTGTAGAGAATTAAGTTTGCTACTTTTTATGTTCTATGATATTTTTTGATCAGACGCGTAGTTCTCGAGATATATCAAGATATTTAAAAGTTCCGATGCCGCACCAACATAATAGAGATACAGAAACACCGTGGCCCCTTCCTTTGAGATAACTCTGCACTATTGCGAGCTGCAAATGCCACTTCCAGCTTAGCTGTGCAGAAGAAGAACAACAAGAAGAAGAAATATCTCGAAATATGTCCGTCAGGCCCCTTCCCTTGAGATAAATCTGCAAATATCTCGGAAACGAAGCGAGCTGTGGCAAAATGTTAAGAGACCGTTGTTGTAGAGAATTAAGTTTCCTACTTTTTATGTTCTATGATATTTTTTGATCAGACGCGTAGTTCTCGAGATACATCAAGATATTTAAAAGTTCCGAAGCCGCACCAACATAATAGAGATACAGAAACACCGTGGCCCCTTTCTTTGAGATAACTCTGCACTATTGCGAGCTGCAAATGCCACTTCCAGCTTAGCTGTGCAGAAGAAGAACAACAAGAAGAAGAAATATCTCGAAATATGTCCGTCAGGCCCCTTCCCTTGAGATAAATCTGCAAATATCTCGGAAACGAAGAGAGCTATGGCAAAATGTTAAGAGACCTTTTTTGTAGAGAATTATGTTTCCTACAATTTATGTTCTATGATATTTTTTGATCAGAAGCGTAGTTTTCGAGATATATCGAGATATTTAAAAGTTCCGAAGCCGCACCAACATAATAGAGATACAGAAACACCGTGGCCCCTTTCTGTGACATAACTCTGCAATATTGCGAGCTGCAAATGCCACTTCCAGCTTAGCTGTGCAGAGGAAGAACAACAAGAAGAAGAAATATCTCGAAATATGTCCGTCAGGCCAGTTCCTTTGAGCTGAATCTGCAAATATCTCGGAAACGAAGCGAGCTATGGCAAAATGTTAAGAGACCTTTTTTGTAGAGAATTAAGTTTCCTACTTTTTATGTTCTATGATATTTTTTGATCAGATGCGTAGTTCTCGAGATATATCGAGATATTTAAAAGTTCCGAAGCCGCACCAACATAATAGAGATACAGAAACACCGTGGCCCCTTTCTTTGAGATAACTCTGCACTAGTGCGAGCCGCAAATGCCACTTCCAGCTTAGCTGTGCAGAAGAAGAACAACAAGAAGAAGAAATATCTCGAAATATGTCCGTCAGGCCCCTTCCCTTGAGATAAATATGCAAATATCTCGGAAACGAAGCGAGCTATGGCAAAATGTTAAGAGACCTTTTTTGTAGAGAATTAAGTTTCCTACCTTTTATGTTCTATGATATTTTTTGATCAGATGCGTAGTTCTCGAGATATATCAAGATATTTAAAAGTTCCAAAGCCGCACCAACATAATAGAGGTACAGAAACACCGTGGCCTCTTTCTTTGAGATAACTCTGCACTATTGCGAGCTGCAAATGCCACTTCGAGCTTAGCTGTGCAGAAGAAGAACAACAAGAAGAAGAAATATCTCGAAATATGTCCGTCAGACCCCTTCCCTTGAGATGAATCTGCAAATATCTCGGAAACGAAGCGAGCTATGGCAAAATGTTAAGAGACCTTTTTTGTAGAGAATTAAGTTTCCTACTTTTTATGTTCTATGATATTTTTTGATCAGAAGCGTAGTTTTCGAGATATATCGAGATATTTAAAAGTTCCGAAGCCGCACCAACATAATAGAGATACAGAAACACCGTGGCCCCTTTCTTTGAGATAACTCTGCACTAGCGCGAGCCGCAAATGCCACTTCCAGCTTAGCTGTGCAGAAGAAGAACAACAAGAAGAAGAAATATCTCGAAATATGTCCGTCAGGCCCCTTCCCTTGAGATAAATATGCAAATATCTCGGAAACGAAGCGAGCTATGGCAACATGTTAAGAGACCTTTTTTGTAGAGAATTAAGTTTCCTACCTTTTATGTTCTATGATATTTTTTGATCAGATGCGTAGTTCTCGAGATATATCAAGATATTTAAAAGTTCCGAAGCCGCACCAACATAATAGAGATACAGAAACACCGTGGCCCCTTTCTTTGAGATAACTCTGCACTATTGCGAGCTGTAAATGCCACTTCCAGCTTAGCTGTGCAGAAGAAGAACAACAAGAAGAAGAAATATCTCGAAATATGTCCGTCAGGCCCCTTCCCTTGAGATATATCTGCAAATATCTCGGAAACGAAGCGAGCTATGGCAAAATGTTAAGAGACCTTTTTTGTAGAGAATTATGTTTCCTACAATTTATGTTCTATGATATTTTTTGATCAGAAGCGTAGTTTTCGAGATATATCGAGATATTTAAAAGTTCCGAAGCCGCACCAACATAATAGAGATACAGAAACACCGTGGCCCCTTTCTTTGAGATAACTCTGCACTAGTGCGAGCCGCAAATGCCACTTCCAGCTTAGCTGTGCAGAAGAAGAACAACAAGAAGAAGAAATATCTCGAAATATGTCCGTCAGGCCCCTTCCCTTGAGATAAATCTGCAAATATCTCGGAAACGAAGAGAGCTATGGCAAAATGTTAAGAGACCTGTTTTGTAGAGAATTAAGTTTCCTACTTTTCATGTTCTATGATATTTTTTGATCAGATGCGTAGTTCTCGAGATATATCAAGATATTTAAAAGTTCCGAAGCCGCACCAACATAATAGAGATACAGAAACACCGTGGCCCCTTTCTTTGAGATAACTCTGCACTGTTGCGAGCTGTAAATGCCACTTCCAGCTTAGCTGTGCAGAAGAAGAACAACAAGAAGAAGAAATATCTCGAAATATGTCCGTCAGGCCAGTTCCTTTGAACTGAATCTGCAAATATCTCGGAAACGAAGCGAGCTATGGCAAAATGTTAAGAGACGTTTTTTGTAGAGAATTATGTTTCCTACAATTTATGTTCTATGATATTTTTTGATCAGAAGCGTAGTTTTCGAGATATATCGAGATATTTAAAAGTTCCGAAGCCGCACCAACATGATAGAGATACAGAAACACCGTGGCCCCTTTCTTTGAGATAACTCTGCACTAGTGCGAGCCGCAAATGCCACTTCCAGCTTAGCTGTGCAGAAGAAGAACAACAAGAAGAAGAAATATCTCGAAATATGTCCGTCAGGCCCGTTCCCTTGAGATAAATATGCAAATATCTCGGAAACGAAGCGAGCTATGGCAAAATGTTAAGAGACCGTTGTTGTAGAGAATTAAGTTTGCTACTTTTTATGTTCTATGATATTTTTTGATCAGACGCGTAGTTCTCGAGATATATCAAGATATTTAAAAGTTCCGATGCCGCACCAACATAATAGAGATACAGAAACACCGTGGCCCCTTCCTTTGAGATAACTCTGCACTATTGCGAGCTGCAAATGCCACTTCCAGCTTAGCTGTGCAGAAGAAGAACAACAAGAAGAAGAAATATCTCGAAATATGTCCGTCAGGCCCCTTCCCTTGAGATAAATCTGCAAATATCTCGGAAACGAAGCGAGCTGTGGCAAAATGTTAAGAGACCGTTGTTGTAGAGAATTAAGTTTCCTACTTTTTATGTTCTATGATATTTTTTGATCAGACGCGTAGTTCTCGAGATATATCAAGATATTTAAAAGTTCCGAAGCCGCACCAACATAATAGAGATACAGAAACACCGTGGCCCCTTTCTTTGAGATAACTCTGCACTATTGCGAGCTGCAAATGCCACTTCCAGCTTAGCTGTGCAGAAGAAGAACAACAAGAAGAAGAAATATCTCGAAATATGTCCGTCAGGCCCCTTCCCTTGAGATAAATCTGCAAATATCTCGGAAACGAAGAGAGCTATGGCAAAATGTTAAGAGACCTTTTTTGTAGAGAATTATGTTTCCTACAATTTATGTTCTATGATATTTTTTGATCAGAAGCGTAGTTTTCGAGATATATCGAGATATTTAAAAGTTCCGAAGCCGCACCAACATAATAGAGATACAGAAACACCGTGGCCCCTTTCTGTGAGATAACTCTGCAGTATTGCGAGCTGCAAATGCCACTTCCAGCTTAGCTGTGCAGAGGAAGAACAACAAGAAGAAGAAATATCTCGAAATATGTCCGTCAGGCCAGTTCCTTTGAACTGAATCTGCAAATATCTCGGAAACGAAGCGAGCTATGGCAAAATGTTAAGAGACGTTTTTTGTAGAGAATTATGTTTCCTACAATTTATGTTCTATGATATTTTTTGATCAGAAGCGTAGTTTTCGAGATATATCGAGATATTTAAAAGTTCCGAAGCCGCACCAACATAATAGAGATACAGAAACACCGTGGCCCCTTTCTTTGAGATAACTCTGCACTAGCGCGAGCCGCAAATGCCACTTCCAGCTTAGCTGTGCAGAAGAAGAACAACAAGAAGAAGAAATATCTCGAAATATGTCCGTCAGGCCCCTTCCCTTGAGATAAATATGCAAATATCTCGGAAACGAAGCGAGCTATGGCAACATGTTAAGAGACCTTTTTTGTAGAGAATTAAGTTTCCTACCTTTTATGTTCTATGATATTTTTTGATCAGATGCGTAGTTCTCGAGATATATCAAGATATTTAAAAGTTCCGAAGCCGCACCAACATAATAGAGATACAGAAACACCGTGGCCCCTTTCTTTGAGATAACTCTGCACTATTGCGAGCTGTAAATGCCACTTCCAGCTTAGCTGTGCAGAAGAAGAACAACAAGAAGAAGAAATATCTCGAAATATGTCCGTCAGGCCCCTTCCCTTGAGATATATCTGCAAATATCTCGGAAACGAAGCGAGCTATGGCAAAATGTTAAGAGACCTTTTTTGTAGAGAATTATGTTTCCTACAATTTATGTTCTATGATATTTTTTGATCAGAAGCGTAGTTTTCGAGATATATCGAGATATTTAAAAGTTCCGAAGCCGCACCAACATAATAGAGATACAGAAACACCGTGGCCCCTTTCTTTGAGATAACTCTGCACTAGTGCGAGCCGCAAATGCCACTTCCAGCTTAGCTGTGCAGAAGAAGAACAACAAGAAGAAGAAATATCTCGAAATATGTCCGTCAGGCCCCTTCCCTTGAGATAAATCTGCAAATATCTCGGGAACGAAGAGAGCTATAGCAAAATGTTAAGAGACCTGTTTTGTAGAGAATTAAGTTTCCTACTTTTCATGTTCTATGATATTTTTTGATCAGATGCGTAGTTCTCGAGATATATCAAGATATTTAAAAGTTCCGAAGCCGCACCAACATAATAGAGATACAGAAACACCGTGGCCCCTTTCTTTGAGATAACTCTGCACTGTTGCGAGCTGTAAATGCCACTTCCAGCTTAGCTGTGCAGAAGAAGAACAACAAGAAGAAGAAATATCTCGAAATATGTCCGTCAGGCCAGTTCCTTTGAACTGAATCTGCAAATATCTCGGAAACGAAGCGAGCTATGGCAAAATGTTAAGAGACGTTTTTTGTAGAGAATTATGTTTCCTACAATTTATGTTCTATGATATTTTTTGATCAGAAGCGTAGTTTTCGAGATATATCGAGATATTTAAAAGTTCCGAAGCCGCACCATCATGATAGAGATACAGAAACACCGTGGCCCCTTTCTTTGAGATAACTCTGCACTAGTGCGAGCCGCAAATGCCACTTCCAGCTTAGCTGTGCAGAAGAAGAACAACAAGAAGAAGAAATATCTCGAAATATGTCCGTCAGGCCCGTTCCCTTGAGATAAATATGCAAATATCTCGGAAACGAAGCGAGCTATGGCAAAATGTTAAGAGACCGTTGTTGTAGAGAATTAAGTTTGCTACTTTTTATGTTCTATGATATTTTTTGATCAGACGCGTAGTTCTCGAGATATATCAAGATATTTAAAAGTTCCGATGCCGCACCAACATAATAGAGATACAGAAACACCGTGGCCCCTTCCTTTGAGATAACTCTGCACTATTGCGAGCTGCAAATGCCACTTCCAGCTTAGCTGTGCAGAAGAAGAACAACAAGAAGAAGAAATATCTCGAAATATGTCCGTCAGGCCCCTTCCCTTGAGATAAATCTGCAAATATCTCGGAAACGAAGCGAGCTGTGGCAAAATGTTAAGAGACCGTTGTTGTAGAGAATTAAGTTTCCTACTTTTTATGTTCTATGATATTTTTTGATCAGACGCGTAGTTCTCGAGATATATCAAGATATTTAAAAGTTCCGAAGCCGCACCAACATAATAGAGATACAGAAACACCGTGGCCCCTTTCTTTGAGATAACTCTGCACTATTGCGAGCTGCAAATGCCACTTCCAGCTTAGCTGTGCAGAAGAAGAACAACAAGAAGAAGAAATATCTCGAAATATGTCCGTCAGGCCCCTTCCCTTGAGATAAATCTGCAAATATCTCGGAAACGAAGAGAGCTATGGCAAAATGTTAAGAGACCTTTTTTGTAGAGAATTATGTTTCCTACAATTTATGTTCTATGATATTTTTTGATCAGAAGCGTAGTTTTCGAGATATATCGAGATATTTAAAAGTTCCGAAGCCGCACCAACATAATAGAGATACAGAAACACCGTGGCCCCTTTCTGTGAGATAACTCTGCAGTATTGCGAGCTGCAAATGCCACTTCCAGCTTAGCTGTGCAGAGGAAGAACAACAAGAAGAAGAAATATCTCGAAATATGTCCGTCAGGCCAGTTCCTTTGAGCTGAATCTGCAAATATCTCGGAAACGAAGCGAGCTATGGCAAAATGTTAAGAGACCTTTTTTGTAGAGAATTAAGTTTCCTACTTTTTATGTTCGATGATATTTTTTGATCAGATGCGTAGTTCTCGAGATATATCAAGATATTTAAAAGTTCCGAAGCTGCACCAAAATAATAGAGGTACAGAAACACCGTGGCCTCTTTCTTTGTGATAACACTGCACTATTGCGAGCTGCAAATGCCACTTCGAGCTTAGCTGTGCAGAAGAAGAACAACAAAAAGACGAAATATCTCGAAATATGTCCGTCAGGCCCCTTCCCTTGAGATAAATCTGCAAATATCTCGGAAACGAAGCGAGCTATGGCAAAATGTTAAGAGACCTGTTTTGTAGAGAATTAAGTTTCCTACTTTTTATGTTCTATGATATTTTTTGATCAGATGCGTAGTTCTCGAGATATATCAAGATATTTAAAAGTTCCGAAGCCGCACCAACATAATAGAGATACAGAAACACCGTGGCCCCTTTCTTTGAGATAACTCTGCACTATTGCGAGCTGCAAATGCCACTTCCAGCTTAGCTGTGCAGAAGAAGAACAACAAGAAGAAGAAATATCTCGAAATATGTCCGTCAGGCCCCTTCCCTTGAGATAAATCTGCAAATATCTCGGAAACGAAGAGAGCTATGGCAAAATGTTAAGAGACCTTTTTTGTAGAGAATTATGTTTCCTACAATTTATGTTCTATGATATTTTTTGATCAGAAGCGTAGTTTTCGAGATATATCGAGATATTTAAAAGTTCCGAAGCCGCACCAACATAATAGAGATACAGAAACACCGTGGCCCCTTTCTGTGAGATAACTCTGCAGTATTGCGAGCTGCAAATGCCACTTCCAGCTTAGCTGTGCAGAGGAAGAACAACAAGAAGAAGAAATATCTCGAAATATGTCCGTCAGGCCAGTTCCTTTGAGCTGAATCTGCAAATATCTCGGAAACGAAGCGAGCTATGGCAAAATGTTAAGAGACCTTTTTTGTAGAGAATTAAGTTTCCTACTTTTTATGTTCGATGATATTTTTTGATCAGATGCGTAGTTCTCGAGATATATCAAGATATTTAAAAGTTCCGAAGCTGCACCAAAATAATAGAGGTACAGAAACACCGTGGCCTCTTTCTTTGAGATAACACTGCACTATTGCGAGCTGCAAATGCCACTTCGAGCTTAGCTGTGCAGAAGAAGAACAACAAAAAGAAGAAATATCTCGAAATATGTCCGTCAGGCCCCTTCCCTTGAGATAAATCTGCAAATATCTCGGAAACGAAGCGAGCTATGGCAAAATGTTAAGAGACCTGTTTTGTAGAGAATTAAGTTTCCTACTTTTTATGTTCTATGATATTTTCTGATCAGATGCGTAGTTCTCGAGATATATCAAGATATTTAAAAGTTCCGAAGCCGCACCAACATAATAGAGATACAGAAACACCGTGGCCCCTTTCTTTGAGATAACTCTGCACTAGTGCGAGCCGCAAATGCCACTTCCAGCTTAGCTGTGCAGAAGAAGAACAACAAGAAGAAGAAATATCTCGAAATATGTCCGTCAGGCCCCTTCCCTTGAGATAAATATGCAAATATCTCGGAAACGAAGCGAGCTATGGCAAAATGTTAAGAGACCTTTTTTGTAGAGAATTAAGTTTACTACCTTTTATGTTCTATGATATTTTTTGATCAGATGCGTAGTTCTCGAGATATATCAAGATATTTAAAAGTCCGAAGCCGCACCAACATAATAGAGGTACAGAAACACCGTGGCCTCTTTCTTTGAGATAACTCTGCACTATTGCGAGCTGCAAATGCCACTTCGAGCTTAGCTGTGCAGAAGAAGAACAACAAGAAGAAGAAATATCTCGAAATATGTCCGTCAGACCCCTTCCCTTGAGATGAATCTGCAAATATCTCGGAAACGAAGCGAGCTATGGCAAAATGTTAAGAGACCTGTTTTGTAGAGAATTAAGTTTCCTACTTTTCATGTTCTATGATATTTTTTGATCAGATGCGTAGTTCTCGAGATATATCAAGATATTTAAAAGTTCCGAAGCCGCACCAACATAATAGAGATACAGAAACACCGTGGCCCCTTTCTTTGAGATAACTCTGCACTGTTGCGAGCTGTAAATGCCACTTCCAGCTTAGCTGTGCAGAAGAAGAACAACAAGAAGAAGAAATATCTCGAAATATGTCCGTCAGGCCAGTTCCTTTGAACTGAATCTGCAAATATCTCGGAAACGAAGCGAGCTATGGCAAAATGTTAAGAGACGTATTTTGTAGAGAATTATGTTTCCTACAATTTATGTTCTATGATATTTTTTGATCAGAAGCGTAGTTTTCGAGATATATCGAGATATTTAAAAGTTCCGAAGCCGCACCAACATGATAGAGATACAGAAACACCGTGGCCCCTTTCTTTGAGATAACTCTGCACTAGTGCGAGCCGCAAATGCCACTTCCAGCTTAGCTGTGCAGAAGAAGAACAACAAGAAGAAGAAATATCTCGAAATATGTCCGTCAGGCCCGTTCCCTTGAGATAAATATGCAAATATCTCGGAAACGAAGCGAGCTATGGCAAAATGTTAAGAGACCGTTGTTGTAGAGAATTAAGTTTGCTACTTTTTATGTTCTATGATATTTTTTGATCAGACGCGTAGTTCTCGAGATATATCAAGATATTTAAAAGTTCCGATGCCGCACCAACATAATAGAGATACAGAAACACCGTGGCCCCTTCCTTTGAGATAACTCTGCACTATTGCGAGCTGCAAATGCCACTTCCAGCTTAGCTGTGCAGAAGAAGAACAACAAGAAGAAGAAATATCTCGAAATATGTCCGTCAGGCCCCTTCCCTTGAGATAAATCTGCAAATATCTCGGAAACGAAGCGAGCTGTGGCAAAATGTTAAGAGACCGTTGTTGTAGAGAATTAAGTTTCCTACTTTTTATGTTCTATGATATTTTTTGATCAGACGCGTAGTTCTCGAGATATATCAAGATATTTAAAAGTTCCGAAGCCGCACCAACATAATAGAGATACAGAAACACCGTGGCCCCTTTCTTTGAGATAACTCTGCACTATTGCGAGCTGCAAATGCCACTTCCAGCTTAGCTGTGCAGAAGAAGAACAACAAGAAGAAGAAATATCTCGAAATATGTCCGTCAGGCCCCTTCCCTTGAGATAAATCTGCAAATATCTCGGAAACGAAGAGAGCTATGGCAAAATGTTAAGAGACCTTTTTTGTAGAGAATTATGTTTCCTACAATTTATGTTCTATGATATTTTTTGATCAGAAGCGTAGTTTTCGAGATATATCGAGATATTTAAAAGTTCCGAAGCCGCACCAACATAATAGAGATACAGAAACACCGTGGCCCCTTTCTTTGAGATAACTCTGCACTGTTGCGAGCTGTAAATGCCACTTCCAGCTTAGCTGTGCAGAAGAAGAACAACAAGAAGAAGAAATATCTCGAAATATGTCCGTCAGACCCCTTCCCTTGAGATGAATCTGCAAATATCTCGGAAACGAAGCGAGCTATGGCAAAATGTTAAGAGACCTGTTTTGTAGAGAATTAAGTTTCCTACTTTTCATGTTCTATGATATTTTTTGATCAGATGCGTAGTTCTCGAGATATATCAAGATATTTAAAAGTTCCGAAGCCGCACCAACATAATAGAGATACAGAAACACCGTGGCCCCTTTCTTTGAGATAACTCTGCACTGTTGCGAGCTGTAAATGCCACTTCCAGCTTAGCTGTGCAGAAGAAGAACAACAAGAAGAAGAAATATCTCGAAATATGTCCGTCAGGCCAGTTCCTTTGAACTGAATCTGCAAATATCTCGGAAACGAAGCGAGCTATGGCAAAATGTTAAGAGACGTTTTTTGTAGAGAATTATGTTTCCTACAATTTATGTTCTATGATATTTTTTGATCAGAAGCGTAGTTTTCGAGATATATCGAGATATTTAAAAGTTCCGAAGCCGCACCAACATGATAGAGATACAGAAACACCGTGGCCCCTTTCTTTGAGATAACTCTGCACTAGTGCGAGCCGCAAATGCCACTTCCAGCTTAGCTGTGCAGAAGAAGAACAACAAGAAGAAGAAATATCTCGAAATATGTCCGTCAGGCCCGTTCCCTTGAGATAAATATGCAAATATCTCGGAAACGAAGAGAGCTATGGCAAAATGTTAAGAGACCGTTGTTGTAGAGAATTAAGTTTGCTACTTTTTATGTTCTATGATATTTTTTGATCAGACGCGTAGTTCTCGAGATATATCAAGATATTTAAAAGTTCCGATGCCGCACCAACATAATAGAGATACAGAAACACCGTGGCCCCTTCCTTTGAGATAACTCTGCACTATTGCGAGCTGCAAATGCCACTTCCAGCTTAGCTGTGCAGAAGAAGAACAACAAGAAGAAGAAATATCTCGAAATATGTCCGTCAGGCCCCTTCCCTTGAGATAAATCTGCAAATATCTCGGAAACGAAGCGAGCTGTGGCAAAATGTTAAGAGACCGTTGTTGTAGAGAATTAAGTTTCCTACTTTTTATGTTCTATGATATTTTTTGATCAGACGCGTAGTTCTCGAGATATATCAAGATATTTAAAAGTTCCGAAGCCGCACCAACATAATAGAGATACAGAAACACCGTGGCCCCTTTCTTTGAGATAACTCTGCACTATTGCGAGCTGCAAATGCCACTTCCAGCTTAGCTGTGCAGAAGAAGAACAACAAGAAGAAGAAATATCTCGAAATATGTCCGTCAGGCCCCTTCCCTTGAGATAAATCTGCAAATATCTCGGAAACGAAGAGAGCTATGGCAAAATGTTAAGAGACCTTTTTTGTAGAGAATTATGTTTCCTACAATTTATGTTCTATGATATTTTTTGATCAGAAGCGTAGTTTTCGAGATATATCGAGATATTTAAAAGTTCCGAAGCCGCACCAACATAATAGAGATACAGAAACACCGTGGCCCCTTTCTTTGAGATAACTCTGCACTGTTGCGAGCTGTAAATGCCACTTCCAGCTTAGCTGTGCAGAAGAAGAACAACAAGAAGAAGAAATATCTCGAAATATGTCCGTCAGGCCAGTTCCTTTGAACTGAATCTGCAAATATCTCGGAAACGAAGCGAGCTATGGCAAAATGTTAAGAGACATTTTTTGTAGAGAATTATGTTTCCTACAATTTATGTTCTATGATATTTTTTGATCAGAAGCGTAGTTTTCGAGATATATCGAGATATTTGAAAGTTCCGAAGCCGCACCAACATAATAGAGATAAAGAAACACCGTGGCCCCTTTCTTTGAGATAACTCTGCACTATTGCGCGCTGCAAATGCCACTTCCAGCTTAGCTGTGCAGAAGAAGAACAACAAAAAGAAGAAATATCTCGAAATATGTCCGTCAGGCCCCTTCCCTTGAGATAAATCTGCAAATATCTCGGAAACGAAGCGAGCTATGGCAAAATGTTAAGAGACCTTTTTTGTAGAGAATTATGTTTCCTACAATTTATGTTCTATGATATTTTTTGATCAGAAGCGTAGTTTTCGAGATATATCGAGATATTTAAAAGTTCCGAAGCCGCACCAACATAATAGAGATACAGAAACACCGTGGCCCCTTTCTTTGAGATAACTCTGCACTAGTGCCAGCCGCAAATGCCACTTCCAGCTTAGCTGTGCAGAAGAAGAACAACAAGAAGAAGAAATATCTCGAAATATGTCCGTCAGGCCCCTTCCCTTGAGATAAATATGCAAATATCTCGGAAACGAAGCGAGCTATGGCAAAATGTTAAGAGACCTTTTTTGTAGAGAATTAAGTTTCCTACTTTTTATGTTCTATGATATTTTTTGATCAGATGCGTAGTTCTCGAGATATATCAAGATATTTAAAAGTTCCGAAGCCGCACCAACATAATGGAGATACAGAAACACCATGGCCCCTTTCTTTGAGATAACTCTGCACTAGTGCGAGCCGCAAATGCCACTTCCAGCTTAGCTGTGCAGAAGAAGAACAACAAGAAGAAGAAATATCTCGAAATATGTCCGTCAGGCCCCTTCCCTTGAGATAAATATGCAAATATCTCGGAAACGAAGCGAGCTATGGCAAAATGTTAAGAGACCTTTTTTGTAGAGAATTAAGTTTCCTACCTTTTATGTTCTATGATATTTTTTGATCAGATGCGTAGTTCTCGAGATATATCAAGATATTTAAAAGTCCGAAGCCGCACCAACATAATAGAGGTACAGAAACACCGTGGCCTCTTTCTTTGAGATAACTCTGCACTATTGCGAGCTGCAAATGCCACTTCGAGCTTAGCTGTGCAGAAGAAGAACAACAAGAAGAAGAAATATCGCGAAATATGTCCGTCAGACCCCTTCCCTTGAGATGAATCTGCAAATATCTCGGAAACGAAGCGAGCTATGGCAAAATGTTAAGAGACCTTTTTTGTAGAGAATTAAGTTTCCTACTTTTTATGTTCTATGATATTTTTTGATCAGAAGCGTAGTTTTCGAGATATATCGAGATATTTAAAAGTTCCGAAGCCGCACCAACATAATAGAGATACAGAAACACCGTGGCCCCTTTCTTTGAGATAACTCTGCACTAGCGCGAGCCGCAAATGCCACTTCCAGCTTAGCTGTGCAGAAGAAGAACAACAAGAAGAAGAAATATCTCGAAATATGTCCGTCAGGCCCCTTCCCTTGAGATAAATATGCAAATATCTCGGAAACGAAGCGAGCTATGTCAACATGTTAAGAGACCTTTTTTGTAGAGAATTAAGTTTCCTACCTTTTATGTTCTATGATATTTTTTGATCAGATGCGTAGTTCTCGAGATATATCAAGATATTTAAAAGTTCCGAAGCCGCACCAACATAATAGAGATACAGAAACACCGTGGCCCCTTTCTTTGAGATAACTCTGCACTATTGCGAGCTGTAAATGCCACTTCCAGCTTAGCTGTGCAGAAGAAGAACAACAAGAAGAAGAAATATCTCGAAATATGTCCGTCAGGCCCCTTCCCTTGAGATAAATATGCAAATATCTCGGAAACGAAGCGAGCTATGGCAAAATGTTAAGAGACCTTTTTTGTAGAGAATTAAGTTTCCTACCTTTTATGTTCTATGATATTTTTTGATCAGATGCGTAGTTCTCGAGATATATCAAGATATTTAAAAGTCCGAAGCCGCACCAACATAATAGAGGTACAGAAACACCGTGGCCTCTTTCTTTGAGATAACTCTGCACTATTGCGAGCTGCAAATGCCACTTCGAGCTTAGCTGTGCAGAAGAAGAACAACAAGAAGAAGAAATATCGCGAAATATGTCCGTCAGACCCCTTCCCTTGAGATGAATCTGCAAATATCTCGGAAACGAAGCGAGCTATGGCAAAATGTTAAGAGACCTTTTTTGTAGAGAATTAAGTTTCCTACTTTTTATGTTCTATGATATTTTTTGATCAGAAGCGTAGTTTTCGAGATATATCGAGATATTTAAAAGTTCCGAAGCCGCACCAACATAATAGAGATACAGAAACACCGTGGCCCCTTTCTTTGAGATAACTCTGCACTAGCGCGAGCCGCAAATGCCACTTCCAGCTTAGCTGTGCAGAAGAAGAACAACAAGAAGAAGAAATATCTCGAAATATGTCCGTCAGGCCCCTTCCCTTGAGATAAATATGCAAATATCTCGGAAACGAAGCGAGCTATGTCAACATGTTAAGAGACCTTTTTTGTAGAGAATTAAGTTTCCTACCTTTTATGTTCTATGATATTTTTTGATCAGATGCGTAGTTCTCGAGATATATCAAGATATTTAAAAGTTCCGAAGCCGCACCAACATAATAGAGATACAGAAACACCGTGGCCCCTTTCTTTGAGATAACTCTGCACTATTGCGAGCTGTAAATGCCACTTCCAGCTTAGCTGTGCAGAAGAAGAACAACAAGAAGAAGAAATATCTCGAAATATGTCCGTCAGGCCCCTTCCCTTGAGATAAATATGCAAATATCTCGGAAACGAAGCGAGCTATGGCAAAATGTTAAGAGACCTTTTTTGTAGAGAATTAAGTTTCCTACCTTTTATGTTCTATGATATTTGTTGATCAGATGCGTAGTTCTCGAGATATATCAAGATATTTAAAAGTCCGAAGCCGCACCAACATAATAGAGGTACAGAAACACCGTGGCCTCTTTCTTTGAGATAACTCTGCACTATTGCGAGCTGCAAATGCCACTTCGAGCTTAGCTGTGCAGAAGAAGAACAACAAGAAGAAGAAATATCTCGAAATATGTCCGTCAGACCCCTTCCCTTGAGATGAATCTGCAAATATCTCGGAAACGAAGCGAGCTATGGCAAAATGTTAAGAGACCTTTTTTGTAGAGAATTAAGTTTCCTACTTTTTATGTTCTATGATATTTTTTGATCAGAAGCGTAGTTTTCGAGATATATCGAGATATTTAAAAGTTCCGAAGCCGCACCAACATAATAGAGATACAGAAACACCGTGGCCCCTTTCTTTGAGATAACTCTGCACTAGCGCGAGCCGCAAATGCCACTTCCAGCTTAGCTGTGCAGAAGAAGAACAACAAGAAGAAGAAATATCTCGAAATATGTCCGTCAGGCCCCTTCCCTTGAGATAAATATGCAAATATCTCGGAAACGAAGCGAGCTATGGCAACATGTTAAGAGACCTTTTTTGTAGAGAATTAAGTTTCCTACCTTTTATGTTCTATGATATTTTTTGATCAGATGCGTAGTTCTCGAGATATATCAAGATATTTAAAAGTTCCGAAGCCGCACCAACATAATAGAGATACAGAAACACCGTGGCCCCTTTCTTTGAGATAACTCTGCACTATTGCGAGCTGTAAATGCCACTTCCAGCTTAGCTGTGCAGAAGAAGAACAACAAGAAGAAGAAATATCTCGAAATATGTCCGTCAGGCCCCTTCCCTTGAGATATATCTGCAAATATCTCGGAAACGAAGCGAGCTATGGCAAAATGTTAAGAGACCTTTTTTGTAGAGAATTATGTTTCCTACAATTTATGTTCTATGATATTTTTTGATCAGAAGCGTAGTTTTCGAGATATATCGAGATATTTAAAAGTTCCGAAGCCGCACCAACATAATAGAGATACAGAAACACCGTGGCCCCTTTCTTTGAGATAACTCTGCACTAGTGCGAGCCGCAAATGCCACTTCCAGCTTAGCTGTGCAGAAGAGGAACAACAAGAAGAAGAAATATCTCGAAATATGTCCGCCAGGCCCCTTCCCTTGAGATAAATCTGCAAATGTCTCGGAAACGAAGAGAGCTATGGCAAAATGTTAAGAGACCTGTTTTGTAGAGAATTAAGTTTCCTACTTTTCATGTTCTATGATATTTTTTGATCAGATGCGTAGTTCTCGAGATATATCAAGATATTTAAAAGTTCCGAAGCCGCACCAACATAATAGAGATACAGAAACACCGTGGCCCCTTTCTTTGAGATAACTCTGCACTGTTGCGAGCTGTAAATGCCACTTCCAGCTTAGCTGTGCAGAAGAAGAACAACAAGAAGAAGAAATATCTCGAAATATGTCCGTCAGGCCCCTTCCCTTGAGATATATCTGCAAATATCTCGGAAACGAAGCGAGCTATGGCAAAATGTTAAGAGACCTTTTTTGTAGAGAATTATGTTTCGTACAATTTATGTTCTATCATATTTTTTGATCAGAAGCGTAGTTTTCGAGATATATCGAGATATTTAAAAGTTCCGAAGCCGCACCAACATAATAGAGATACAGAAACACCGTGGCCCCTTTCTTTGAGATAACTCTGCACTATTGCGAGCTGGAAATGCCACTTCCAGTTTAGCTGTGCAGAAGAAGAACAACAGGAAGAAGAAATATCTCGAAATATGTCCGTCAGGCCCCTTCCCTTGAGATATATCTGCAAATATCTCGGAAACGAAGCGAGCTATGGCAAAATGTTAAGAGACATTTTTTGTAGAGAATTATGTTTCCTACAATTTATGTTCTATGATATTTTTTGATCAGAAGCGTAGTTTTCGAGATATATCGAGATATTTAAAAGTTCCGAAGCCGCACCAACATAATAGAGATACAGAAACAACGTGGCCCCTTTCTTTGAGATAACTCTGCACTAGTGCGAGCCGCAAATGCCACTTCCAGCTTAGCTGTGCAGAAGAAGAACAACAAGAAGAAGAAATATCTCGAAATATGTCCGTCAGGCCCCTTCCCTTGAGATAAATCTGCAAATATCTCGGAAACGAAGCGAGCTATGGCAAAATGTTAAGAGACCTTTTTTGTAGAGAATTAAGTTTCCTACTTTTTATGTTCTATGATATTTTTTGATCAGAAGCGTAGTTTTCGAGATATATCGAGATATTTAAAAGTTCCGAAGCCGCACCAACATAATAGAGATACAGAAACACCGTGGCCCCTTTCTTTGAGATAACTCTGCACTATTGCGAGCTGTAAATGCCACTTCCAGCTTAGCTGTGCAGAAGAAGAACAACAAGAAGAAGAAATATCTCGAAATATGTCCGTCAGGCCCCTTCCCTTGAGATATATCTGCAAATATCTCGGAAACGAAGCGAGCTATGGCAAAATGTTAAGAGACCTTTTTTGTCGAGAATTATGTTTCCTACAATTTATGTTCTATGATATTTTTTGATCAGAAGCGTAGTTCTCGAGATATATCAAGATATTTAAAAGTTCCGAAGCCGCACCAACATAATAGAGATACAGAAACACCGTGGCCCCTTTCTTTGAGATAACTCTGCACTATTGCGAGCTGTAGATGCCACTTCCAGCTTAGCGGTGCAGAAGAAGAACAACAAGAAGAAGAAATATCTCGAAATATGTCCGTCAGGCCCCTTCCCTTGAGATATATCTGCAAATATCTCGGAAACGAAGCGAGCTATGGCAAAATGTTAAGAGACCTTTTTTGTCGAGAATTAAGTTTCCTACTTTTTATGTTCTATGACATTTTTTGATCAGATGCGTAGTTCTCGAGATATATCAAGATATTTAAAAGTTCCGAAGCCGCACCAACATAATGGAGATACAGAAACACCGTGGCCCCTTTCTTTGAGATAACTCTGCACTATTGTGAGCTGCAAATGCCACTTCGAGCTTAGCTGTGCAGAAGAAGAACAACAAGAAGAAGAAATATCTCGAAATATGTCCGTCAGACCCCTTCCCTTGAGATGAATCTGCAAATATCTCGGAAACGAAGCGAGCTATGGCAAAATGTTAAGAGACCTTTTTTGTAGAGAATTAAGTCTCCTACTTTTTATGTTCTATGATATTTTTTGATCAGAAGCGTAGTTTTCGAGATATATCGAGATATTTAAAAGTTCCGAAGCCGCACCAACATAATAGAGATACAGAAACACCGTGGCCCCTTTCTTTGAGATAACTCTGCACTAGCGCGAGCCGCAAATGCCACTTCCAGCTTAGCTGTGCAGAAGAAGAACAACAAGAAGAAGAAATATCTCGAAATATGTCCGTCAGGCCCCTTCCCTTGAGATAAATATGCAAATATCTCGGAAACGAAGCGAGCTATGGCAACATGTTAAGAGACCTTTTTTGTAGAGAATTAAGTTTCCTACCTTTTATGTTCTATGATATTTTTTGATCAGATGCGTAGTTCTCGAGATATATCAAGATATTTAAAAGTTCCGAAGCCGCACCAACATAATAGAGATACAGAAACACCGTGGCCCCTTTCTTTGAGATAACTCTGCACTATTGCGAGCTGTAAATGCCACTTCCAGCTTAGCTGTGCAGAAGAAGAACAACAAGAAGAAGAAATATCTCGAAATATGTCCGTCAGGCCCCTTCCCTTGAGATATATCTGCAAATATCTCGGAAACGAAGCGAGCTATGGCAAAATGTTAAGAGACCTTTTTTGTAGAGAATTATGTTTCCTACAATTTATGTTCTATGATATTTTTTGATCAGAAGCGTAGTTTTCGAGATATATCGAGATATTTAAAAGTTCCGAAGCCGCACCAACATAATAGAGATACAGAAACACCGTGGCCCCTTTCTTTGAGATAACTCTGCACTAGTGCGAGCCGCAAATGCCACTTCCAGCTTAGCTGTGCAGAAGAAGAACAACAAGAAGAAGAAATATCTCGAAATATGTCCGTCAGGCCCCTTCCCTTGAGATAAATATGCAAATATCTCGGAAACGAAGCGAGCTATGGCAAAATGTTAAGAGACCTTTTTTGTAGAGAATTAAGTTTCCTACTTTTTACGTTCTATGATATTTTTTGATCAGATGCGTAGTTCTCGAGATATATCAAGATATTTAAAAGTTCCGAAGCCGCACCAACATAATAGAGATACAGAAACACCGTGGCCCCTTTCTTTGAGATAACTCTGCACTATTGCGAGCTGCAAATGCCACTTCCAGCTTAGCTGTGTAGAGGAAGAACAACAAGAAGAAGAAATATCTCGAAATATGTCCGTCAGGCCCCTTCCCTTGAGATATATCTGCAAATATCTCGGAAACGAAGCGAGCTATGGCAAAATGTTAAGAGACCTTTTTTGTAGAGAATTATGTTTCCTACAATTTATGTTCTATGATATTTTTTGATCAGAAGCGTAGTTTTCGAGATATATCGAGATATTTAAAAGTTCCGAAGCCGCACCAACATAATAGAGATACAGAAACACCGTGGCCCCTTTCTTTGAGATAACTCTGCACTATTGCGAGCTGTAAATGCCACTTCCAGCTTAGCTGTGCAGAAGAAGAACAACAAGAAGAAGAAATATCTCGAAAGATGTCCGTCAGGCCCCTTCCCTTGAGATATATCTGCAAATATCTCGGAAACGAAGCGAGCTATGGCAAAATGTTAAGAGACCTTTTTTGTCGAGAATTATGTTTCCTACAATTTATGTTCTATGATATTTTTTGATCAGAAGCGTAGTTCTCGAGATATATCAAGATATTTAAAAGTTCCGAAGCCGCACCAACATAATAGAGATACAGAAACACCGTGGCCCCTTTCTTTGAGATAACTCTGCACTATTGCGAGCTGTAGATGCCACTTCCAGCTTAGCGGTGCAGAAGAAGAACAACAAGAAGAAGAAATATCTCGAAATATGTCCGTCAGGCCCCTTCCCTTGAGATATATCTGCAAATATCTCGGAAACGAAGCGAGCTATGGCAAAATGTTAAGAGACCTTTTTTGTCGAGAATTAAGTTTCCTACTTTTTATGTTCTATGACATTTTTTGATCAGATGCGTAGTTCTCGAGATATATCAAGATATTTAAAAGTTCCGAAGCCGCACCAACATAATGGAGATACAGAAACACCGTGGCCCCATTCTTTGAGATAACTCTGCACTATTGCGAGCTGTAAATGCCACTTCCAGCTTAGCTGTGCAGAAGAAGAACAACAAGAAGAAGAAATATCTCGAAATATGTCCGTCAGGCCCCTTCCCTTGAGATAAATATGCAAATATCTCGGAAACGAAGCGAGCTATGGCAAAATGTTAAGAGACCTTTTTTGTAGAGAATTAAGTTTCCTACTTTTTATGTTCTATGATATTTTTTGATCAGATGCGTAGTTCTCGAGATATATCAAGATATTTAAAAGTTCCGAAGCCGCACCAACATAATAGAGATACAGAAACACCGTGGCCCCTTTCTTTGAGATAACTCTGCACTATTGCGAGCTGTAGATGCCACTTCCAGCTTAGCTGTGCAGAGGAAGAACAACAAGAAGAAGAAATATCTCGAAATATGTCCGTCAGGCCAGTTCCTTTGAGCTGAATCTGCAAATATTTCGGAAACGAAGCGAGCTATGGCAAAATGTTAAGAGACGTTTTTTGTAGAGAATTATGTTTCCTACAATTTATGTTCTATGATATTTTTTGATCAGAAGCGTAGTTTTCGAGATATATCGAGATATTTAAAAGTTCCGAAGCCGCACCAACATAATAAAGATACAGAAACACCGTGGCCCCTTTCTTTGAGATAACTGTGCACTAGTGCGAGCCGCAAATGCCACTTTCAGCTTAGCTGTGCAGAAGAAGAACAACAAGAAGAAGAAATATCTCGAAATATGTCCGTCAGGCCCCTTCCCTTGAGATAAATCTGCAAATATCTCGGAAACGAAGCGAGCTATGGCAAAATGTTAAGAGACCGTTTTTGTAGAGAATTAAGTTTCCTACTTTTTATGTTCTATGATATTTTTTGATGAGACGCGTAGTTCTCGAGATATATCAAGATATTTAAAAGTTCCGAAGCCGCACCAACATAATAGAGATACAGAAACACCGTGGCCCCTTTCTTTGAGATAACTCTGCACTATTGCGAGCTGCAAATGCCACTTCCAGCTTAGCTGTGCAGAAGAAGAACAACAAGAAGAAGAAATATCTCGAAATATGTCCGTCAGGCCCCTTCCCTTGACATAAATCTGCAAATATCTCGGAAACGAAGCGAGCTATGGCAAAATGTTAAGAGACCTTATTTGTAGAGAATTATGTTTCCTACAATTTATGTTCTATGATATTTTTTGATCAGAAGCGTAGTTTTCGAGATATATCGAGATATTTAAAAGTTCCGAAGCCGCACCAACATAATAGAGATACAGAAACACCGTGGCCCCTTTCTTTGAGATAACTCTGCACTATTGCGAGCTGCAAATGCCACTTCCAGCTTAGCTGTGCAGAGGAAGAACAACAAGAAGAAGAAATATCTCGAAATATGTCCGTCAGGCCAGTTCCTTTGAGCTGAATCTGCAAATATCTCGGAAACGAAGCGAGCTATGGCAAAATGTTAAGAGACCTTTTTTGTAGAGAATTAAGTTTCCTACTTTTTATGTTCTATGATATTTTTTGATCAGACCCGTAGTTCTCGAGATATATCAAGATATTTAAAAGTTCCGAAGCCGCACCAACATAATAGAGGTACAGAAACACCGTGGCCCCTTTCTTTGAGATATCTCTGCACTATTGCGAGCTGCAAATGCCACTTCCAGCTTAGCTGTGCAGAAGAAGAACAACAAGAAGAAGAAATATCTCGAAATATGTCCGTCAGGCCCCTTCCCTTGACATAAATCTGCAAATATCTCGGAAACGAAGCGAGCTATGGCAAAATGTTAAGAGACCTTATTTGTAGAGAATTAAGTTTCCTACTTTTGACGTTCTATGATATTTTTTGATCAGATGCGTAGTTCTCGAGATATATCAAGATATTTAAAAGTTCCGAAACCGCACCAACATAATAGAGATACAGAAACACCGTGGCCCCTTTCTTTGAGATATCTCTGCACTATTGCGAGCTGCAAATGCCACTTCCAGCTTAGCTGTGCAGAAGAAGAACAACAAGAAGAAGAAATATCTCGAAATATGTCCGTCAGACCCCTTCCCTTGAGATAAATCTGCAAATATCTCGGAAACGAAGCGAGCTATGGCAAAATGTTAAGAGACCTTATTTGTAGAGAATTAAGTTTCCTACTTTTTACGTTCTATGATATTTTTTGATCAGATGCGTAGTTCTCGAGATATATCAAGATATTTAAAAGTTCCGAAGCCGCACCAACATAATAGAGATACAGAAACACCGTGGCCCCTTTCTTTGAGATATCTCTGCACTATTGCGAGCTGCAAATGCCACTTCCAGCTTAGCTGTGCAGAAGAAGAACAACAAGAAGAAGAAATATCTCGAAATATGTCCGTCAGGCCCCTTCCCTTGAGATAAATATGCAAATATCTCGGAAACGAAGCGAGCTATGGCAAAATGTTAAGAGACCTTATTTGTAGAGAATTAAGTTTCCTACTTTTTACGTTCTATGATATTTTTTGATCAGATGCGTAGTTCTCGAGATATATCAAGATATTTAAAAGTTCCGAAACCGCACCAACATAATAGAGATACAGAAACACCGTGGCCCCTTTCTTTGAGATATCTCTGCACTATTGCGAGCTGCAAATGCCACTTCCAGCTTAGCTGTGCAGAAGAAGAACAACAAGAAGAAGAAATATCTCGAAATATGTCCGTCAGGCCCCTTCCCTTGAGATATATCTGCAAATATCTCGGAAACGAAGCGAGCTATGGCAAAATGTTAAGAGACCTTTTTTGTAGAGAATTATGTTTCCTACAATTTATGTTCTATGATATTTTTTGATCAGAAGCGTAGTTTTCGAGATATATCGAGATATTTAAAAGTTCCGAAGCCGCACCAACATAATAGAGATACAGAAACACCGTGGCCCCTTTCTTTGAGATAACCCTGCACTAGTGCGAGCCGCAAATGCCACTTCCAGCTTAGCTGTGCAGAAGAAGAACAACAAGAAGAAGAAATATCTCGAAATATGTCCGTCAGGCCCCTTCCCTTGAGATAAATATGCAAATATCTCGGAAACGAAGCGAGCTATGGCAAAATGTTAAGAGACCTTTTTTGTAGAGAATTAAGTTTCCTACTTTTTATGTTCTATGATATTTTTTGATCAGATGCGTAGTTCTCGAGATATATCAAGATATTTAAAAGTTCCGAAGCCGCGCCAACATAATAGAGATACAGAAACACCGTGGCCCCTTTCTTTGAGATAACTCTGCACTATTGCGAGCTGCAAATGCCACTTCCAGCTTAGCTGTGCAGAAGAAGAACAACAAGATGAAGAAATATTTCGAAATATGTCCGTTAGGCCCCTTCCCTTGAGATATATCTGCAAATATCTCGGAAACGAAGAGAGCTATGGCAAAATGTTAAGAGACCTTTTTTGTAGAGAATTAAGTTTCCTACTTTTTATGTTCTATGATATTTTTTGATCAGATGCGTAGTTCTCGAGATATATCAAGATATTTAAAAGTTCCGAAGCCGCACCAACATAATAGAGATACAGAAACACCGCGGCCCCTTTCTTTGAGATAACTCTGCACTATTGCGAGCTGCAAATGCCTCTTCCAGCTTAGCTGTGCAGAGGAAGAACAACAAGAAGAAGAAATATCTCGAAATATGTCCGTCAGGCCCCTTCCCTTGACATAAATCGGCAAATATCTCGGAAACGAAGCGAGCTATGGCAAAATGTTAAGAGACCTTATTTGTAGAGAATTAAGTTTCCTACTTTTGACGTTCTATAATATTTTTTGATCAGATGCGTAGTTCTCGAGATATATCAAGATATTTAAAAGTTCCGAAACCGCACCAACATAATATAGATACAGAAACACCGTGGCCCCTTTCTTTGAGATATCTCTGCACTATTGCGAGCTGCAAATGCCACTTCCAGCTTAGCTGTGCAGAAGAAGAACAACAAGAAGAAGAAATATCTCGAAATATGTCCGTCAGGCCCCTTCCCTTGACATAAATCTGCAAATATCTCGGAAACGAAGCGAGCTATGGCAAAATGTTAAGAGACCTTATTTGTAGAGAATTAAGTTTCCTACTTTTTACGTTCTATGATATTTTTTGATCAGATGCGTAGTTCTCGAGATATATCAAGATATTTAAAAGTTCCGAAGCCGCACCAACATAATAGAGATACAGAAACACCGTGGCCCCTTTCTTTGAGATAACTCTGCACTATTGCGAGCTGTAAATGCCACTTCCAGCTTAGCGGTGCAGAAGAAGAACAACAAGAAGAAGAAATATCTCGAAATATGTCCGTTAGGCCCCTTCCCTTGAGATAAATCTGCAAATTTCTCGGAAACGAAGAGAGCTATGGCAAAATGTTAAGAGACCTTTTTTGTAGAGAATTAAGTTTCCTACTTTTTATGTTCTATGATATTTTTTGATCAGATGCGTAGTTCTCGAGATATATCAAGATATTTAAAAGTTCCGAAGCCGCACCAACATAATAG
Organism: Osmia lignaria lignaria; assembly: GCF_051020975.1. Lineage (NCBI taxonomy): Eukaryota > Metazoa > Arthropoda > Insecta > Hymenoptera > Megachilidae > Osmia > Osmia lignaria. Next base: position 30,054,218 of record NW_027478158.1, on the reverse strand, counting down.
AGATACAGAAACACCGTGGCCCCTTTCTTTGAGATAACTCTGCACTATTGCGAGCTGCAAATGCCACTTCCAGCTTAGCTGTGCAGAGGAAGAACAACAAGAAGAAGAAATATCTCGAAATATGTCCGTCAGGCCCCTTCCCTTGACATAAATCTGCAAATATCTCGGAAACGAAGCGAGCTATGGCAAAATGTTAAGAGACCTTATTTGTAGAGAATTAAGTTTCCTACTTTTTACGTTCTATAATATTTTTTGATCAGATGCGTAGTTCTCGAGATATATCAAGATATTTAAAAGTTCCGAAACCGCACCAACATAATAGAGATACAGAAACACCGTGGCCCCTTTCTTTGAGATATCTCTGCACTATTGCGAGCTGCAAATGCCACTTCCAGCTTAGCTGTGCAGAAGAAGAACAACAAGAAGAAGAAATATCTCGAAATATGTCCGTCAGGCCCCTTCCCTTGACATATATCTGCAAATATCTCGGAAACGAAGCGAGCTATGGCAAAATGATCAGAGACCTTATTTGTAGAGAATTAAGTTTCCTACTTTTTACGTTCTATGATATTTTTTGATCAGATGCGTAGTTCTCGAGATATATCAAGATATTTAAAAGTTCCGAAACCGCACCAACATAATAGAGGTACAGAAACACCGTGGCCCCTTTCTTTGAGATATCTCTGCACTATTGCGAGCTGCAAATGCCACTTCCAGCTTAGCTGTGCAGAAGAAGAACAACAAGAAGAAGAAATATCTCGAAATATGTCCGTCAGGCCCCTTCCCTTGAGATATATCTGCAAATATCTCGGAAACGAAGCGAGCTATGGCAAAATGTTAGGAGACCTTTTTTGTAGAGAATTATGTTTCCTACAATTTATGTTCTATGATATTTTTTGATCAGAAGCGTAGTTTTCGAGATATATCGAGATATTTAAAAGTTCCGAAGCCGCACCAACATAATAGAGATACAGAAACACCGTGGCCCCTTTCTTTGAGATAACTCTGCACTAGTGCGAGCCGCAAATGCCACTTCCAGCTTAGCTGTGCAGAAGAAGAACAACAAGAAGAAGAAATATCTCGAAATATGTCCGTCAGGCCCCTTCCCTTGAGATAAATATGCAAATATCTCGGAAACGAAGCGAGCTATGGCAAAATGTTAAGAGACCTTTTTTGTAGAGAATTAAGTTTCCTACTTTTTATGTTCTATGATATTTTTTGATCAGATGCGTAGTTCTCGAGATATTTCAAGATATTTAAAAGTTCCGAAGCCGCGCCAACATAATAGAGATACAGTAACACCGTGGCCCCTTTCTTTGAGATAACTCTGCACTATTGCGAGCTGCAAATGCCACTTCCAGCTTAGCTGTGCAGAGGAAGAACAACAAGAAGAAGAAATATCTCGAAATATGTCCGTCAGGCCAGTTCCTTTGAGCTGAATCTGCAAATATCTCGGAAACGAAGCGAGCTATGGCAAAATGTTAAGAGACGTTTATTGTAGAGAATTATGTTTCCTACAATTTATTTTCTATGATATTTTTTGATCAGAAGCGTAGTTTTCGAGATATATCGAGATATTTAAAAGTTCCGAAGCCGCACCAACATAATAAAGATCCAGAAACACCGTGGCCCCTTTCTTTGAGATAACTGTGCACTAGTGCGAGCCGCAAATGCCACTTCCAGCTTAGCTGTGCAGAAGAAGAACAACAAGAAGAAGAAATATCTCGAAATATGTCCGTCAGGCCCCTTCCCTTGAGATAAATCTGCAAATATCTCGGAAACGAAGCGAGCTATGGCAAAATGTTAAGAGACCGTTTTTGTAGAGAATTAAGTTTCCTACTTTTTATGTTCTATGATATTTTTTGATCAGACGCGTAGTTCTCGAGATATATCAAGATATTTAAAAGTTCCGAAGCCGCACCAACATAATAGAGATACAGAAACACCGTGGCCCCTTTCTTTGAGATAACTCTGCACTATTGCGAGCTGCAAATGCCACTTCCAGCTTAGCTGTGCAGAAGAAGAACAACAAGATGAAGAAATATTTCGAAATATGTCCGTTAGGCCCCTTCCCTTGAGATATATCTGCAAATATCTCGGAAACGAAGAGAGCTATGGCAAAATGTTAAGAGACCTTTTTTGTAGAGAATTAAGTTTCCTACTTTTTATGTTCTATGATATTTTTTGATCAGATGCGTAGTTCTCGAGATATATCAAGATATTTAAAAGTTCCGAAGCCGCACCAACATAATAGAGATACAGAAACACCGCGGCCCCTTTCTTTGAGATAACTCTGCACTATTGCGAGCTGCAAATGCCTCTTCCAGCTTAGCTGTGCAGAGGAAGAACAACAAGAAGAAGAAATATCTCGAAATATGTCCGTCAGGCCCCTTCCCTTGACATAAATCGGCAAATATCTCGGAAACGAAGCGAGCTATGGCAAAATGTTAAGAGACCTTATTTGTAGAGAATTAAGTTTCCTACTTTTGACGTTCTATAATATTTTTTGATCAGATGCGTAGTTCTCGAGATATATCAAGATATTTAAAAGTTCCGAAACCGCACCAACATAATATAGATACAGAAACACCGTGGCCCCTTTCTTTGAGATATCTCTGCACTATTGCGAGCTGCAAATGCCACTTCCAGCTTAGCTGTGCAGAAGAAGAACAACAAGAAGAAGAAATATCTCGAAATATGTCCGTCAGGCCCCTTCCCTTGACATAAATCTGCAAATATCTCGGAAACGAAGCGAGCTATGGCAAAATGTTAAGAGACCTTATTTGTAGAGAATTAAGTTTCCTACTTTTTACGTTCTATGATATTTTTTGATCAGATGCGTAGTTCTCGAGATATATCAAGATATTTAAAAGTTCCGAAGCCGCACCAACATAATAGAGATACAGAAACACCGTGGCCCCTTTCTTTGAGATAACTCTGCACTATTGCGAGCTGTAAATGCCACTTCCAGCTTAGCGGTGCAGAAGAAGAACAACAAGAAGAAGAAATATCTCGAAATATGTCCGTTAGGCCCCTTCCCTTGAGATAAATCTGCAAATTTCTCGGAAACGAAGAGAGCTATGGCAAAATGTTAAGAGACCTTTTTTGTAGAGAATTAAGTTTCCTACTTTTTATGTTCTATGATATTTTTTGATCAGATGCGTAGTTCTCGAGATATATCAAGATATTTAAAAGTTCCGAAGCCGCACCAACATAATAGAGATACAGAAACACCGTGGCCCCTTTCTTTGAGATAACTCTGCACTATTGCGAGCTGCAAATGCCACTTCCAGCTTAGCTGTGCAGAGGAAGAACAACAAGAAGAAGAAATATCTCGAAATATGTCCGTCAGGCCCCTTCCCTTGACATAAATCTGCAAATATCTCGGAAACGAAGCGAGCTATGGCAAAATGTTAAGAGACCTTATTTGTAGAGAATTAAGTTTCCTACTTTTTACGTTCTATAATATTTTTTGATCAGATGCGTAGTTCTCGAGATATATCAAGATATTTAAAAGTTCCGAAACCGCACCAACATAATAGAGATACAGAAACACCGTGGCCCCTTTCTTTGAGATATCTCTGCACTATTGCGAGCTGCAAATGCCACTTCCAGCTTAGCTGTGCAGAAGAAGAACAACAAGAAGAAGAAATATCTCGAAATATGTCCGTCAGGCCCCTTCCCTTGACATATATCTGCAAATATCTCGGAAACGAAGCGAGCTATGGCAAAATGATCAGAGACCTTATTTGTAGAGAATTAAGTTTCCTACTTTTTACGTTCTATGATATTTTTTGATCAGATGCGTAGTTCTCGAGATATATCAAGATATTTAAAAGTTCCGAAACCGCACCAACATAATAGAGGTACAGAAACACCGTGGCCCCTTTCTTTGAGATATCTCTGCACTATTGCGAGCTGCAAATGCCACTTCCAGCTTAGCTGTGCAGAAGAAGAACAACAAGAAGAAGAAATATCTCGAAATATGTCCGTCAGGCCCCTTCCCTTGAGATATATCTGCAAATATCTCGGAAACGAAGCGAGCTATGGCAAAATGTTAAGAGACCTTTTTTGTAGAGAATTATGTTTCCTACAATTTATGTTCTATGATATTTTTTGATCAGAAGCGTAGTTTTCGAGATATATCGAGATATTTAAAAGTTCCGAAGCCGCACCAACATAATAGAGATACAGAAACACCGTGGCCCCTTTCTTTGAGATAACTCTGCACTAGTGCGAGCCGCAAATGCCACTTCCAGCTTAGCTGTGCAGAGGAAGAACAACAAGAAGAAGAAATATCTCGAAATATGTCCGTCAGGCCAGTTCCTTTGAGCTGAATCTGCAAATATCTCGGAAACGAAGCGAGCTATGGCAAAATGTTAAGAGACGTTTATTGTAGAGAATTATGTTTCCTACAATTTATTTTCTATGATATTTTTTGATCAGAAGCGTAGTTTTCGAGATATATCGAGATATTTAAAAGTTCCGAAGCCGCACCAACATAATAAAGATCCAGAAACACCGTGGCCCCTTTCTTTGAGATAACTGTGCACTAGTGCGAGCCGCAAATGCCACTTCCAGCTTAGCTGTGCAGAAGAAGAACAACAAGAAGAAGAAATATCTCGAAATATGTCCGTCAGGCCCCTTCCCTTGAGATAAATCTGCAAATATCTCGGAAACGAAGCGAGCTATGGCAAAATGTTAAGAGACCGTTTTTGTAGAGAATTAAGTTTCCTACTTTTTATGTTCTATGATATTTTTTGATCAGACGCGTAGTTCTCGAGATATATCAAGATATTTAAAAGTTCCGAAGCCGCACCAACATAATAGAGATACAGAAACACCGTGGCCCCTTTCTTTGAGATAACTCTGCACTATTGCGAGCTGCAAATGCCACTTCCAGCTTAGCTGTGCAGAAGAAGAACAACAAGATGAAGAAATATTTCGAAATATGTCCGTTAGGCCCCTTCCCTTGAGATAAATCTGCAAATATCTCGGAAACGAAGAGAGCTATGGCAAAATGTTAAGAGACCTTTTTTGTAGAGAATTAAGTTTCCTACTTTTTATGTTCTATGATATTTTTTGATCAGATGCGTAGTTCTCGAGATATATCAAGATATTTAAAAGTTCCGAAGCCGCACCAACATAATAGAGATACAGAAACACCGCGGCCCCTTTCTTTGAGATAACTCTGCACTATTGCGAGCTGCAAATGCCTCTTCCAGCTTAGCTGTGCAGAGGAAGAACAACAAGAAGAAGAAATATCTCGAAATATGTCCGTCAGGCCCCTTCCCTTGACATAAATCGGCAAATATCTCGGAAACGAAGCGAGCTATGGCAAAATGTTAAGAGACCTTATTTGTAGAGAATTAAGTTTCCTACTTTTGACGTTCTATAATATTTTTTGATCAGATGCGTAGTTCTCGAGATATATCAAGATATTTAAAAGTTCCGAAACCGCACCAACATAATATAGATACAGAAACACCGTGGCCCCTTTCTTTGAGATATCTCTGCACTATTGCGAGCTGCAAATGCCACTTCCAGCTTAGCTGTGCAGAAGAAGAACAACAAGAAGAAGAAATATCTCGAAATATGTCCGTCAGGCCCCTTCCCTTGACATAAATCTGCAAATATCTCGGAAACGAAGCGAGCTATGGCAAAATGTTAAGAGACCTTATTTGTAGAGAATTAAGTTTCCTACTTTTGACGTTCTATGATATTTTTTGATCAGAAGCGTAGTTTTCGAGATATATCGAGATATTTAAAAGTTCCGAAGCCGCACCAACATAATAAAGATCCAGAAACACCGTGGCCCCTTTCTTTGAGATAACTGTGCACTAGTGCGAGCCGCAAATGCCACTTCCAGCTTAGCTGTGCAGAAGAAGAACAACAAGAAGAAGAAATATCTCGAAATATGTCCGTCAGGCCCCTTCCCTTGAGATAAATCTGCAAATATCTCGGAAACGAAGCGAGCTATGGCAAAATGTTAAGAGACCGTTTTTGTAGAGAATTAAGTTTCCTACTTTTTATGTTCTATGATATTTTTTGATCAGACGCGTAGTTCTCGAGATATATCAAGATATTTAAAAGTTCCGAAGCCGCACCAACATAATAGAGATACAGAAACACCGTGGCCCCTTTCTTTGAGATAACTCTGCACTATTGCGAGCTGCAAATGCCACTTCCAGCTTAGCTGTGCAGAAGAAGAACAACAAGATGAAGAAATATTTCGAAATATGTCCGTTAGGCCCCTTCCCTTGAGATAAATCTGCAAATATCTCGGAAACGAAGAGAGCTATGGCAAAATGTTAAGAGACCTTTTTTGTAGAGAATTAAGTTTCCTACTTTTTATGTTCTATGATATTTTTTGATCAGATGCGTAGTTCTCGAGATATATCAAGATATTTAAAAGTTCCGAAGCCGCACCAACATAATAGAGATACAGAAACACCGCGGCCCCTTTCTTTGAGATAACTCTGCACTATTGCGAGCTGCAAATGCCTCTTCCAGCTTAGCTGTGCAGAGGAAGAACAACAAGAAGAAGAAATATCTCGAAATATGTCCGTCAGGCCCCTTCCCTTGACATAAATCGGCAAATATCTCGGAAACGAAGCGAGCTATGGCAAAATGTTAAGAGACCTTATTTGTAGAGAATTAAGTTTCCTACTTTTGACGTTCTATAATATTTTTTGATCAGATGCGTAGTTCTCGAGATATATCAAGATATTTAAAAGTTCCGAAACCGCACCAACATAATATAGATACAGAAACACCGTGGCCCCTTTCTTTGAGATATCTCTGCACTATTGCGAGCTGCAAATGCCACTTCCAGCTTAGCTGTGCAGAAGAAGAACAACAAGAAGAAGAAATATCTCGAAATATGTCCGTCAGGCCCCTTCCCTTGACATAAATCTGCAAATATCTCGGAAACGAAGCGAGCTATGGCAAAATGTTAAGAGACCTTATTTGTAGAGAATTAAGTTTCCTACTTTTGACGTTCTATGATATTTTTTGATCAGAAGCGTAGTTTTCGAGATATATCGAGATATTTAAAAGTTCCGAAGCCGCACCAACATAATAGAGATACAGAAACACCGTGGCCCCTTTCTTTGAGATAACTCTGCACTAGTGCGAGCCGCAAATGCCACTTCCAGCTTAGCTGTGCAGAAGAAGAACAACAAGAAGAAGAAATATCTCGAAATATGTCCGTCAGGCCCCTTCCCTTGACATAAATCTGCAAATATCTCGGAAACGAAGCGAGCTATGGCAAAATGTTAAGAGACCGTTTTTGTAGAGAATTAAGTTTCCTACTTTTTATGTTCTATGATATTTTTTGATCAGACGCGTAGTTCTCGAGATATATCAAGATATTTAAAAGTTCCGAAGCCGCACCAACATAATAGAGATACAGAAACACCGTGGCCCCTTTCTTTGAGATAACTCTGCACTATTGCGAGCTGCAAATGCCACTTCCAGCTTAGCTGTGCAGAAGAAGAACAACAAGATGAAGAAATATTTCGAAATATGTCCGTTAGGCCCCTTCCCTTGAGATAAATCTGCAAATATCTCGGAAACGAAGAGAGCTATGGCAAAATGTTAAGAGACCTTTTTTATAGAGAATTAAGTTTCCTACTTTTTATGTTCTATGATATTTTTTGATCAGATGCGTAGTTCTCGAGATATATCAAGATATTTAAAAGTTCCGAAGCCGCACCAACATAATAGAGATACAGAAACACCGTGGCCCCTTTCTTTGAGATAACTCTGCACTATTGCGAGCTGCAAATGACACTTCCAGCTTAGCTGTGCAGAGGAAGAACAACAAGAAGAAGAAATATCTCGAAATATGTCCGTCAGGCCCCTTCCCTTGACATAAATCTGCAAATATCTCGGAAACGAAGCGAGCTATGGCAAAATGTTAAGAGACCTTATTTGTAGAGAATTAAGTTTCCTACTTTTTACGTTCTATAATATTTTTTGATCAGATGCGTAGTTCTCGAGATATATCAAGATATTTAAAAGTTCCGAAACCGCACCAACATAATAGAGATACAGAAACACCGTGGCCCCTTTCTTTGAGATATCTCTGCACTATTGCGAGCTGCAAATGCCACTTCCAGCTTAGCTGTGCAGAAGAAGAACAACAAGAAGAAGAAATATCTCGAAATATGTCCGTCAGGCCCCTTCCCTTGACATAAATCTGCAAATATCTCGGAAACGAAGCGAGCTATGGCAAAATGTTAAGAGACCTTATTTGTAGAGAATTAAGTTTCCTACTTTTTACGTTCTATGATATTTTTTGATCAGATGCGTAGCTCTCGAGATATATCAAGATATTTAAAAGTTCCGAAACCGCACCAACATAATAGAGATACAGAAACACCGTGGCCCCTTTCTTTGAGATATCTCTGCACTATTGCGAGCTGCAAATGCCTCTTCCAGCTTAGCTGTGCAGAGGAAGAACAACAAGAAGAAGAAATATCTCGAAATATGTCCGTCAGGCCCCTTCCCTTGACATAAATCGGCAAATATCTCGGAAACGAAGCGAGCTATGGCAAAATGTTAAGAGACCTTATTTGTAGAGAATTAAGTTTCCTACTTTTGACGTTCTATAATATTTTTTGATCAGATGCGTAGTTCTCGAGATATATCAAGATATTTAAAAGTTCCGAAACCGCACCAACATAATATAGATACAGAAACACCGTGGCCCCTTTCTTTGAGATATCTCTGCACTATTGCGAGCTGCAAATGCCACTTCCAGCTTAGCTGTGCAGAAGAAGAACAACAAGAAGAAGAAATATCTCGAAATATGTCCGTCCGGCCCCTTCCCTTGACATAAATCTGCAAATATCTCGGAAACGAAGCGAGCTATGGCAAAATGTTAAGAGACCTTATTTGTAGAGAATTAAGTTTCCTACTTTTGACGTTCTATGATATTTTTTGATCAGAAGCGTAGTTTTCGAGATATATCGAGATATTTAAAAGTTCCGAAGCCGCACCAACATAATAGAGATACAGAAACACCGTGGCCCCTTTCTTTGAGATAACTCTGCACTAGTGCGAGCCGCAAATGCCACTTCCAGCTTAGCTGTGCAGAAGAAGAACAACAAGAAGAAGAAATATCTCGAAATATGTCCGTCAGGCCCCTTCCCTTGACATAAATCGGCAAATATCTCGGAAACGAAGCGAGCTATGGCAAAATGTTAAGAGACCTTATTTGTAGAGAATTAAGTTTCCTACTTTTGACGTTCTATAATATTTTTTGATCAGATGCGTAGTTCTCGAGATATATCAAGATATTTAAAAGTTCCGAAACCGCACCAACATAATATAGATACAGAAACACCGTGGCCCCTTTCTTTGAGATATCTCTGCACTATTGCGAGCTGCAAATGCCACTTCCAGCTTAGCTGTGCAGAAGAAGAACAACAAGAAGAAGAAATATCTCGAAATATGTCCGTCAGGCCCCTTCCCTTGACATAAATCTGCAAATATCTCGGAAACGAAGCGAGCTATGGCAAAATGTTAAGAGACCTTATTTGTAGAGAATTAAGTTTCCTACTTTTTACCTTCTATGATATTTTTTAATCAGATGCGTAGTTCTCGAGATATATCAAGATATTTAAAAGTTCCGAAGCCGCACCAACATAATAGAGATACAGAAACACCGTGGCCCCTTTCTTTGAGATAACTCTGCACTAGTGCGAGCCGCAAATGCCACTTCCAGCTTAGCTGTGCAGAAGAAGAACAACAAGAAGAAGAAATATCTCGAAATATGTCCGTCAGGCCCCTTCCCTTGACATAAATCTGCAAATATCTCGGAAACGAAGCGAGCTATGGCAAAATGTTAAGAGACCTTATTTGTAGAGAATTAAGTTTCCTACTTTTTATGTTCTATGATATTTTTTGATCAGACGCGTAGTTCTCGAGATATATCAAGATATTTAAAAGTTCCGAAGCCGCACCAACATAATAGAGATACAGAAACACCGTGGCCCCTTTCTTTGAGATAACTCTGCACTATTGCGAGCTGCAAATGCCACTTCCAGCTTAGCTGTGCAGAAGAAGAACAACAAGATGAAGAAATATTTCGAAATATGTCCGTTAGGCCCCTTCCCTTGAGATAAATCTGCAAATATCTCGGAAACGAAGAGAGCTATGGCAAAATGTTGAGAGACCTTTTTTATAGAGAATTAAGTTTCCTACTTTTTATGTTCTATGATATTTTTTGATCAGATGCGTAGTTCTCGAGATATATCAAGATATTTAAAAGTTCCGAAGCCGCACCAACATAATAGAGATACAGAAACACCGTGGCCCCTTTCTTTGAGATAACTCTGCACTATTGCGAGCTGCAAATGACACTTCCAGCTTAGCTGTGCAGAGGAAGAACAACAAGAAGAAGAAATATCTCGAAATATGTCCGTCAGGCCCCTTCCCTTGACATAAATCTGCAAATATCTCGGAAACGAAGCGAGCTATGGCAAAATGTTAAGAGACCTTATTTGTAGAGAATTAAGTTTCCTACTTTTTACGTTCTATAATATTTTTTGATCAGATGCGTAGTTCTCGAGATATATCAAGATATTTAAAAGTTCCGAAACCGCACCAACATAATAGAGATACAGAAACACCGTGGCCCCTTTCTTTGAGATATCTCTGCATTATTGCGAGCTGCAAATGCCACTTCCAGCTTAGCTGTGCAGAAGAAGAACAACAAGAAGAAGAAATATCTCGAAATATGTCCGTCAGGCCCCTTCCCTTGACATAAATCTGCAAATATCTCGGAAACGAAGCGAGCTATGGCAAAATGTTAAGAGACCTTATTTGTAGAGAATTAAGTTTCCTACTTTTTACGTTCTATGATATTTTTTGATCAGATGCGTAGTTCGCGAGATATATCAAGATATTTAAAAGTTCCGAAACCGCACCAACATAATAGAGATACAGAAACACCGTGGCCCCTTTCTTTGAGATATCTCTGCACTATTGCGAGCTGCAAATGCCTCTTCCAGCTTAGCTGTGCAGAGGAAGAACAACAAGAAGAAGAAATATCTCGAAATATGTCCGTCAGGCCCCTTCCCTTGACATAAATCGGCAAATATCTCGGAAACGAAGCGAGCTATGGCAAAATGTTAAGAGACCTTATTTGTAGAGAATTAAGTTTCCTACTTTTGACGTTCTATAATATTTTTTGATCAGATGCGTAGTTCTCGAGATATATCAAGATATTTAAAAGTTCCGAAACCGCACCAACATAATATAGATACAGAAACACCGTGGCCCCTTTCTTTGAGATATCTCTGCACTATTGCGAGCTGCAAATGCCACTTCCAGCTTAGCTGTGCAGAAGAAGAACAACAAGAAGAAGAAATATCTCGAAATATGTCCGTCAGGCCCCTTCCCTTGACATAAATCTGCAAATATCTCGGAAACGAAGCGAGCTATGGCAAAATGTTAAGAGACCTTATTTGTAGAGAATTAAGTTTCCTACTTTTGACGTTCTATGATATTTTTTGATCAGAAGCGTAGTTTTCGAGATATATCGAGATATTTAAAAGTTCCGAAGCCGCACCAACATAATAAAGATCCAGAAACACCGTGGCCCCTTTCTTTGAGATAACTCTGCACTAGTGCGAGCCGCAAATGCCACTTCCAGCTTAGCTGTGCAGAAGAAGAACAACAAGAAGAAGAAATATCTCGAAATATGTCCGTCAGGCGCCTTCCCTTGAGATAAATCTGCAAATATCTCGGAAACGAAGCGAGCTATGGCAAAATGTTAAGAGACCGTTTTTGTAGAGAATTAAGTTTCCTACTTTTTATGTTCTATGATATTTTTTGATCAGACGCGTAGTTCTCGAGATATATCAAGATATTTAAAAGTTCCGAAGCCGCACCAACATAATAGAGATACAGAAACACCGTGGCCCCTTTCTTTGAGATAACTCTGCACTATTGCGAGCTGTAAATGCCACTTCCAGCTTAGCGGTGCAGAAGAAGAACAACAAGAAGAAGAAATATCTCGAAATATGTCCGTCAGGCCCCTTCCCTTGACATAAATCGGCAAATATCTCGGAAACGAAGCGAGCTATGGCAAAATGTTAAGAGACCTTATTTGTAGAGAATTAAGTTTCCTACTTTTTACGTTCTATGATATTTTTTAATCAGATGCGTAGTTCTCGAGATATATCAAGATATTTAAAAGTTCCGAAACCGCACCAACATAATATAGATACAGAAACACCGTGGCCCCTTTCTTTGAGATATCTCTGCACTATTGCGAGCTGCAAATGCCACTTCCAGCTTAGCTGTGCAGAAGAAGAACAACAAGAAGAAGAAATATCTCGAAATATGTCCGTCAGGCCCCTTCCCTTGACATAAATCTGCAAATATCTCGGAAACGAAGCGAGCTATGGCAAAATGTTAAGAGACCTTATTTGTAGAGAATTAAGTTTCCTACTTTTGACGTTCTATGATATTTTTTGATCAGAAGCGTAGTTTTCGAGATATATCGAGATATTTAAAAGTTCCGAAGCCGCACCAACATAATAAAGATCCAGAAACACCGTGGCCCCTTTCTTTGAGATAACTCTGCACTAGTGCGAGCCGCAAATGCCACTTCCAGCTTAGCTGTGCAGAAGAAGAACAACAAGAAGAAGAAATATCTCGAAATATGTCCGTCAGGCCCCTTCCCTTGAGATAAATCTGCAAATATCTCGGAAACGAAGCGAGCTATGGCAAAATGTTAAGAGACCGTTTTTGTAGAGAATTAAGTTTCCTACTTTTTATGTTCTATGATATTTTTTGATCAGACGCGTAGTTCTCGAGATATATCAAGATATTTAAAAGTTCCGAAGCCGCACCAACATAATAGAGATACAGAAACACCGTGGCCCTTTTCTTTGAGATAACTCTGCACTATTGCGAGCTGCAAATGCCACTTCCAGCTTAGCTGTGCAGAAGAAGAACAACAAGAAGAAGAAATATCTCGAAATATGTCCGTCAGGCCCCTTCCCTTGACATAAATCTGCAAATATCTCGGAAACGAAGCGAGCTATGGCAAAATGTTAAGAGACCTTATTTGTAGAGAATTAAGTTTCCTACTTTTTACGTTCTATGATATTTTTTAATCAGATGCGTAGTTCTCGAGATATATCAAGATATTTAAAAGTTCCGAAGCCGCACCAACATAATAGAGATACAGAAACACCGTGGCCCCTTTCTTTGAGATAACTCTGCACTATTGCGAGCTGTAAATGCCACTTCCAGCTTAGCGGTGCAGAAGAAGAACAACAAGAAGAAGAAATATCTCGAAATATGTCCGTCAGGCCCCTTCCCTTGAGATATATCTGCAAATATCTCGGAAACGAAGCTAGCTATGGCAAAATGTTAAGAGACCTTTTTTGTAGAGAATTATGTTTCCTACAATTTATGTTCTATGATATTTTTTGATCAGAAGCGTAGTTTTCGAGATATATCGAGATATTTAAAAGTTCCGAAGCCGCACCAACATAATAAAGATCCAGAAACACCGTGGCCCCTTTCTTTGAGATAACTGTGCACTAGTGCGAGCCGCAAATGCCACTTCCAGCTTAGCTGTGCAGAAGAAGAACAACAAGAAGAAGAAATATCTCGAAATATGTCCGTCAGGCCCCTTCCCTTGAGATAAATCTGCAAATATCTCGGAACCGAAGCGAGCTATGGCAAAATGTTAAGAGACCGTTTTTGTAGAGAATTAAGTTTCCTACTTTTTATGTTCTATGATATTTTTTGATCAGACGCGTAGTTCTCGAGATATATCAAGATATTTAAAAGTTCCGAAGCCGCACCAACATAATAGAGATACAGAAACACCGTGGCCCTTTTCTTTGAGATAACTCTGCACTATTGCGAGCTGCAAATGCCACTTCCAGCTTAGCTGTGCAGAAGAAGAACAACAAGAAGAATAAATATCTCGAAATATGTCCGTCAGGCCCCTTCCCTTGAGATAAATCTGCAAATACCTCGGAAACGAAGAGAGCTATGGCAAAATGTTAAGAGACCTTTTTTGTAGAGAATTAAGTTTCCTACTTTTCATGTTCTATGATATTTTTTGATCAGATGCGTAGTTCTCGAGATATATCAAGATATTTAAAAGTTCCGAAGCCGCACCAACATAATAGAGATACAGAAACACCGTGGCCCCTTTCTTTGAGATAACTCTGCACTATTGCGAGCTGCAAATGCCACTTCCAGCTTAGCTGTGCAGAGGAAGAACAACAAGAAGAAGAAATATCTCGAAATATGTCCGTCAGGCCAGTTCCTTTGAGCTGAATCTGCAAATATCTCGGAAACGAAGCGAGCTATGGCAAAATGTTGAGAGACGTTTATTGTAGAGAATTATGTTTCCTACTTTTCATGTTCTATGATATTTTTTGATCAGATGCGTAGTTCTCGAGATATATCAAGATATTTAAAAGTTCCGAAGCCGCACCAACATAATAGAGATACAGAAACACCGTGGCCCCTTTCTTTGAGATAACTCTGCACTAGTGCGAGCCGCAAATGCCACTTCCAGCTTAGCTGTGCAGAAGAAGAACAACAAGAAGAAGAAATATCTCGAAATATGTCCGTCAGGCCCCTTCCCTTGAGATAAATCTGCAAATATCTCGGAAACGAAGCGAGCTATGGCAAAATGTTAAGAGACCTTTTTTGTAGAGAATTAAGTTTCCTACTTTTCATGTTCTATGATATTTTTTGATCAGATGCGTAGTTCTCGAGATATATCAAGATATTTAAAAGTTCCGAAGCCGCACCAACATAATAGAGATACAGAAACACCGTGGCCCCTTTCTTTGAGATAACTCTGCACTATTGCGAGCTGCAAATGCCACTTCCAGCTTAGCTGTGCAGAAGAAGAACAACAAGAAGAAGAAATATCTCGAAATATGTCCGTTAGGCCCCTTCCCTTGAGATAAATCTGCAAATATCTCGGAAACGAAGCGAGCTATGGCAAAATGTTAAGAGACCTTTTTTGTAGAGAATTAAGTTTCCTACTTTTTATGTTCTATGATATTTTTTGATCAGATGCGTAGTTCTCGAGATATATCAAGATATTTAAAAGTTCCGAAGCCGCACCAACATAATAGAGATACAGAAACACCGTGGCCCCTTTCTTTGAGATAACTCTGCACTATTGCGAGCTGCAAATGCCACTTCCAGCTTAGCTGTGCAGAAGAAGAACAACAAGATGAAGAAATATTTCGAAATATGTCCGTTAGGCCCCTTCCCTTGAGATAAATCTGCAAATATCTCGGAAACGAAGAGAGCTATGGCAAAATGTTAAGAGACCTTTTTTGTAGAGAATTAAGTTTCCTACTTTTTATGTTCTATGATATTTTTTGATCAGATGCGTAGTTCTCGAGATATATCAAGATATTTAAAAGTTCCGAAGCCGCACCAACATAATAGAGATACAGAAACACCGTGGCCCCTTTCTTTGAGATATCTCTGCACTATTGCGAGCTGCAAATGCCACTTCCAGCTTAGCTGTGCAGAAGAAGAACAACAAGAAGAAGAAATATCTCGAAATATGTCCGTCAGGCCCCTTCCCTTGAGATATATCTGCAAATATCTCGGAAACGAAGAGAGCTATGGCAAAATGTTAAGAGACCTTTTTTGTAGAGAATTAAGTTTCCTACTTTTTATGTTCTATGATATTTTTTGATCAGATGCGTAGTTCTCGAGATATAACAAGATATTTAAAAGTTCCGAAGCCGCACCAACATAATAGAGATACAGAAACACCGCGGCCCCTTTCTTTGAGATAACTCTGCACTATTGCGAGCTGCAAATGCCTCTTCCAGCTTAGCTGTGCAGAGGAAGAACAACAAGAAGAAGAAATATCTCGAAATATGTCCGTCAGGCCCCTTCCCTTGACATAAATCGGCAAATATCTCGGAAACGAAGCGAGCTATGGCAAAATGTTAAGAGACCTTATTTGTAGAGAATTAAGTTTCCTACTTTTGACGTTCTATAATATTTTTTGATCAGATGCGTAGTTCTCGAGATATATCAAGATATTTAAAAGTTCCGAAACCGCACCAACATAATATAGATACAGAAACACCGTGGCCCCTTTCTTTGAGATATCTCTGCACTATTGCGAGCTGCAAATGCCACTTCCAGCTTAGCTGTGCAGAAGAAGAACAACAAGAAGAAGAAATATCTCGAAATATGTCCGTCAGGCCCCTTCCCTTGACATAAATCTGCAAATATCTCGGAAACGAAGCGAGCTATGGCAAAATGTTAAGAGACCTTATTTGTAGAGAATTAAGTTTCCTACTTTTGACGTTCTATGATATTTTTTGATCAGAAGCGTAGTTTTCGAGATATATCGAGATATTTAAAAGTTCCGAAGCCGCACCAACATAATAAAGATCCAGAAACACCGTGGCCCCTTTCTTTGAGATAACTCTGCACTAGTGCGAGCCGCAAATGCCACTTCCAGCTTAGCTGTGCAGAAGAAGAACAACAAGAAGAAGAAATATCTCGAAATATGTCCGTCAGGCCCCTTCCCTTGACATAAATCTGCAAATATCTCGGAACCGAAGCGAGCTATGGCAAAATGTTAAGAGACCGTTTTTGTAGAGAATTAAGTTTCCTACTTTTTATGTTCTATGATATTTTTTGATCAGACGCGTAGTTCTCGAGATATATCAAGATATTTAAAAGTTCCGAAGCCGCACCAACATAATAGAGATACAGAAACACCGTGGCCCTTTTCTTTGAGATAACTCTGCACTATTGCGAGCTGCAAATGCCACTTCCAGCTTAGCTGTGCAGAAGAAGAACAACAAGAAGAATAAATATCTCGAAATATGTCCGTCAGGCCCCTTCCCTTGAGATAAATCTGCAAATACCTCGGAAACGAAGAGAGCTATGGCAAAATGTTAAGAGACCTTTTTTGTAGAGAATTAAGTTTCCTACTTTTCATGTTCTATGATATTTTTTGATCAGATGCGTAGTTCTCGAGATATATCAAGATATTTAAAAGTTCCGAAGCCGCACCAACATAATAGAGATACAGAAACACCGTGGCCCCTTTCTTTGAGATAACTCTGCACTATTGCGAGCTGCAAATGCCACTTCCAGCTTAGCTGTGCAGAGGAAGAACAACAAGAAGAAGAAATATCTCGAAATATGTCCGTCAGGCCAGTTCCTTTGAGCTGAATCTGCAAATATCTCGGAAACGAAGCGAGCTATGGCAAAATGTTGAGAGACGTTTATTGTAGAGAATTATGTTTCCTACTTTTCATGTTCTATGATATTTTTTGATCAGATGCGTAGTTCTCGAGATATATCAAGATATTTAAAAGTTCCGAAGCCGCACCAACATAATAGAGATACAGAAACACCGTGGCCCCTTTCTTTGAGATAACTCTGCACTAGTGCGAGCCGCAAATGCCACTTCCAGCTTAGCTGTGCAGAAGAAGAACAACAAGAAGAAGAAATATCTCGAAATATGTCCGTCAGGCCCCTTCCCTTGAGATAAATCTGCAAATATCTCGGAAACGAAGCGAGCTATGGCAAAATGTTAAGAGACCTTTTTTGTAGAGAATTAAGTTTCCTACTTTTCATGTTCTATGATATTTTTTGATCAGATGCGTAGTTCTCGAGATATATCAAGATATTTAAAAGTTCCGAAGCCGCACCAACATAATAGAGATACAGAAACACCGTGGCCCCTTTCTTTGAGATAACTCTGCACTATTGCGAGCTGCAAATGCCACTTCCAGCTTAGCTGTGCAGAAGAAGAACAACAAGAAGAAGAAATATCTCGAAATATGTCCGTTAGGCCCCTTCCCTTGAGATAAATCTGCAAATATCTCGGAAACGAAGCGAGCTATGGCAAAATGTTAAGAGACCTTTTTTGTAGAGAATTAAGTTTCCTACTTTTTATGTTCTATGATATTTTTTGATCAGATGCGTAGTTCTCGAGATATATCAAGATATTTAAAAGTTCCGAAGCCGCACCAACATAATAGAGATACAGAAACACCGTGGCCCCTTTCTTTGAGATAACTCTGCACTATTGCGAGCTGCAAATGCCACTTCCAGCTTAGCTGTGCAGAAGAAGAACAACAAGATGAAGAAATATTTCGAAATATGTCCGTTAGGCCCCTTCCCTTGAGATAAATCTGCAAATATCTCGGAAACGAAGAGAGCTATGGCAAAATGTTAAGAGACCTTTTTTGTAGAGAATTAAGTTTCCTACTTTTTATGTTCTATGATATTTTTTGATCAGATGCGTAGTTCTCGAGATATATCAAGATATTTAAAAGTTCCGAAGCCGCACCAACATAATAGAGATACAGAAACACCGTGGCCCCTTTCTTTGAGATATCTCTGCACTATTGCGAGCTGCAAATGCCACTTCCAGCTTAGCTGTGCAGAAGAAGAACAACAAGAAGAAGAAATATCTCGAAATATGTCCGTCAGGCCCCTTCCCTTGAGATATATCTGCAAATATCTCGGAAACGAAGCGAGCTATGGCAAAATGTTAAGAGACCTTTTTTGTAGAGAATTATGTTTCCTATAATTTATGTTCTATGATATTTTTTGATCAGAAGCGTAGTTTTCGAGATATATCGAGATATTTAAAAGTTCCGAAGCCGCGCCAACATAATAGAGATACAGAAACACCGTGGCCCCTTTCTTTGAGATAACTCTGCACTATTGCGAGCTGCAAATGCCACTTCCAGCTTAGCTGTGCAGAGGAAGAACAACAAGAAGAAGAAATATCTCGAAATATGTCCGTCAGGCCAGTTCCTTTGAGCTGAATCTGCAAATATCTCGGAAACGAAGCGAGCTATGGCAAAATGTTAAGAGACGTTTATTGTAGAGAATTATGTTTCCTACAATTTATGTTCTATGATATTTTTTGATCAGAAGCGTAGTTTTCGACATATATCGAGATATTTAAAAGTTCCGAAGCCGCACCAACATAATAAAGATCCAGAAACACCGTGGCCCCTTTCTTTGAGATAACTGTGCACTAGTGCGAGCCGCAAATGCCACTTCCAGCTTAGCTGTGCAGAAGAAGAACAACAAGAAGAAGAAATATCTCGAAATATGTCCGTCAGGCCCCTTCCCTTGAGATAAATCTGCAAATATCTCGGAAACGAAGCGAGCTATGGCAAAATGTTAAGAGACCGTTTTTGTAGAGAATTAAGTTTCCTACTTTTTATGTTCTATGATATTTTTTGATCAGACCCGTAGTTCTCGAGATATATCAAGATATTTAAAAGTTCCGAAGCCGCACCAACATAATAGAGATACAGAAACACCGTGGCCCCTTTCTTTGAGATAACTCTGCACTATTGCGAGCTGCAAATGCCACTTCCAGCTTAGCTGTGCAGAAGAAGAACAACAAGATGAAGAAATATTTCGAAATATGTCCGTTAGGCCCCTTCCCTTGAGATAAATCTGCAAATATCTCGGAAACGAAGAGAGCTATGGCAAAATGTTAAGAGACCTTTTTTGTAGAGAATTAAGTTTCCTACTTTTTATGTTCTATGATATTTTTTGATCAGATGCGTAGTTCTCGAGATATAACAAGATATTTAAAAGTTCCGAAGCCGCACCAACATAATAGAGATACAGAAACACCGCGGCCCCTTTCTTTGAGATAACTCTGCACTATTGCGAGCTGCAAATGCCTCTTCCAGCTTAGCTGTGCAGAGGAAGAACAACAAGAAGAAGAAATATCTCGAAATATGTCCGTCAGGCCCCTTCCCTTGACATAAATCGGCAAATATCTCGGAAACGAAGCGAGCTATGGCAAAATGTTAAGAGACCTTATTTGTAGAGAATTAAGTTTCCTACTTTTGACGTTCTATAATATTTTTTGATCAGATGCGTAGTTCTCGAGATATATCAAGATATTTAAAAGTTCCGAAACCGCACCAACATAATATAGATACAGAAACACCGTGGCCCCTTTCTTTGAGATATCTCTGCACTATTGCGAGCTGCAAATGCCACTTCCAGCTTAGCTGTGCAGAAGAAGAACAACAAGAAGAAGAAATATCTCGAAATATGTCCGTCAGGCCCCTTCCCTTGACATAAATCTGCAAATATCTCGGAAACGAAGCGAGCTATGGCAAAATGTTAAGAGACCTTATTTGTAGAGAATTAAGTTTCCTACTTTTGACGTTCTATGATATTTTTTGATCAGAAGCGTAGTTTTCGAGATATATCGAGATATTTAAAAGTTCCGAAGCCGCACCAACATAATAGAGATACAGAAACACCGTGGCCCCTTTCTTTGAGATAACTCTGCACTAGTGCGAGCCGCAAATGCCACTTCCAGCTTAGCTGTGCAGAAGAAGAACAACAAGAAGAAGAAATATCTCGAAATATGTCCGTCAGGCCCCTTCCCTTGACATAAATCTGCAAATATCTCGGAAACGAAGCGAGCTATGGCAAAATGTTAAGAGACAGTTTTTGTAGAGAATTAAGTTTCCTACTTTTTATGTTCTATGATATTTTTTGATCAGACGCGTAGTTCTCGAGATATATCAAGATATTTAAAAGTTCCGAAGCCGCACCAACATAATAGAGATACAGAAACACCGTGGCCCCTTTCTTTGAGATAACTCTGCACTATTGCGAGCTGCAAATGCCACTTCCAGCTTAGCTGTGCAGAAGAAGAACAACAAGATGAAGAAATATTTCGAAATATGTCCGTTAGGCCCCTTCCCTTGAGATAAATCTGCAAATATCTCGGAAACGAAGAGAGCTATGGCAAAATGTTAAGAGACCTTTTTTATAGAGAATTAAGTTTCCTACTTTTTATGTTCTATGATATTTTTTGATCAGATGCGTAGTTCTCGAGATATATCAAGATATTTAAAAGTTCCGAAGCCGCACCAACATAATAGAGATACAGAAACACCGTGGCCCCTTTCTTTGAGATAACTCTGCACTATTGCGAGCTGCAAATGACACTTCCAGCTTAGCTGTGCAGAGGAAGAACAACTAGAAGAAGAAATATCTCGAAATATGTCCGTCAGGCCCCTTCCCTTGACATAAATCTGCAAATATCTCGGAAACGAAGCGAGCTATGGCAAAATGTTAAGAGACCTTATTTGTACAGAATTAAGTTTCCTACTTTTTACGTTGTATAATATTTTTTGATCAGATGCGTAGTTCTCGAGATATATCAAGATATTTAAAAGTTCCGAAACCGCACCAACATAATAGAGATACAGAAACACCGCGGCCCCTTTCTTTGAGATATCTCTGCACTATTGCGAGCTGCAAATGCCACTTCCAGCTTAGCTGTGCAGAAGAAGAACAACAAGAAGAAGAAATATCTCGAAATATGTCCGTCAGGCCCCTTCCCTTGACATAAATCTGCAAATATCTCGGAAACGAAGCGAGCTATGGCAAAATGTTAAGAGACCTTATTTGTAGAGAATTAAGTTTCCTACTTTTTACGTTCTATGATATTTTTTGATCAGATGCGTAGTTCTCGAGATATATCAAGATATTTAAAAGTTCCGAAACCGCACCAACATAATAGAGATACAGAAACACCGTGGCCCCTTTCTTTGAGATATCTCTGCACTATTGCGAGCTGCAAATGCCACTTCCAGCTTAGCTGTGCAGAAGAAGAACAACAAGAAGAAGAAATATCTCGAAATATGTCCGTCAGGCCCCTTCCCTTGAGATATATCTGCAAATATCTCGGAAACGAAGCGAGCTATGGCAAAATGTTAAGAGACCTGTTTTGTAGAGAATTATGTTTCCTACAATTTATGTTCTATGATATTTTTTGATCAGAAGCGTAGTTTTCGAGATATATCGAGATATTTAAAAGTTCCGAAGCCGCACCAACATAATAGAGATACAGAAACACCGTGGCCCCTTTCTTTGAGATAACTCTGCACTAGTGCGAGCCGCAAATGCCACTTCCAGCTTAGCTGTGCAGAAGAAGAACAACAAGAAGAAGAAATATCTCGAAATATGTCCGTCAGGCCCCTTCCCTTGTGATAAATATGCAAATATCTCGGAAACGAAGCGAGCTATGGCAAAATGTTAAGAGACCTTATTTGTAGAGAATTAAGTTTCCTACTTTTTATGTTCTATGATATTTTTTGATCAGATGCGTAGTTCTCGAGATATATCAAGATATTTAAAAGTTCCGAAGCCGCGCCAACATAATAGAGATACAGAAACACCGTGGCCCCTTTCTTTGAGATAACTCTGCACTATTGCGAGCTGCAAATGCCACTTCCAGCTTAGCTGTGCAGAGGAAGAACAACAAGATGAAGAAATATTTCGACATATGTCCGTTAGGCCCCTTCCCTTGAGATAAATCTGCAAATATCTCGGAAACGAAGAGAGCTATGGCAAAATGTTAAGAGACCTTTTTTGTAGGGAATTAAGTTTCCTACTTTTTATGTTCTATGATATTTTTTGATCAGATGCGTAGTTCTCGAGATATATCAAGATATTTAAAAGTTCCGAAGCCGCACCAACATAATAGAGATACAGAAACACCGCGGCCCCTTTCTTTGAGATAACTCTGCACTATTGCGAGCTGCAAATGCCACTTCCAGCTTAGCTGTGCAGAGGAAGAACAACAAGAAGAAGAAATATCTCGAAATATGTCCGTCAGGCCCCTTCCCTTGACATAAATCGGCAAATATCTCGGAAACGAAGCGAGCTATGGCAAAATGTTAAGAGACCTTATTTGTAGAGAATTAAGTTTCCTACTTTTGACGTTCTATAATATTTTTTGATCAGATGCGTAGTTCTCGAGATATATCAAGATATTTAAAAGTTCCGAAACCGCACCAACATAATATAGATACAGAAACACCGTGGCCCCTTTCTTTGAGATATCTCTGCACTATTGCGAGCTGCAAATGCCACTTCCAGCTTAGCTGTGCAGAAGAAGAACAACAAGAAGAAGAAATATCTCGAAATATGTCCGTCAGGCCCCTTCCCTTGACATAAATCTTCAAATATCTCGGAAACGAAGCGAGCTATGGCAAAATGTTAAGAGACCTTATTTGTAGAGAATTAAGTTTCCTACTTTTTACGTTCTATGATATTTTTTAATCAGATGCGTGGTTCTCGAGATATATCAAGATATTTAAAAGTTCCGAAGCCGCACCAACATAATAGAGATACAGAAACACCGTGGCCCCTTTCTTTGAGATAACTCTGCACTATTGCGAGCTGTAAATGCCACTTCCAGCTTAGCGGTGCAGAAGAAGAACAACAAGAAGAAGAAATATCTCGAAATATGTCCGTCAGGCCCCTTCCCTTGAGATAAATCTGCAAATATCTCGGAAACGAAGCGAGATATGGCAAAATGTTGAGAGACCGTTTTTGTAGAGAATTAAGTTTCCTACTTTTTATGTTCTATGATATTTTTTGATCAGACGCGTAGTTCTCGAGATATATCAAGATATTTAAAAGTTCCGAAGCCGCACCAACATAATCGAGATACAGAAACACCGTGGCCCTTTTCTTTGAGATAACTCTGCACTATTGCGAGCTGCAAATGCCACTTCCAGCTTAGCTGTGCAGAAGAAGAACAACAAGAAGAAGAAATATCTCGAAATATGTCCGTCAGGCCCCTTCCCTTGACATAAATCTGCAAATATCTCGGAAACGAAGCGAGCTATGGCAAAATGTTAAGAGACCTTATTTGTAGAGAATTAAGTTTCCTACTTTTTACGTTCTATGATATTTTTTAATCAGATGCGTAGTTCTCGAGATATATCAAGATATTTAAAAGTTCCGAAGCCGCACCAACATAATAGAGATACAGAAACACCGTGGCCCCTTTCTTTGAGATAACTCTGCACTATTGCGAGCTGTAAATGCCACTTCCAGCTTAGCGGTGCAGAAGAAGAACAACAAGAAGAAGAAATATCTCGAAATATGTCCGTCAGGCCCCTTCCCTTGAGATATATCTGCAAATATCTCGGAAACGAAGCGAGCTATGGCAAAATGTTAAGAGACCTTTTTTGTAGAGAATTATGTTTCCTACAATTTATGTTCTATGATATTTTTTGATCAGAAGCGTAGTTTTCGAGATATATCGAGATATTTAAAAGTTCCGAAGCCGCACCAACATAATAAAGATCCAGAAACACCGTGGCCCCTTTCTTTGAGATAACTGTGCACTAGTGCGAGCCGCAAATGCCACTTCCAGCTTAGCTGTGCAGAAGAAGAACAACAAGAAGAAGAAATATCTCGAAATATGTCCGTCAGGCCCCTTCCCTTGTGATAAATCTGCAAATATCTCGGAAACGAAGCGAGCTATGGCAAAATGTTAAGATACCTCTTTTGTAGAGAATTATGTTTCCTACAATTTATGTTCTATGATATTTTTTGATCAGAAGCGTAGTTTTCGAGATACATCGAGATATTTAAAAGTTCCGAAGCCGCACCAACATAATAGAGATACAGAAACACCGTGGCCCCTTTCTTTGAGATAACTCTGCACTAGTGCGAGCCGCAAATGCCACTTCCAGCTTAGCTGTGCAGAAGAAGAACAACAAGAAGAAGAAATATCTCGAAATATGTCCGTCAGGCCCCTTCCCTTGAGATAAATCTGCAAATATCTCGGAAACGAAGCGAGCTATGGCAAAATGTTAAGAGACCTTTTTTGTAGGGAATTAAGTTTCCTACTTTTTATGTTCTATGATATTTTTTGATCAGATGCGTAGTTCTCGAGATATATCAAGATATTTAAAAGTTCCGAAGCCGCACCAACATAATAGAGATACAGAAACACCGTGGCCCCTTTCTTTGAGATAACTCTGCACTATTGCGAGCTGCAAATGCCACTTCCAGCTTAGCTGTGCAGAGGAAGAACAACAAGAAGAAGAAATATCTCGAAATATGTCCGTCAGGCCAGTTCCTTTGAGCTGAATCTGCAAATATCTCGGAAACGAAGCGAGCTATGGCAAAATGTTAAGAGACGTTTTTTATAGAGAATTATGTTTCCTACAATTTATGTTCTATGATATTTTTTGATCAGAAGCGTAGTTTTCGAGATATATCGAGATATTTAAAAGTTCCGAAGCCGCACCAACATAATAGAGATACAGAAACACCGTGGCCCCTTTCTTTGAGATAACTCTGCACTAGTGCGAGCCGCAAATGCCACTTCCAGCTTAGCTGTGCAGAAGAAGAACAACAAGAAGAAGAAATATCTCGAAATATGTCCGTCAGGCCCCTTCCCTTGAGATAAATCTGCAAATATCTCGGAAACGAAGCGAGCTATGGCAAAATGTTAAGAGACCTTTTTTGTAGAGAATTAAGTTTCCTACTTTTTATGTTCTATGATATTTTTTGATCAGATGCGTAGTTCTCGAGATATATCAAGATATTTAAAAGTTCCGAAGCCGTACCAACATAATAGAGATACAGAAACACCGTGGCCCCTTTCTTTGAGATAACTCTGCACTATTGCGAGCTGCAAATGCCACTTCCAGCTTAGCTGTGCAGAAGAAGAACAACAAGACGAAGAAATATCTCGAAATATGTCCGTCAGGCCAGTTCCTTTGAGCTGAATCTGCAAATATCTCGGAAACGAAGCGAGCTATGGCAAAATGTTAAGAGACGTTTTTTATAGAGAATTATGTTTCCTACAATTTATGTTCTATGATATTTTTTGATCAGAAGCGTAGTTTTCGAGATATAGCGAGATATTTAAAAGTTCCGAAGCCGCACCAACATAATAGGGATACAGAAACACCGTGGCCCCTTTCTTTGAGATAACTCTGCACTATTGCGAGCTGGAAATGCCACTTCCAGTTTAGCTGTGCAGAAGAAGAACAACAAGAAGAAGAAATGTCTCGAAATATGTCCGTTAGGCCCCTTCCCGTGAGATAAATCTGCAAATATCTCGGAAACGAAGCGAGCTATGGCAAAATGTTAAGAGACCTTTTTTGTAGAGAATTATGTTTCCTACAATTTATGTTCTATGATATTTTTTGATCAGAAGCGTAGTTTTCGAGATATATCGAGATATTTAAAAGTTCCGTAGCCGCACCAACATAATAAAGATCCAGAAACACCGTGGCCCCTTTCTTTGAGATAACTGTGCACTAGTGCGAGCCGCAAATGCCACTTCCAGCTTAGCTGTGCAGAAGAAGAACAACAAGAAGAAGAAATATCTCGAAATATGTCCGTCAGGCCCCTTCCCTTGAGATAAATCTGCAAATATCTCGGAAACGAAGCGAGCTATGGCAAAATGTTGAGAGACCGTTTTTGTAGAGAATTAAGTTTCCTACTTTCTATGTTCTATGATATTTTTTGATCAGACGCGTAGTTCTCGAGATATATCAAGATATTTAAAAGTTCCGAAGCCGCACCAACATAATCGAGATACAGAAACACCGTGGCCCTTTTCTTTGAGATAACTCTGCACTATTGCGAGCTGCAAATGCCACTTCCAGCTTAGCTGTGCAGAAGAAGAACAACAAGAAGAAGAAATATCTCGAAATATGTCCGTCAGGCCCCTTCCCTTGACATAAATCTGCAAATATCTCGGAAACGAAGCGAGCTATGGCAAAATGTTAAGAGACCTTATTTGTAGAGAATTAAGTTTCCTACTTTTTACGTTCTATGATATTTTTTAATCAGATGCGTAGTTCTCGAGATATATCAAGATATTTAAAAGTTCCGAAGCCGCACCAACATAATAGAGATACAGAAACACCGTGGCCCCTTTCTTTGAGATAACTCTGCACTATTGCGAGCTGTAAATGCCACTTCCAGCTTAGCGGTGCAGAAGAAGAACAACAAGAAGAAGAAATATCTCGAAATATGTCCGTCAGGCCCCTTCCCTTGAGATATATCTGCAAATATCTCGGAAACGAAGCGAGCTATGGCAAAATGTTAAGAGACCTTTTTTGTAGAGAATTATGTTTCCTACAATTTATGTTCTATGATATTTTTTGATCAGAAGCGTAGTTTTCGAGATATATCGAGATATTTAAAAGTTCCGAAGCCGCACCAACATAATAAAGATCCAGAAACACCGTGGCCCCTTTCTTTGAGATAACTGTGCACTAGTGCGAGCCGCAAATGCCACTTCCAGCTTAGCTGTGCAGAAGAAGAACAACAAGAAGAAGAAATATCTCGAAATATGTCCGTCAGGCCCCTTCCCTTGTGATAAATCTGCAAATATCTCGGAAACGAAGCGAGCTATGGCAAAATGTTAAGATACCTTTTTTGTAGAGAATTATGTTTCCTACAATTTATGTTCTATGATATTTTTTGATCAGAAGCGTAGTTTTCGAGATACATCGAGATATTTAAAAGTTCCGAAGCCGCACCAACATAATAGAGATACAGAAACACCGTGGCCCCTTTCTTTGAGATAACTCTGCACTAGTGCGAGCCGCAAATGCCACTTCCAGCTTAGCTGTGCAGAAGAAGAACAACAAGAAGAAGAAATATCTCGAAATATGTCCGTCAGGCCCCTTCCCTTGAGATAAATCTGCAAATATCTCGGAAACGAAGCGAGCTATGGCAAAATGTTAAGAGACCTTTTTTGTAGGGAATTAAGTTTCCTACTTTTTATGTTCTATGATATTTTTTGATCAGATGCGTAGTTCTCGAGATATATCAAGATATTTAAAAGTTCCGAAGCCGCACCAACATAATAGAGATACAGAAACACCGTGGCCCCTTTCTTTGAGATAACTCTGCACTATTGCGAGCTGCAAATGCCACTTCCAGCTTAGCTGTGCAGAGGAAGAACAACAAGAAGAAGAAATATCTCGAAATATGTCCGTCAGGCCAGTTCCTTTGAGCTGAATCTGCAAATATCTCGGAAACGAAGCGAGCTATGGCAAAATGTTAAGAGACGTTTTTTATAGAGAATTATGTTTCCTACAATTTATGTTCTATGATATTTTTTGATCAGAAGCGTAGTTTTCGAGATATATCGAGATATTTAAAAGTTCCGAAGCCGCACCAACATAATAGAGATACAGAAACACCGTGGCCCCTTTCTTTGAGATAACTCTGCACTAGTGCGAGCCGCAAATGCCACTTCCAGCTTAGCTGTGCAGAAGAAGAACAACAAGAAGAAGAAATATCTCGAAATATGTCCGTCAGGCCCCTTCCCTTGAGATAAATCTGCAAATATCTCGGAAACGAAGCGAGCTATGGCAAAATGTTAAGAGACCTTTTTTGTAGAGAATTAAGTTTCCTACTTTTTATGTTCTATGATATTTTTTGATCAGATGCGTAGTTCTCGAGATATATCAAGATATTTAAAAGTTCCGAAGCCGTACCAACATAATAGAGATACAGAAACACCGTGGCCCCTTTCTTTGAGATAACTCTGCACTATTGCGAGCTGCAAATGCCACTTCCAGCTTAGCTGTGCAGAAGAAGAACAACAAGACGAAGAAATATCTCGAAATATGTCCGTCAGGCCAGTTCCTTTGAGCTGAATCTGCAAATATCTCGGAAACGAAGCGAGCTATGGCAAAATGTTAAGAGACGTTTTTTATAGAGAATTATGTTTCCTACAATTTATGTTCTATGATATTTTTTGATCAGAAGCGTAGTTTTCGAGATATAGCGAGATATTTAAAAGTTCCGAAGCCGCACCAACATAATAGGGATACAGAAACACCGTGGCCCCTTTCTTTGAGATAACTCTGCACTATTGCGAGCTGGAAATGCCACTTCCAGTTTAGCTGTGCAGAAGAAGAACAACAAGAAGAAGAAATGTCTCGAAATATGTCCGTTAGGCCCCTTCCCGTGAGATAAATCTGCAAATATCTCGGAAACGAAGCGAGCTATGGCAAAATGTTAAGAGACCTCTTTTGTAGAGAATTAAGTTTCCTACTTTTTATGTTCTATGATATTTTTTGATCAGATGTGTAGTTCTCGAGATATATCAAGATATTTAAAAGTTCCGAAGCCGCACCAACATAATAGAGATACAGAAACACCGTGGCCCCTTTCTTTGAGATAACTCTGCACTATTGCGAGCTGCAAATGCCACTTCCAGCTTAGCTGTGCAGAAGAAGAACAACAAGAAGAAGAAATATCTCGAAATATGTCCGTCAGGCCAGTTCCTTTGAGCTGAATCTGCAAATATCTCGGAAACGAAGCGAGCTATGGCAAAATGATCAGAGACCTTATTTGTAGAGAATTAAGTTTCCTACTTTTTACGTTCTATGATATTTTTTGATCAGATGCGTAGTTCTCGAGATATATCAAGATATTTAAAAGTTCCGAAACCGCACCAACATAATAGAGGTACAGAAACACCGTGGCCCCTTTCTTTGAGATATCTCTGCACTATTGCGAGCTGCAAATGCCACTTCCAGCTTAGCTGTGCAGAAGAAGAACAACAAGAAGAAGAAATATCTCGAAATATGTCCGTCAGGCCCCTTCCCTTGAGATATATCTGCAAATATCTCGGAAACGAAGCGAGCTATGGCAAAATGTTAGGAGACCTTTTTTGTAGAGAATTATGTTTCCTACAATTTATGTTCTATGATATTTTTTGATCAGAAGCGTAGTTTTCGAGATATATCGAGATATTTAAAAGTTCCGAAGCCGCACCAACATAATAGAGATACAGAAACACCGTGGCCCCTTTCTTTGAGATAACTCTGCACTAGTGCGAGCCGCAAATGCCACTTCCAGCTTAGCTGTGCAGAAGAAGAACAACAAGAAGAAGAAATATCTCGAAATATGTCCGTCAGGCCCCTTCCCTTGAGATAAATATGCAAATATCTCGGAAACGAAGCGAGCTATGGCAAAATGTTAAGAGACCTTTTTTGTAGAGAATTAAGTTTCCTACTTTTTATGTTCTATGATATTTTTTGATCAGATGCGTAGTTCTCGAGATATTTCAAGATATTTAAAAGTTCCGAAGCCGCGCCAACATAATAGAGATACAGTAACACCGTGGCCCCTTTCTTTGAGATAACTCTGCACTATTGCGAGCTGCAAATGCCACTTCCAGCTTAGCTGTGCAGAGGAAGAACAACAAGAAGAAGAAATATCTCGAAATATGTCCGTCAGGCCAGTTCCTTTGAGCTGAATCTGCAAATATCTCGGAAACGAAGCGAGCTATGGCAAAATGTTAAGAGACGTTTATTGTAGAGAATTATGTTTCCTACAATTTATTTTCTATGATATTTTTTGATCAGAAGCGTAGTTTTCGAGATATATCGAGATATTTAAAAGTTCCGAAGCCGCACCAACATAATAAAGATCCAGAAACACCGTGGCCCCTTTCTTTGAGATAACTGTGCACTAGTGCGAGCCGCAAATGCCACTTCCAGCTTAGCTGTGCAGAAGAAGAACAACAAGAAGAAGAAATATCTCGAAATATGTCCGTCAGGCCCCTTCCCTTGAGATAAATCTGCAAATATCTCGGAAACGAAGCGAGCTATGGCAAAATGTTAAGAGACCGTTTTTGTAGAGAATTAAGTTTCCTACTTTTTATGTTCTATGATATTTTTTGATCAGACGCGTAGTTCTCGAGATATATCAAGATATTTAAAAGTTCCGAAGCCGCACCAACATAATAGAGATACAGAAACACCGTGGCCCCTTTCTTTGAGATAACTCTGCACTATTGCGAGCTGCAAATGCCACTTCCAGCTTAGCTGTGCAGAAGAAGAACAACAAGATGAAGAAATATTTCGAAATATGTCCGTTAGGCCCCTTCCCTTGAGATATATCTGCAAATATCTCGGAAACGAAGAGAGCTATGGCAAAATGTTAAGAGACCTTTTTTGTAGAGAATTAAGTTTCCTACTTTTTATGTTCTATGATATTTTTTGATCAGATGCGTAGTTCTCGAGATATATCAAGATATTTAAAAGTTCCGAAGCCGCACCAACATAATAGAGATACAGAAACACCGCGGCCCCTTTCTTTGAGATAACTCTGCACTATTGCGAGCTGCAAATGCCTCTTCCAGCTTAGCTGTGCAGAGGAAGAACAACAAGAAGAAGAAATATCTCGAAATATGTCCGTCAGGCCCCTTCCCTTGACATAAATCGGCAAATATCTCGGAAACGAAGCGAGCTATGGCAAAATGTTAAGAGACCTTATTTGTAGAGAATTAAGTTTCCTACTTTTGACGTTCTATAATATTTTTTGATCAGATGCGTAGTTCTCGAGATATATCAAGATATTTAAAAGTTCCGAAACCGCACCAACATAATATAGATACAGAAACACCGTGGCCCCTTTCTTTGAGATATCTCTGCACTATTGCGAGCTGCAAATGCCACTTCCAGCTTAGCTGTGCAGAAGAAGAACAACAAGAAGAAGAAATATCTCGAAATATGTCCGTCAGGCCCCTTCCCTTGACATAAATCTGCAAATATCTCGGAAACGAAGCGAGCTATGGCAAAATGTTAAGAGACCTTATTTGTAGAGAATTAAGTTTCCTACTTTTTACGTTCTATGATATTTTTTGATCAGATGCGTAGTTCTCGAGATATATCAAGATATTTAAAAGTTCCGAAGCCGCACCAACATAATAGAGATACAGAAACACCGTGGCCCCTTTCTTTGAGATAACTCTGCACTATTGCGAGCTGTAAATGCCACTTCCAGCTTAGCGGTGCAGAAGAAGAACAACAAGAAGAAGAAATATCTCGAAATATGTCCGTTAGGCCCCTTCCCTTGAGATAAATCTGCAAATTTCTCGGAAACGAAGAGAGCTATGGCAAAATGTTAAGAGACCTTTTTTGTAGAGAATTAAGTTTCCTACTTTTTATGTTCTATGATATTTTTTGATCAGATGCGTAGTTCTCGAGATATATCAAGATATTTAAAAGTTCCGAAGCCGCACCAACATAATAGAGATACAGAAACACCGTGGCCCCTTTCTTTGAGATAACTCTGCACTATTGCGAGCTGCAAATGCCACTTCCAGCTTAGCTGTGCAGAGGAAGAACAACAAGAAGAAGAAATATCTCGAAATATGTCCGTCAGGCCCCTTCCCTTGACATAAATCTGCAAATATCTCGGAAACGAAGCGAGCTATGGCAAAATGTTAAGAGACCTTATTTGTAGAGAATTAAGTTTCCTACTTTTTACGTTCTATAATATTTTTTGTTCAGATGCGTAGTTCTCGAGATATATCAAGATATTTAAAAGTTCCGAAACCGCACCAACATAATAGAGATACAGAAACACCGTGGCCCCTTTCTTTGAGATATCTCTGCACTATTGCGAGCTGCAAATGCCACTTCCAGCTTAGCTGTGCAGAAGAAGAACAACAAGAAGAAGAAATATCTCGAAATATGTCCGTCAGGCCCCTTCCCTTGACATATATCTGCAAATATCTCGGAAACGAAGCGAGCTATGGCAAAATGATCAGAGACCTTATTTGTAGAGAATTAAGTTTCCTACTTTTTACGTTCTATGATATTTTTTGATCAGATGCGTAGTTCTCGAGATATATCAAGATATTTAAAAGTTCCGAAACCGCACCAACATAATAGAGGTACAGAAACACCGTGGCCCCTTTCTTTGAGATATCTCTGCACTATTGCGAGCTGCAAATGCCACTTCCAGCTTAGCTGTGCAGAAGAAGAACAACAAGAAGAAGAAATATCTCGAAATATGTCCGTCAGGCCCCTTCCCTTGAGATATATCTGCAAATATCTCGGAAACGAAGCGAGCTATGGCAAAATGTTAGGAGACCTTTTTTGTAGAGAATTATGTTTCCTACAATTTATGTTCTATGATATTTTTTGATCAGAAGCGTAGTTTTCGAGATATATCGAGATATTTAAAAGTTCCGAAGCCGCACCAACATAATAGAGATACAGAAACACCGTGGCCCCTTTCTTTGAGATAACTCTGCACTAGTGCGAGCCGCAAATGCCACTTCCAGCTTAGCTGTGCAGAAGAAGAACAACAAGAAGAAGAAATATCTCGAAATATGTCCGTCAGGCCCCTTCCCTTGAGATAAATATGCAAATATCTCGGAAACGAAGCGAGCTATGGCAAAATGTTAAGAGACCTTTTTTGTAGAGAATTAAGTTTCCTACTTTTTATGTTCTATGATATTTTTTGATCAGATGCGTAGTTCTCGAGATATTTCAAGATATTTAAAAGTTCCGAAGCCGCGCCAACATAATAGAGATACAGTAACACCGTGGCCCCTTTCTTTGAGATAACTCTGCACTATTGCGAGCTGCAAATGCCACTTCCAGCTTAGCTGTGCAGAGGAAGAACAACAAGAAGAAGAAATATCTCGAAATATGTCCGTCAGGCCAGTTCCTTTGAGCTGAATCTGCAAATATCTCGGAAACGAAGCGAGCTATGGCAAAATGTTAAGAGACGTTTATTGTAGAGAATTATGTTTCCTACAATTTATTTTCTATGATATTTTTTGATCAGAAGCGTAGTTTTCGAGATATATCGAGATATTTAAAAGTTCCGAAGCCGCACCAACATAATAAAGATCCAGAAACACCGTGGCCCCTTTCTTTGAGATAACTGTGCACTAGTGCGAGCCGCAAATGCCACTTCCAGCTTAGCTGTGCAGAAGAAGAACAACAAGAAGAAGAAATATCTCGAAATATGTCCGTCAGGCCCCTTCCCTTGAGATAAATCTGCAAATATCTCGGAAACGAAGCGAGCTATGGCAAAATGTTAAGAGACCGTTTTTGTAGAGAATTAAGTTTCCTACTTTTTATGTTCTATGATATTTTTTGATCAGACGCGTAGTTCTCGAGATATATCAAGATATTTAAAAGTTCCGAAGCCGCACCAACATAATAGAGATACAGAAACACCGTGGCCCCTTTCTTTGAGATAACTCTGCACTATTGCGAGCTGCAAATGCCACTTCCAGCTTAGCTGTGCAGAAGAAGAACAACAAGATGAAGAAATATTTCGAAATATGTCCGTTAGGCCCCTTCCCTTGAGATATATCTGCAAATATCTCGGAAACGAAGAGAGCTATGGCAAAATGTTAAGAGACCTTTTTTGTAGAGAATTAAGTTTCCTACTTTTTATGTTCTATGATATTTTTTGATCAGATGCGTAGTTCTCGAGATATATCAAGATATTTAAAAGTTCCGAAGCCGCACCAACATAATAGAGATACAGAAACACCGCGGCCCCTTTCTTTGAGATAACTCTGCACTATTGCGAGCTGCAAATGCCTCTTCCAGCTTAGCTGTGCAGAGGAAGAACAACAAGAAGAAGAAATATCTCGAAATATGTCCGTCAGGCCCCTTCCCTTGACATAAATCGGCAAATATCTCGGAAACGAAGCGAGCTATGGCAAAATGTTAAGAGACCTTATTTGTAGAGAATTAAGTTTCCTACTTTTGACGTTCTATAATATTTTTTGATCAGATGCGTAGTTCTCGAGATATATCAAGATATTTAAAAGTTCCGAAACCGCACCAACATAATATAGATACAGAAACACCGTGGCCCCTTTCTTTGAGATATCTCTGCACTATTGCGAGCTGCAAATGCCACTTCCAGCTTAGCTGTGCAGAAGAAGAACAACAAGAAGAAGAAATATCTCGAAATATGTCCGTCAGGCCCCTTCCCTTGACATAAATCTGCAAATATCTCGGAAACGAAGCGAGCTATGGCAAAATGTTAAGAGACCTTATTTGTAGAGAATTAAGTTTCCTACTTTTTACGTTCTATGATATTTTTTGATCAGATGCGTAGTTCTCGAGATATATCAAGATATTTAAAAGTTCCGAAGCCGCACCAACATAATAGAGATACAGAAACACCGTGGCCCCTTTCTTTGAGATAACTCTGCACTATTGCGAGCTGTAAATGCCACTTCCAGCTTAGCGGTGCAGAAGAAGAACAACAAGAAGAAGAAATATCTCGAAATATGTCCGTTAGGCCCCTTCCCTTGAGATAAATCTGCAAATTTCTCGGAAACGAAGAGAGCTATGGCAAAATGTTAAGAGACCTTTTTTGTAGAGAATTAAGTTTCCTACTTTTTATGTTCTATGATATTTTTTGATCAGATGCGTAGTTCTCGAGATATATCAAGATATTTAAAAGTTCCGAAGCCGCACCAACATAATAGAGATACAGAAACACCGTGGCCCCTTTCTTTGAGATAACTCTGCACTATTGCGAGCTGCAAATGCCACTTCCAGCTTAGCTGTGCAGAGGAAGAACAACAAGAAGAAGAAATATCTCGAAATATGTCCGTCAGGCCCCTTCCCTTGACATAAATCTGCAAATATCTCGGAAACGAAGCGAGCTATGGCAAAATGTTAAGAGACCTTATTTGTAGAGAATTAAGTTTCCTACTTTTTACGTTCTATAATATTTTTTGATCAGATGCGTAGTTCTCGAGATATATCAAGATATTTAAAAGTTCCGAAACCGCACCAACATAATAGAGATACAGAAACACCGTGGCCCCTTTCTTTGAGATATCTCTGCACTATTGCGAGCTGCAAATGCCACTTCCAGCTTAGCTGTGCAGAAGAAGAACAACAAGAAGAAGAAATATCTCGAAATATGTCCGTCAGGCCCCTTCCCTTGACATATATCTGCAAATATCTCGGAAACGAAGCGAGCTATGGCAAAATGATCAGAGACCTTATTTGTAGAGAATTAAGTTTCCTACTTTTTACGTTCTATGATATTTTTTGATCAGATGCGTAGTTCTCGAGATATATCAAGATATTTAAAAGTTCCGAAACCGCACCAACATAATAGAGGTACAGAAACACCGTGGCCCCTTTCTTTGAGATATCTCTGCACTATTGCGAGCTGCAAATGCCACTTCCAGCTTAGCTGTGCAGAAGAAGAACAACAAGAAGAAGAAATATCTCGAAATATGTCCGTCAGGCCCCTTCCCTTGAGATATATCTGCAAATATCTCGGAAACGAAGCGAGCTATGGCAAAATGTTAAGAGACCTTTTTTGTAGAGAATTATGTTTCCTACAATTTATGTTCTATGATATTTTTTGATCAGAAGCGTAGTTTTCGAGATATATCGAGATATTTAAAAGTTCCGAAGCCGCACCAACATAATAGAGATACAGAAACACCGTGGCCCCTTTCTTTGAGATAACTCTGCACTAGTGCGAGCCGCAAATGCCACTTCCAGCTTAGCTGTGCAGAGGAAGAACAACAAGAAGAAGAAATATCTCGAAATATGTCCGTCAGGCCAGTTCCTTTGAGCTGAATCTGCAAATATCTCGGAAACGAAGCGAGCTATGGCAAAATGTTAAGAGACGTTTATTGTAGAGAATTATGTTTCCTACAATTTATTTTCTATGATATTTTTTGATCAGAAGCGTAGTTTTCGAGATATATCGAGATATTTAAAAGTTCCGAAGCCGCACCAACATAATAAAGATCCAGAAACACCGTGGCCCCTTTCTTTGAGATAACTGTGCACTAGTGCGAGCCGCAAATGCCACTTCCAGCTTAGCTGTGCAGAAGAAGAACAACAAGAAGAAGAAATATCTCGAAATATGTCCGTCAGGCCCCTTCCCTTGAGATAAATCTGCAAATATCTCGGAAACGAAGCGAGCTATGGCAAAATGTTAAGAGACCGTTTTTGTAGAGAATTAAGTTTCCTACTTTTTATGTTCTATGATATTTTTTGATCAGACGCGTAGTTCTCGAGATATATCAAGATATTTAAAAGTTCCGAAGCCGCACCAACATAATAGAGATACAGAAACACCGTGGCCCCTTTCTTTGAGATAACTCTGCACTATTGCGAGCTGCAAATGCCACTTCCAGCTTAGCTGTGCAGAAGAAGAACAACAAGATGAAGAAATATTTCGAAATATGTCCGTTAGGCCCCTTCCCTTGAGATAAATCTGCAAATATCTCGGAAACGAAGAGAGCTATGGCAAAATGTTAAGAGACCTTTTTTGTAGAGAATTAAGTTTCCTACTTTTTATGTTCTATGATATTTTTTGATCAGATGCGTAGTTCTCGAGATATATCAAGATATTTAAAAGTTCCGAAGCCGCACCAACATAATAGAGATACAGAAACACCGCGGCCCCTTTCTTTGAGATAACTCTGCACTATTGCGAGCTGCAAATGCCTCTTCCAGCTTAGCTGTGCAGAGGAAGAACAACAAGAAGAAGAAATATCTCGAAATATGTCCGTCAGGCCCCTTCCCTTGACATAAATCGGCAAATATCTCGGAAACGAAGCGAGCTATGGCAAAATGTTAAGAGACCTTATTTGTAGAGAATTAAGTTTCCTACTTTTGACGTTCTATAATATTTTTTGATCAGATGCGTAGTTCTCGAGATATATCAAGATATTTAAAAGTTCCGAAACCGCACCAACATAATATAGATACAGAAACACCGTGGCCCCTTTCTTTGAGATATCTCTGCACTATTGCGAGCTGCAAATGCCACTTCCAGCTTAGCTGTGCAGAAGAAGAACAACAAGAAGAAGAAATATCTCGAAATATGTCCGTCAGGCCCCTTCCCTTGACATAAATCTGCAAATATCTCGGAAACGAAGCGAGCTATGGCAAAATGTTAAGAGACCTTATTTGTAGAGAATTAAGTTTCCTACTTTTGACGTTCTATGATATTTTTTGATCAGAAGCGTAGTTTTCGAGATATATCGAGATATTTAAAAGTTCCGAAGCCGCACCAACATAATAAAGATCCAGAAACACCGTGGCCCCTTTCTTTGAGATAACTGTGCACTAGTGCGAGCCGCAAATGCCACTTCCAGCTTAGCTGTGCAGAAGAAGAACAACAAGAAGAAGAAATATCTCGAAATATGTCCGTCAGGCCCCTTCCCTTGAGATAAATCTGCAAATATCTCGGAAACGAAGCGAGCTATGGCAAAATGTTAAGAGACCGTTTTTGTAGAGAATTAAGTTTCCTACTTTTTATGTTCTATGATATTTTTTGATCAGACGCGTAGTTCTCGAGATATATCAAGATATTTAAAAGTTCCGAAGCCGCACCAACATAATAGAGATACAGAAACACCGTGGCCCCTTTCTTTGAGATAACTCTGCACTATTGCGAGCTGCAAATGCCACTTC
This sequence comes from Osmia lignaria lignaria, assembly GCF_051020975.1. Lineage (NCBI taxonomy): Eukaryota > Metazoa > Arthropoda > Insecta > Hymenoptera > Megachilidae > Osmia > Osmia lignaria. The sequence goes on along the minus strand of NW_027478158.1, from coordinate 30,016,152 downwards.
CAGCTTAGCTGTGCAGAAGAAGAACAACAAGATGAAGAAATATTTCGAAATATGTCCGTTAGGCCCCTTCCCTTGAGATAAATCTGCAAATATCTCGGAAACGAAGAGAGCTATGGCAAAATGTTAAGAGACCTTTTTTGTAGAGAATTAAGTTTCCTACTTTTTATGTTCTATGATATTTTTTGATCAGATGCGTAGTTCTCGAGATATATCAAGATATTTAAAAGTTCCGAAGCCGCACCAACATAATAGAGATACAGAAACACCGCGGCCCCTTTCTTTGAGATAACTCTGCACTATTGCGAGCTGCAAATGCCTCTTCCAGCTTAGCTGTGCAGAGGAAGAACAACAAGAAGAAGAAATATCTCGAAATATGTCCGTCAGGCCCCTTCCCTTGACATAAATCGGCAAATATCTCGGAAACGAAGCGAGCTATGGCAAAATGTTAAGAGACCTTATTTGTAGAGAATTAAGTTTCCTACTTTTGACGTTCTATAATATTTTTTGATCAGATGCGTAGTTCTCGAGATATATCAAGATATTTAAAAGTTCCGAAACCGCACCAACATAATATAGATACAGAAACACCGTGGCCCCTTTCTTTGAGATATCTCTGCACTATTGCGAGCTGCAAATGCCACTTCCAGCTTAGCTGTGCAGAAGAAGAACAACAAGAAGAAGAAATATCTCGAAATATGTCCGTCAGGCCCCTTCCCTTGACATAAATCTGCAAATATCTCGGAAACGAAGAGAGCTATGGCAAAATGTTAAGAGACCTTTTTTATAGAGAATTAAGTTTCCTACTTTTTATGTTCTATGATATTTTTTGATCAGATGCGTAGTTCTCGAGATATATCAAGATATTTAAAAGTTCCGAAGCCGCACCAACATAATAGAGATACAGAAACACCGTGGCCCCTTTCTTTGAGATAACTCTGCACTATTGCGAGCTGCAAATGACACTTCCAGCTTAGCTGTGCAGAGGAAGAACAACAAGAAGAAGAAATATCTCGAAATATGTCCGTCAGGCCCCTTCCCTTGACATAAATCTGCAAATATCTCGGAAACGAAGCGAGCTATGGCAAAATGTTAAGAGACCTTATTTGTAGAGAATTAAGTTTCCTACTTTTTACGTTCTATAATATTTTTTGATCAGATGCGTAGTTCTCGAGATATATCAAGATATTTAAAAGTTCCGAAACCGCACCAACATAATAGAGATACAGAAACACCGTGGCCCCTTTCTTTGAGATATCTCTGCACTATTGCGAGCTGCAAATGCCACTTCCAGCTTAGCTGTGCAGAAGAAGAACAACAAGAAGAAGAAATATCTCGAAATATGTCCGTCAGGCCCCTTCCCTTGACATAAATCTGCAAATATCTCGGAAACGAAGCGAGCTATGGCAAAATGTTAAGAGACCTTATTTGTAGAGAATTAAGTTTCCTACTTTTTACGTTCTATGATATTTTTTGATCAGATGCGTAGCTCTCGAGATATATCAAGATATTTAAAAGTTCCGAAACCGCACCAACATAATAGAGATACAGAAACACCGTGGCCCCTTTCTTTGAGATATCTCTGCACTATTGCGAGCTGCAAATGCCTCTTCCAGCTTAGCTGTGCAGAGGAAGAACAACAAGAAGAAGAAATATCTCGAAATATGTCCGTCAGGCCCCTTCCCTTGACATAAATCGGCAAATATCTCGGAAACGAAGCGAGCTATGGCAAAATGTTAAGAGACCTTATTTGTAGAGAATTAAGTTTCCTACTTTTGACGTTCTATAATATTTTTTGATCAGATGCGTAGTTCTCGAGATATATCAAGATATTTAAAAGTTCCGAAACCGCACCAACATAATATAGATACAGAAACACCGTGGCCCCTTTCTTTGAGATATCTCTGCACTATTGCGAGCTGCAAATGCCACTTCCAGCTTAGCTGTGCAGAAGAAGAACAACAAGAAGAAGAAATATCTCGAAATATGTCCGTCCGGCCCCTTCCCTTGACATAAATCTGCAAATATCTCGGAAACGAAGCGAGCTATGGCAAAATGTTAAGAGACCTTATTTGTAGAGAATTAAGTTTCCTACTTTTGACGTTCTATGATATTTTTTGATCAGAAGCGTAGTTTTCGAGATATATCGAGATATTTAAAAGTTCCGAAGCCGCACCAACATAATAGAGATACAGAAACACCGTGGCCCCTTTCTTTGAGATAACTCTGCACTAGTGCGAGCCGCAAATGCCACTTCCAGCTTAGCTGTGCAGAAGAAGAACAACAAGAAGAAGAAATATCTCGAAATATGTCCGTCAGGCCCCTTCCCTTGACATAAATCGGCAAATATCTCGGAAACGAAGCGAGCTATGGCAAAATGTTAAGAGACCTTATTTGTAGAGAATTAAGTTTCCTACTTTTGACGTTCTATAATATTTTTTGATCAGATGCGTAGTTCTCGAGATATATCAAGATATTTAAAAGTTCCGAAACCGCACCAACATAATATAGATACAGAAACACCGTGGCCCCTTTCTTTGAGATATCTCTGCACTATTGCGAGCTGCAAATGCCACTTCCAGCTTAGCTGTGCAGAAGAAGAACAACAAGAAGAAGAAATATCTCGAAATATGTCCGTCAGGCCCCTTCCCTTGACATAAATCTGCAAATATCTCGGAAACGAAGCGAGCTATGGCAAAATGTTAAGAGACCTTATTTGTAGAGAATTAAGTTTCCTACTTTTTACCTTCTATGATATTTTTTAATCAGATGCGTAGTTCTCGAGATATATCAAGATATTTAAAAGTTCCGAAGCCGCACCAACATAATAGAGATACAGAAACACCGTGGCCCCTTTCTTTGAGATAACTCTGCACTAGTGCGAGCCGCAAATGCCACTTCCAGCTTAGCTGTGCAGAAGAAGAACAACAAGAAGAAGAAATATCTCGAAATATGTCCGTCAGGCCCCTTCCCTTGACATAAATCTGCAAATATCTCGGAAACGAAGCGAGCTATGGCAAAATGTTAAGAGACCTTATTTGTAGAGAATTAAGTTTCCTACTTTTTATGTTCTATGATATTTTTTGATCAGACGCGTAGTTCTCGAGATATATCAAGATATTTAAAAGTTCCGAAGCCGCACCAACATAATAGAGATACAGAAACACCGTGGCCCCTTTCTTTGAGATAACTCTGCACTATTGCGAGCTGCAAATGCCACTTCCAGCTTAGCTGTGCAGAAGAAGAACAACAAGATGAAGAAATATTTCGAAATATGTCCGTTAGGCCCCTTCCCTTGAGATAAATCTGCAAATATCTCGGAAACGAAGAGAGCTATGGCAAAATGTTGAGAGACCTTTTTTATAGAGAATTAAGTTTCCTACTTTTTATGTTCTATGATATTTTTTGATCAGATGCGTAGTTCTCGAGATATATCAAGATATTTAAAAGTTCCGAAGCCGCACCAACATAATAGAGATACAGAAACACCGTGGCCCCTTTCTTTGAGATAACTCTGCACTATTGCGAGCTGCAAATGACACTTCCAGCTTAGCTGTGCAGAGGAAGAACAACAAGAAGAAGAAATATCTCGAAATATGTCCGTCAGGCCCCTTCCCTTGACATAAATCTGCAAATATCTCGGAAACGAAGCGAGCTATGGCAAAATGTTAAGAGACCTTATTTGTAGAGAATTAAGTTTCCTACTTTTTACGTTCTATAATATTTTTTGATCAGATGCGTAGTTCTCGAGATATATCAAGATATTTAAAAGTTCCGAAACCGCACCAACATAATAGAGATACAGAAACACCGTGGCCCCTTTCTTTGAGATATCTCTGCATTATTGCGAGCTGCAAATGCCACTTCCAGCTTAGCTGTGCAGAAGAAGAACAACAAGAAGAAGAAATATCTCGAAATATGTCCGTCAGGCCCCTTCCCTTGACATAAATCTGCAAATATCTCGGAAACGAAGCGAGCTATGGCAAAATGTTAAGAGACCTTATTTGTAGAGAATTAAGTTTCCTACTTTTTACGTTCTATGATATTTTTTGATCAGATGCGTAGTTCGCGAGATATATCAAGATATTTAAAAGTTCCGAAACCGCACCAACATAATAGAGATACAGAAACACCGTGGCCCCTTTCTTTGAGATATCTCTGCACTATTGCGAGCTGCAAATGCCTCTTCCAGCTTAGCTGTGCAGAGGAAGAACAACAAGAAGAAGAAATATCTCGAAATATGTCCGTCAGGCCCCTTCCCTTGACATAAATCGGCAAATATCTCGGAAACGAAGCGAGCTATGGCAAAATGTTAAGAGACCTTATTTGTAGAGAATTAAGTTTCCTACTTTTGACGTTCTATAATATTTTTTGATCAGATGCGTAGTTCTCGAGATATATCAAGATATTTAAAAGTTCCGAAACCGCACCAACATAATATAGATACAGAAACACCGTGGCCCCTTTCTTTGAGATATCTCTGCACTATTGCGAGCTGCAAATGCCACTTCCAGCTTAGCTGTGCAGAAGAAGAACAACAAGAAGAAGAAATATCTCGAAATATGTCCGTCAGGCCCCTTCCCTTGACATAAATCTGCAAATATCTCGGAAACGAAGCGAGCTATGGCAAAATGTTAAGAGACCTTATTTGTAGAGAATTAAGTTTCCTACTTTTGACGTTCTATGATATTTTTTGATCAGAAGCGTAGTTTTCGAGATATATCGAGATATTTAAAAGTTCCGAAGCCGCACCAACATAATAAAGATCCAGAAACACCGTGGCCCCTTTCTTTGAGATAACTCTGCACTAGTGCGAGCCGCAAATGCCACTTCCAGCTTAGCTGTGCAGAAGAAGAACAACAAGAAGAAGAAATATCTCGAAATATGTCCGTCAGGCCCCTTCCCTTGAGATAAATCTGCAAATATCTCGGAAACGAAGCGAGCTATGGCAAAATGTTAAGAGACCGTTTTTGTAGAGAATTAAGTTTCCTACTTTTTATGTTCTATGATATTTTTTGATCAGACGCGTAGTTCTCGAGATATATCAAGATATTTAAAAGTTCCGAAGCCGCACCAACATAATAGAGATACAGAAACACCGTGGCCCCTTTCTTTGAGATAACTCTGCACTATTGCGAGCTGTAAATGCCACTTCCAGCTTAGCGGTGCAGAAGAAGAACAACAAGAAGAAGAAATATCTCGAAATATGTCCGTCAGGCCCCTTCCCTTGACATAAATCGGCAAATATCTCGGAAACGAAGCGAGCTATGGCAAAATGTTAAGAGACCTTATTTGTAGAGAATTAAGTTTCCTACTTTTTACGTTCTATGATATTTTTTAATCAGATGCGTAGTTCTCGAGATATATCAAGATATTTAAAAGTTCCGAAACCGCACCAACATAATATAGATACAGAAACACCGTGGCCCCTTTCTTTGAGATATCTCTGCACTATTGCGAGCTGCAAATGCCACTTCCAGCTTAGCTGTGCAGAAGAAGAACAACAAGAAGAAGAAATATCTCGAAATATGTCCGTCAGGCCCCTTCCCTTGACATAAATCTGCAAATATCTCGGAAACGAAGCGAGCTATGGCAAAATGTTAAGAGACCTTATTTGTAGAGAATTAAGTTTCCTACTTTTGACGTTCTATGATATTTTTTGATCAGAAGCGTAGTTTTCGAGATATATCGAGATATTTAAAAGTTCCGAAGCCGCACCAACATAATAAAGATCCAGAAACACCGTGGCCCCTTTCTTTGAGATAACTCTGCACTAGTGCGAGCCGCAAATGCCACTTCCAGCTTAGCTGTGCAGAAGAAGAACAACAAGAAGAAGAAATATCTCGAAATATGTCCGTCAGGCCCCTTCCCTTGAGATAAATCTGCAAATATCTCGGAAACGAAGCGAGCTATGGCAAAATGTTAAGAGACCGTTTTTGTAGAGAATTAAGTTTCCTACTTTTTATGTTCTATGATATTTTTTGATCAGACGCGTAGTTCTCGAGATATATCAAGATATTTAAAAGTTCCGAAGCCGCACCAACATAATAGAGATACAGAAACACCGTGGCCCTTTTCTTTGAGATAACTCTGCACTATTGCGAGCTGCAAATGCCACTTCCAGCTTAGCTGTGCAGAAGAAGAACAACAAGAAGAAGAAATATCTCGAAATATGTCCGTCAGGCCCCTTCCCTTGACATAAATCTGCAAATATCTCGGAAACGAAGCGAGCTATGGCAAAATGTTAAGAGACCTTATTTGTAGAGAATTAAGTTTCCTACTTTTTACGTTCTATGATATTTTTTAATCAGATGCGTAGTTCTCGAGATATATCAAGATATTTAAAAGTTCCGAAGCCGCACCAACATAATAGAGATACAGAAACACCGTGGCCCCTTTCTTTGAGATAACTCTGCACTATTGCGAGCTGTAAATGCCACTTCCAGCTTAGCGGTGCAGAAGAAGAACAACAAGAAGAAGAAATATCTCGAAATATGTCCGTCAGGCCCCTTCCCTTGAGATATATCTGCAAATATCTCGGAAACGAAGCTAGCTATGGCAAAATGTTAAGAGACCTTTTTTGTAGAGAATTATGTTTCCTACAATTTATGTTCTATGATATTTTTTGATCAGAAGCGTAGTTTTCGAGATATATCGAGATATTTAAAAGTTCCGAAGCCGCACCAACATAATAAAGATCCAGAAACACCGTGGCCCCTTTCTTTGAGATAACTGTGCACTAGTGCGAGCCGCAAATGCCACTTCCAGCTTAGCTGTGCAGAAGAAGAACAACAAGAAGAAGAAATATCTCGAAATATGTCCGTCAGGCCCCTTCCCTTGAGATAAATCTGCAAATATCTCGGAACCGAAGCGAGCTATGGCAAAATGTTAAGAGACCGTTTTTGTAGAGAATTAAGTTTCCTACTTTTTATGTTCTATGATATTTTTTGATCAGACGCGTAGTTCTCGAGATATATCAAGATATTTAAAAGTTCCGAAGCCGCACCAACATAATAGAGATACAGAAACACCGTGGCCCTTTTCTTTGAGATAACTCTGCACTATTGCGAGCTGCAAATGCCACTTCCAGCTTAGCTGTGCAGAAGAAGAACAACAAGAAGAATAAATATCTCGAAATATGTCCGTCAGGCCCCTTCCCTTGAGATAAATCTGCAAATACCTCGGAAACGAAGAGAGCTATGGCAAAATGTTAAGAGACCTTTTTTGTAGAGAATTAAGTTTCCTACTTTTCATGTTCTATGATATTTTTTGATCAGATGCGTAGTTCTCGAGATATATCAAGATATTTAAAAGTTCCGAAGCCGCACCAACATAATAGAGATACAGAAACACCGTGGCCCCTTTCTTTGAGATAACTCTGCACTATTGCGAGCTGCAAATGCCACTTCCAGCTTAGCTGTGCAGAGGAAGAACAACAAGAAGAAGAAATATCTCGAAATATGTCCGTCAGGCCAGTTCCTTTGAGCTGAATCTGCAAATATCTCGGAAACGAAGCGAGCTATGGCAAAATGTTGAGAGACGTTTATTGTAGAGAATTATGTTTCCTACTTTTCATGTTCTATGATATTTTTTGATCAGATGCGTAGTTCTCGAGATATATCAAGATATTTAAAAGTTCCGAAGCCGCACCAACATAATAGAGATACAGAAACACCGTGGCCCCTTTCTTTGAGATAACTCTGCACTAGTGCGAGCCGCAAATGCCACTTCCAGCTTAGCTGTGCAGAAGAAGAACAACAAGAAGAAGAAATATCTCGAAATATGTCCGTCAGGCCCCTTCCCTTGAGATAAATCTGCAAATATCTCGGAAACGAAGCGAGCTATGGCAAAATGTTAAGAGACCTTTTTTGTAGAGAATTAAGTTTCCTACTTTTCATGTTCTATGATATTTTTTGATCAGATGCGTAGTTCTCGAGATATATCAAGATATTTAAAAGTTCCGAAGCCGCACCAACATAATAGAGATACAGAAACACCGTGGCCCCTTTCTTTGAGATAACTCTGCACTATTGCGAGCTGCAAATGCCACTTCCAGCTTAGCTGTGCAGAAGAAGAACAACAAGAAGAAGAAATATCTCGAAATATGTCCGTTAGGCCCCTTCCCTTGAGATAAATCTGCAAATATCTCGGAAACGAAGCGAGCTATGGCAAAATGTTAAGAGACCTTTTTTGTAGAGAATTAAGTTTCCTACTTTTTATGTTCTATGATATTTTTTGATCAGATGCGTAGTTCTCGAGATATATCAAGATATTTAAAAGTTCCGAAGCCGCACCAACATAATAGAGATACAGAAACACCGTGGCCCCTTTCTTTGAGATAACTCTGCACTATTGCGAGCTGCAAATGCCACTTCCAGCTTAGCTGTGCAGAAGAAGAACAACAAGATGAAGAAATATTTCGAAATATGTCCGTTAGGCCCCTTCCCTTGAGATAAATCTGCAAATATCTCGGAAACGAAGAGAGCTATGGCAAAATGTTAAGAGACCTTTTTTGTAGAGAATTAAGTTTCCTACTTTTTATGTTCTATGATATTTTTTGATCAGATGCGTAGTTCTCGAGATATATCAAGATATTTAAAAGTTCCGAAGCCGCACCAACATAATAGAGATACAGAAACACCGTGGCCCCTTTCTTTGAGATATCTCTGCACTATTGCGAGCTGCAAATGCCACTTCCAGCTTAGCTGTGCAGAAGAAGAACAACAAGAAGAAGAAATATCTCGAAATATGTCCGTCAGGCCCCTTCCCTTGAGATATATCTGCAAATATCTCGGAAACGAAGCGAGCTATGGCAAAATGTTAAGAGACCTTTTTTGTAGAGAATTATGTTTCCTATAATTTATGTTCTATGATATTTTTTGATCAGAAGCGTAGTTTTCGAGATATATCGAGATATTTAAAAGTTCCGAAGCCGCGCCAACATAATAGAGATACAGAAACACCGTGGCCCCTTTCTTTGAGATAACTCTGCACTATTGCGAGCTGCAAATGCCACTTCCAGCTTAGCTGTGCAGAGGAAGAACAACAAGAAGAAGAAATATCTCGAAATATGTCCGTCAGGCCAGTTCCTTTGAGCTGAATCTGCAAATATCTCGGAAACGAAGCGAGCTATGGCAAAATGTTAAGAGACGTTTATTGTAGAGAATTATGTTTCCTACAATTTATGTTCTATGATATTTTTTGATCAGAAGCGTAGTTTTCGACATATATCGAGATATTTAAAAGTTCCGAAGCCGCACCAACATAATAAAGATCCAGAAACACCGTGGCCCCTTTCTTTGAGATAACTGTGCACTAGTGCGAGCCGCAAATGCCACTTCCAGCTTAGCTGTGCAGAAGAAGAACAACAAGAAGAAGAAATATCTCGAAATATGTCCGTCAGGCCCCTTCCCTTGAGATAAATCTGCAAATATCTCGGAAACGAAGCGAGCTATGGCAAAATGTTAAGAGACCGTTTTTGTAGAGAATTAAGTTTCCTACTTTTTATGTTCTATGATATTTTTTGATCAGACGCGTAGTTCTCGAGATATATCAAGATATTTAAAAGTTCCGAAGCCGCACCAACATAATAGAGATACAGAAACACCGTGGCCCCTTTCTTTGAGATAACTCTGCACTATTGCGAGCTGCAAATGCCACTTCCAGCTTAGCTGTGCAGAAGAAGAACAACAAGATGAAGAAATATTTCGAAATATGTCCGTTAGGCCCCTTCCCTTGAGATAAATCTGCAAATATCTCGGAAACGAAGAGAGCTATGGCAAAATGTTAAGAGACCTTTTTTGTAGAGAATGAAGTTTCCTACTTTTTATGTTCTATGATATTTTTTGATCAGATGCGTAGTTCTCGAGATATAACAAGATATTTAAAAGTTCCGAAGCCGCACCAACATAATAGAGATACAGAAACACCGCGGCCCCTTTCTTTGAGATAACTCTGCACTATTGCGAGCTGCAAATGCCTCTTCCAGCTTAGCTGTGCAGAGGAAGAACAACAAGAAGAAGAAATATCTCGAAATATGTCCGTCAGGCCCCTTCCCTTGACATAAATCGGCAAATATCTCGGAAACGAAGCGAGCTATGGCAAAATGTTAAGAGACCTTATTTGTAGAGAATTAAGTTTCCTACTTTTGACGTTCTATAATATTTTTTGATCAGATGCGTAGTTCTCGAGATATATCAAGATATTTAAAAGTTCCGAAACCGCACCAACATAATATAGATACAGAAACACCGTGGCCCCTTTCTTTGAGATATCTCTGCACTATTGCGAGCTGCAAATGCCACTTCCAGCTTAGCTGTGCAGAAGAAGAACAACAAGAAGAAGAAATATCTCGAAATATGTCCGTCAGGCCCCTTCCCTTGACATAAATCTGCAAATATCTCGGAAACGAAGCGAGCTATGGCAAAATGTTAAGAGACCTTATTTGTAGAGAATTAAGTTTCCTACTTTTGACGTTCTATGATATTTTTTGATCAGAAGCGTAGTTTTCGAGATATATCGAGATATTTAAAAGTTCCGAAGCCGCACCAACATAATAGAGATACAGAAACACCGTGGCCCCTTTCTTTGAGATAACTCTGCACTAGTGCGAGCCGCAAATGCCACTTCCAGCTTAGCTGTGCAGAAGAAGAACAACAAGAAGAAGAAATATCTCGAAATATGTCCGTCAGGCCCCTTCCCTTGACATAAATCTGCAAATATCTCGGAAACGAAGCGAGCTATGGCAAAATGTTAAGAGACAGTTTTTGTAGAGAATTAAGTTTCCTACTTTTTATGTTCTATGATATTTTTTGATCAGACGCGTAGTTCTCGAGATATATCAAGATATTTAAAAGTTCCGAAGCCGCACCAACATAATAGAGATACAGAAACACCGTGGCCCCTTTCTTTGAGATAACTCTGCACTATTGCGAGCTGCAAATGCCACTTCCAGCTTAGCTGTGCAGAAGAAGAACAACAAGATGAAGAAATATTTCGAAATATGTCCGTTAGGCCCCTTCCCTTGAGATAAATCTGCAAATATCTCGGAAACGAAGAGAGCTATGGCAAAATGTTAAGAGACCTTTTTTATAGAGAATTAAGTTTCCTACTTTTTATGTTCTATGATATTTTTTGATCAGATGCGTAGTTCTCGAGATATATCAAGATATTTAAAAGTTCCGAAGCCGCACCAACATAATAGAGATACAGAAACACCGTGGCCCCTTTCTTTGAGATAACTCTGCACTATTGCGAGCTGCAAATGACACTTCCAGCTTAGCTGTGCAGAGGAAGAACAACTAGAAGAAGAAATATCTCGAAATATGTCCGTCAGGCCCCTTCCCTTGACATAAATCTGCAAATATCTCGGAAACGAAGCGAGCTATGGCAAAATGTTAAGAGACCTTATTTGTACAGAATTAAGTTTCCTACTTTTTACGTTGTATAATATTTTTTGATCAGATGCGTAGTTCTCGAGATATATCAAGATATTTAAAAGTTCCGAAACCGCACCAACATAATAGAGATACAGAAACACCGCGGCCCCTTTCTTTGAGATATCTCTGCACTATTGCGAGCTGCAAATGCCACTTCCAGCTTAGCTGTGCAGAAGAAGAACAACAAGAAGAAGAAATATCTCGAAATATGTCCGTCAGGCCCCTTCCCTTGACATAAATCTGCAAATATCTCGGAAACGAAGCGAGCTATGGCAAAATGTTAAGAGACCTTATTTGTAGAGAATTAAGTTTCCTACTTTTTACGTTCTATGATATTTTTTGATCAGATGCGTAGTTCTCGAGATATATCAAGATATTTAAAAGTTCCGAAACCGCACCAACATAATAGAGATACAGAAACACCGTGGCCCCTTTCTTTGAGATATCTCTGCACTATTGCGAGCTGCAAATGCCACTTCCAGCTTAGCTGTGCAGAAGAAGAACAACAAGAAGAAGAAATATCTCGAAATATGTCCGTCAGGCCCCTTCCCTTGAGATATATCTGCAAATATCTCGGAAACGAAGCGAGCTATGGCAAAATGTTAAGAGACCTGTTTTGTAGAGAATTATGTTTCCTACAATTTATGTTCTATGATATTTTTTGATCAGAAGCGTAGTTTTCGAGATATATCGAGATATTTAAAAGTTCCGAAGCCGCACCAACATAATAGAGATACAGAAACACCGTGGCCCCTTTCTTTGAGATAACTCTGCACTAGTGCGAGCCGCAAATGCCACTTCCAGCTTAGCTGTGCAGAAGAAGAACAACAAGAAGAAGAAATATCTCGAAATATGTCCGTCAGGCCCCTTCCCTTGTGATAAATATGCAAATATCTCGGAAACGAAGCGAGCTATGGCAAAATGTTAAGAGACCTTATTTGTAGAGAATTAAGTTTCCTACTTTTTATGTTCTATGATATTTTTTGATCAGATGCGTAGTTCTCGAGATATATCAAGATATTTAAAAGTTCCGAAGCCGCGCCAACATAATAGAGATACAGAAACACCGTGGCCCCTTTCTTTGAGATAACTCTGCACTATTGCGAGCTGCAAATGCCACTTCCAGCTTAGCTGTGCAGAGGAAGAACAACAAGATGAAGAAATATTTCGAAATATGTCCGTTAGGCCCCTTCCCTTGAGATAAATCTGCAAATATCTCGGAAACGAAGAGAGCTATGGCAAAATGTTAAGAGACCTTTTTTGTAGGGAATTAAGTTTCCTACTTTTTATGTTCTATGATATTTTTTGATCAGATGCGTAGTTCTCGAGATATATCAAGATATTTAAAAGTTCCGAAGCCGCACCAACATAATAGAGATACAGAAACACCGCGGCCCCTTTCTTTGAGATAACTCTGCACTATTGCGAGCTGCAAATGCCACTTCCAGCTTAGCTGTGCAGAGGAAGAACAACAAGAAGAAGAAATATCTCGAAATATGTCCGTCAGGCCCCTTCCCTTGACATAAATCGGCAAATATCTCGGAAACGAAGCGAGCTATGGCAAAATGTTAAGAGACCTTATTTGTAGAGAATTAAGTTTCCTACTTTTGACGTTCTATAATATTTTTTGATCAGATGCGTAGTTCTCGAGATATATCAAGATATTTAAAAGTTCCGAAACCGCACCAACATAATATAGATACAGAAACACCGTGGCCCCTTTCTTTGAGATATCTCTGCACTATTGCGAGCTGCAAATGCCACTTCCAGCTTAGCTGTGCAGAAGAAGAACAACAAGAAGAAGAAATATCTCGAAATATGTCCGTCAGGCCCCTTCCCTTGACATAAATCTTCAAATATCTCGGAAACGAAGCGAGCTATGGCAAAATGTTAAGAGACCTTATTTGTAGAGAATTAAGTTTCCTACTTTTTACGTTCTATGATATTTTTTAATCAGATGCGTGGTTCTCGAGATATATCAAGATATTTAAAAGTTCCGAAGCCGCACCAACATAATAGAGATACAGAAACACCGTGGCCCCTTTCTTTGAGATAACTCTGCACTATTGCGAGCTGTAAATGCCACTTCCAGCTTAGCGGTGCAGAAGAAGAACAACAAGAAGAAGAAATATCTCGAAATATGTCCGTCAGGCCCCTTCCCTTGAGATAAATCTGCAAATATCTCGGAAACGAAGCGAGATATGGCAAAATGTTGAGAGACCGTTTTTGTAGAGAATTAAGTTTCCTACTTTTTATGTTCTATGATATTTTTTGATCAGACGCGTAGTTCTCGAGATATATCAAGATATTTAAAAGTTCCGAAGCCGCACCAACATAATCGAGATACAGAAACACCGTGGCCCTTTTCTTTGAGATAACTCTGCACTATTGCGAGCTGCAAATGCCACTTCCAGCTTAGCTGTGCAGAAGAAGAACAACAAGAAGAAGAAATATCTCGAAATATGTCCGTCAGGCCCCTTCCCTTGACATAAATCTGCAAATATCTCGGAAACGAAGCGAGCTATGGCAAAATGTTAAGAGACCTTATTTGTAGAGAATTAAGTTTCCTACTTTTTACGTTCTATGATATTTTTTAATCAGATGCGTAGTTCTCGAGATATATCAAGATATTTAAAAGTTCCGAAGCCGCACCAACATAATAGAGATACAGAAACACCGTGGCCCCTTTCTTTGAGATAACTCTGCACTATTGCGAGCTGTAAATGCCACTTCCAGCTTAGCGGTGCAGAAGAAGAACAACAAGAAGAAGAAATATCTCGAAATATGTCCGTCAGGCCCCTTCCCTTGAGATATATCTGCAAATATCTCGGAAACGAAGCGAGCTATGGCAAAATGTTAAGAGACCTTTTTTGTAGAGAATTATGTTTCCTACAATTTATGTTCTATGATATTTTTTGATCAGAAGCGTAGTTTTCGAGATATATCGAGATATTTAAAAGTTCCGAAGCCGCACCAACATAATAAAGATCCAGAAACACCGTGGCCCCTTTCTTTGAGATAACTGTGCACTAGTGCGAGCCGCAAATGCCACTTCCAGCTTAGCTGTGCAGAAGAAGAACAACAAGAAGAAGAAATATCTCGAAATATGTCCGTCAGGCCCCTTCCCTTGTGATAAATCTGCAAATATCTCGGAAACGAAGCGAGCTATGGCAAAATGTTAAGATACCTCTTTTGTAGAGAATTATGTTTCCTACAATTTATGTTCTATGATATTTTTTGATCAGAAGCGTAGTTTTCGAGATACATCGAGATATTTAAAAGTTCCGAAGCCGCACCAACATAATAGAGATACAGAAACACCGTGGCCCCTTTCTTTGAGATAACTCTGCACTAGTGCGAGCCGCAAATGCCACTTCCAGCTTAGCTGTGCAGAAGAAGAACAACAAGAAGAAGAAATATCTCGAAATATGTCCGTCAGGCCCCTTCCCTTGAGATAAATCTGCAAATATCTCGGAAACGAAGCGAGCTATGGCAAAATGTTAAGAGACCTTTTTTGTAGGGAATTAAGTTTCCTACTTTTTATGTTCTATGATATTTTTTGATCAGATGCGTAGTTCTCGAGATATATCAAGATATTTAAAAGTTCCGAAGCCGCACCAACATAATAGAGATACAGAAACACCGTGGCCCCTTTCTTTGAGATAACTCTGCACTATTGCGAGCTGCAAATGCCACTTCCAGCTTAGCTGTGCAGAGGAAGAACAACAAGAAGAAGAAATATCTCGAAATATGTCCGTCAGGCCAGTTCCTTTGAGCTGAATCTGCAAATATCTCGGAAACGAAGCGAGCTATGGCAAAATGTTAAGAGACGTTTTTTATAGAGAATTATGTTTCCTACAATTTATGTTCTATGATATTTTTTGATCAGAAGCGTAGTTTTCGAGATATATCGAGATATTTAAAAGTTCCGAAGCCGCACCAACATAATAGAGATACAGAAACACCGTGGCCCCTTTCTTTGAGATAACTCTGCACTAGTGCGAGCCGCAAATGCCACTTCCAGCTTAGCTGTGCAGAAGAAGAACAACAAGAAGAAGAAATATCTCGAAATATGTCCGTCAGGCCCCTTCCCTTGAGATAAATCTGCAAATATCTCGGAAACGAAGCGAGCTATGGCAAAATGTTAAGAGACCTTTTTTGTAGAGAATTAAGTTTCCTACTTTTTATGTTCTATGATATTTTTTGATCAGATGCGTAGTTCTCGAGATATATCAAGATATTTAAAAGTTCCGAAGCCGTACCAACATAATAGAGATACAGAAACACCGTGGCCCCTTTCTTTGAGATAACTCTGCACTATTGCGAGCTGCAAATGCCACTTCCAGCTTAGCTGTGCAGAAGAAGAACAACAAGACGAAGAAATATCTCGAAATATGTCCGTCAGGCCAGTTCCTTTGAGCTGAATCTGCAAATATCTCGGAAACGAAGCGAGCTATGGCAAAATGTTAAGAGACGTTTTTTATAGAGAATTATGTTTCCTACAATTTATGTTCTATGATATTTTTTGATCAGAAGCGTAGTTTTCGAGATATAGCGAGATATTTAAAAGTTCCGAAGCCGCACCAACATAATAGGGATACAGAAACACCGTGGCCCCTTTCTTTGAGATAACTCTGCACTATTGCGAGCTGGAAATGCCACTTCCAGTTTAGCTGTGCAGAAGAAGAACAACAAGAAGAAGAAATGTCTCGAAATA